>NC_050074.1:103623781-104823781 GCF_009764565.3 Dermochelys coriacea | reverse complement strand
TCCCACCTCACCCCCCACTGTTCCTCTGATATTCTTGTTAACTGCTGGAATTAGCCTACCTTGCTTGTCACCATGAAAGGTTTTCCTCCTTTCCCCCCCCTGCTGCTGGTGATGGCTTATCTTAAGTGATCACTCTCCTTACAGTGTGTATGATAAACCCATTGTTTCATGTTCTCTGTGTGTGTGTATATAAATCTCTCCTCTGTTTTTTCCACCAAATGCATCCGATGAAGTGAGCTGTAGCTCACGAAAGCTTATGCTCTAATAAATTTGTTAGTCTCTAAGGTGCCACAAGTACTCCTTTTCTTTTTGCAAATACAGACTAACACGGCTGCTACTCTGAAATTTGTAGAGTGTGGGTGCTGAAAGCCATTGAACAAAACTGTAAACCCTGTATAAGATGGAAACCACTTGGAATCAGGGAGTGCTGCTGCACCTCCAGCACCTCTAGTTCCAGCACCTATGCACAGGAGCATTGGGGTTTCTGTTCCTAGTTCTGCCACAGACTTGATGTGAACTGAGGCAAGACACCTAATCTGATCTTTTTTTCAGAAGCACTGAGCATCTGCAGCTCCTGTTGAAGATACTGTGACCTTTCAGTGGTTAGCAGCTCTGAGACTTGGGCTATTAAACTTCTTGTTCCTAAGTTTTTCTTTCTGTAAAATGGAGATAATACCTATTTTCCTCAAAAAGAGTAAGGTATTAATATTTGTAAGACATTATGAGATCATCAGATGGAAGGAGGTCTAGTGGATAGGGCATGACAGTGTGATTCAAAAGACTTGGGTTGTTCCCTGGACTCATTGCTTGACCTTGGATAAGTCATTTAAGTTCTTTGCCTCAGATTTATCATCTGTAAAGGGAAAAAGATACTACTTGCAAGTTCCCCAACATATTCAAACCTCACAATTCAACCAGAGAAAGCAGGGCATTTATAAAGTCTTGCACTGTTACTGGACTAAATATTAATGACAGGACTTGTGTGTGTATATGGATATAATAGGAGAGATGAAAATCAATTCTAATTATTTATACCTACAAATACACTGATTAAATGAAAAGGAGTACTTGAGGCATCTTAAAGACTAACAAATTTATTTGAGCATAAGCTTTCATGAACTACAGCTCAGTTCATCAAATGCAATCTGATGAGGTGAGCTGTAGCTCACGAAAGCTTATGCTCAAATAAATTTGTTAGTCGCTAAGGTGCCACAAGTACTCCTTTTCTTTTTGCGAATACAGACTAACACGGCGGCTACTCTGAAACTTGTGATTAAATGAAGGGACCTAACTGTTGAAAATGCACTTGCATCCTTCTAGGGACCAATCCTGCTCCCATTGGAGTACCTAGAATTTTATCACTGATTTCAAAAGCAGCAGGATTGGGCTCTTAAACAGCTGCCCATGTCCCCAGGCCCATCCACTTTATTTCTCTGTTCTTATATAGCTGCATAAGCACAGCCTGTTGAAAACTTTAACTTGTGTGCAAGTATAGCAGCAAGCCTGTCTTATTTGTGTATGCGCCCTTCTTTCACAATGTAGCCACAATTGCCCCTTCTACCCACACTCTAAAGGAATTACCTGAATTAATTTGGACACTGTTCCTGTCACCAAAGGAGTAAGTTCCTACTGAAATAGGAGTCGGGCTAATCCATCTTTTGGTTCCTAAGAAGTAAATTTGCAGGAAAATTGCCACTCTCATTTAGAACAAAAGACAGTTTAGTAACGTCAATATATAACAAAATGGGCTGAAGTGCTAAAATGACTGCTACTGTGTAATTAAGACTAAAGATGTAAGGGTTATAAAACAGATATACCTGTGTTCCACTGAGGCTTATTCACTAGGCGGTCTAATTATTTCTTAAGAACAATGGCAAACCATGTCAGATGTCTTCCTGCTGATCTTAATAACATTAAGCTTCTAAGGGACACCATCTATCTTTCAGTTAAATCAGAAACGGCAAACAGATTACTTAAAGGGGGAAAATTGCAGCTGTTTATTTTCTCTCACAAACACCTCAAAGCACATAACACAACCTGCAAAATATTTAAGACTCAAACTGAAGAGCTTTAAATAAATAAACAAGAAAATCTCATTATGAATATTATATGATTCTCTTACTGAATTTACAACTTTTTTTAAAAATTATTTCAATGTTTCTGGTTAACTTGATATTATGTGTTTGTTTTTTTTGTTACTCCAATTTTTGTAGAAGCCTTCCCATAGGTCTAATAATTTATCCGTTCTATTTCTGCTATAGCTTCTTTGAAGCAGGTTGATCAGAATCAAGCAAAGCAATTCTGGTGATGCTATATATGGAATTTCTATAATGGCTATATAACATTTTTAGTATTTTTCTAAGTAATTCTTTATATAGCCTAACATTTGCTTTACTTTTTTTTTTGGACTGCTTGTGCTCACTGAGTAGAGGTTTTCCATTAAGATTCTCACAGTGACCACAGATCTTTGTCCTGAGGGGCTGCATTTAATTTAGAACCTGTCAATGTGTCTGAGTAGTTCAGATGTTTCCTTTCAATATTCATTAATGTATTTTGTCAATGCTGAATTTCATCTGCCATCATGGTGGCTATACACCTAATTACCCTGGGTCCCTTGGAAGTTCCTACATCTTCTCTAGTCTTGACTTGCTAAGTAACCTGGTTTCATTGGCAAGCTTTACCACCTCATTGTTCACTTGTTTGCAGGGCGGGGGGAAAGCAGGGTGGGGTGGAAACTCCCTGTGAAGGCAGGTGGTGGAGAGATAGGAGGTAGAGTGAGGAGGTGTAGCAACCAGCTGTAGGTGCTAAGGGCATCCCACTAGCGGATCCCACAGCAGTTACTTGGTGGCTGGTGTCCAGTGGTAGTTCCCTGGGTGGCAGCAGCAGTAGCAGAGGTGAAAGTAAGCTGGTATGGTCCACTATGGCATATGGCAAGAGCCAGTACGCGGTGCCGGACCAGACCGGCTTCCCCAGACTGGCGATTTAAAGGGCCCAGGGATCCCTGCAGTGGCCAGAGCCCCGGACCCTTTAAATCGCCCCTGAGCCCCGGGGCTCCCAGCTACCTCTGCAGCTGGAGCTCCGGGGGTGATTTAAAGGCCCTGGGGCTCCCAGCCGCAGCCAAAGCCCCGGAGCCATTAAATCTTTATAGGCCCCACCACTTCTGGTTGAGGCCACACCTCTTACAGTTGAGGCCACGCCCCCTCTCAGGATGCTGGTGTACCGATAAGTCTTTTAAGTTACTTTCACCCTGGGCAGCAGGCGCCTTATGCCTTTATGTTCCTCCTACCGGCTTCCCAGCAGCAGGCCCTATGTTGTGCCCTGCCGCAGCCACTCTAGACTCTCCTCTGGATCCTGTTCTCATCTCTATCCTCTGCACATACATAGATTTGCCCCCCTGATATTTCTGTTGTGGGGGTATTAGGCCCTCATCCCCTGAACTGTGGTTCCACTATCCTTGCCCCTTTGTCAGATCCTTAATAAACATAGTGTGCTATAAATTGACCCTTTTTCTGAGATGTTGTTTTCTGTCTCTTAACCAGTTTCTAATCCATGACAGAACTTCGCTTTTCCCCCATGGCAATTTTAGCTTTCTTAATCATCTTTCAAATGCTTTTGAAAAGTCCAAATAAACTACATCAGCTGGTTCTCTGGTATCCAAAAGAATTCTAGTGAACTAGAGAGGCAGGATTTTCCTTTAAAGAGGCTGTACTGGTTTACCCCAACATTATATGAACTTGATACAGGTGTTCTATAATTCTGTTATCACTAGAGCTGGTTGGAAAAGGGGATCTTTCTGTGGAAATCTTTCATCAAAATAGGGAACACTTTCAGCTGAAAAAGAAAAATATGGGTTTTTTCAGAACTGTGTCTTTTTTGTTTTTGAGAAAAAAGTGTTTTCTATGGAAAACTGTTTTTTCCCACAAAAAAACTAATGTTTCTGTTTAATAACCCAATTTTCCATCCAACTCGATTTTTATGGAAAATTTTGGACCACCATAATTATCATTTCAAACAATTATTCTGGTACCAAAGTAACACACTCTAGATCGCCCCCAGTACCATATTTAAAGATAGATATATTTGCTACCCTCCAATACTTTGGCATACTAGCTAATTTTAATGAAAGGTTGCATATTTTTGTTAGCAGCTCAGCCATTTCATTTTAAAATACCTTCATATGTGACAGGGTTGGGCCAGATGGCTACAGGAGAGTAATCCTATTGGGATCCGGGATACAGGAGACTAATCCTATTGGGATCCGGGAAGTGGCTTCGCCTGCCCACTGCTAAAGGATCCCCCCCAGCCTAAGAGGGGGATCCACAGGACCTGGATACCAAATAAATACAGGGAACAACTAATGAAATAACAGGGACAGGAGTGTGGTCAAAGGGTCAAATGAAGGGAACCAGATGGGGACACCGAGCAGAGAACCCTGGACAGCACCCACTGCTCCTCAAAGGTGTCAAGGGAGTCAGTGGACGCCGCCCAGAAGAACTCTGCCCGGAGACGTGAACAGATGGAGGATTGGAAATAGGCCCCACAGTCACAGGAGACCCCATCAGCCAACCTCCTCACTCTGGTTTTATAGATGGCCATTTTAGCTAGGGCCAGGAGGAGGTTGACCAGGAGATCCTGTGATTTTGTGGGGCCGTGGATAGGGAGTGTATAAATAAGAAGGTGAGGGGAAAAGTGCAACCAAAAGCATAATAAAATATTGGTGAGGAGCCAGAATAGGGGCTGCAGCCTGGCACACTCCAAATATATGTGTGCCAGGGTTTCCCTCATGCCGCAAAAGGAGCAGGTGTCCGGGATTGGGGTAAACCGCATAAAGTATACGCCCGTGCTCATGGCTCCATGAGGGAGCCACCAACTGATATCACCATCAGGCCTCGGGACCAAGGTGGAATATAGGCTGGCCCACTGGGGCTCCTCACTCTCCAAAGGTGGCAGGAGGTCCCGCCATTTTGTATTGGGGTGGGACACGAGGGTGAGGGCGTGAAGGGTATGGAGCACGAGTGTGTATAGATGTTTCCTTGGCACGGTCTAGAAGCAGACCTGCTGCAGCTCGTGCAGCTGGCTCACGGTGAAGGAGCGTGGGGGGTCGGTTGGTCCATGGGGCAGGGACCCGATGAAAAGGTCCGGCGGGCCTGGGGTGGAGGGTGGGCGGGGCATGCCCTCGTGCAGGACCTGGTCAAGGTAAACCCAAGCAGCGGGTAGCAAAGCGGCCCTCACCTCCTGAAGTACGTGCCGGGGAGTACAAGGTTTGGAGAGTCCCATGTGCTGAGTGAGTATCAAGGGATCCAGCCAGTCTCCCCGGTTGTAGTCCAGGAATCTCGGACTCTTGTGACTTCTGCCAGGACCAAACTCTGGCGCACTGAGGGGGACTCAGCCACCTGCACAAGGAGATCTGCCCCCTCGGTGGCCACCATGGACCTGGTCATTGAAAGCAGTTTCCAGGTCCAGAGGAGGTCCTGGTAGAAGACGGGCAGCCTGGAGAGGTCTCGCGGAAGATATCTCTCAGATGGAGATAAAGGAACTGCCGGTCGTATCGGAGCCCTCGGAAGCGGCGCAGGAAGGCGTGCGCCAGTATGCTCCACACCGGACTACCTGCACCATAACGGAGCTTCTGCAGGGCCTGGAGGCGGAAGACATGGACCTGAGTGTGCAGACACTTCAGGCCCTGCCCTCCCTCCTCCAGGGGTAGATGGAGAACCCCTACAGGGAACCAGTGCAGTCCTGACCAAAAGAATGCCAGAATCGATGTCTGGAGGTTGGCCAGGAAACCTGGGGCCGGGACCAGGGTGTTGAGCCGGTACCAGAGCATGGACAGGACTAGTTGATTAAGCACCAGCGCTCTCCCTCGAAGGGAGAGGCACCGGAGTAGTCCTGTCCATTTCCGGTGCCGCTCTATCATCCCGCCCTCTAAATCGTGCCAGTTCTCCGGCGGAAAAAGATGCATGGCAGAAAGGTAAATGCCGAGCTAGAGCAGCGGACCCGCGCTCCACTGGATGGCCTGAAGTGCAGGTGGGAGGGAGCTCGCCTGCCACCCATCCCCAACCACCAGGCCAGAGCTCTTGACCCAGTTGACCCGTGCAGAGGAGGTTGCTGAATAGATGGCCTGGCAAGCCTCCACCCACACCAAGTTGCCTGGGTCCTGGACCACAAGGAGCACGTCATCAGCTTACGCCAACAGGACCAGCTGCAGCTCCGGCTCCCACAGCACCAACCCTGTCAACCTCCTGTGGAGGAGACCGAGGAAGGGCTCAATCGCCAGAGCGTACAGCTGCCCAAGAGGAGGCACCCCTGCCGTACTCCTCGCCCAAAGCTGACCAGTTTGGTCAGGGTCCAGTTGAGCCTGACCAGACACTCTGCAGAGGCATACAGCACCCAGAGAAAACCCACAAACTGGGGTCCAAAGCCAAACGCTTGCAGAGTGGTCAGGAAATACCTGTGATCCACATTGAACGCCTTCTCCTGATCCAAGGACAGGAGGGCGAACGACAGACCATCCCTACACCTGAGTTCCAAAAGGTCCTGGACCAGATATAGATTGTCGAAGATGCTGCGGCCCGGGATGGTGTAGGTCTGGTCTGGGTGGATCACGTCCACCAGCATGGACCCTAGCCGCAGCGAGATTGCTTTTGCTACGACTTTGTAGTCCGTGCTGAGGAGCGAGATGGGATGCCAATTTCATAAACTGCGGAGGTCCCCCTTCTTTGGCAATAAGGCGAGCACGGCTCGCCTGCACCAAAGAGGGAGGACCCCGCTCTGCAAAAATTCGGCCCAGACGGTGACTAGGTCTGGGCCGAGGAGATCCCACAACACGTGGTGGAACTCCATGGTCAGCCCGTCCATGCCCGGAGATTTATTGGTGGGCATGCGACAGAGGGCTTCCGAGAACTTGGCCAGAGTGAGAGGCAGCTCTATCCCATCTCAGTCCCCCGTGCTGACCGTAGGGAGCTCCTCCGAGAGCACTCTGCAAGCGTTAGGATCGGTCGGATCCGGGGAGAAAAGGCTTGCGTAGAAGACTCTCGCTCTCCCGCACATCTCTACCGGATCCGTGAGGGGAGTGCCGTCTTCTGCCAAAAGGAAGGTGACGTGTTTCTTGGCCCCACTCTTTTTCTCCAGGGCGTAGAAGAAGCGGGAGCCGCGATCCATCTCCCGAAGGAGGCGGATGCGGGATCGAACAAAGGCACCCCGGGCCCGCTTCTCCCAGCACGCTCCTCAGAGGGGCGGACCTCGGGGCTGGCGGTCAGAAGCCTCTCCAGCTCTACGATCTCCCGTTCCAACTGCTCTATCACCACATCCCTCCGTCGGCTGGCGCCCGGGGTGTAGTCACAGCAGAAGAGCTGGGCGCGCACCTTCCCCAGGTCCCACCACCGCTGTGCGGAGGGAAAGGCACACTGCTGCCTTCGCAAGGCCAGCCAGAACTCCCAGAAGGACGTCACAAAGCTCACATCCTCCAACAAGCTGCTGTTGAAATGCCAATAGGCCAGCCCCGGCCTCTCTGCACAGAGGGAGGCCATCATGGTGGCTAAATGATGGTAAGAGAATGGGGCCGGCTGGATGCTGAGGAGTGAGCTCATGAAAGGTGGAAGCGTGATAAAGAAATGCGGTCCAACCGGGACTGGCACAACTGATGGGCCTCCACGCGGACAAAGGTGAACGTGAAAATGTCATCTGGGTGTTGGTTGCGCCAGACGTCCACCAGGGAGTGGTGTTCGACTATCTCCCAGAGGACGTCTGCAGCAGCCGGCCACTGCTCAGTCCCCGAGCAGTCCCACTTCTAGAGGATGGTGTTAAAGTCCCCACCCAGGACCAGGCACTCGTGAGGATCCAAAGTGCCCAGGAAGGCGGACACCTGCTGATAGAATTGCAGCTGCTCTGGGCCCGATGTCGGGGCATAGACATTAACAAGGTTGACCACGAGCCCTTCATATGGACCTGGATGTGCAGCAGGGGGCCCGGCACAGCCTCGGTGACCCCCAGCTCCTCGGGTCATAGGTCAGGGGAGAACAGGTCACCACTCCAACCATACGAACTGTGAGATGGCTAAAGTAGACCCTGTCCCCTCTAATCCAGCCACCAGCTGTCTTCGGCGGCTGGATCCGTATGGGTCTCCTGCAGGAAGACCACAGAGTACCCCCGCTCCCGAAGGAAGAAGAGCACCTGGGACCTGCAGAGACACATCGTTCAGCCCCTGGTGTTCAATGTTGCGAAGATGAGCGGTGCCATGAGGAGGGCTGGGGGATCCTCGCCGGCAGGGACGCTCGTGGCCCCCATTGGGCCACGCAGCAAACCGTGACCTATCCCGTAGGTGAGCAATGAGTCAAGGAAGCTGCGGACCCGCTGGTGGGCCACAGCGGCCTGCTTCCCAGTCCTTTTACCCTCCCCCATAAGGGCCCTTGCGTCCCGAAGGAGCTGATGAAAGTCCCCCCATCGCTGGAGAGCAAGCTGTACCTTGTTGTGGGAGCCACGGACATCTTCTAAAAACTCCCGCAACTCCTCTCGCAGCGCATGTGGGGGGTGGGGTTACTGTCTCCTGGTCATCCCCTAATGGGGTCCTTGGTACAGCCCCGTAGCCCACTGAGACAGACAGGCAGGGTGCGAACCCCCAACGGGGCGCCCGATGGGCTGGTGCCACGCAGCCCGCCTCAAACTCTCGGGTAATAGGGGGCGGTAAAGGTAAGATAGCAGCCCCTAGTGGGTCGGGGCAGGGAAACACAAAGGCTGCTCCCTGGGGGTCACTGCTGGAAAAGGGAAGGAGACAGCCCCAGGGGTGGCAATAACATCATGGGAGGTGGACAGGATAGGGACAGGGTCAGCATCAAGGGCAGGGCCAGGATCAGGGACAGGGGCAGGGGCGAGATTCTGGGCTTTAGAAGCCAAGCAGCTGGATGGTGGCACCACCCTATCAGGCTCAAGGGTGGGGAGGGGGTCTCAGCGATGCCAAGTGCAGGCTCTATGGTGGGTTTGGCAGCCACGGCATCAGGAGATGGACTATCTTCTGTAGGGCCCCCACCCGGGAAGGAGGTCGATTGCTCCACACCAACGAGGGGTGCCCCTGGTGGCTCGGGTCCCGGCCACGTGGCACTGGCCATCACCTCAACAGGCTCGGCGGCTATCAGCGGGGTGCCTTCTGTGGTCAGGTTGATGGAGGAGTCCAGGGGCTCCTCGGAGGTGGGAGTGGAAGCAATGGTTAGGGAGAGGGAGCATGGGGAAAGGGGGTCTGGAGTGAGATCGCCCAGATCAAGGCCCGCTGGCAAAGGGTCGTCCTCCCCCTGTGTGACCGGGGTCAGACCTAGGGCCTCGATCTCCTCGTATATGGAGGGGAAATCGCTTTCCGCCACCTCGGGGTTCTCCCCACCAGCACCCAACGCGACGGTACCAGGGCAGATGGTACTAGACAGATGGTACCAGGGCAGGAGGGGCTCCCTCGGGGTCCTCGGAAGAGAGGGACTCCCGTGGAGGGGAGATACTACCTTCCGCTGCTGCCACGTCTTCCCCAGCCGGCACTGGTGGATGGAATACACCCGCGGGCAAAGCGGAAGGCTCAACATTGGTGCCCCCCTTCCTGGCCTTCCGGGGGGGGGGCCTCCGCATCAGATGGGAGGAATGGAGCTCGAGCCTTCCGCTTGCCCCGCTTCCCCTGCACTAGGGCCCAGCCCTCCATGGCATCATCTGGGGGCTGGCTAGCTGGGGTCAGGTCAGGGGGCAGGGGCGATGGCTCAGGGACTCGGGGGGGTAACGGTGGGGCAGCACAAGGGAGGGAAGATTCCCCTTGGGGCGGGCCCTCTCCCATGCCAGAGTGTCCCTGCCGCACTCTCCTCCACAGGCCCCGCCAGATTGCAAGCAGAAGGGGCGGGGCTCTCCCGCTCATCTGGGCATAGTGGGGGAGGTGCCCCTTGGGCCCAAGCGGGAGCAATGGTGGACTGGGAAGGAGGAGGGGTGGTTTCAGGCACCGGGCAGCCGGGACGCAGGCGATGACGGGGCCAGTGCCCTGCTGGGGCTCGGGGGTCCCGGATGCCCCTCCTTGCCAGGCCAAGGGGCAGTCCCTCCGGACATGCCCCATTGCCCGGCAGAGATAGCACCGGGCCTCCCCCTTGAGTAGTGCACCCTGTAATGCACTGGTAGGGGACCAAGAATGACCCCTTGAGCGGCTCCTCGTCATGCGCTGCCGGCGGCAGTTGAAGCTGCACCTGCCAGTGGAACAAGAGGACATGACGGAGGGCAGGGTCTTTGCAGCCCAACGGGAGAGGGCTGACAACGGAGATGGGTTTCCCCAGGGTAGAGAGGGTGGGTAACAGGGCAGCATTGGGAAGAAAGGGAGGGACAGAGGTAAGGACCAGGAGGACACCCAGGTCCTCCAGCGGCTCTAGGGGGACAAACACGCCCCCCACCACCAGGCCCTTCTCCACCACCTCCTGGGAAGCGGCCTCCAATGTTAAAAAGAAGACGACCTTGCCATACATTTTGGAGGCCACCACAATGGCCGTGGGCCCCACCACCCTCACCAATGCCCACATGTAGGTCTCCATGTGGAGCGAGGCAGGCACCAGGAGGCAACGGATGCCATGCGTCCTGGTCAGGGTCGGGAAGGGGCCCTGGCCTCTATAGATGGTAGCGGAGGCGGTGGGCGGGAGAAATGACGTAGCGGCAGGCGGGGGGGCTGCCACCACCTGGGCGTACGCCCTGGGGGCCGGGGGAGAGACACCCGCGCAGCTGGTGGAAGGAACAGCAGGGAGGGACGCCGCGGCCGGTGGCGGGGCCGTGGCAGTGGGGGAAGCCCCTGCCATGGAGGTCTTGGTCTTTTTTCCGGGGCCTTTCCCCTTCTTCTTCCCTGCCCTTCCCGCTGGCTCGGGGGGCTTTCCCAGGGTCGGAGGGGGCGAGGGACGTGGCAGCAGCGGAGGTAGAGGCTTGGGGGGGCAAGGGGATGGCAGGTGGGAGAGGGGCAGTGGGGTTTTCTGCAGGGGCCCCACCCATCTTGTCCCCCGCCATCATGAGCAGGGAGGGAAGGGGAGACACCAGAAGGAGGAGGGAAACGGGAAGGCAGGTCGACCACTCCTCCCCGCTAGGCTGCAGGCAGGGGAGGAGGGCGCCAAAGGGAGTGGGCTGGATGGGGGCGGGGGGCAAAGCAGGGGTTAGGGGGTCAATAACCAACACTGGGTGGGATTCCGGCTCCTCTAACTGCACTAGGGGAGGGGGGAATACAACAGCATTGGGGGAGCAGTGAAGAGGATTTAAACTAAAAAAGGGAAGTGGCACAAGCGCATGGGAGGAGGCATGGGTGCACGGAGCAAGGGGCTAAGCAGACTGGAGGTAGGACAGGGAAACCAAGGGGCTAGCTTCAGAGGCTGGGGCGGGGCAAACAAACAAAGGCTGCAGAGGGAAATGGGAGGGGCAGGCAAACAAACTGAAGCTAGTAAGGAGGGGCTGGGGCAAAAGACTGCAAGGGGCAAATGGGGCAGGTAGCAAGGGGCAAAGCTGTGAGGTGGGCAGTCCGCGGGGGAGCACGTGCGCCCACATGCACTTGCACAAAGTCTGTTTAGGCTGGCTGCTGCTTCTGGGCCAAATGGTGTAAATAGGGTGTGGCAAGCCAAGCAAGCAACTGAGTCCAGAGGCAGGAGCTGAGGCAGATGGTAAACAGCCAGTGGGGGTGGTGGAGGGAACAGCTGTGGTGGTGGTAGTGGTGGGGGTTGGGGGACACACAGATGGATCGGGGGGCAGCTCCACGCCACACCCCCTGTGTCCCCACAAACACAGTCAAGACCCCCACCACCAGAGCACAGTTCAAAAGTTACTCAGTTCGAAAGGCCCCCTCCATGGTGGTCTGTAGAGTCTCTAGGTGCTCCCCCACTGGTAGATGGTCCTCTTCTTCTCCTCCTCAGGGCTTCAGCAGCTCCAGGCAGCAAGCTCCGCAGCAGCAGCTCCAGGAACTCCAGGTGGTGGTCCAGGCAGGCAGAAAGGACCCCTTTCAGGTGGTGGTGGTGGTGTCCACAGAAGCTGTGGCTGGGGCTGGGGTCCCTCACTCCCCCCCGTGCAGAGCAGGCTAGAAGGCCCCCACCCCAAGGGCTGCAGTTGGAGCAGTAGCAGCACCCAAGGGTGGGGGGTCCAGCAGCCGGCCAGCAACCAGGTAGCAGAGAAGGGGGGTGGTGTCTGGCCCAGCCAGGGGAGCAGCTGGAGCAGCAAGGAGAGCCCAGGGCCTAGTACGAGCAGCAGCCCTCTCCCTCCTTCTCCCTCCAGACCAGAGGGCTACAGGAGAGTGATCCTATTGGGATCCGGGAAGTAGGCAGGTGAGGCCCATCCACTGCTAAAGGATCCCCGCCGCCCCGGTCAAGAGAGGGATCCACAGGACCTGGATACCAAATAAATCCAGGGACAATTAATGAAATAACAGGGACAAGAGTGTGGTCAAAGGGTCAAACAAAGGGAACCGGATGGGGACACCGAGCAGAGAACCCCGGACAGCACCCACTGCTCCTCAAAGGCGTCAACGGAGTCAGTGGATGCCGTCCAGAGGAACTCTGCCCGGATATGTGAACGGACCGAGGATCGGAAATAGGCCCCACAGTCACAGGAGACTCCATCGGCCAACCTCCTCACTCTAGTTTTATAGATGGCCATTTTATCTAGGGCCAGGAGGAGGTTGAACAGGAGAACCCGTGACTTTGTGGGGCCATGGATAGGGAGTGCATAAATTAGAAGGTGAGGGGAAAAGTGCAACCAAAAACGTAATAAAATATTGGTGAGGAGCTGGAATAGGGGCTGCAGCCTGGCACACTCCAGATATGTGTGTGACAGGGTTTCCCTCACGCTGCAAAAGGGGCAGGTGTCTGGGATAGAGGTGAACCACACCAATAACATGCCCATGCTTACGGCTCCATGAAGGAGCCACCAACTGATATCCCTGGCGGGCCTCGGGACCAAGGTGGAATATAGGCAGCCCACTGGGGCTCCTCACCCTCCAAAGGTGGCAGGAGGTCCTGCCATTTTGTATCGGGGTGGGACACAAGGGTGAGGGCATGAAGGGTGTGGAGCATGAGCGTGTATAGATGTTTCCTTGGCGCGGTCTGAAAGCAGACCATTGCATCTCGTGCAGCTGGCTCACAGTGAAGGGCTGAGGGGGTCGGTTGGGTCCACGGGGCAGGGGCCCAATTAAAAGGTCTGGAGGGCCTGGGGTAGAGGGTGGGAGGGGCATGCCCTCGTGCAGGACCCGATCGAGATAAACCCGAGCAGCGAGCGGCAATGCGGCCTTCACCTTCTGAAGTACGCCCCGGGGAGTACGAGGTCTGGAGAGCCCCATGCGCTGAGCGAGCATCAGGGGATCCAGCCAGTCTCCCCGGTCGTAGTCCAGGAGGTCTCTGACTCTTGTGACTTCTGCCAGGACCAACCTCTGGCGCATCGAGTGGGACTCCGCCACCTGCACACGGAGCTGGGGGTTGTGTAGCAGGGGCTCCGCGAGGAGATCTGCCCCCTTGGTGGCTGCCACGGACCTGGTCTTTAAAAGGTCCGGAGGAGGTCCTGGTAGAAGACCGGCAGCCCGGAGCGGTCTCGCGGAAGACCTCTCGGATGGAGATAAAGGAGCTGCCAGTCGTATCGGAGCCCTCGGAAACAGCGCAGGAAGGTGTGCGCCAGTATGCTCCATGCCGGACTACCTGCACCGTAAAGGAGCCTCTGCAGGGCCTGGAGGTGGAAGACATGGACCTGAGTGAGCAGACATTTCAGGCCCTGCCCTCCCTCCTCCGGGGTAGATGGAGAACCCCTGCAGGGACCCAGTGCAGTCCTGACCAAAAGAACTCCAGAATCTATGTCTGGAGATTGGCCAGGAAATCCAGGGCCGGGACCAGGGTGTTGAGCCTGTACCAGAGCATGGACAGGACTAGTCGATTAAGCACCAGTACTCTACCTCGAAGGGAGAGGCACCGGAGTAGTCCTGTCCATTTCCGGTGCCGCTCTATCATCCTGCCCTCTAAATCGTGCCAGTTCTCCGGCGGAAAAAGATGCATGGCAGAAAGGTAAATGCCGAGATAGAGCAGCGGACCCGCGCTCCACTGGATGGCCTGAAGTGCAGGTGGGAGGGAGCTCGCCTGCCACCCATCCCCGACCACCAGGCCAGAGCTCTGGAGTCAGAGTCATCAGCGTACGCCGACAGGACCAGCCGCAGCTCCGGCTCCTGCAGCACCAACCCTGCCAGGGAGAAAAGACTTGCGTAGAAGGCTCTCGCCCTCCCGCACATCTCCACCGGATCCGTGAGGGAGGTGCCATCTTCTGCCAGAAGGCAGGAGACTTGTTTCTTGGCCCCCATTTACATCAGTCAAACTCAGTTTCAAGAAAAATCAGGTAGGCTTTCCTGAAGTCTCACCATTTATACTTTCAGGCCAGAAGACTGAGCAAAAGGACAATAAAGGGCTAGTAATATCCTCCCAAATCATTATTCTTGTGAGTGAGGCTTGGTGGGCGCGCCTTGAAAAGGTAGCTTACCTTTACTTGGTTGGCAATATAAAGCATGCTGCATCCTTAAGTAGAGGTGGTCTGAAGCTAGAGTGTGGATCCAATTTTGGAACCTCCCTTTTCCAAAATTTGAAGGTGTTCACATATGGGTTGTTGGCTCAGCCCTTTACTTTGGCCAGCTGCTAATTTGGCATCTGAGACTATCACAAACTTCATCACCTTCTGCTCCAAATTTTCATCTCTTCGATTTGCCTTCTCCAATATAAACACAGAACAGCGCGTACATTTTTAAAAAACAAAAGTCCTCATGCCAAAACACTACACTGCACACACAAATCTATCTCTGGGGAGAGGAGGAGAGGAAATAAAAAGCCTCAGACTCTAAGGCCCAAAGGGACCATCGTGATCATCTAGTCTGACCGCATGCATATTGCAGGCCACAGAAGACGCATAACCTCTGGCTGAGTTACTGAAGTCCTCAAATCATGATTTAAAGACATCAAGTTACAGAGAATCCACCATTTACTGTAGTTTATACCAGCAAGTGACGCATGTCCCATGCTGCAGAAGAAAGCAAAAAAACCCAGGGTTTCTGCCAATTGGACCTGAGGGAAAATTCCTTCCAGACCGCAAACCTGGTGATCAGTTAGTTCCTGAGCATGTGGGCAAGATCCACCAGCCAGGCATCTGGGAAAGAATTCTCTGTAGTAACTGGTGCCCTCCCCATCTAGTGCCCCATCTCCAGCTATTGGGGATTTTTGCTACTGGCAGTCACAGGTAAGCTACATGCCATTGTAGGCAGTAGGGTGACCAGATGTCCTGATTTTATAGGGATAGTCCCGATATTTGGGTTTTTTTCCTTATATAGGCTCCTATTACCTCCCCCCCACCCATCCCAATTTTCACACTTGCTATCTGGTCACCCTAGTAGGCAGTCTCATCATACCATCCCCTCCATAACCTTATCAAGCTCAGTCTTGAAGCCAGTTAGGTTTTTTTGCCCCCACTGCTCTCCTTGGAAGGCTGTTCCAGAACTTCAATCCTCTGGTTAGAAAGCATAAACTTGACAATGGCCAGTTATATCCTTTCGTTCTTGTGTCAACATTGGCACTTCACTTAAATAACTCCTCTCCCTCCCTGGTATTTATCTCTCTGATGTATTTATAGAGTAATCATATCTCTCCTTCCATATCAGCGCCTTCCTCTCCCTCTCCGTGCCTCCTGCCCACCGCAATCAGCTGTTTCGCAGCATGCAGGAGGCTGGAGAGAGAGGGGGGAAGAGCGAGGGTGTGGCACACTTGGGGGGAGGGGGAGGAACGGGGCATGAAGAGGCAGGGCAGGGGGAGAGTGGGGGTGGGAATAGGTGGGGTGTGGGAGGGGCAGGGTGTGGCCTTGAGGGAGGGGTGGAGTGGGGCGGGGCCTGGAGAAGTGCCAGGGAACAATGGGAAGTTGGCACCTGTGAGTCAAACTTCTTGAGTCTCCTCTGGTAAGGTAGGTTTTCCATTCCTCTGATCAATCTAGTAATCATTCTTTGTACTTATGAAGTGAGCTGTAGCTCACGAAAGCTTATGCTCAAATAAATTTGTTAGTCTCTAAGGTGCCACAAGTACTCCTTTTCTTTTTTGTGAATACAGACTAACACGGCTGCTACTCTGAAACCATTCTTTGTACTTGTTCCACTTTGAATTATCTGTCTTAAACATGGGAGACCAGAACTGCACACAGTATTCCTGAAGAGGTCTCACCAGTGCCTTGTATAGTGGCAATAACACTTCCCTATCTCTACTGGAAATACATCACCTGATGCATCCTAGGATTGCATTTGCCTTTTCAACAGCCTCCTCACATTGGTGGCTCATAGTCATACTGTCATCCACCCGTACACCTATGTCTTTCTCCTCCTCTGTCACTTCCAACTGATACATCCCCAGTTTATAGCAAAAATTCTTGTTGTTAGTCCCTCAGTTCATGACCTTGCACTCTCCACTGTTTAATTTCATCCCATTTCTAGTTTTCAAGATCCTCCGGATCTTCTTGTTTGATAGTCCAATCCTCCTCCATATTGGCAATACCTCCCAACTTTGTCATCTGCCAAGTTTATTAGCACACTCCCACTTTTTGTGCTGAGGTCACGAATAAAATTATTAAATAAGATTGGTCCCAAAACTGCTCCCTGAGGAACTCCACTAGTAACCTCTCTCCAGCCTGACAGTTCACCTTTCAGTATGACCTGTTGTAGTCTCCCCTTTAACCAGTTCCTATCCATCTTTCAGTTCTCATATTAATCCCCATCTTCTCAAATAGAACTAATAATTTCCCATGTAGACCTGTATGAAACGCCTCTAGGTAGATTAGATCTACTGCATTTCCTTTGTCTAAAAAATCAGTTATCTTCTCAAAGAAGGAGATCAGGTTGGTCTGGCATGATCGAGGGCTTTTGTAAAAAACATGTTGTACTTTATCCCAATTACTGTTTACCTCTATATCCTTAACTACTTTTTCTCAAAATTTGTTTCAAGATCTTGCATTGAATTGAGGTCAGACTAACAGGTCTGTAGCTTCCCGGATCGCTTTTTCCCCTTTCTTAAAAAATAGGTACTATATTAGCAATTCTCCAGTCATAGGATATGACCCCTGAGTTTATGGATTCATTAAAAATCCTTGTTATTGGACTTTCAATATCCTGTGCCAGTTCTTTTAATATATTGGATGGAGATTATCTGGGCCCCTTGATTTCGTCCCACTAAACTGTTTGAATTTGACTTCCACCTCAGACATGGAAATTTCTATTTCCATATCCTCATTTGCATTAGCCACCTGCCACTACCCCTAAGCTCCTCATTATTCATTAAAAACCAAGGCAAAGTATTTATTTACGTGTTGGCATATGCCTAGGTTATCTTTAATCTCCATCCCATCCTCAGTGTCAGCAGTCCCACTTCTTCTTTCCTGATATTCTTTTTATTTATATGGCTATAGAACCTTTAGCTCTTGTTTTAATTCCCTTTGCAAGTTCCAATTCTGCTTGGCTTTTGGCAGTTCTCACTCTTCCCATATGCTTTCTGACTTCCAAGAGGTAGATTTCCTTGCTGATCCTTCCCATTCCTTATAGGCTTTCTGCTTTCTCTTAATAACTTGTCTGAGATAACTTGCTCATCCACTTTGCTCTGCAACCCTTCCCTCTGATTTTTTCCCCCTTGCGTGTGATGCATGTTTCAGATACTTTAAGTCAAAGTTGCAGGAGCTAATTTCAAGCCACCACCACATTCAGCTTCTTGAGTTCTTCAGTACAATCCATTTCCCTGACTAATTTCCTTAATTTTAAAAAAATTTGCTCTTTTGAAATCAAGGACCCTAGTTGCAGACCTATTTTTGTTTTCCTTCCATTTAATTTAAACTGAACAAACTCATGATCACTCAAACCAAGGCTGTCCTCTAGAAGGCAGCTCTTCTATGAGGTCCTTGCTTCTTATCAATACTAAATGTAAAATCATACCACTTCTTGTTGTTTTGGTGATGAAATCCTGTCACATCCAGGAACATCTGAGCCTTACCATTATTAGCAGCACTTGTCTTGCAATCTATATTTATGTGATTATGGGAGACTAATTTCCCAATTCCCAGTATTGTTTAATTTAATTAAAATATTAGATCTCTATCCATATCCAAATTGGATCCCAGGGGGCTGTAGCAGACCCCAAGCACTATCCCAGTGGAGCCGCTGTTATCTTTCTTCCCCAAAGTGATTCTGTTTTATCCATTCCATCACTTCTAATATCTGTACAGACTACCTCGTCATTAATATACAATGCTACCACCTTTCTTTGTGTTGTTCAAGTAAGACCGAAATATACTCTTCAATATCTGTGCTTCAGTCATGACTACTATTCCACCATCTTTCTGTTATCCCTATAATATCTGGTTTCACTTCCTTCACCAGTAGTTCTAGTTCCTCCATTTTGTTACCCAGGATCCTTGCATTGGGGTACAGACATCTTAGTAGTTTTTGGCCAGATTCCTTGCCTAATTAGGTACAGTCATTCTATTCCCAGTATTGCCTACCCAACTGTTAGTGTCATTCGTATTGGCACTATCTTTCCTCTTGTTGTCCATTCTCCTACCCTCTGTTACAGTAAATGGAGAAAGTATCATCTCTACTTGATTTTATCCTCCTTCTCAATGTTAGAATCAGGTGTGGAGATTACATGAACATCTCCCAACTGTTTCCCCGAAATTCCTAATTTAAAGCTGTTTTTTAATAAGTTGTCCTCCATCCCAGAAATCTATTTCCCTCCCTATTCAGGTGGAGTCCATCCCATAAGAACAGCCCTCTGTCCATGAATGCCTCCCAGTGGTCAAACATCCTAAAGCCCTCTTTATAGCACCACTGCCTGAGCCATCTGTTGATCATCATATACTTGTCTTGCCTTTGTTCTCCTCCTCTAGGGACAGGTAAAAGCCCACTGAAAATCACCTGAGCTTTCATTTCCCTCAGCATTTTTCTCAGCCTGGCATAGTCTCCCTTTATGTGTTCCAGTGAGAATCTAGCTGTTTCAGTCCTTCCCCCATGAAGGACAATCAGTGGACTCTTTTCTGCTCCCATTAGGATCCTCCTCAGGTCCACATTTTATATCTTTGTTCCCAGCAGGCAGCACATCCTTCTGTTGACTGGCTTAGCTCTGGTGACAGGCTTATCTGTTCTTCTTAGTACGGAGTCTGTCGCCACATAGACCTGACTTTTTCTGGTGTTGGTACAATTCTCCAGACTTCCCCCTTCTGTTCTTTTGGGCTGCAAGTCCTCTTGTCTTTTGTTCTTCCTTGCAATCTTCTGCGAGTCATCCTCTATCCTTTAGAGCTCTAAACTCTGGCTATCTCCATTGACTCTTCCCTTCTTCTTGTAGGACTAGCTGCTCTTAACATAAGAATGACCATACCGGGTTAGACCAAAGGTCAATCTAGCCCAGTATCCTGTCTTCCGACTGGCCAATGCCAGGTGCCCCAGAAGGAATTAACAGAACAGGTAATCATCAAGTGATCCATCCCCGTTGCCCATTCCCAGTTTCTGACAGAGGCTAGGGACACCATTCCTGCCCATCCTGGCTAATAGCCATTGATGGACCTATCTTCCATGAATTTATCTAGTTCTTTTTTGAACCCTGTTATAGTCTTGGCCTTCACAACATCCTCTGACAAGGAGTTCCACAGTTGACTGTGCGTTGTGTGAAAAAATACTTCCTTTAGTTTATTTTAAACCTGCTGCCTATTAATTTCATTTGGTGACCCCTAGCTCTTGTGTTATGAGAAGGAATAAATAACACTTCCTTATTTACTTTCTCCACACCAGTCATGATTTTATAAACCTCTTATCATATCCCCCCTTAGTCCTCTCTTTTCCAAGCTGAAAAGTCCCAGTCTTATTAATCTCTCCTCATATGGAAGCCATTCCATACCCCTAATAATTTTTGTTGCCCTTTTCTGAACCTTTTTCAATTCCAAAATAACTTTTTTTAGATGAGGTGACCACATCTGCATGCAGTATTGAAGATGTGGGCTTACCATGGATTTATATAGAGGCAATATGATATTTTCTGTCTTATTATCTATCCCTTTCTTAATGATTCCCAACATTCTGTTTGCTTTTTTGACTGCTGCTGCTCATTGAGTGGATATTTTCAGAGAACTATCCACAATGACTCCAAGATCTTTCTTGAGTGGTAACAGTTAATGTAGACCCCATCACTTTATATGTATAGTTGGGATTACGTTTTCAAATGTGCATTACTTTGCATTTATCAACATTGAATTTCATCTGCCATTTTGTTGCCCAGTTAGCCAGTTTTGTGATATCCTTCTGTAGCTCTTCCCAGTCTGCCTGGGACTTAACTATCTTGATTAGTTTTGTATCATCTGCAAATTTTGCCACCTCACTGTTTACCCCTTTTTCTAGATCATTTAAGAATATGTTGAATAGGACTGGTCACAGTATAGACCCCTGGGGGACACCACTATTTACCTCTTTCCAGTCTGAAAACTGACCATTTATTCCTACACTTTCTTTCCTATCTTTTACCAGTTACCAATCCATGAGAGAACCTTCCCTCTTATCCCGTTCTTGCTTTCCTACCTTCTGTTACTGCCTGCTGTGGTCCTTCATTTTCCAACTCAGCAAACCTGTTCCTCAGTTCTATTTCTCCTTCAGGTTTCAGAGTAGCAGCCATGTTAGTCTGTATTCGCAAAAAGAAAAGGAGTACTTGTGGCACCTTAGAGACTAACAAATTTATTAGAGCATAAGCTTTCGTGAGCTACAGCTCACTTCATCGGATGCAAGTGAGCTGTAGCTCATGAAAGCTTATTTCTCCTTCACTAGCTGGTCTTACTTCCCCTCGCCCCCCCAGCCTGGTTCTTGTAGTCACATATTTCTACTGGCCACTTTTCTCAGTCAGCAGTCTCCCCTTGGAGTTCTCCAGTCCACCTTGCATCTGCAAGTCTTGGGTTTTCCCATCAGTTTTCCCCCACATACATGTCGGATGTTAATCACATCACTTAATGCACTACTGAAAAGTGCTCAGATACTACAGTGATGAAGGCAGTATAAGCATCTCTATGGAATAGAAAAGAAAATATGCCTCTACCTTTTATTCAAATGAATATTTCAAACCTTGCATTCTGGCAAGTCTCTTTTCCTACTTTTAAAAAAATATCTAGAATTTCTCTCCACTCACATTTTTAAGAGAAGTGTCCTCCTCCTGCACCCACCCTCAACTCCACCCCCAACTCCAACTCCACTGTTCTGGATGAAAAGACTTGAAACTATTCCTAACTATATGAACTGATATTTGTTTCATTTTTCAGTGTTCTGGTTTACAGAAATATCTGTAAGATTATAGGTTTAAGATAACAACCCAATGAAAATCTTTGCTAGAAGTCTGTAGAAAGATCCATTTTTTGTCAGTACTGTATTCTTAATAGTTGTTTAAAGTGTTCAAGATACATAGACTTAACCCTAAAAAATACATATTTGGAATTAATCTAACAAGTGGCTGTCACCACTGCTTCACATTTAACTGATAAGTTACCAGTTCTGAGGAAATCAGAAAGATGCCTTTCTATGAAGGCAGTTAGCAGACAGCAAGGCGAGAAGGAATACTTATAAAGCCAGGGATAGGGGCTTTGGCTTGGAAGAAGCTATTGTGTGCACAAGCAATGAAAATCCTCATTTTACATTGGTGCTGCTTCTGCAAGAATGGCCTGCTTCCCTGGTGCTTAAACAAAATCAAACCCTTCCCCCCCTCTCCCTCACACACTTGTATATCTTTCATGAAATACTCCTTCCTCTGATAACAGGGGGTAGCCGTGTTAGTCTGTACCCACAAAAACAACAAGGAGTCTGGTGGCACCTTAAAGACTAACAGATTTATTTGGGCATAAGCTTTTGTGGGTAAAACACGACTTCTTCAGATGCATGGAGTCCTTCCTCTGAGAAACCTAGTTGAAACCTAAAGAAAACAGCATCAGCTTTTTGATCTGCCATGCTCAGAGTGAGAAATGGAGGCAACCTGGCAAAAACAACAACTAAGAGCGACATGCTAAAGGGGATTTCTTTTGTTACTATCACACTACTGTATTTGAAATAATTCCAGGATTCAAGCTAAGATCCTTGATGTGAGAATATCTATAATTCTGAGTTAAAACATCAAACCAAACTATAGCATGAATTTTTTTTTAAACCACACATCCTTCTTCTGTAGAGTTTCTAGATGGGTCTGTTAGAAAAAATCCAAAAGCTTTTCTGAACCTAAGACAGTTTCAAGGTGTGCTTGATATTCAAATTCTAGTGCAAGCCTTTTTATTCACGACATCGTCACTATTTCACTTTTGTTCTCTTTATGTACCTACATGGTACTTTTAAGTTTTGCTAATACAGTTGAACAAATTCTTCAAACCAATGCAGCATCTCTTTCTTGTGAAAGCAAAGCTCGTCAGCTACCAGTCATGTGCTATTGAAGATAGCCAGCAGGCTACTCATGACTCTAGTAGATACTCACTCTGCTTTTAGGCCAACAGGAATGTTATGGACTACTTTCTCCATCTGTTCCTAAAGCAAATGCCAAGATGATCAAGGTATTAACATATGCCCCGAAAACAAGATCAAAGGATTGACTTGAGCTGTAGTGCCAGAACTGGAGTTCTTGAGTTACAAAATTTGGATAAATAAAATATGAACAAATGTCATCTAGATATTTTTTAAAGTTTCAATTAAAATCTTTATTTTGTTTGGATTTAAACACTTTCCTGTGGTATTTGCAACCCAACCATTGCAGCAGTATGTTATTAGGTGAAAACCAGAAAGTGAAATTAAGGGTTTGTATACATAGTGTGTCAATGGGGGTATAAATTGGAGAGTTCTCTAAAATGTTTCACTGTACCTGATCCATGTAGACTCTTCTTATGTGTTCTAAAAGGTTGCTAGAGCACAATAACATAGTACCATTTCAAATCAGTACCATTTAGGTACCATTTAGAGTGCATCATCAGGGTCTGTATGGGGCAATTAGTGCTACGCTATAGACCACTCTACAATTTACAGTGCTTTGGTAAGCATTGCTGCACTGTGTCAATAAGCCCTAACTCAAAACAAAAGCTAAACTGATTTGTCTACATACTATGTATGGCAAATGCAAAAGTTAGACAGCCTCGATGATGAAAAGTAAATTTAGGTTTAAAAATATTCTTCCCATTTTGCTTTTACTTACATTGTGGTAGCACCCAAGGGCCTCAGTCAAGATAGAGACCCCATTGTGCTAGGCCCTGTACATAAGGTGGTCAACTTTCTCATTTGTGAAAACTGGACACTGAGCGCCAGAACCTCCCCTGTCCCCTGCTCTGCCTCTTTCCCCAAGGCCCCGCCTCTTGCTCCAACTCTTTCTTTCAAGGTCCTGCCCCCGTTCCTCTTCCCCCACAATGTCACTCACTGCTCTCTCCACCACCCTCCCCCTGCCAGCTGAGCAGGGCTCTAAGGGTGGAGGGGTGACTGGGGCAGGACGTTGGAGAGAGAGACAGCCTCCAAGGGTAACTGGGACAAGATGAGAGAGGGAGAGCCAGGCTCCGGGGGTGGGGTGGGATGACTGGGGCAGGATGGGGAAGGGAGGTCCGCACTCTGGAGGTGGGTTGAGGGTGACCAGGGCATGGGGGGAGGGAGAGCTGCGCTCCAGGGGTGGGGGGTGACTGGGGCAGGGCGGGGGAGAGAGGGAGAGCTGTGCTCCGGGAGTGGAGGGTGACTGGGGCAGGGAGAGCCACACTTAGGACGGGACTAAGGTGACCAGATGTCCCGATTTTATAGGGACAGTCTCAATTTTTGAGTCTTTTTCTTATATAGGCTCCTATTACTCCCCACCCCCTGTCCCGATTTTTCACACTTGCTGCCTGGTCACCCTAGGCAGGATGGGGAGCCACCGGAACCTCTCTCCTCTGGAGCCATTCCTGAGTGCTCCACTGCTCATCCAGGCTCCAGCAGCAGTTGCCACTCTTCCTGCCTTCCGATGGTGGAGGCCTCTTACTGCAGGTAACTGGACTTTTAGTGTTCAGTCAGCAGTCCTGAGCAGACACAGCCAGGTTCCCTTTTTGACTGGACTTTCCAGTCAAAAACCAGACACTTGGCAACCCTACCTGTACAAATATCTAAAACTGTACCTTCTCTGAATAACGTACAACCTAAATAGACTAACCCCCACCCCCAAACAAAGGGTTAGGGAAAGGGGATAAACATCAGGGGGATAAGCTCAGGTTAGTTACTTTATTAATATGTATCAGCTCTATTCAGTTGCCTTCTTTTTTGCTATCGTTGGTCCCTTTTAAAAATTGTACCTATTAGCCCATTGTCTACTTGTTTTTAATCTGACACAATGGCCCCAGCTATCATACATCAGGCTTTGCTGGACAAATTAAAAAAAACCAAAACAGTTAAATATACAATTTTCCCAGAGGCTGGGAGGAGATGCACAGAAAGGCAGGTTGTCTGAATAGGGGGAACATCAGACACAGAAGCTGAGAGGAGACAAGGACTGGAAAACATAAGGAGGCTGCAAGAGAGGTGGGTTGGCAGGCCAGGAGGCAGCATGAAGAGGTAAGGAAATCCTCTGAGGGTGTTGGAGCAGCCACAAGAAAGCAGGCAGGAGTCCAGTTTAAGTCCCAGATGGGCTCAGGACATTACTCAGAGGCTGGAGGAAACTTTGTCGGGGCAGGAACACGCATGCCTAGAAATGAGATCCAAGAGGGGAGAGAACACCAACCCATACTCACACATATCCCTTCCCCTGATGTCTGTGGGAAGGGGCTGCTTCTCAGCTCTGAGAGGTTCCAAGTTCTGGGCAAGCCCTAGACGGGGTTGAGAGTCAGGTGAGGCTCAGTGTAGGGAACTCATGCTCATTCCTAACATGCCACATGGAGGAATGTGGAACTGAGCAAGCAGAAGGCAAAGTCTGTCTCTGCCTCCTTGTGAGACCCTCTTCCAGCCTAGGGCACCCTTGACTGCTGTCTTTCAAACAGCCAGAACAGGTCCTGCCTTTGAAGTCTGGTGCCCAAGAAGGAACAACAGCAGCCGGGGGGGGAGGGAGGATTTGCCAAGTGTGGGTTCCTGGTGTGTACGTGTGACAATGTCTTATGGGAGCAAGTTTTCAATAATTTTTCTTCTGCAACTAAATATAGTCAGAGGATGCCAGTGGTTTCAAAACTTATATTACAATGTAAAGCACTACATCTCCTTGACTGACCAGAATAGGCTGTTTCTGTGCAAAAGTCTTGTGTATTCCACCAATCTAGTACACAAACAGTTTAACCTTTATCCCAAGGCATGTACACCATTTTACTCCTAGAAGGATGAATTCATGTTAAGCAGTCAAATCAGTAACAACCTGACCTTTAAACACATCAGTGTTTCTTGGAAAAATATTATGGCTGTGATGCCTACTGTGGTAAACAATATTAGCTGCTCCAACCCATTGTTGAGTCATGCTGTGCAGCGGCTTATCAAAATAAGGGGTTGGAAATCAGCAGGGACCAGAGATCTTCTGACAAACTCCACAGGATATGAAGAACAATGTAAATGCAACAGTGCTGGCAGATATATTTCTATATTACTGTTCCAGAGATAACAGCTAAGGTGAATCATTTCCCACCACCTACAGTACCAAATTATTTCAAATTCTGAAGGGACAGTATTTATTTCATTGGTAGCTAGCAATTTGCTTAGCTGAAGATCATTATATTTATGTGTCCGTGAAATCTTCACAATAATTATACATTTGAGCTGTCTCAGAAGTGCTATATATATTCTCATTAGTCATGTGCTTCCAAGGATATTATCATCATTTTTTCTCCACAACCTTTGCAATGTGAATGTAAAGTACTGTACTGTATATGAACCTGGATTCTTATAGTTTTCTTAAATTTCAGTTTAATGAAACAGCAGGGTGGCCTATATTCACATGCAAATGCTTAAAAAATGCTATGAAATATCTTAATTTCCTTAAATGACTTTACTGTTGAGCTTATTTAAAACAAACCACAGTGTGCAGTAGGGAGAGGAGCATATGGAAAAAGGTTTGCTGTTCCATACTGCTTAATTAAAATTGTTCCAAAAGAGGTCACAGAATTGTTCACATGGGGGTAAGGTGATAAAAGAAAGGGAATTCCTAGGTTCTATTCCCACTTCTGTCAAATAGATGAGTTAATACTTCATGGGGTGCTGAGAGGCTTAATTATTGTTTGCAAAAGCACTTTGAGATCCTCATAAAAAGTATTATAGAAATGCAAAGCTTTATTGTAAAGGTTTAACTACACAGACAATGTGTGATATTAAGAGATAAATAAACACAATGAGTCTGATTCATTAGAGTCACATCGGGGCTTTATGCTGGAATTCACAACCCCCTTGCCTGGAAGGGAAGATCTCCCTGGTTATAGCTCTCTATAATGGTTTTTGATCTTACTAGGGTGTAGGTTAGTTCTCTTCTTGTTCTCTTCTCTTTTTAATGTAATGGTCATAGAAGGTGCCAAACCGACAGTCCTGGAAACAGAAAACCTTTGCTTATGATTAATAATGCTGTGCACTTAGATCTTTTCATCCAAAGATTTCAAAGTGCTTTAAAAACATTAATCACTGTCACCATCCTCCACCACCCCCTCCCCCCGCACGCTCTATTCTTACTCACTGTATCTGAGCAGCTCCCATGAGTAATAATAAAATACCAGTGATAACTTTCTCTTCCTTCCCTGCCAGAAACAAACAGGCTTGATGGTAATTTTGGGGGGGGGGGGGTTGATTGATTTTTCCCCTTCTTTCTCCTGTTATTTGGACATATGTAAACACAAAAGCGAGGGTACTGCTTGGAGAAGGAAACGTAACACTATTCCCATTTTACAGATGGGGAACCAAGGCACAGAGGTTGTGACCTATCCAAGGTTACCTAGCAAGTCAGTAGAGGATGAGAGAATAGAATCCATGAGTCCTGAGACTCCTGCTATAAACATTACACCTCCCTCCTCCTTTCCCAGCCCATGGAACAGATACAGCACTGTATAAGCAACAGCTGTAGAACCTTTCCCTTGCTGCCTCCATGTGCTTTTATGGGGAAGGAACTTCAGAGGTCCATCCTGAGATTGGATCAGTCTCCATTCCATTTATGGTGTCTCTGAATTTGGCAACTGTGAGGAAGATATTTTTTTGTGAATGATTGAAAGCAATTCACCTAAAGTAGGTTTGCAAAAATGTGCATAGAGAACACAAGTATCTTCCCCATCCTGTACTTTAATTACTGCATTAGTGTGATCTTTGCCTTTGTGTGGAAGGTAGCAATGGCACACAAAGCAGTTGAAGTGTATGTAAAGACTAGGATTATTACATGGGTACACGTTGTTAGTGTCTCCTTGGGTGAGACACTGTATTGATGCAGATTTATTACAATGGCACCTGGATCCTGTTTGTGGACTCTATAACACAAGTAATAAATACATAGGTAACATAAATCATTGCTTGTACCTGCACTATTTAATAGGATAATGGCTTGTGGATCCCCACCAGTGATGGAGAGGTGAAAAGGACTCTGTATCCTATTACCAAACCCTTGAACCATCCAGACCCTATAACATTCAGACTTGATTTTTGTCATGTGTCTTACACTGATGAGAGTTAATACTAACCTCAGTGACAATATTAGAGATGGAAAAATGGGGACAATGGAGAAGCTGCATGCACAAAAACATGAGGGGGCCAAATTCCAGTGGACACCCATAGGATTGCAATGAGAATAGCAGAGGTCCTAACCTATGTAAGAGGCAAGCAGCTCCATTCTTTGGAAACCTGAGCTTTCAGGGGGCCATAGAAGGTATCCTGAACACAGTGGATTTTAAAGCTAACACCTTCTCTTTGGCATTTTTCATGTACCGAGCACTCATTGTCTGTAGAATTAGTGCTGTCAGTTTTCAGACTATTAATTAAAGGCCCATTCTTTCAATGGAAGTTGAGGTTGCATGAAAGTCACCATCTTAGTTGACAGTTCAGGGATTGAACCAGCAACCTTCAGAACTAAAAGTATCAGCTGCTACAGCTTGAACTAAAAACACAACTCTCTTTAAGTAGGGCTGTAACAAGCTCATATCTTTTGTTGTTCAAGCGCAGAGGAGGACCTGTAACAGACTAATTTTTGGATTATGTGTGCTTGGCACTTTGCAGGATCAGGTCATAGTTTTTTGCCTTTTGAGCAACAAGCGTTGTTGTACCATCTTTCCATCCCCTTCCATAGCCAATATCACCTTTGCATTTAATACCTAAATCATGCATTTGTATACAAAGGCCCATGTCTCAGGCATGGGGACAGGTTTCTCTCACATTCAGCATGATTGTTACTGTTGGGTGTTG
Source organism: Dermochelys coriacea (assembly GCF_009764565.3). NCBI lineage: Eukaryota > Metazoa > Chordata > Testudines > Dermochelyidae > Dermochelys > Dermochelys coriacea. The sequence continues at coordinate 104,795,415 of NC_050074.1, read as the reverse complement.
GATTGTGAAGTCAAATATATTTATCTGCTGCACATATGAACTATTACAAAGCTTAGTTTTAGTGTTTACTTTGTTTTGTTTCTTTGTCAGGGGCATCAAGATGGCGGGAAAGACACACAAGAATAAAAAGAGGTATGTCCTAAGAAACCAATAATATATCTCCTATAGCATATTGTGTGTGCCTGGTGGGCAGTCTAAGAATACACAGAACAATACTACAATATATTGCAATAATCATGATCTGATATTTTTTGACTTTGTGTAATGGAAAACCATCTCCTGAACATTTTACAGTAATTAGTCCATATCCCATCTGAACATTGCCCCTGCTTAGGTGACTAATGAATGTAAGTTCAGTAATTTGGGTGCATCAAGGACATAACTGTGTCTTGGTTGAGTATCAACTTCATCACCTCACAATTTAATAGGCATTTGTGATTAGCTCTGTGCCATGCAGCTGGTGATCAAATGACCGAATTTCACTGATCAACCAACCACTGGTATTGGGATAGCCTTGATCCTCCAAGTGATAGCATGTACACAGGTGAAGCAGGTTTCAGAGTAGCAGCCGTGTTAGTCTGTATTCGCAAAAAGAAAAGGAGTACTTGTGGCACCTTAGAGACTAACAAATTTATTAGAGCATAAGCTTTCGTGAGCTACAGCTCACTTCATCGGATGCATTTGGTGGAAAAAAAAGAGACAGGTGAAGAATCCCCTTTCCAATTGCAGGATTTGGGCCTTTGTGATCTATTTGTTATTGGCCTTTCAGAATACATAACCTGTCTTTAAAGTTAGTCAAGAAAAAAAATCTATTAAGTGAACCATCTAACAAATATATTTTAACTAGTTATTTGATACAGGATTTCATGTTTATATTGTTTGTGCACCAGTGCACAAAATATTAAAATTAAAAGGCATAGGGACTGCTGAGAGGAAAAAACAAAACAACTTTAGACTCAGAAAATTTTCATCAATATGTAGTACATTTGCATACTGGAAATCAGAAGGAGCCTGATTATGCATGTTATTGATTCTGGGTTTGTTTGTTTTTTTTGATTCATGATAAAACTATGACATATATGTAGAGAAGGAGCAAGGCTTGGCAGAGCTTAAAATATGAAAGGTTTATATTCTTAGAAATCTCAGTTATGCAAATATGGGGTTATTCATATGGATTTTACTAGACCATGGTTGTAACAAAGTCCTAGAAACATTCTGTTATATACTCAGGATAATTTGGGAGCATGTTTAATAAAAAAAATTCTGCATAATAATGACTTTTTCTTCATTATGAATGATTTCCACTATATCACCTTGAACAAAAGAACAAGCTTGAATTCCCACTGCATCTAATTTATTATTACAACTGTAGATATTGTTTTGTGTCAGAGTGCATAAAATATTTCTAGAAACATATTGCAAAAAACCTATAGGGGAAAAATAGCAAAATATAGCTGGTTTTAGAAGTTATTGCATTTTTATAATAGATCAGCCTGTTAGCTCTGGAGTAAAGCTGTTTAGGAAAACATAATGGAAGTTTTCATTAGCAAAGGTTTTCACGAGTACACTTTATATATTCTCTGTACTTTTGAAGCAGAACAAATATGCTAAGATAAGCTTGATATGGTGGTAGAATATTGTGGAGGATACCACAATACATTTGTATGTCGTGACATACATTTTTTCATGTTGTAAGTAATAGTGTACAGATCACAGAGTGGTGAGCAAGTTTTAGGGTGACCAGTCAGCAAGTGTGAAAAATCGGGACAGGTGGTGGGGGGTAATAGGCGCCTATAGAAGAAAATACCCGAAATATCAGGACTGTCCCTATAAAATCCGATCACCCTAGCAAGTTTGGGACTGTTGAAATCAATGGCAGTTAGGCGCCTAAATACACTTGTGGATCTGGGCCTAAATTTTTATACTTTGGCAACGAGATCAGAGTCTAGACATTTTTAAATTTAAGAACAAGATGAAAATAAACTAGATAATTCAGGTGAAGAGACTGTTTCCACTGCTGACCTAATTCACAAATGGCTTTTAGCAGAATTTGGTAGTCCTAGACTATATCATGATACAATGACCTAGAATGATATCGCCCCCTCCACCAAGGAGGGTGACCATGATTCTGGTGACAAAGGAGGAAGTGGGGGTGTGTCCTTGCCATATCTCAGCAGAGTCTCTCTCTTGTGGTACTTCGAGGGTAGAATGTCATTTTGCTGAATCACACCCCATGAATACCCACTTATATAGCTGCTCAGGAGTTAAGGCTGCACTAACTCTGCATAGCTGGGTAGGGAATCAGCCAATATAGAACTGTACTCTCAGGAGGGGAAAGGCAGAGCCAGCAGAACAGCAAGGACTCCAGTCCTTCACACAGATGCTTCTGTATCTGAGATGTATTCTGTATCTGAGAAACTGGGGTTTGTCTTCAATGTAGATCTTTCAAATCCTCAAGGTTGGGAGGCAGTGTGGCTCTTACTGTCTTCACGCCCCTAACACTCTCCTTCCACCTGAGGGACTTAATTACTTGAGATCTTGGCAAGGGTCACCTTATTCTTTTGATCCTTCCCCCTGCCCCCCCCTTTTTTAAAGGTTTTATTCTCCTGTGAAGTTACCCAGTTAACAAAGACCCTGATTCTGTAATTGAATCCATATCGACAGAGCATGTGGAGCCCAATTGACTTCAGTGAGGCTGCACATGGAAGTAAGGGTCTCCCCACATGGACCCAGTTGCAGATCAGTGCTTAGGTTTTCATATTGGCATCCATCTCCATAGTATGTTGTCCCTCCTGCACATTTCTCTGTGAGAGGGGATCATATAGCCCATGAATATGCATAAATATTTTTTTCTAAATAAAGAAGTACAAAACCAGAATTAAAGCAAAAAAGACTCTCTAGTTTTCTTGCTTGTCTGTGAAAAGGAAAATGATGCTTAAGAAGAATTCCAAATTTCACAGGTAGTTAGTTAACCCTTGACTTAAAATAAGATATTTAGATACTTTAGAAAGTCTCTAATTTGTAATATAAAGACACACTGTAGCAGCTTTAGAAGGGTAATGTTTTATTGAATCCATATGGAAATAAAAAATTTAAGCTAACACTGAAATAGGAGTTATTATCCATAGCTTTCTCCAAAAATCAATATGCGTATGTTCTAAAGGAGATCCTATTAGTTCCCATGTTTAGCGCACATCCAAAACTTGAAGACAGAAACATAATTTAATGTTGAATTAAAACTAAATTCATAGGTAACTTCTTTTACATTTTATCTACTTTATAGGATTTTATCATTCTGATTCAGTTAAATAGATGGGGCCAGATCACAGAGCTTCATAAAGACAAAAGAGAAACAATAGCGAAATGAAAGATTTTGAACCCTGTAACAACATGAAAGCTCATTTTAAAAACACCTTGAAGTCTATAAGTCTCTTAATCCGAGTCTGAATCAATTTACTTGCATTCCTAATCTGATTTACACCAATGTAAACCAGGACTAACTCCATTGGCAACAGTGGAGTTACACTAATGTACAACTGGCGTGAGACTCAAATCAAGCTCTTCTTTCCTTATTACTTAGAACTGTGGTATGTACAGCTATTTGTCTTCTTGTGGTATGTAACTATTACCAGCTATAAAATATTTTTAAGATGACCGTATCAGAACTTTATATTATTTGTTAGAAATTTAGTTTCAAACAGTAAGCTAAGTTTAGGCAGAAAATTAAAAACACATATATAGACAGGCCTCATAAGAAGGTACAAAGAATATGGTGCTTTGTCTAATCTTACTTTTGTTATTAGCTTTAGACACCTTTGATAAAAGGTTTTGCTCAGTAATACTTGTTAAAAATTAGTCTTTAAACCTGGTACTTAACCCCAACCATGAAATATTATGCAATATGTTGATCATGCTGCTTTTTAATTTCTCCTCAACTGAAGAGTCATTGTTAAAGAACCACTGTATCCCAGGAGAATCAGGAAATTAAACTTTATTGTCTTTTGACTTTCCCCATAAGTGGATACAGCCATACACCATCTAACTACCATCTAAGGGGAAGCACAGAATGAAAAAAAGCACTGCCAAAGTGCCACTGGGGCATTGATTAATTATCCAATAAGATGAGAAGCTCTGTGTATCGGGCCATTAATGCATGCCTATGATGCTTTCGAGGTATGAATGACCTGCAACTGTTATAGAACCAATACTCCAACAATTCACTAGTGTTGGACTTGGAGTTGCCACCTCTGAGGTATGAAAAATCAGGGCAGCTGAGATGATCCTGTGCCCATAAAACTGCACAGCTGACAGTGTATAATAAGCATCCTTACAGATTTCTCAGCACAGCTGCCTCAAAAAGGGATGATCTTGGACATGTGGCAAGCCTACCTGCACTGCTCAGAGTAGCAGGCCCTGTGCTCTATGGCAGTTATGGTTTGTCAGTCTGGACCCATAACACAGATCTTTATTTCTGATTTTTTTGAAATAAAATAATTAAACAGTATTTACTTTCACCTAAGGAAATAGCAAGTTTGCACTTGTAAAAACTGCCTTGCATTTCTAGAGAATATTAAAGGGGACAATGAACTTTTGCTATTTCTAGAAATCTCATTGCTGGAGAAAAGCATTACAAGATATTACTTGCAATATGGAGCAGAAAGAACTGGCATTGTTTAGGATGCAGAATACTTCTTCAGTTCAGTGCTGCCAAACTTTTAGTGAGGGGTTCCCCCAAAAGCTTTCCATCTCAGTTAGCAGTATGTCTCCCCCAGGCAGAAAAGGAAGAGAGAAGGGCCTACATAGCAGGCTGGATTCACCTTACCCAACCTGTTTGCACCTCTCCCAAAGATGGTCTAATGACAAGCTGATTTCACCCTATGGACTTAAGTGGAACCTAGAGATTTGGGGCTCTTTTGCATTGGAATGGAATTCTCTCCCAAACCAAAAAATATTCTCTTGATATTTTCTCATTTGAAGTCTCACTGCTCAGCATACTCAAGAATTTTTAAATATAAATTAGAAATTTCACTTACAAATCTGTATTACTCAAATATAAGAAATTTAGAAAACATTGATCGGAGGAAAGATAGAGTTGACCACCTCTGCTGACTTGTCATAAAAATACACAGCTGCCTGAATGAATCATAAACTGGGTATTTTTTTATGCTTCATCCACACCCACAATTGCCATGCGTCCAAATTAAGGTCAGGCAGGATTACTTCCCTGATGAATAGATTTCCCTTTAATTAGATGTTCTAGAGATAAACAGTTGGAACATCTCACTATTTTAATACTTTGTAGGGAAGGTAGGCATAAAATAACAAATCTGGGAGGAGGTAGCTGTATGTGCTCCTTTCTTGCTCCATAGTAGAATGGCTTTCCACAGTTTGCCAGCTAGTGGTTCCTGGGCAATGCAACAGACAGGGTGTCTGAACAATAAGAGAAAGTTCACAGGTAGCTCAGGTGTAAACACACAAATACTTTCTCTGAGGTGTCTACTTATTTTAGGAATTCTGAGCAGACCAAACTAATACTAACTTGGTCCAAGGCCGGAGCTACACACATATCTTGCACTGGTATAACTATGCCAGTTCGGGATTTGAGAGAGATTTTAAAATAAAAAAATACCAGTACAAACCCTACTGTGGACATAGTCAGACCTGTGTAGAAGTGTCTTATACTGGGAATAAGCTATATTAATATTAACCACATTTATAACTGCATCCAGGCTACATTCATCCAGAATGCAGGAGACCTCAGTTCAATTCCTCCCACAGCTTGATGAGAAGGGATTTGAACAGTGAGTTCCCTATTTCAGGGGTTTGTGGATTGCAGTACCACCTAAAATTGGTTGTTAGATACCTAAATCCCTTTGTGGATCTGGTCTCAGAAGACCAAACATTCCAATAGATTGGGCTTCTCATCAGTCATTTAAAAATTACATATAGTTACATATATTGTCTCATCTATAAACATATAAACATGTTCTTTAGAATATCAGTGGGACTTGGGAAATCACCTGTTTTACTCAGCCCAACTAAGACAATTTAAATTCCAGTTTGGATAGAGAACATGTTTCCTCCACTTTTTCCTCTGGCATCTATTACAATCCTGTTTGAGAATTTACTGACAAACTAATCCACAATTACTTTTTTTTTTTTAATTAGCTTAAGTCAAAAATTAAGCAAAGCAAAAATAAGTTAGAGAAACAAATTTGAAATCTTTTGATTTTTGGAGAAAAGCATATCAACTCAGAGACTCATTTCACTATATTCATTTGTAATAGTAAACCACAGATACACATTCTTTCTGTATTTTTAATGTTTTTCTTCCTTCTGGTGAAGGCCCAAGATTACCCCTCTTGTGTATACTGAACAGTGTGGGGTATTTCTCATACCATATAATTGGCATGTACATTCACTTTGAATCAGTTTGGGGGTGAAATTTGTTGGCTAAAGCTTTGGAAAATCTGATTTTAGAGCTGTCAGACTGGTTCTATTCACTCGAAACAAACAAACAAAATTATTCTTTTTTAATAACCCTATGTTACTTGGCCTTTTATCTGTTTTTCCTATGGTTTAATGATGTTTTGTACTTCAAAATGTTGTGCAGTACCTCAGTAGGGGGGCACTTTATAAATAAAATCATTATTATATTATTATTTATTTCAACATGTGCTAAGGAAATTACTACATGCTTCTGGAAATCTTCCAATATAATATATTTTGATATGACGTGAGGCGATTGTCCATTGCATGTTGGCATCCATAGATTAAAAATATGTCAAAAATAACTCTTGTTGCATCTTTCCAACTCAGTGAATTCAAAGTGGAAATAAATGTATTTAGTAGTCAAGTCAACTTTTCCTAGAAGTTTGTGCTTTAGTTGCCTGTTCTTTTGCATGATGATGTGTTTGTTTACAGATTGTTCAAAGATGTGTACATTTTGGTTTTGGAACGATGATTAAATATATGAGTTAAAATGCTCTGCAGAAGGAAAACACGTTGTTTTTGGAACTAATCTTATAATTCTTCCACATGTTGCAATCCATAGGAGGTCCTTGTGCAGAAGGCTTGTAGGATCAGCCTTTAGTTTATTTTGCTGGTAGTGGTGTTTAACTATAAGAAGAGTTCTTTCCAGACCCCATCCACGCTAAGCTCTATAAAAGCCTTCACACAGCTTACCATTCTAAACCTTTCCCTAAATTATTTGCTCCTGGTCCTACTGGCCACTGTTGGAAGACATGATACTGGGCTAGATGGACCTTTGGTCTGACCCAGTAGGGTCATTCTTATGTACCACTATCAATATTATATGTATTCACATGCACACATTGTGACATCTCTTTCTGTCCATCTCCTTCTGTGTTATGCTTATACTTATTTTATACCATAATATAGACTTCAGTTGCTTTATTACGTAGTTTCTCTCATGGGCCATATCCACCATGATTAAAACCTGGGCAGAGGTGTGTGTGTTGGAGGGAAAGTAAAGAAAGCAATCCCCCTTTCACACCCATGATACAGCACAGCAAAGTTCATCTGCATGTCTGAAACTACAGTTTATGATCCTGACATGGTTCCTGTGTGGGGGTGGGTCCCAAGGATCCAGCTTCATTGTACCCACTGGACTGCCCAGCCCCCATCAACTCTTGCACATTGTCTCCAGGGCCATCCCTATCCATACGCAAAGTATGCAGCTGTGTAGGGCAGCAGGAAATTTGGGGCATCACATTTCCTGGTGCCCTGCACAGCTGCGTGCTGCTCCGGCCCCTGCTCCGCCTCTTCCCCCTGGCCCCCACTCCTGCTCCACCCCAGCCCTGCCCCCACTCCCCTGAGGACTGCTGCCAGGGTCAGGCCTGCACTCACCACGTGGTAAGTGTGCCAAACTTGAGATCCAGAGAGTCTGATTTTTCTTATGTGATAAACCCACAACTCCCACTGAACTCCCACTAGAGTTCCTTGTGATCAGTGTCTCTGAAAATTATCAGGCATTGATTATAACACACTGGGCAAAAGAACTGAAGATTTTCAACATTAATGAATGCTTTTCGAAATCTGGGCTAAAGAGTTGCCGAAGGTCACAAAAGTTTTCAGTAGAAGAGCAGGAATCAGAATACAGGAGTTTCTGACTCCCTACTCTGTGCACTGTCTAGTAGATCATGCTGTCTCTTTTGCTGGCATAGAAACATATCAACATTCCAAAAAGGAAAAAAAATCAAAATTGAAATTATTACACCTGCAAACGTAAAAGAAAAAAGAGGAAAATTTAAAAATTCACTCAGAATGGTGGTTCCCTTAACACAGTGATTCTCAACCACGGGTACGCAGAGGTCTTCCAGGGGGTACATTAACTCATCTAGCTATTTGCTTAGTTTTACAGCAGGCTACATAAAAAGCACTAATGAAGCCAGTACAAACTACAATTTCATAGAAACAAAATGAGAAAGTAAGCCATTTTGCTGTGACACTTTGTATTGTTATGTCTAATTTTATAAACAAGTAGCTTTTTAAGTGAGATGAAACTTGGGGTATGCAAGACAAATCAGACCCCTGAAAGGTTAGAACCACTGCCTTATGATACCTTTAAACACATATCCTATAAGCTTCTCTAGTCTACTAAACTTCCAGGTGGAGCAGCTACATAGAGAGGCCCCTATAACTCTTGCTCACCACAGAGGTAAGCTTCATGCTAGCTCCAAATAAGCCGGGAGAAATGGGGTTGCGCCAGAGGGGCACACGATCTATCTAGAGTCTGGAATAGCAAAGCAGCCTTTATTTCAGCCCCACAGACTGTAACAAGGTATGCTACTATCAAAGCAGAGTACATTAAAACACAATATGGAACTTTTAGTGCACGGTAGCAGGGTCCACATGGACAGTTAGTGCATAGCAGGCTAGTGCGCTGTAGATTTACACCCTAGCTTGCCATGCACTAACTGTTCGTATAGACATGTCCAGAGAGGCTGTGCTACAGTCCTGAAGCTTGTTCACAGGTTGTTTCTTACAATCCCTACTTAATTGCCTACAAAAAGACCATTTATTCTAACTTTTTGTGAGAAGAGATGAATTTCACCAACACAGCAGTGTGAGAATACTTCCAAAACTCTGCTTCCAAAACAGAATGCCAGATTTGCATTTGCACACCAAACAATCACTGTGTCCAGATTAAAAATCAGTACAAAAACACTTTTGCAAGTGGTTAACTCATAAACCTGTAGACTAAGAGAAAGTGACACGATTTGGGCTGCTATGCTCCACAAGAAGTCAATTATGTATGTATCACTCCTGCCAGATCCTACATACTATTCTGGGTATCTGTAAATGCCATATTATATTGTTATGAGGATTGAGAAGACATACCCATATGTCATTACACATAAGAAGTTATGTCCCAACAATCTGTGTATGTTATCATTGGTGTTACTGTGCATTTTCTCTCATCACCTTTTTGAGCATCCATGAATTTTGCAAGAATATTGTGTTTAATCTCTGGCAGGTCGAGAGATATGAACTTGCTGATTTTCTCAGTGCTGGATACTCACAAAATCAAAGTACTCTCCCACATTCTGTAAACAATTCCTGTTGTCATGGGTTGAAAATGGAAAGTGATTTTTTACAGCTTTCTGAAAAAGAGATAAATAAAAGATAAGTTATAATATACCTTATGCCATCTGTGTGTGCTATAATCTTAGTTTGCACTTTCTGACAAATGCAAAAATTATGTTTTTATTAACAGAGGCATTATCTGTTAAATCTTCTTGCACATGGGTTTATTCCTGCAAAACTGGCTCTCTGTATTTTTCTCCAGAATATCAGAATTTAATATTCACAAGACTTATTGAACATGCACACGATTAAATGCAAACTTCCAAATCAGAGAAACCTTATTCTCTATAGAAGCATCAAGATATTACAGAAATGTCAAAACTTTTTTGTGTGGCTCATTAGTGAGCCCGCAACAAATGAAAGTTGAAATACAAAAGGGAACTCAAAACTGAGTTAATCTGAGATTTATGTGTTGAATGTCATCCAGTAACCAGGCTCTGGAAGCCCATTAAGCACAGAACTAGTTTTTAAACTCACCTTTTGTGCATACTTTTTATCCATTTTGTAAACCACTACAAAAAAACACGACTAAGAAAGCATCTGAAAATGCATGAACAGAATTGTAGGAAAGTAATAAATTTAATAATTTAAAAATTAATTATGCACTATATAAAGTTTCAGTCCTATGTGTATAAAATGGTTAAAATATGAAATTCCAAAAACTATTCTGGACTACTAGACTTGTCCTTTTTGCTTCTCCAAGCACCATCTTTCGGTTTTGTGTTGGTAACTTTCTGTTCATTTTCACAACTTCTCTAATGATTTTTACACTTAATACGGAGGCAGGAATATTCCAGTTTATAACTGTAGATCTTCATCTCCAGAGGGCGTATCTAGTTTTACTGTGCTATAATACAAAAGCTATTTGAAATAAATTGTGGTTTGTAACAGAAAATATAAATCAATTATAAAGAAAAATATAATTATGGTCCCAATCTTGAAGAACAGGCAGATGCCAGAGTTTGCCTGCATGGAATCAGCTGCAGGATCAGGGTCTAGGTTACAACTGAAGATCTCCATTTGGTACACTTTATAGATCTTGGTTTGGTCTTGTGCTGTGTGCCTCATGACCATATAATCTCTTATATAAACTCAACTGTAGCCACACATGCTTTTGCTTAATTATAGATCTGTAATACTTTTCAAGGATCCAATTCTATAGCTACTCCATGCATAGAACTCCTAGTGAAGTCAGTTGGATTTTCATAAGCAGATCAGCTACACCATGAATATGCCTCTAAGCCCCAATTTTGCAAATAGTTATGCACCAGAGTTATGTTATGCATGTGAGTACTCCCACTGAATTCAGTGGGACTACTCATGTGTACTTGCTTACAGGCTCAGGGCCCTAGGTAATATCTCCTGAATGGATAAAATGCACAGAGCTACCACTGAAACACATCAGTGTGGTTAAGATCCAGTCATTTACATCTTTACAAAGGAATAGCAAGTTTATATATAGTTGTTAAATGGTGTGGGAAAATTGAAAAACAAAAGATACATATATATTGAATAATATCTCTGGGAGCTATTTAACAAATTAACTACAGCAAAAAAAAGCTATAGTAAAAATAGTTTTAAGATTACAGCAAAGTAAGAACAATGAATAATATAATCTAAGTAAGAACTGTATTCCTGCCTCTGAGAAAAGTAATTAACCTCACAGCCAGGAAGTTCCCTCACACAGAGAGATTAGAGACAGTCAGCTCTGGCACACAGTGACCTTCCAACTGAAACAGTTTTCATCTGCAGGGTCTTTTTTAAAAGTCAAAGCAACACAAACTTTCTCAAACTGTGTTTTTATGACTTCACATTCCAGTCTCTTTAATATATCTTTCTACTCTTTCTGCTGACATCATTCTAATCCATCATAAATGGATGCAAGGGCCATCATTAATTCTTCCGGACAGTGAAAACAGCTACACAAAATAAATGGATGTCACAATAACATATGAAAGGTCATATGAGTATGGACCAGTGGCCTAGCTAGCCTGGTATTCTTTCTCCAACGGTAGCTAATGCCAGATGCTCCAGAGAAAGGTATAAAATCCCAATAATGCACTGTAACCTTCTATTCCTCTCCTCACTATTCCCAAACTCCCCTCCTAACTACTCCCTTTTAGTCAAATTCTGCTCTTAGTACACTGAGATCAGTGAAGTTACTCTGGTTTTAAACAAGTATAAATGAAGCAGAATTTGGCCTCTGGTCTCATGTAATATGAAGATGCCACCTCCTGAGGGAGGACAAGAGAAATCATCAAGAAAACTACAGAGTTGTTCTGTGGAGGGGAAGGAATTTTGCCCTACGGAGAGTCAGAGACAAACTGATGACAAACTGCAACAAAGGATGCAGTTGGTTGTCTCTCTCAGATTAAATATGACAGCTTCCAAAAAAAGCATACTGGATAAACCCAAACAGTGGTGTTCAATGAAACCAAGACATTCAACGCTTTGAGAAAGTGGGCTAAGTTCCCTACTTTCTGAGGGACAGGGACCTGAGTATAAGACAGCCTGCCTTCTAGAACTGGAGCCCAGTGTGCTATGTATGCTGCAAATTCTGAAACTTTACACTAAGTAGAACATTAGTCTAGTTGAGGAGTAAAGTTATCCAAAACTGACACTATGTGAGCTAGTTATGGCTTTCTTTTGTTTTACTATGACATCATGTTAAAATGATAAAAGTCACCATATATTAAGAGCAATCTATAAATAATTAATATGAACACAACTACCATTAATTCTGCCTTTATGGACTCAGAAATCAGGAAATTCTAAAAATTAAGATTGTTGACACAAAGTAAGTGTGGCCCCAAAGCACATTCTATATATATTTTATAGTATATACTAAGAGTTGCCCTTACAAAAAGCATAAACAGAAAATACTCTACATGAGCAATGTCGCACAATTAATGTTGGGGGTACAACTTTAACTTTGGAATTTGCTGCATTTGGAGTGCACAATATTGCAACTCTTGTGTTGCAAAACACTATTTTTTTGCATTCAGGTTCCATGGGTCTTTAAAAAGAAGGGAAAAAAGCAAGGGTCTGCATGAATGGATCCAACTGTAGGATCAGTGTGCATGCATGAAACTGTTACCTTGAAATGTTCAGAACTTTAAAAACATTGCACTGATTATTTTGAAACTTGATTTCTAACTCTCAGTGAAGTATTTAAAAAAAAGAAGTTAAGTTTGAAATTTCTGGCTTTAAGTGTTTCAGTTAGCAAAACAAACTTCTTCAAGGGAATACATATTTCCCACACAATTCAAAATTGCTTACCAAATTTCAATCAAACCTTCATACATATATATCGTATCCACATTTGTTGGACTGAGACCAATTATAGTACATTACAGCACATAAAGAATTTGTTTTAGTAAATTATCAGTACTAACAAAAATAGTGATAATTTGAACAACAGTATATCTTGGGATAAATTTTTCCTTACCACAGAGGACAAACAACTTATTCCTTAAGCATGAAGGCTGAAAGCCATTACACTTTTTATGTTAGTTCTTATTCAGATAATTTAGTAAGCATTTACTCAAGAACATCCCGCGGCAAGGAGTTCCATAAGTCAATTATATGTCCACAATAACTAACCTGCTCCCAAATTTTGTATACTACTGGCAATGTCTTCTCAATATACCAAACCTCTTCTGGATTTTGTATCTGCTTTAGCATATGGTCTGTGATCAATTCGGGTTGACTATGGAATAATCCAAGGTGCGGGAACTAGAAAATATAAATGTTTTGATCCAGAAAACAAACACATCAGCATCAGAGAAGCAGTTATTTTTATTATTTTTATTTTCATTACTTGTATTAAGTAGCACTTGGGGCCCCAGTCAGGATCAGGATCCCACTGTGCTACCACCATACAAAAAACAGAAGAGAGCTCCTGCCTTGAGGAGCTTCTGATGTAGATACATAAAATAGATGAAGGAAGGAGAAAGGGATGTAACATACAAACAGCATATTTAGAATGATGGGTTGCAAACATCTTGTTAGTTCTGCAGGGGTTTTTCTGAAAGTCGATTATGTAGTGGTAGTTAATGTTGCAGGAGCATCCTTTACACAGCCACAGCTGCAAGGTTGTTATCTTTACTATTACTGCTGCTCCTGCTGCTATATGGAAAGATACTGGACTTGATGGCACTAAGCACCTTGCAGGAGATACTAGCACATTATAGGTTCAGGATCTTAGAACCTGCACGAGGAAGCAAAGCACTCGTGGAAAGTGTGTGTACGTACATTTACAGTGCTGAGGAGCCTAGACCTCAGCAACAGTGAGATCAAGCTGCTGGTCTTGTGTAACCTATAATTGAGAGAAGTATAACGTAGAATTCTCCTGGAGGAGAAATAGAAAATTACCTACAAGTAAAAAGAAAGAAGAGGATTCAAGGCAGCTTAGAAACATGGGAAAAAAATCTGTTGAAAATGTGCTCTGAACATAGAGATTTTTTGTGAAAGTCTAAGAAAGTTGCAAAGGAAAAATGGATCTAGGTTTATAAAGTGATGTTTTGTATGTCTTTACAGATTGATTTCTAAACCCATATGGAACAACAGCACACCAGAGGGTGATGAGATTGCGATATTAAAAATTATTCAATCAATTCCAATAACTGTAAAATTCATCTCTCTTCTTTCTATGTTGTTGTCCTATTCATGAAAATGTTGCAAAAAGTTTCCAGTGGGAAAGGGGAAGCACTTTGAAAAAATGTTTCATGTGGATTTAACATCAACAGCTCCAGCATGTAACTTGATAATACTCTTGTCACCACAAATTAATTACAAATAGAAATTAATAATAATCATAGAATATCAGGGTTGGAAGGGACCTCAGGAAGTCATCTAGTCCAACCCCCTGCTCAAAGCAGGACCAATCCCCAATTTTTGGCCCAGATCCCTAAATGGCCCCCTCACAAATTGAACTCACAACCCGGGGTTTAGCAGGCCAATGCTCAAATCACTGAGCTATCCCTCCCTTCCAAATCACTTCACTTGGGGCAACTTTTTGAAAATGTAAACTAATTAATCCACATGCTGTGATGTAAGGAAATAATCATGATTATTTCCATTCAGAGAAGTGGAGAGATTAAAGGTATAAAGAAAACACTGGTGTTGTGTTTCTTTCTTTTTCTTTGTCACCTATAAAAAAGATCTGAGCACACCAGAAATATCAGAAATGTCAAGACTTCTCAGACTCTTCCTTTTTTGGTTGAAAAATTTTGTTTGACTCAGAAATGTATACTGTTAGCTGTCTTCGTCCTTAGTAGAAGGAGCAGAGGAATTGAATCCTCCAATATCTTTTTCATTGAAAAGTTTCAGTTAAACAAGTATTAACAAAAACAAAGTTAGGGATAGGGCACAATTTTAGTCAAACTAACTCAAGTAACTAGGTTTCAGAGTAGCAGCCGGGTTAGTCTGTATTCGCAAAAAGAAAAGGAGTACTTGAGCTGTAGCTCACGAAAGCTTATGCTCAAATAAATTTGTTAGTCTCTAAGGTGCCACAAGTCCTCCTTTTCTTTTCAAGTAACTAGGTTTCATTTTCTTGGTATTGGTAATGTCAGTATCTCAGACCACAGCATAGGTTTGGTTGAAAATATCTCAACAAAACTGTTTTTTAAATGGAAAATAGGGGTTTTTGATCAAATAAAACATTTTGCAATGAAGTGTTCCCTTTCCAAAGAAGATTTTGTTTTATCATTCAAATATTTTGGCCAAAACCTTTTGGGTAGTGAGTTTTCTGCTGAAAACTGGAAAGTTCCAGGGGATTTGTCAATGAAAAGGAAAGGCTTGTTTTTGTTTGTTTCCATCAAAAATTGTCAGGGGGGTGGACAGGACGGAACATAGTCGGACCAGTTTTATCAGACGCCTGCCAGGGTAGACAAGGCCTGGATGGATTTCTGTAAAAGACAAAGACAAAAGAAGCCTCACGGGCCTTCTTCCCCTGCCCCGGGGAGAAGGCAGCCTCACGGCCACGCTTCCTCTTTGCGGGGCCCGGTTCAGAAACGTGCCCACGGCCGCCGAGCTGCTCAGGGGCAGGGAAGCCAGTGGGGCCCAGGGCCGTGAGCCAGCCAGATGCTGCTGGCCCGCGCTCTTTAAAGCCAGCACTAGGGCTGGCCGGGGGCCAAACCCTCCCGCCCGCTGATGGGGCGCTTTGCCGGCCCCGGGGCGGTTGCGAGCCCGCTTCCCGCCGACGAGCTGCCCCCGCCGGGACCAGCGCGTGCCGCTGCTCGGGCCATGGCACCAGGCGGGGGTGGGTGCACCGGGCGGGGCTCTGCGCCCGCTCCCCGCGGGCGGTTACCCCTGCCCGGAGCGAAGGGGGCTGGTTCGGGTCCTGCTTGGCCGGGGACAGACGCCGGGTCGCCCCCCGCCCCGGTCCCTCACCCAAGCGCCGTCCGGCGCAGTGCTGGGACTGGCCAACCTGCCTTTGGGCACCGCTGGGCCCGCGCTGCTGCCGCTCCCTGCCGCCAGCCTGCGGCCTCGGCCGCCGGACAGTGGTTGCCATAGACACCGGCCCGCCCCGCGCCCCCTGGGACTCCGGGGGCCCGCAGCTCCTCCGCCCGCGGAACGCCCCCCGCCCACCCGAGACCCCGCGGGGTGAGGGAGACCCCCCCCATTTTAAAGGCTGGGGTGGCCCTGCTACGGGGGAAGGGAAACGCCCTGGATTAGGGGGACCCCACGCCTTAAAAGGGACGGAGGAGATCCCCAGCGGGTGAGAGGTTCCCATTTAAGGGGACTGAGGAGGCCCCTGCATCAGGGGATGGGGGCGACTCTCACTTATGGACCATAAGTGACAGTCTCCCCCTCAGCGAGGAGGTGGAGATCCTTGTGGGTGCAGGAGACCCTCTCCCTCATTCTGGCACAGGGAGAGAGACCCCTTTTATGGCTGGTGAGACCTTGCTATTCATCACGTGTAGGACCCCTTATTCTGGGGGGGGGGACCTGTGGGGGCGAAGACTCCATCTTCTGAGGGGTAAGAGAGGACCCCCCCCCATTGTGTGGATGCCTTCCCCAAAGTGAAGGATCAGGGAGAATGGTGGGGCTTATACCCCTACAAGGAGGTTCCTCTGCTTCAGCTACAGATACATTTGTTCTAAACTCGTCTCCTTTGGGAAAGGAAAGGAGCTATACCTTATTTAAAGGAAGCTATTTTTAAAATTCAGGAATCAGCTAAGAAAACATCAGTGGGATCATTTCCCTTTGTCCTTCTATGTATTTTGTGATATGAGTCTGTGCAACACTTTAAGTGGCTCAGGCTGTACACCAAGAAGCTTTGTGTAACATCAACCAAGTTACATCATAAAAAGAAAAGGAGTACTTGTGGCACCTTAGAGACTAACAAATTTATTAGAGCATAAGCTTTCGTGAGCTACAGCTCACTTCATCGGATGCATTTACAAGTGCCACAAGTACTCCTTTTCTTTTTGCGAATACAGACTAACACGGCTGCTACTCTGAAACCAAGTTACATCATGAATCTCCTGCATGTTCATTTATGTAAATCAAGCTCTCATGTGGTTCTGATATTTCAATGAGGTCCAGGTCAACACACAAGTGAAGACAAAACCATTTTTTCCTGCGTTGCAACGCCGCTGGACAAAAATGAGATAAAAAAACAAAATCTTGGACAGTCTCTTGAAAAAGGCAATAGAGACTCTGAAACATGTTTAATTTGTTTAGAACCAATGAAGTATTTTAAAACAAGCATTTCAATAACATTTTACAATCTGGATGATAATGTCTGTAGAAAAAAGAAAGAATTTTAACCATAAAAACAAGGACACTTGAAAGCAGTATGGCTGTCACAATGTTAGGATACCATGTTAGTCATCCTGTGGAACTCCTTGCCTGAGGAGGTTGGGAGGGCTAGGACTATAACAGAGTTTAAAAGAGAACTGGATAAATTCAAGGAGGTTAAGTCCATTAATGGCTATTAGCCCGGATGGGTAAGGGATGGTGTCCCTAGTCTCTGTTTGTCAGAGGGTGGAGATGGATGGCAGGAGAGAGATCACTTTACCATTACCTATTAGGTTCACTCCTTCTGGGGCACCTGGCATTGGCCAGTGTCGGTAGACAGGATACTGGGCTGGATGGATCTTTGGTCTGACCCAGTATGGCCATTCTTATGACTGAAACAGAAACAATACAAAAATTCCAACAGATAAAATATTACTTGATTTAAAAAAAATATAGTTATAGCAGTGATTAATGTTAAAAAGTCAACATCTAGCTTTTTTGTAACTAAAAATTATTTATAAGCAGAACATTAGTGGTGGAAATAAGCCCTCTCTCCCTGCCTTTTTTTTCTTGCTATTTTTTTCCCCTATGAGAGTGTTTGTGCACTCAGCTGTGGCTACTTCCACACTTAAACTTTGTTATACTAATTGTTGCCATAGGACAGTGCTGTGTATAAAACAGGTGCTGTTTTCTCACCAATGTATTGTCTGTGAGATACATTTCTGTGTACTTATATTGAATTGTTTTAGACTTACACACATCTTAATTGAATACATTGTATACAGTGTTCATTTTAAAAAATCTCAGTTTCTTAGATGTGCAAAAAAAAATGGAAAACCAGTTTATACTGCAGATAAATAAGCAAGGCTACCTACTGGAAAAAAAAGAAACAGATTAAGGAAGTGTAAAAGATGACCTACCAAATTTCAATATTAACAGAAGTGAAGGAAAATATTACATACTACAGCCCCAATTCTGCAAGAATTTATGTACATGCTTAACTTAATGCACTGTGAGTAGTCTCGTAAAGTTCAGTGGGACAACTCCAGCATCACCAAATTCAAGTGTTCAAAAATCATGAGTAACACTCACAAAAAATCATGGTATTGACTTCAAATAAATCACAAGATTTAAAAAAATAATAAATTTAAGGGCCTTGTATTTATTTGCCTTCTAGCTTTGAGCCTGTATAGTTAACATTTTCAAGCTTTTCTCTGTAACTATGAGGGCCAGAAACTTATTTATTTAAATAAATAAATAAAATAAAAGCTGAAAGTCTCAAAAAATAACAGGACTCCAAAAGCTGGTATTTTAAGAAAAACACCAAATATCACAAATCTTGTGATTAAAATGGTGAGATTATGTCATTGTGTGTAGTCAAGCATGTGCATCCATTTTTGCAAGATCAGGACCTAAATAAATACTCAGCACCCAGTATGAGGTTTTCATCATACTCAACATCTTACCAGTTCAAGTGAATAGGAAGGAAGTAAACAGTATTTTGAACCACCACTGCTTTTAGAACAATTTTAGGGAAAATTTTCAAGTTAGATTATAAATGTCCATATGAACAATGGCATAATTAAGTTATGAACTTAACAATTTAGTTAAGTGCAGGTGAGCAGATAAACAGAGATCCACGCTGTGAAAATTAACATTAATAGGATTTTAGTGATTTTGAGATAACTATTATTATAACCATGAGTCAAATGCGGAGATGCAGCTTTATCTTATTTAGATGACATCACATCTTTGATCTGAACATTTTCTTTGACTGTTCTCCAACAACACTTGTTTATATATGTGAAGATTTATTTACTGCTTAACCATCTGTTTAAAAGATTTATCTAAACATTCTCCCATTTATTTGTACCTTTAAGAATACTTTATGCACTACAAATTACATTTAAACCTTCCCCAATCTACTTTCTTATTTTCTTTTTCATTAGTGCAAATTTATATAAAATAGATCTGCAATGTACAAACACATCTTCTTTTCAACCATTGATTGACAGAATGAAATTTCTATTGTGCTCTTCATAAAACTTAATTTATGTGATACATAGTTTTAAAGTTATAGTCAAAATATAATACCCTTTCATTACTGTATGACATTTGTTCCTTAGTTAACATATTAGCCTGCCATTCTATGTTGAAAGCTATAACAAACCATTGCATTACTTCTTGTGAATATGTATGTTGGTAATGTTGCTAAAAGTATAGAAAAAAACCTGCTGAAATGGTAAAACAACTTAACAATAGTAGGCAATGATTGGCTTTCCCATCCAGTCCGTAGTTCCACCACCCAATGTGAGTCCTTGAAGCAAACTCTACCGTGGATGACTCAGGATGTCCTCATTAGCTCATTATTTCTGTTTAGGCAACTTGAGGCTGGCATCCCAAAAATCCATAGGTCCATATCATGCCATCTGCTTTTAAACTTGTGATTAAAAACAGAAGCCTGCAGCTGCCCCATCCACCCCCCCAGCTCTCAGTCCCCTGACCACCCCTGGACCCTCCACCCCTAACTGCTCCCCCCTGCCCCATCCAACCCCCCCTTCTTCCTGACTGCCCCCTGGGACCCCTGCCCCATCCAACCACCCCTTCTCCCTGACTGCGCCCAGACCCTCCACCCCTAACTGCCCCCCATCACCCCATCTAACCCCCCTCTCCTTCCTGATTGCCCCCCGGGGTCCTCTGCCCCATCCACCCCCCTTGCTCCCTGTTCCCTAACCGCCCCCCCTGCTGCCCCATCCAACCCCTCCTCTTCTTCCTGACTGCCCCCCTGGGACTCCTGCCCCATCTAACCATCCCTTCTCCCTGACCGCCCCCAGACCCTCCGCCCCTAACTGCCCCCCACTACCCCATCCAATCCCTCCTCTCCTTCCTGATTGCCCCCCTGGACCCCTGCCCCCATTGAACCCCCGTTCCCCGCCCTCTGACCGCCCCAACCCATATCCATGCCCCGACCACCTCCCAAACTCCCCTGCCCTCTATCCAACCACCACTGCTCCCTGCCCACTTACTGCGCTGCCTGGAGCACCGGTGGCTGGCAGCGCAGCTGCACCAGGACAGGCAGCCGCGCTGTACAGCACAGAGCACTGGGTCAGGCCGGGCTCTGCATCCCCACCGCCCAGAGCATTGCGCCGGTGGCGTGGCGAGGCTGTGGGAGAGGGAGGACATCAGGGGATGGGAGAGGCGAGAGGGCTAGCCTCCCAGACCAGGAGCTCAGGGGCTGAGCAGGATGGTCCCGCAGGCCAGATGTGGCCCGCGGGCCGTAGTTTGCCCATCTCTGCTTTAGAACATTAGAAATTATTTCTTCTATATTCCTTCACACTGTGCATATAGTGGATTTGCTTGCGCTCAAACCATAGGCTTGTTCCTCCTCTCAATCACATCTGATTTACACTAGTGTAATTCCATTAACTTCAGTGGAGTCGCTCTCAATTTACCTGGGTGTAAATAAGAGAACTGGCACCATATCTTCAGGCTGTTCTAGGGTTTTGACAGCTCTTTCTCTGCTCCATGCTTCTTTTGCAACAGTTAATGTAAGAACGGAGAAGAAGCTGTTAAAAATCATTTGGCTAGTTTAGCCAGTAAGTGTGATTCTATTATATTTATAGTGTCCAAGGAGACATGATAACACCATTTTTATATTAATGCTTTCTTTCTTTGTCTTCTTGCTACCACATACTCTGGCACAGCAAGATTTAGATTTTGTAGATAGGGGGCTTGAATGTTGAAGGATGAATGTTGTGAAACATTGTGGTTTATGTTATAGGAAATATAAATAATAGTAAGAAAACAGAGTCAGGGAAGGCTCTACACTATAGCTGTGGATGAGATTTTCAGTCTTAATAGGTCTAAGTTCACTTATGTTGTCTCAGTATCTTTCTGAAATATTTGTAATACTTGTTTAGCTCTATCCTTTATAGGGGAGCAATTAGAGTTCACTTATCCATTAGTGCTGTATTGTTGGTAACACATTACACATTAGACACAGTATGTCATGAAAACAAGACACTGAGCAAGGAAATAAATTGATAAATTGGAGAGAGTTCAGAGAAGAGCTATGAGAATGATTAAAGGATTAGAAAACATGCTGCACACAGTGATAGACTCAAAGAGCACATTCTAATTAATTTAACAAAGAGAAGGTTAAGGGCTGACTTGATTACAATCTAAAAGAATCTATATAGGGAACAAATATTTAATAATGTACTCTTCAATCTAGAAGAAAAAGGTATAACATGATCCAATGGCTGGATGTTGAAGCTAGATAAATTCAGACTGGAAATAAGGTGTAAATTTTTGACAATGAGGGTAATTAATCACTGGAACAATTTACCAAGGGTTATGATAGATTCTCTATCATTGACAATATTTAAATCAAGACTGGATGTTTTTCTCAAAGATATGCTCTAGGAATTCAGAAGTTCTATGGTCTGTGTAGTACAGAAGGGCAGATTAGATGATCACAATGGTCCCTTCTGGCTTTGGAATCCATGAATCGCTGAAATCAGGAAAACTATATTTTTAAGTAGGGCTGTCAAGCGATTAAAAAAATTAATCACAATTAATCACAGGATTAAAAAAATTAATCATAATTAATAGCGCTGTTAATAATAGAACATAATTTAATTAAATATTTTTGGATGTTTTCTACATTTTTAAATATATTGATTTCAATTACAACACAGAATACAAAATGTACAGTGCTCACTTTATATTTATTTTTATTACAAATATTTTCACTGTAAAAAACAAAAGAAATAGTATTTTTCAATTCACCTCATACAAGTACTATAGTGCAATGTCTTTATCATGGAAGTTGAACTTAAAAATGTGGAATTGTGTGCAAACAGATAACTGCATTCAAAAATAAAACAATACAAAACTTTAGAGACTACAAATCCACTCAGTCCTACTTCTTGTTCAGCCAATCGCTCAGACAAACAAGTGTGATTACAATTTGCAGGCGATAATGCTGCCGGCTTCTTGTTTACAACATCACCTGAGAGTGAGAACAGGCATTCGCATGGCACTGTTGTAGCCGGCATCGCAAGATATTTACATGCTAGATGCGCTAAAGATTCATATGTCCGTTCATGCTTCAACCACCATTCCACAGGACATGCGTCCATGCTCAATACTGATCCAAATCAGTGTAGACTGATGCATGTTTATTTTCGTCATCTGAATCAGATGCCCCAGCAGAAGGTTGATTTTCTTTTTTGGTGGTTCAGGTTCTGTAGTTTCTGCAGCAGAGTTTTGCTCTTTTATGATTTCCGAAAGCATGCTCCATCCACACCTCGTCCTTCTCAGATTTTGGATGGCACTTCAGATTCTTAAACCTTGGGTCGAGTGCTATAGCTATTTTTAGAAATCTCACATTGGTACCTTCTTTGTGTTTCGTCAAATCTGCAGCAAAAGTGTTCTTAAAAAGAACATGTGCTGGGTCGTCATCCGAGACTCCTATAACATGAAATATATGGCAGAATTATGCTCTTGTTCCTTGAAGTTGTGTTGATGAGGGTGGTACTTTGAGAAATTCTGTCTGCATAAGGCAAATGCTGCCAGGATGACTCAAACAGCACAGCTTATGCCTGCTGCAGAACAGTGCAATGTGGGCTCCTTTCTACACCCGTCTCCAGGCACACAAGGGAGGTTGACCTCACCAATTTACCGGCCTTGGAGGTTCATTAAATGTACTAGCCACATTTCCTTTTGTGCTCAGGAAACACTATCAGCAACACGGTTCTTTTGTCATATATGAATGTACTGTGGGAAAAGACTCCCTATATCCTCATATAGTTCTAATACACTCACAAAAAACTATCAAGAATCTATCCCCAGACTCAACATAAATGTAAAGAACTCTCTAGCTTATTGAACTGATTCACTCTAGCTGGAAAATGCCATATAATTCCATAAGGGCCAACTCCAATGCCCAATGAAGTCAATAGAAAGACTACCATTGACTTAATTGGGCTTTGGATCAAGCCCTAATATTCTCCACCTCTATAGCAATCAGTCAGTGGGCCTTGTGTAAAACCTAGTAGAGATATCTTAAGGCCTATTTATTCTTTGTACCCTCCCCCCCAGCACCCTAGTTATGAATACGGAGGCTTCTTTCTCAACTTTACAGGCCTCCCCTAAGCAGAGACTGCAGATGTGCTCAATTATGATTTCATTATGCTGACGAATGTCTACTCTGAGAAACATGAAGATCACAAAAGTCAATTCACACACAATCTAAAAGCAATACAATGCAGGTCACTGCAGGAGAAAAGCTAGTATATTAATTTAATACGAATAATAATTTCATTTTCATTAATAAACTCACAGTACTCAAACGTATTTAAACAATGCTATTTTTGAGTATTCAGTTAAAATATATATCTTTTCCCGAAAACACATAACCAAACATAGAGCAATGTTTCCTCACACGCTTCACAATTTCTCTAACCTCTCTCCCCGTGTCCCCATGTATTTTGTAACCTCTAAGATGACCACATTAGCACAAAAGGAAGGAGAGGCCAACAAAATTACATTTGTGTAGGAAATGCATTTTCTGTGAAGTTAAAACTAAACTGTATAAAATGAGCAAACAAGTTACAATATTGTTTTTATGTGAAACTATTCACAATACAATTTTAAATTACATTTTGAGCTTAAACTGTATCAGTTTGCACCACCTACTGGTATTTATTGCTTACACTCAATCTTGAAACATCTGTCCATGAAAAACCTTCTAAGAAGCTAGTTACATTTGCCAGATCTTAAATAATCCTTAGGATCTCAACCATTTCCTAAAACAAGGTAGTGGAAGCCAGATTTATTCATCTAACAAAATTAGTATATTGTACACCTCGCTTCTGAAATACAGGAATGATTAAAACAATAGTGCCAGCCAATGAGATACAAATGAAGGTTTTCAAAGGCACTTATTCTGGGCGTAACTCTGCTCCCATTTAAATCAGATTTCAATGGGAGTGTGTTAGACCAATGCTGAGCACCACCTGCATATTAAAAGGAATACAGGAATCAATAAATATTATCAGTTGTTAAAGTAAAAGATTCAACTAGGCAACTAGAAAATTACAAGAATCCTAAGAAAACAAGATAATAAGTTTAACATGTTCCACAGTAGTTAAAAAAGAGAAATCACCCATTGAAAATACGATAGTTTTATATTAATAATCATCATGTCATTAATGTCCTAAGGATGGGGGTTCCACGACCACCGCTCCCAAGAGAAGGAGGCAGTGGTGGTGGTCGGGGACTCTATCCTCAGGGGGACTGAGTCATCTATCTGCCGCCCTGACCGGGAAAACCGAGAAGTCTGCTGTTTGCCAGGAGCTAGGATTCACGATGTGATGGAGAGACTGCTGAGACTCATCAAGCCCCTGTATCGCTACCCCTTCCTGCTTCTCCATGTGGGCACCAATGATACTGCCAAGAATGACCTTGAGCGGATCACTGCAGACTATGTGGCTCTGGGAAGAAGGATAAAGGAGTTTGAGGCACAAGTGGTGTTCTCGTCCATCCTCCCTGTGGAAAGAAAAGGCCTGGGTAAAGACTGTCGAATTGTGGAAGTCAATGAATGGCTATGCAGGTGGTGTCGGAGAGAAGGCTTTGGATTCTTTGACCATGGGATGGTGTTCCAAGAAGGAGGAGTGCTAGGCAGAGACTGGCTCCACCTAACAAAGAGAGGAAAGAATATCTTCGCAAGCAGGCTGGCTAACCTAGTGAGGAGGGCTTTAAACTAGGTTCATCGGGGGAAGGAGACCAAAGCCCTGAGGTAAGTGGGGACGTGGGATATGGGGAGGAAGCACGAGCAGGAGAGCACGAGAGGAGAGGGCTCCTACCTCATACTGAGAAAGAGGGACAATCAGCGAGTTATCTCAAGTGCCTATACACAAATGCAAGAAGCCTGGGAAACAAGCAGGGAGAAATGGAAGTCCTGGCACAATCAAGGAATTATGATGTGATTGGAATAACAGAGACTTGGTGGGATAACTCATATGACTGGAGTACTGTCATGGATGGATATATACTGTTCAGGAAGGACAGGCAGGGCAGAAAACGTGGGGGAGTTGCATTGTATGTAAGAGAGCAGTATGACTGCTCAGAGCTCTGGTATGAAACTGCAGAAAAACCTGAGAGTCTCTGGATTAAGTTTAGAAGCGTGAGCAACGAGAGTGATGTCGTGGTGGGAGTCTGCTATAGACCACCGGACCAGGGGGATGAGGTGGACAAGACTTTCTTCTAGCGACTAACGGAAGTTACTAGATCGCAGGCCTGGTTCTCATGGGAGACTTCAATCACCCTGATATCTGCTGAGAGAGGAATACAGCAGTGCACAGACAATCCAGGAAGTTTTTGGAAAGTGTAGGGGACAATTTCCTGGTGCAAGTGCTGGAGGAGCCAACTGGGGCAGAGCTCTTCTTGACTTGCTGATCACAAACCAGGAAGAATTAGTAGGGGAAGCAAAAGTGGATGGGAACCTGGGAGGCAGTGACCATGAGATGGCCGAGTTCAGGATCCTGACACAAGGAAGAAAGAAGAGCTTTGACGGACCCTGGATTTCAGAAAAGCAGACTTTGACTCCCTCAGGGAACTGATGGGCAGGTTCCCTTGGGAGAATAACATGAGGGGGAAAAGAGTCCAGGAGAGCTGGCTGTATTTTAAAGAATCCTTATTGAGGTTACAGGGTCAAACCATTCTGATGTGTAGAAAGAATAGTAAATATGGCAGGCGACCAGCGTGGCTTAACAGTGAAATCCTTGCTGATCTTAAACACAAAAAAGAAGCTTACAAGAAGTGGAAGACTGGACAAATAACCTGGGAAGAGTATAAAAATATGGTTCAGGCATGCAGGAATGAAATCAGAAAGGCCAAATCACACTTGGAGTTGCAGCTAGCAAGAGATGTTAAGAGTAACAAGAAGGGTTTCTTCAGGTATGTTAGCAATAAGAAGAAAGTCAAGAAAAGTGTGGGCCCCTTACAGAATGAGGGAGGCAACCTAGTGACAGAGGATGTGGAAAAAGCTAATGTACTCAGTGCTTTTTTTGCCTCTGTCTTCACGAACAAGGTCAGCTCCCAGACTACTGCCCTGGGCAGCACAGCATGGGGAGGAGGTGACCAGCCCTCTGTGGAGAAAGAAGTGGTTCGGGACTATTTAGAAAAGCTGGACAAGCACAAGTCCATGAGGCCGGATGCGCTCCATCCGAGAGTGCTAAAGGAGTTGGAGGATGTGATTTCAGAGCCATTGGCCATTATCTTTGAAAACTCATGGCGATCGGGGGAGGTCCCGGACAACTGGAAAAAGGCTAATGTAGTGCCCATCTTTAAAAAAGGGAAGAAGGAGGATCCGGGGAACTACAGGCCAGTCAGCTTCACCTCAGTCCCTGGAAAAATCATGAAGCAGGTCTTCAAAGAATCAATTCTGAAGCACTTAGAGGAAAGTGATCAGGAACAGTCAGCATGGATTCACCAAGGGCAAGTCATGCCTGACTAATTTAATTGCCTTCTATGACAAGATAACTGGCTCTGTGGATGAGGGGAAAGCAGTGGAGGTGCTGTTCCTTGACTTTAACAAAGCTTTTGACACAGTCTCCCACAGTATTCTTGTCAGCAAGTTAAAGTAGTATGGGCTGGATGAATGGACTATAAGGTGGATAGACAGCTGGCTAGATTGTCGTCTCAACAGGTAGTGATCAATGGCTCCATGTCTAGTTGGCAGCCGGTATCAAGTGCAGTGCCCCAAGGGTCGGTCCTGGGGCTGGTTTTGTTCAATATCTTCCTTAATGATTTGGAGGATGGCGTGGATTGCACCCTCAGCAAGTTTGCAGATTACACTAAACTGGGAGGAGAGGTAGATACACTGGAGGGTAGGGATAGGATACAGAGGGACCTAGACAAATTAGAGGATTGGGCCAAAAGAAATCTGATGAGGTTCAACCAGGACAAGTGCAGAGTCCTGCACTTAGGAAGGAAGAATCCCTTTCCCGCTACAGACTAGGGACCGAATGGCTAGGCAGCAGTTTTGCAGAAAAGGACCTAGGGGTTACAGTGGATGAGAAGCTGGATATGAGTCAACAGTGTACCCTTGTTGCCAAGTAAGCCAATGGCATTTTGGGATGTATAAGTAGGAGCATTGCCAGCAGATCAAGGGACGTGATCGTTCACCTCTATTCGACATTGGTGAGGCCTCATCTGGAGTACTGTGTCCAGTTTTGGGCCCCATACTACAAGGATGTGAAAAAATTAGAAAACATCCAACAAAAATTATTAGGGGACTGGAACACATGACTTATGAGGAGAGGCTGAGGGAACTGGGATTGTTTAGTCTGTGGAAGAGAAGAATAAGGGGAGATTTAATAGCTGCTTTCAACTACCTGAAAGGGAGTTCCAAAGAGGATGGATCTAGACTGTTCTCAGTGGTAGCAGATGACAGAACGAGGAGTAATGGTCTCAAGTTGCAGTGGGGGAGGATTAAGTTGGATATAAGGAAAAACTTTTTCACTAGGGGGGTGGTGAAGCATTGGAATGCGTTATTTAGGGAGGTGGTGGAATCTCCTTCCTTAGAAGTTTTTAAGGTCAGGCTTGACAAAGCCCTGGCTGGGATGATTTAGTTGGGGATTGGTCCTGCTTTGAGCAGGAGGTTGGACTAGAGGACCTCCTGAGGTCCCTTCCAACCCTGATACTCTATTCACAAAAGCTTATGCTCAAATAAATTTGTTAGTCTCTAAGTGCCACAAGTACTCCTTTCCTTTTTGCGAATACAGACTAACACTGCTGCTACTCTGAAACCTATGATTCTATGATCATCATCATTAACATGCCTTAATTCCAGCCAGGTAATGGAAACACAAAATATTCATTTAGGTTCTTTTCCATTGCAAAATAAATACATACATTAAAATAAATTTCCTACATGTCATAGCCAAAAAAAAGCAAAAAATACATTTCCCCATCTGTAGTGAGAATACTGAAGGCAGGATTGTGGCTGGGCTGCACAGGTGCACAAAGAGTGGATGGGTGAAAGGAACCTTCTCCCTGCTGCTTACAACCTTGATGGATGGTGTGAGTTACAATCTCAGTCTCAGCACCCGTGCAAGGACAAGAAACGTCTACTGGCAGCAGTATTAGACCGTCAAAGATGTAGGGAGCACAAGGGTGTATCATGGGCGTGCCTATTCAGTAACACCAGCTAAGGGAGCTGAACCAGAGTTGGGAGGAAAACACATGGTCCCCTGTTAAAGGTTAACACAGATCCTGCTGTGGTAGTCTCCCACCAGTAATCTGGCAGAGGCAGTAAGAATGCTCTCCCTATCTAGATAACTTATACCGGCTCTATCTTGCCAGTATCTGAGCACCTCCCAAACATTAATGAATTTATACTTACAAACTCAGTGAAGCAAAGAAGTATTTTCTCCCATTTTACAAATGGGGCAGTGAAGCACAGGAGTGAGTGCTAGATCTGCCCCTCTTATTCTTGTTGAATAGCACCTTGAATAAGGACGGCAGAATCTTCCCCTAAGGCAGGGGTCTCAAACTCAATTTACCTTAGGACCAGTACCAGTCCTCAGATCCTCCCAGCAGGCCAATAGTGTCACTCATGCCGCCCAGAACCCGCCCCCCCTAAACACTGTCCCACACCTGCCTAAGGCTCTGGGAGGGAGTTTGGGTGGGGGAGGAGGTCTGGGTTAGGGGATTGGGGTGCAGGCTCTGGGATGGAGTTTGGGGGTGGGAGGGAGTGTGTCGGAAAGGCGTGGTGCAGGCTCTGGGAGTTTGGGCAGGAGAAGGTGTGTGGGAAGGGGGAGTGGGTGCAGGCTCTGGGAGGGAGTTTGGGGGCAGGAGGGGGTATGTGGGAAGGGGGGTGCTGTCTGGAAGGGAGTTTGGGGGTTTGCAAGAGGTGTGTGGGTAGGGGAAGGGGGTGCAGGCTGTGGGAGGGAGGTTGGGGAGTGTCGGGAAGGATCGCAGGCTCTGGGAGGGAGTTTGGGGGCTGGGGGGTGTGGAGAGGGGTGCAGGCTCTTGGAGGGGGTTGGGGGTAGAGTGCT
This sequence comes from Dermochelys coriacea, assembly GCF_009764565.3. Lineage (NCBI taxonomy): Eukaryota > Metazoa > Chordata > Testudines > Dermochelyidae > Dermochelys > Dermochelys coriacea. The sequence goes on along the minus strand of NC_050074.1, from coordinate 104,765,992 downwards.
TACCTGGGGCTCGAAGGAGGGGCGAGCCGTGGGGCCTCTGTGCGCTGCAGCCCCCAGGCACCGCTCCCGCAGTTTCCCATTGGTTGCAGGGGCGCTCGAGGCGGGAGCAGAGCGGAGAGGCACAGCCCCGCCCCGGGGCCACAGGGAGGGACTGGCAGCCAGTGGAGTGAGCAGGCAGATGCGGCTCCGCTCTGCTGCTGGGGCGCCTGGCGGGAAGTGCCGGGGGCGGCAGGTGGGGCTAAGGGAGAGACGTGGCCCCAAAACTGCTGGAGCCCTGCGGGCCACATTGGGGAGGTTTGCGGGCTGCAGATGGCCCGCAGGCCACGAGTTTGAAACTCCTGCCTTAAGGGTATGTCTACACAACATTTGGAGTAAGCCTCCCATCTGGGAGTTAACAGATTTGGGTTAGTGGGCTCGCGCTAGCGCTCTGAAAATAGCTATCTAGACAGCACTTTGAAGTTACAGCCTGGGTTACATTCTGATTCTGCTGCAGAATGTCTTATAGTTAATTATCTTTAATGGAGTCTGTGGCAGAGCCAGGAATTGATCCTAGTCTGGTGCCCTAGCCACAAAACTAACCTTCCTCCATATTTTCCATTTGGTGCTGAGCTCCTCCGAACCACTTCTTTCCCTTTCCCCTCCCCCATGAATGAAGGTTTGCATACATATACCCCATAATATGTTCAAGGGTTCCCATAACATGAAATCCATAATATCTTCTTGACCTAAATTGCTTTAGATGAGCTGAAAAAGGGAGTGATCAATGAGGTGGTAAAATTTGCAAATATAAAATCATTTCGCAAAAAGAAAAGGAGTACTTGTGGCACCTTAGAGACTAACAAATTTATTTGAGCATAAGCTTTCATGAGCTATAGCTCATTTCATCGGACTAAATTTGTTAGTCTCTAAGGTGCCATAAGTACTCCTTTTCTTTTTGTGAATACAGACTTACACGGCTGCTACTCTGAAAAAAATCATTTCAGTTAGTCAAGGCTAGAGATGATTCCACAGAAACTGTAGCGAGACCTAATAAAACTGGGTGAATGGGGAACATCAGGATTTGCCCTCTGAACTATGTAAATAGAAACTGCGGCAATCATATAAGATCTATATGCAAGATTCATCCTGGAATTAATATTTATGGCAAATATTTTATAGGCATTCAAGATGGGACTTACAGTGGAAGGGCTGACAGAACCTCACAAATAGTGGAGCAACTGTTGTTAACATTAGATATGATAAACAGTCTCTAAAACTAACAATAAATAAATGCTTTGTTTAAAATTCTAGTTTTTATAAATAATTAGAATTTCCACTATCTTTATTTTAAATGAAGAACACTATTCCCCAAGCAATTAAACATCTAATTAGGTAAAGAGATATCAAGATAGATATTTCTTTCTTTCACTGGTAGTTCAGATTCTATTAAATCCTCCCCAGTAATTCCTTGGGGAATTGTACAAGTGAACAAATGTAGCAAACTAGTCACTAGTTGGCTCTGTCTGCTGAAAATAGCCCCATGAGGTCACAGGGCACAAATCAGGCTACAAGGAAAGAGCTGTCATTGAGAAATTCAAGGTAACAAATAGTGAAATTGTCAGATGACAGTGGGATATAATCTGCAACATCTCTCTCTGGAAAGAATCTGTAAACAGTGGGATCACTCCATCGTGTTGTCCCTCACCCACTCTGAGGTGGACATGGCAGCCATTTTCTTTTTTTAGCAACACTTCACAACAATTTTTGTGAAGGGAAGTGAAGAATAACAGTCAACAGAATACTAGGGCTGCTTTGCCCATTTTGCAGACCAAGAAAGGAGGCATAGAGAGGTGAAGTATTTACTAAAGGTCCCACAGTGAGTATTGGCACTACTGTAGGTAGAACCCAAAAGTCCTGACTAATCTAGAGATTAAATAACACTTGTCTTTATCTTCTTATAAACTGTTCAGAGAATGACATTTGCATTTTAGATGATGTTGGCTTGTTTTATAAAATGTGGATGGGTTAGTCTAACTTTAAAGGGAACCAAATGCCATGGTGGAAAATGCAGCAAGAAAAAACTGACACTAAATATGAATGGTTTGGAGCATTGCAAGCCATTTGTTGCAGGCAAGTACAAATGTTCAGATCCTCAAAGGTATTTATACCGCTAACTACCATTTATTTCAATGAGAGTTGCGTGCCTTTGAGATTCTGGGCCAAAGCTCCTGGTGCTTTAATAGTCTACATCTCATCTTACTAATTAGCTAACAAAAGAACACACATGGATAGTGAGATCTGTGAATAACAACTAAAAAGAAAATGTAAATAAAAGTGCAAAGATGTGTCATTTGTAGGTAACTACCTAAGCTCATCCAGGTATCAAGAAGCTGTCATTCAATTTTGAAAAAAGAAAAGGAGTACTTGTGGCACCTTAGAGACTAACAAATGTATTTGTGCATAAGCTTTCTGAGCTACAGTTCACTACCCAATATACCTCCAGGCTTTAGTTCCCAACACAAGTTAAACTGACTAGTCAGAGTACTCGCAAAAAGAAAAGGAGTACTTGTGGCACCTTAGAGACTAACAAATTTATTAGAGCATAAGCTTTCGTGAGCTACAGCTCACTTCATCGGATGCATTTGGTGGAAAAAACAGAGGAGAGATTTATATACACACACACAGAGAACATGAAACAATGGGTTTATCATACACACTGTAAGGAGAAAAGGAGTACTTGTGGCACCTTAGAGACTAACAAATTTATTAGAGCATAAGCTTTCGTGAGCTACAGCTCACTTCATCGGATAAATTTGTTAGTCTCTAAGGTGCCACAAGTACTCCTTTTCTTTTTGAGAATACAGACTAACACGGCTGCTACTCTGAAAACTGTAAGGAGAGTGATCACTTAAGATAAGCCATCACCAACAGCAGCGGGGGGGGGGGAGGAGGAAAACCTTTCATGGTGACAAGCAGGTAGGCTAATTCCAGCAGTTAACAAGAATATCAGAGGAACAGTGGGGGGTGGGGTGGGAGGGAGAAATACCATGGGGAAATAGTTTTACTTTGTGTAATGACTCATCCATTCCCAGTCTCTATTCAAGCCTAAGTTAATTGTATCCAGTTTGCAAATTAATTCCAATTCAGCAGTCTCTCGTTGGAGTCTGTTTTTGAAGCTTTTTTGTTGAAGTATAGCCACTCTTAGGTCTGTGATCGAGTGACCAGAGAGATTGAAGTGTTTTGCAACGGGCTTTGTTGCAAGGATAGGTTCCTGGGTTAGTGGTTCTGTTGTGTGGTGTGTGGTTGCTGGTGAGTATTTGCTTCAGATTGGGGGGCTGTCTGTAAGCAAGGACTGGTCTGTCTCCCAAGATCTGAGAGAGCGATGGCTCGTCCTTCAGGATAGGTTGTAGATCCTTGATGATGCGTTGGAGAGGTTTTAGTTGGGGGCTGAAGGTGATGGCTAGTGGCGTTCTGTTGTTTTCTTTGTTGGGCCTGTCCTGTAGTAGGTGACTTCTGGGTACTCTTCTGGCTCTGTCAATCTGTTTCTTCACTTCAGCAGGTGGGTATTGTAGTTGTAGGAATGCATGATAGAGATCTTGTAGGTGATTGTCTCTGTCTGAGGGGTTGGAGCAAATGCGGTTATATCGTAGCGCTTGGCTGTAGACAATGGATCGAGTGGTATGATCTGGATGAAAGCTAGAGGCATGTAGGTAGGAATAGCGGTCAGTAGGTTTCCGATATAGGGTGGTGTTTATGTGACCATCGCTTATTAGCACCGTAGTGTCCAGGAAGTGGATCTCTTGTGTGGACTGGTCCAGGCTGAGGTTGATGGTGGGATGGAAATTGTTGAAATCATGGTGGAATTCCTCAAGAGCTTCTTTTCCATGGGTCCAGATGATGAAGATGTCATCAATGTAGCGCAAGTAGAGTAGGGGCATTAGGGGACGAGAGCTGAGGAAGCGTTGTTCTAAGTCAGCCATAAAAATGTTGGCATACTGTGGGGCCATGCGGGTACCCATCGCAGTGCCGCTGATTTGAAGGTATACATTGTCACCAAATGTGAAATAGTTATGGGTCAGGACAAAGTCACAAAGTTCTGCCACCAGGTTAGCCGTGACAGTATCGGGGATACTGTTCCTGACGGCTTGTAGTCCATCTTTGTGTGGAATGTTGGTGTAGAGGGCTTCTACATCCATAGTGGCTAGGATGGTGTTTTTAGGAAGATCACCAATGGACTGTAGTTTCCTCAGGAAATCGGTGGTGTCTCGAAGATAGCTGGGAGTGCTGGTAACGAAGGGCCTGAGGAGGGAGTCTACATAGCCAGACACTACGGACACTTCCTGGACACTACGGTGCTAATAAGCGATGGTCACATAAACACCACCCTATATCGGAAACCTACTGACCGCTATTCCTACCTACATGCCTCTAGCTTTCATCCAGATCATACCACTCGATCCATTGTCTACAGCCAAGCGCTACGATATAACCGCATTTGCTCCAACCCCTCAGACAGAGACAAACACCTACAAGATCTCTATCATGCATTCCTACAACTACAATACCCACCTGCTGAAGTGAAGAAACAGATTGACAGAGCCAGAAGAGTACCCAGAAGTCACCTACTACAGGACAGGCCCAACAAAGAAAACAACAGAACGCCACTAGCCATCACCTTCAGCCCCCAACTAAAACCTCTCCAACGCATCATCAAGGATCTACAACCTATCCTGAAGGACGAGCCATCGCTCTCTCAGATCTTGGGAGACAGACCAGTCCTTGCTTACAGACAGCTCCCCAATCTGAAGCAAATACTCACCAGCAACCACACACCACACAACAGAACCACTAACCCAGGAACCTATCCTTGCAACAAAGCCCGTTGCCAACTCTGTCCACATATCTATTCAGGGGATACCATCATAGGGCCTAATCACATCAGCCACACTATCAGAGGCTCGTTCACCTGCGCATCTACCAATGTGATATATGCCATCATGTGCCAGCAATGCCCCTCTGCCATGTACATTGGCCAAACTGGACAGTCTCTACGTAAAAGAATGAATGGACACAAATCAGACGTCAAGAATTATAACATTCAAAAACCAGTTGGAGAACACTTCAATCTCTCTGGTCACTCGATCACAGACCTAAGAGTGGCTATACTTCAACAAAAAAGCTTCAAAAACAGACTCCAACGAGAGACTGCTGAATTGGAATTAATTTGCAAACTGGATACAATTAACTTAGGCTTGAATAGAGACTGGGAATGGATGAGTCATTACACAAAGTAAAACTATTTCCCCATGGTATTTCTCCCTCCCACCCCACCCCCCACTGTTCCTCTGATATTCTTGTTAACTGCTGGAATTAGCCTACCTGCTTGTCACCATGAAAGGTTTTCCTCCTTCCCCCCCCCTGCTGTTGGTGATGGCTTATCTTAAGTGATCACTCTCCTTACAGTGTGTATGATAAACCCATTGTTTCATGTTCTCTGTGTGTGTGTATATAAATCTCTCCTCTGTTTTTTCCACCAAATGCATCCGATGAAGTGAGCTGTAGCTCACGAAAGCTTATGCTCTAATAAATTTGTTAGTCTCTAAGGTGCCACAAGTACTCCTTTTCTTTTTGCGAATACAGACTAACACGGCTGCTACTCTGAAACTAGTCAGAGTACTGTAACTTCTGTAAGCATCTGCTAAAGAATGTCTGGTAATTACAGATCAAAGAAATAATTTGGATGCCATTAGTTTTAATATGAAGGAAGCTCATGGAGATAGCTTACTGTAAGAACACAAGAATAGTTATATTGGGTCAGATCAATAGACCAACTATCCCAATATCCTGTCTTCCAGCAGTAGCTGGTGCCCGATGTTTCAAAGGGAATGAACTGAACAGGGAAATTATCAAATGATCCATCCCCTGTTGTCCAGTCCCTGCTGCTGGCAGCCAGAGGTTTAGGAAGACTCAGAGCATGGGGTTGTATCTCTAACCGTCCTGGCTAGTAGCCATTGATGGACCTACCCTCCATTAACTTATCTAATTCTTTTTTGAACCCCAAAACAAGGAGTCTGGTGGCACCTTGTGGTTTTTGTGGATACCGAGTAACATGGCTGCCCCGATACTTGATTTTTTGAACAGTTATACTTTTGGCTTTCACAACACCCCCATCAGTGAGTTCAATAAGTACTTCTTTTTGTTTGTTTCACACCTGCTGCCTATTAATTTTATTGGGTGATATGCAAAGGGGTAAAAAACAATTCCCTATTCCCTTTTTTCCACACCAGTCATGATTGTATAGCCATCATGCCCCTCCACCCCCAGTCACCTCTTTCCTAAACTGAACAGTCCCAGTCTTTTTAAACTCACCTCATACAGAAGAAAAGGAGTACTTGTGGCACCTTAGAGACTAACACATTTATTAGAGCATAAGCTTTCGTGAGCTACAGCTCACTTCATCGGAAATGCATCCGATGAAGTGAGCTGTAGCTCACGAAAGCTTATGCTCTAATAACACGGCTGCTACTCTGAAACCTCTCCTTACAGTGTGTATGATAAACTCAGTTTCATGTTCTCTGTGTGTGTATATAAATCTCCCCTCTGTTTTTTCCACCAAATGCATCCGATGAAGTGAGCTGTAGCTCACGAAAGCTTATGCTCTAATACATTTGTTAGTCTCTAAGGTGCCACAAGTCCTCCTTTTCTTTTTGCCAATACAGACTAACACGGCGGCTACTCTGAAACCTCTCATACAGAAGCTTTTCCATACCCCCATCATTTGTCTTGCCCCTCTCTCTACTTTTCCCAGTTCTAATATGGCTCTTTCTAGATGGGGCGAGCAGAACGCCACACAGTATTCAAGGTGTGGGCATACCATGGATTTATGGCATGATGATATTCTCTTGCTGGCTGCTGCACACTTTGCACACACGGGCGCCAGTTCCCCGCTCGCCAACATGCAACGGACTCGTTGCTGTTACTTTTACGAGGGCCACAGGCACGGACATGACACAAGCCGCTCCCCACAGTGCAGCCTTCGCTGAAGCCCCCGTGCGCGGCGCGCGGACAGCCCCGGCCAAAGACGCCTGTGCCGAAGCACGTCTGCGAGCCGCGAGCGTACACGAGGGCTGCGCCTGGCAAGTCCCGCGAGAAGAAGCCTTCTCCGCGAGATTTCCGTTCCTCCTTCCCCTCGGCCTCCGCGGCTGCTGGGGGCAGCCGCGGCCTCCCGCTTCTTCCCCCGCCGGGGCCGGGCTGGCTGCGAGGACAGAGCCAATGGAGGGCACGGGGGCTCCCCCGCCCCAGGGAGCCTGTGCTGAAGCGGGCCCCGCCGCGGGAAGCGACTTAGGGGGGCCCGTCGCGCTGAAGGGAGACCCCGAGGAGCTCAAGCAGGTGAGCGGCAGCAGCCTGCCCCGGGGCTCCGAGCCCGCAGCCAGCTCGCGGTTCGCTGGGGCCCGGCCCGCTTGTGGGCTCCGCTCCCACACCCGAGGTCCTGGAGCTGGGGCGCCCGCTCCTCTCCCCCGTCTACACGCACGCCGGGGTGTCTGCCCTGCGGACTCGCACCTGTGTCCGTAGCCGGGGTATCGCCCACGTTTTCCCCCGGAGGTGCGTGGCGGTGGGTGTCAGCAAGCCAGGGGGCCTGGGCGTGCGGCCGGCTCTGCACCGGTCGGATTACCAGGTGTCACTCCGGCACGGTGGCGGTTTCCCATTGCCTCGGGGTCCGCCTTCAGCGCCCCGCCTTACAGTTAGAAAGAGGAAAGGAGGACTTGTGGCACCGTAGAGACTAACACATTTATTTGAGCAGAAGCTTTCGTGAGCTACAGCCCACTTCATCGGATGCATGGAGACAGGAAAACAGGAGTGGTTAAGTCTGTTTCCCAAAGTCAGAGGGTCAGTGTCTAGAAGGAATTTGAGTGTGCTCAGACTATGCTCCTCTTCCTTACTTTGCACTTAGGGCTCATACACACTACCACTTACGTTGATATAATTTATCGCCAGCGGGATTGTGAATAAACCGGCTCTCCCCTGTCTTGAAGAGGGGAAACAAATATGGGCCTACTCCAGAGGAGCTGCTGGGAATATATTTCTTGAGGATGAGGGAGAGCTTGTAAAGTACTTCCATAAAATATGCTAAATTTAGATAAAATAGACATCTATTTATCTTGTCAACATTGCACCATGCGATGATCGCTACTGCGTTCAATTTCTTTCATTGGATTTTGCTTCATAGAGGTGACCTGGTTTCAGGGTAAACCTGTAAAGGTGATCTTTTAAATAGTGGCAGTTATTAATAAGCATCTTCTATGCAATTAGGGTTTGTTAGCCATTCTCTTTCAATGAAACGTAGAGCACCACACATCTAGCTTCACTTTCTCTCCTATCACAGTAGGAATGGCTTCTAGAGAACACCCCTTAGGTACAGTTCAGTCGGTTTAGTAGGTGGGGTGCATTGCTACCTATACTGCAGTTTGACATCTGTTCCACCTTGGGAGCTGTGATACTCTGAGTGCCTTTTCCAGACCCGTAGAAGAGCTCTGTATAGTTTGAAAGCTTGTCTCTTTCACCAACAGAGGTTGAGCCAATAAAAGATATTACCTCATCCTCCTTGTGTCCTTGGACCAACACAGCTAAAACAGTGCAAACATGTAGTAAACTGACATACCCTGTGAGGATAATAATGAACTGCTACCACAGTTGCAAACTTCATAGTATGCCAAATTACTCTGTGTATTAGTGTGGTGCCTGAGCTGCAGAGGAAAGAAGAGGAGCTCTCCAAAGCCACCATTTGGATTTTTTCAATAAAGAAACCAGCATAGCCTTAAATTCTCTCTATCCCCCCCTTCAAACCGTTTCCCCTTCTTGCCTGTCTTCCTTCTCCTCGCTCTGACTTTCCCTCTTCCTTCCCCCACACCCGCCAAATCCTACTCTTCTTAATATTTCTTTGGTATTTTAATGCAATAGCCCAAACTAGGGTTTGGGGCATGGCTATTGAATCTTTGTTGTGTTTAGCCATACTGTAACTGTTGGTATCTATGCTTGTGTGCCCCATTGAGTTGCAAAGCCTCGCCCTCTGAAAATAGTCATTAGAAATTAAATATAGGAGTCCCTTTGATCTCACTAAACTCAGGGTTGCTAACCTTTCTAATAAAAAGGAATATTACAAATTATTGGCTCTACAGGGTAATCAGTTTTTATTATTTATTTGCTATGCACTGACAGAGTATTTGATTCTGTATAAGACAGATTAAAAATAGCCTTGTTAAATTAGGATGTCAGTTTCTAGTATAGCTTCATTGGTGCAGATCCCTAGTGTAGATCTGATCTGGGGAAGTTCGCTTCAGTTTCAAATTAAACTAAACTGTACCAGTATAAATTGTCTAGAGTAGGGGTTTGCATGGTGTAATTACACTCAGGGCTTGTCTACACTTACATTTTATAGCGCTGTAACTTGCTGGCTCAGGGGTGTGAAAAATCACCCCCCTGAGCACAGCAAGTCTGAGTGCTTTAAAGCGCTAGCGTAGGCAGGCTCCAAGCACTGGGAGCTAATCCCCTTGTGGAGGTGTATTACCAGGAGTGCTGGGAGAGCTCTCGCGCGTGACCATACTCTCACTTCTTCAAAGCGCTGCCGTGGGAGCATTCCCGCAACAGCGCTTTGAAGTTTCCAGTGTAGCTATACCCAGAGTGTCAGAAATCCCAGTGTAGACAAGATGAGACTACTCTGAGGTATTGTCTAAAAGAATTTGCATGTTTGTTGTCTCATAAGAGATTACTGGTTACTTTTGCTATGCATGACTGTTGCATATTCAGACTTTACACTTATTGTATGCAGTGTTGGGAAACCAGAAGTTCTAGTAAAGAGACCTACGTGGACAGGCCCCACTTCAGGTCTTTGGGGGTCTGCCTGGGCTTACGGGTCTGTTCACTCAGATTCAATTGCAGAATCAGGACCTTTCCTACACACAGCATGCATATTACTGCTACAAAGCAGTAACCTCTGGAGTAGAAAATGAGCAACTGGCACATTGCAAAACAGCTGAACCCCAGAAAGAGGGCTTGTTTCAGTTTTCTATGTGGTAATACTTAAAATGCATTTATGTTGCTGTTTGTTTTTTCTTCTGATGTTTAGATGTTCTGTGATATGCTGATACAGGTTGGTTATTACTAATCTTGTGGGAATGATACATATTCTGAATATAGATATAAAACACTTTGGGAGGCTTAAAATGAAAGGCACTAATTTAAGCGGAGCACATAGCAGCACATGTAGTTAAGGTTGTCTGACGTGTAATACCCTGTCTTCAGTTGTGTTAGTAATTGTATATTTACACCAGGACTGAGGTATGGTAGTTAAAAATCTAATTATAAACCCTTATTTCTGTCAGCACATAATGCTTTTCACTATTATACTTAATCTGTAATGAGATCTGCAAAATGTTTTCTTAGTCTAAATCATACAAAGATTTATAAAGCGTGTGCTTCATTTTATGCTCTGTGGTAAGTTCTACTGACTTCAGTAGCATTTCTCACAGTACATAAAGTTAAGCATAAGCTTAAGAATACTACTGAAGTCAGTGGAACTTCTCACAATGTGTGAAGTTAAACATGTAAATCTTTACAGGATTAGGCCTTAATTAAGTTGAGTAGAAAATGGCCTGTTAATTGTATTCCTAGTATAGTCAGTTAATGGAATTGAACTGACATCAAATAAAGTCTAATAACTTTTTAAGAAACTAATTTATAATGAAGGACTCTAATTTCTGTTCTGCAAACTAGGGATCAGTGTTATTTCTTGGAGGCAACGAAGTAAAAAGCAGTGCTGTGGTGAAATATTCATCTGCCCCACCACAAGCAGCATTTGCCCGTCTTCAAGAGAAGACTGATTTGAAACTTCCACCTGCCAATTGGTTACGTGAAAGCGCCAAACTGGGGCCAGCAGGAACAACCATTCTTGGCAACAGCAAGAAAAGCAAACTATTTTCAAGGTAACACTGACATCACTACAAATTGTCCTATTGTTATCCCTTCTGTTTCTCCTTCTTTCTCTGTCTTTGCACTCTCCTTTGCCTTCCCTCACCCAATATGCTTTAATCCCTCCTTGCTTAGAAGGTGATTAAGAATTCCAGTTATGGTGGTAGATTTTGCGATGTGTATGCTGGCAAATGGACTGAGACAATCAAACTCACTTCATGTTGACTACCTGCAATTGGATGGTATCAGTTGGTCAAGCTAGATTGACTGAGTAATAATAGGAATTCTGCTCTTTGATCATATAAGGAAATGGAATAGTATTCTGAAACAAATCTGTAGCCTCCTTACTGTTAATCAGGAATTGGCTGCGGGCTTGGAAATTCAGGAATAAGAATGGACACATTTATGGAAATTTTTTTGCCATGCCTACAATAAATGTATGTTTTAAAAATAAAAATAGGTGGCAAATACCTAAGGAAAATAATTAGTAAAACATGGTGGTTTGATATTCTGGAAATTGGACAAGGAAAGTTCAGCAATGAAAAAAGGTCTCTGGTATCACAGCCAGTGTCAAGTCTGGGATGATCTGCTGAATGCGTGAAAATCACTCAAAGCAAATTGGCATCTAGGATGAAAATCACTATGCACAGGACTCACACCTCTTAAATTGCCAAATTAGGGCTTAAGTGGCACATTACTTTTGCGGACCCTGTGCGCAGCAGGGAATTTTTAAAAAAACATTAAACAGTGGGCAGAATTAATACATGTGCTTTAATTAGGTAGGTTAGTGAATTCCTGTTTTTACTTTCTCTGCCTTTTTTTATTTTGGAATTGTTCACAGATGGAAATGCACAAACTTTCCAGGGAAACACCAAATTCTAGTAGTTAAAGCACCAGTTCAGGGCTGTGTGAATGTCTCTGGTCACATTGAGATGAATGTGCCACCTAGCTTAATTTGAAAAAGTGGTCTACATAGAAAACTCTCTTCTTTGAATTACATGCAACTTGGAGAGATAAGGTTTTAAATAAGGCAGACAAACAGTAAGGATGTTGTGTTTTTTAAAATTAGGCTGTCCTGTTGCTGAGTCATTTTCCATAAAACATTATCTTAAATGGAAATTAAGAAAAGGAAGAAGTCCAGCTCTTAAACTGGGCTTAGCTCCTCCAGTTTTAATCACTTCAAAGAACAGAAACTTTTGGAAAATGAATGTTTATTCCCTTCTGGCAAATAATCACTTTTCATGATATGCTAACACATTTATTGCAACTTGCCTCCTTTCCATTACAAAACAAATAAAGCATCTTGTATAGTTGCCCTCATCTCTCTAAAAATGTGTTTTGTAATGACTGAAAACTGGATTTCAAGAACAATTTAAAGGTTGTTTCTTTGAAGCCACTTGTAACTTCAAAATGATTTTGTGGCATTTAAAGCTCAGATCCCGTTTTACTTTGTAATGGTTCTGTAGATTCTCTCTCTCTCTCTCTCTCTCTTTTTTTTTTTTTTTAATTTTTATGAAAGAATGGGTTTTCTTAAAGAGGCACTAAGTTCTTTGAGGAACAAGCAGTTAAGTTTTAAATGTCAAAATGCAATGGCTTAAACCTCTAATTTTTTTTAAATAGCTTTGGCATGGCATATGACTTCATTGACTCAGTTGGAAATGATGTGGATGTTGTGTCCGATTCTGAGGTATGTGCAGTTTATAGTTCAATAATTCTTCAGTTTTGTAATGGTATCTTGATTAAGAAAATGGCTTATGATACAGTAACTTTGTTTTGTTTTTACTAATCTTTTATTTAGTTAAATTATTTAAGAAAACTTCATTTCACTTTGGCTGTTTGCTAATAGCTTAAAGGAAGTTGTGACAACTGAGTGAATAAAGTACAAATAGCTTCGAGTTTTTATTTGCAGTGTAGACATACCCAAAGATACAGATGGACAGAAGAGCACTGAGGAAAGGTGAGAAGCAAAGAGGATGGGAAAAGAAAATTGGGGGACCCCAAATAATTTTACATTTGAGGAAAAAATTGAAATGGTGAGCTGCTAAAACCAATCATTCATAATATTGTCCCCATAAAGTCAGTCGGAGTTTTGCTATTGACCTGAATGAGAGCATGACGAGGACCACTTCAGTAGCCTATTTGAATGCATTACAGTAAATTTTACTATATCTAACTCACGTTAGCAATAGGGGAAGAGCATTCTAGTAGCTTATACCCACGCCTAGTCAAATATTAGTATCTAGGTTATAGTTGCGAGGAAGACCCATTACCAAGCTGTTCCCTGACTTGCTGTCTCAAAGCTCCTACAAGAGGTCTGTTCCCTAATATTCTTATTTGAAATTCAGTAAGTCAGTAATGGTATGAGGACAATCACTTATTTACTATGCCAACGACCCTCCGACAAAATAATTGCATTTAAATGAGGCATTTTTGTATACCCAAAACACTATCAGTGGAATAACATTGTTATGGGACCAACCTTTCCTGCTTTAAAAATAGAGCCTCCTCTTTTACTTTGATAATTAAACATTCTGATAAATACTCAGACATTTACTGTTTGCTTAACAGATAAAATAGCTGTCGTTTATACTCTCAAAAGTATTAGCATAAGATGACCATTATCTCCAAATAAAGATATTTGTAGGGCTTGCAGAAATACAATAGTTTGGTATAACTTGTTGCGTGGGGGTTGGGTTTCTTTTTTGCTTTGAAAATCTCTTGTATTAAATTCAAGCATTTAAAACATTTCTTTTCATAATGAATATTATGTAAGCTCGTATTTTCTGTGGTGGCATTATGCAATAACATTTAAACATGAATCCACAATTTCTCTTTAATGTTTTCATTATGAGAATTTGGTTTACTGTAGCATATTCAACATCTACCTTATGTTTTCAACTTCTTTCCTCTACTTTCATTTTCATGATCCTGAGTAACAATAACTCTTTCAACTTGCTATTACCATATTTGTGCAAACTTGTTTCACTTAAAAATCCCTCTCATTTTAAAAGCGTTGGAGGTTTTCTTTTCAGTTAACATCAACTAAAAGGGACTTCTGTGAGCTCTAAGTTAGCATATGCTAATTGAAATAGCTCTATAATATTTAATCCATTTGCAATAATTTGCTAATGGATGAAACTTAGACAAATTGGGAAACCCACAAGTCCTTTGCAAGTGCTGCTTAGGAATATTTTTATTTTTGTGTAAGGTTCCTACTAGGAAATCTGGGGAGAGAATCCCATGTCTGTAGTCTCAGCCACCTTTTTGCCATCTTGTCTCCACTTCTCTCCACACAGGATCTTGTAAATTTATTCAAAAAGAGAATTGACAAAATAAATGATCTTTCTCGTGCTCAGCTTGCCTTCCGTTCCTTTTCAACAACTCTCTCCTCTTTCTTCCCTATCACAGACACAGAAGATTCTTGTCTGCGCTGCTCCTCTAACACTCCAGTGGCCCTATTCCATCTGCTGATCTCCCTTGCGCCTACTCTCATCTCCTCCCTTACTTTTTGCCTGAACCTCACACTCTCCTCTGGCTTTTTCCCCTCACAATACAAGCATGCTTTAGTCTCTTCCATCTTAAAAACAAAACCGAACAGAAAAAAGCCACCCCCCTCCCTTTGATCCTATTTGCATCTCCAACTACCACCCTCTTCCTTTCACCTCAAAGTTCGTTGAATATGTTGTTTACAATTGCTGTCTGGAGTTCCTCTCTTCCAGTTCCAGCCTAGATCCTCTCCAATCTGGTTTCCCCCTCTTGCACTCAATATAACATAAGAATGGCCATACTGGGTCAGACCAATGGTCCATCTAGCCTAGTATCCTGTCTTCCAACAGTGGCCAATGCCAGATGTTTCAAAGAGAATGAATAGAATAGTGCAATATCATAGATTCATAGATACTAAGGTCAGAAGGGACCATTCTGATCATCTAGTCCAACCTCCTGCACAGCACAGGCCACAGAATCTCACCCACCCACTCCTATGAAAAACCTCACCCATGTCTGAGCTATTGAAGTCCTTAAATCATGGTTCAAAGACTTCAAGGAGCAGAGAACCCTCCCTCAAGTCAACCATGCCCCATGCTACAGAGGAAGGCGAAAAACCTCCAGGGCCTCTCCAATCTGCCCTGGAGGAAAATTCCTTCTCAACCCCAAATATGGCAATCAGCTAAACCCTGAGCATATGGGCAAGATTCACCAGCCAGATACCCAGGAAAGAATTTTCTATAGTAACTCAGATCCCATCCATCTAATATCCCATCTCAGGGGATTAGTCCTATTTACCCTGAATATTTAAAGATCAATTACTTACCAAAATCCCATTATCCCATCATACCATCTCCTCCATAAACTTATCGAGTAGAATCTTAAAACCAGAATCTTTTGACCCCACTGCTTCCCTTGGAAGGCTATTCCAAAACTTCACTCCTCTGATGGTTAAAAACCTTCGTCTGATTTAAAGTCTAAACTTCCTGGTGGCCAGTTTATACCCATCTACCAATTACTTCTAATTGATGCGTCCCCAACTTATAGCTAAAATTCTTGTTATTAATCCCTAAATGCATAACCTTACACTTCTCACTATTAAATTTCATCCTATTACTATTACTCTAGTATACAAGGTCATCCAGATCCTGCTGTATAATATCCCGATCCTTCTCCGAATTGGCAATACCTCCCAACTTTGTATCATCCGCAAACTTTATTAGCGCACACCCACTTTTTGTGCCAAGGTCAGTAATAAAAAGATCCCTGAGGAACTCCACTGGTAACCTCCCTCCAACCTGACAGTTTGCCTTTCAGTAGGACCCGTTGCAGTCTCCCCTTTAACCACTTCCTTATCCACCTTTTGATGTTCATATTGATCCCCATCTTCTCCAATTTAACTAATAATTCCCCATGTGGCACGGTATCAAATGCCTTACTGAAATCTAGGTAAATTAGATCCACTGCATTTCTTTTATCTAAAAAATCTGTTACCTTTTCAAAAAAGGAGATTAGGTTGGTTTGGCATGGATCAAGTGATCCATCCCCTGTTATCTGCTCCCAGCTTCTGGCAGTCAGAAATTTAGGGACACCCAGGGCATAGGGTTGCATCCCTGATAATCTTGGCTAATAGCCATTGATGGGCCTATCTTTCATGAACTTATCTAATTCATTTTTGAATCCAGTTATAGTTTTGGCCTTCACAACAACCGCTAGCAAAGAGTTCCACAAAAGGAACTGTGCATTGTGTGAAGAATTACTTCATTTTGTTTGTCTTAAACCTGTTGCCCATTTATTTCATTGTGTGACCACTCACTGAAACTCTCGTTGCCAAAGTCATTAATTGTTGTGTGCATTGTAATTGTAGCTGTGTTGGTCTCAGAATATTAGAGAGACAAGGTGGGTGAGGGAATACCTTTTATTGGACCACCTTGTGTCTCTCACCTTGGCCTTTCTCTTAGCCAAAGCTCAGAAGCAGTACTGCATTCTCAAGCTCCTTGACCTGTAGGCCACCTTCAGCATTGTCAACCATGCTCCTCTTCTTGAAATCTTGTCTTTTGTGATTCTGTCCTCTCATGGTTCTGTTCCTACTTCTCGCATTACTCCTTCAGCATGTTCTCTGGAGGATCCTCCTCTCCCCCCAACAACTTTCTATGGGGGTTCCACAGGGATCCATCCTTGGTGCCCTTCTCTTCTCTTTTTCTACACCTTATCTCTGGGTAATCTCATGTGCAAACAATTGTCAACACAGAAATGGCAGTTGAATTTGAGATCTACCTCTGTATAGAATCATAGAATCATAGAATCATAGAATATCAGGGTTGGAAGGGACCCCAGAAGGTCATCTAGTCCAACCCCCTGCTCAAAGCAGGACCAAGTCCCAGTTAAATCATCCCAGCTAGGGCTTTGTCAAGCCTGACCTTAAAAACCTCTAAGGAAGGAGATTCTACCACCTCCCTAGGTAACGCATTCCAGTGTTTCACCACCCTCTTAGTGAAAAAGTTTTTCCTAATATCCAATCTAAACCTTCCCCATTGCAACTTGAGACCATTACTCCTCGTTCTGTCATCTGCTACCATTGAGAACAGTCTAGAGCCATCCTCTTTGAAACCCCCTTTCAGGTAGTTGAAAGCAGCTATCAAATCCCCCCTCATTCTTCTCTTCTGCAGACTAAACAATCCCAGCTCCCTCAGCCTCTCCTCATAAGTCATGTGCTCTAGACCCCTAATCATTTTCGTTGCCCTTCGTTGTACTCTTTCCAATTTATCCACATCCTTCCTGTAGTGTGGGGCCCAAAACTGGACACAGTACTCCAGATGAGGCCTCACCAGTGTCGAATAGAGGGGAACGATCACGTCCCTCGATCTGCTCGCTATGCCCCTACTTATACAACCCAAAATGCCATTGGCCTTCTTGGCAACAAGGGCACACTGCTGACTCATATCCAGCTTCTCGTCCACTGTCACCCCTAGGTCCTTTTCCGCAGAACTGCTGCCGAGCCATTCGGTCCCTAGTCTGTAGCGGTGCATTGGATTCTTCCATCCTAAGTGCAGGACCCTGCATTTATCCTTATTGAACCTCATTAGATTTCTTTTGGCCCAATCCTCCAATTTGTCTAGGTCCTTCTGTATCCTATCCCTCCCCTCCAGCGTATCTACCACTCCTCCCAGTTTGGTATCATCCGCAAATTTGCTGAGAGTGCAATCCACACCATCCTCCAGATCATTTATGAAGATATTGAACAAAACGGGCCCCAGGACCGACCCCTGGGGCACTCCACTTGACACCGGCTGCCAACTAGACATGGAGCCATTGATCACTACCCGTTGAGCCCGACAATCTAGCCAGCTTTCTACCCACCTTATAGTGCATTCATCCAGCCCATACTTCCTTAACTTGCTGACAAGAATGCTGTGGGAGACCGTGTCAAAAGCTTTGCTAAAGTCAAGAAACAATACATCCACTGCTTTCCCTTCATCCACAGAACCAGTAATCTCATCATAAAAGGCGATTAGATTAGTCAGGCATGACCTTCCCTTGGTGAATCCATGCTGACTGTTCCTGATCACTTTCCTCTCCTCTAAGTGCTTCAGGATTGATTCTTTGAGGACCTGCTCCATGATTTTTCCAGGGACTGAGGTTAGGCTGACCGGCCTGTAGTTCCCAGGATCCTCCTTCTTCCCTTTTTTAAAGATGGGCACTACATTAGCCTTTTTCCAGTCATCCGGGACTTCCCCCGTTCGCCACGAGTTTTCAAAGATAATGGCCAAGGGCTCTGCAATCACAGCCGCCAATTCCTTCAGCACTCTCGGATGCAATTCGTCCGGCCCCATGGACTTGTGCACGTCCAGCTTTTCTAAATAGTCCCTAACCACCTCTATCTCTACAGAGGGCTGGCCATCTCTTCCCCATTTTGTGTTGCCCAGCACAGCAGTCTGGGAGCTGACCTTGTTAGTGAAAACAGAGGCAAAAAAAGCATTGAGTACATTAGCTTTTTCCACATCCTCTGTCACTAGCTTGCCTCCCTCATTCAGTAAGGGGCCCACACTTTCCTTGGCTTTCTTCTTGTTGCCAACATACCTGAAGAAACCCTTCTTGTTACTCTTGACATCTCTTGCTAGCTGCAGCTCCAGGTGCGATTTGGCCCTCCTGATATCTTTCCTACATTCCCGAGCAATATTTTTATACTCTTCCCTGGTCATATGTCCAAGCTTCCACTTCTTGTAAGCTTCTTTTTTATGTTTAAGATCCGCTAGGATTTCACCATTAAGCCAAGCTGGTCGCCTGCCATATTTACTATTCTTTCGAGTCATCGGGATGGTTTGTCCCTGTAACCTCAACAGGGATTCCTTGAAATACAGCCAGCTCTCCTGGACTCCCTTCCCTTTCATGTTAGTCCCCCAGGGGATCCTGGCCATCTGTTCCCTGAGGGAGTCAAAGTCTGACTCCAGACCTGTCTCCTTCTGTCAATCTAAAATTTTGGTGTCTCTCTGACATCTCCTCATGGATGTCTAGCTGTGGGCTCAAGTTAAAAGCAGCTAAAACAGAGTTCTTAATCTCCCCCTTTCCAACTATCTAATTTTTCAATCACCGTGGACATAATCTCCATTCTGCCTGTCATTTAGGCTCTTGAACTGGGTGTCCACTTCTATTCGGGCCTCCCTCCCTCACATCTAGGCTATGTCTAAATCTTAGAGATGTCAGACTGAAAAAATATGCAATGTACAGACTCTCCTATCCATTTACAATTAAATTCTGGTCTCTGTTCTTATCGTGTCAATTAATTCTTCATCCTTCTCTCTGGTCTTGCTCATATCCATTCAGAGTGCTGCTGCAAAGATAATTTTCCTATCCACCATGCTTTGATCGTGTCATCCCTTCACTAGCTCCTGTTTCTCTATCAAATCAGAAATAAGCTGCTTGTCTTCGCTTTCAAGGCTCTCTATGGCCTATCCCCCCGTTTTATCTCTCATTCACTCCTGAGATGTTGACTCTAGCCTCTGATGGACCCCATGGTGTCATCTCCCATTTGCTAAAGTTTCAAACAAGCATCTTTCTCCCAACCATGGAGGAGGTGCATGGGAGATAACTACTTGTAAACATCTAGAAAACTAATACATCAACATACTTTAAACTTTCCTTTTCTGTGAAGCCTACTAAACATTTGATGATGGCTAGATTGCTGAGACCACTGCTCATCATGCTACCAATTTTGTCTTATTTCTTCCTTTTACTCCTCTGTCTATTGGTTTTTATCCATTGGTTGTCTCTTGTCCTATACTTAGATTGAAAGCTTCTTAGTGCAGGTACTGTCTTTTTGTTCTGTTTGTACAGCACCTAGCACAATGGGACTAAGACTAGGACCCTTAGGCCCTGTGGTAATACACATAATAAGTAGAATCTCTGCAGTTGAAGTAGTAGCATATTGAGTGGTAATCTCTTGAGTGCTGACAGCTGATATCAAAGGCTTGGGTGTTTGTTTGTTTGTTTTCAGATATACTTCTATATTGGGCTCTGCTCAAACAAAGGATGAGCACATACATTTGATTTAACTTCACAGACAAGCAATCCTGATCTCTTGTGCTTGATAACTAAGGCTGCGAGTTTATCATGGAAGTCACAGATTCTGTGACTTCTGCAGCAGCTGGTGTGGCTGGCCCGGGGGCTCCCTGAGCAACTCAAGCAGCCCCTGGGCCAGCTGCATCCGCCACTGCTGGGGCAGTCTCGGGCCACCATGGGACCCCTCCCCCAGCAGCAGGAGTTTGGTTATGGGAGGGGGTGAGGGCTCTGGGTGGTGCTTATATCCGGGGGGGCTCCCCAGAAGCAGTGACATCCCTCAGCTCCTAGGTGAAGGCATGGCCAGTAGCTCTGCGTGCTGCCTCCTGCCTGCAGGCATCGCCCCCACAGCTCCCATTGGCCGCGGTTTCTGGCCAGTGGGAGCTGCGGAGCACTCTGGGTGGAGGCAGTGCGCAGAGTTGCCTGGCCATGCCTCTGCCTGGGGCCCCCAAGCACCTTTGGCACCCCTGGGCTGCCTCCACTCCCCAAGATTTAGTCAGGTGTATAGTACAAGACATGGACAGGTCACAGGTCATGAATTTTTGTTTACTGCCCGTGACCTGTCCATGTCTTTTACTAAAAATACCCAGGACTAAAATGTAGTCTTATTGATAACCCATTGGGGCAGCATGGTGTACTCCCTCAGAGGAGTCTATTAGAACTACAGCTAAAATCAAAAGCAGCAAGGCTTGGCCAGAGGAGCAAGAAGAAGGGGAGGAAAGCCAGAGGGAGAGAAACAGATCGTGGAAAACAGGCAGAGATACAAGATGGTCTTTTTGTCATCATAAATGGTGCCTTTTGTGTTTGTCAGATGAGAAACAAGGCTTTCTGAAAACCTAGTTGAGGCATACTTGGTTCAGGAATGTTAGATGGCTGAATGAAGGTATTTAAAAAAAAAAAAAGTGACTTGTCCTTTTAAAAAAAAAATGTACTATTTTTTGTTTTCACTTATGATAGATTGTTCTTGCATTTCTGAACATTCTAATCTCTTTATAATTCAGTGTAATTGTCAGGAATATAACTTTTTTTTTTTTTTTTTTTTTTTTTTTTTGCAAGAACATTAAAAAACTTCTGAAGATACCTTACAGCAAGTCACATGTGAGCATGGCAGTACACCGTATTGGACGAACCCTTTTACTGGATGAGTTAGATATTCAGGAGCTCTTCATGAGATCATCTCAGGTTAACCATTTGTTTTGTTAATGTCTTTGGTCACCTGGCATATGTATTTGAAGTGCAGTGTTATCAGCACAAAGGTATAGCAAATGTAGCAAAATTGCTGAGAATTGTATACAAAGGTGTTCACAAAGCACTTAAAAAGAAAAGGAGTACTTGTGGCACCTTAGAGACTAACAAATTTATTAGAGCATAAGCTTTCGTAAGCTACAGCTCACTTCATCGGATCCACCAAATGCATCCGATGAAGTGAGCTGTAGCTCACGAAAGCTTATGCTCTAATAAATTTGTTAGTCTCTAAGGTGCCACAAGTACTCCTTTTCTTTTTGCGAATACAGACTAACATGGCTGCTACTCTGAAACCTGACAAAGCACTTGGTTATTGTGGATTCTCTCTGGTTGCTATAGAACTACAATTTGCACTAGTAGATCAGGCATCTTTTTAACTGAGGGCATTGTATGCTTAAAATACCCCTTCTCACCTTTTCATTTAATGTCTTTGATATTGCTGGGCAGTTTTACAAATCTATTACTCAGTCTTTTAACACTGCATGAAACTATAATCTGTTTTTTTTTTTTTTGAAGAGTAGATTTCACAGAAATATGTTAAGTATAACTGATTTCAGAGTTCAGATGTCAAGGCACTGTTGTGAAAACTTATATCTTTTAACAGATTTTCTTTTATTTTGTGCCATTTCATGTGGGATGGGTATATTGTATCTGCTAAATGCTTAACTTAGATTCTTTTGTTCATGTGTTATTTCACATTAATTTCATGCTTATTTATGCTGCTTAGACGGGGGACTGGACGTGGCTTAAAGAGTTCTATCAAAGACTAATAGATCAGAAGTGGCAAAGAAAGAAGAAGAGTAAAGAACACTGGTACCAGAAGGCTATACTTTCCAAGTTTTTGTATTACAGGTAGTTTGATTATATTTTTATTTGCATAACTTGTGAGTTCTACCCCAATTTACTTTACTTTTCTCTGGTTCGTTATATTGAAATAAAAGTTAGATATGAAATTGTCTCTTTATCCTAAAACAAAATCTAGAGTATAACACTGATACAAGTAAGTTCTTTATTTAAAATATTTTAGTATTGGAGCATGATTTAGTTGAAAACACATTGCAGTACTGTTCTCTCAGAAAATCACGTAATTTTCAAGGATTTTTAACATGATCCTGGACACCTGTCTTTCTGCTCTAACTGATGAATTTACAAGATGGGTATTGCTGAGTAGTTTTTAACTAAATCAGCATTTGTGTCTCTCTTTTTTTTTTTTTTTTTGTGAAAATAAAATGCAGTAAATATCGGTTAGGCATTGCATATCATAACAATCTCAAATTCAATCTTTTTGAATTTGTCTTTCTGTCAGCATTAATGGTGATGGAGCTGCTCAGCCAGTTTCTTCCACTGCAGAACAGCATCATGAAGATCCAGTTCCTGATGAGAGTGATGAAGTAGGAAGGGCTTCCTGGCCAGCCCCTTTTGAAATGCCTTCTTCAGTATCTGAAGATCCAGGTTCTTCTAACCAGGTTAGTATGGATTAAATCTTAACAGACCTTAATTTTTATAGGAGAGAAGTATCTGGTGTCTAATATAAGCTATAAAAATGTAGTAGTCAAGAGTTCTCTTTTTATCTAAAGAAGCAGAATCTAATGTATAGAACAAGCCTTGCTCAACTAGACTCGGAAAGCCAAAAATGGTGCTTTTATGAGCAGTAATATATGGTACCTAATGCTTTATGAGCTGTATGCAGATAGACATCAGAAACTAATTTTGCCTATAGTTGATTTTCCTTAAATAGGATTAATGTGTTTTCGATATACAATTCTAATTATTGGGTTTCATTCCAGAATGAGCCACTGCCCTCCATTTGTGGCTCCATTTTAGTATACTTAGTCATAAAAAACTGGAATAAAAATATAGCCATATGAATGTCCTGCCTGCTCCTAGAAAACAAAAGTATGGGAGGGTCTGAGAAGTGATTTTTCATACATTATGTGTTGCAATACTGAGTTAGTGTGAAAAATCATATTTGCACATTTTTGCTCTTCGTTGGTTTGTCAATCGCAATCTTAAGGGAACTGTATTTTGACAATTTGTTGTTTCTTCAACAGTCGTACTGAAAAAAGATGACTCTCTCCTGTGTTGTTTCTACTGAGCTTCTATTTTAGCCTTTTCCCTGGTACTGTGAGGATGTGCTAAGGTGTGGTGATCGTCATCTTTTGTAGCATTGACATGGGCTGAAATGGATGAACCTGAAATCTGGAAGAATTTCAGAATACTTTGTCTTTTCAGAGTGCATGTTAATATTTCAATATTTATTGATGTTGAAGCAAACATCCTGACTTACTGAAGCAAAATCTTGGTCAATCTATATTTATGTTTAAGATGCTCACCAAAAGAGTGACTGATTTTAAAAACTAACTACCTGTCTACAGACATTCAGAATGTATTTATTGAACATACCTGGAATTTTCTTCATTATGGTCACGAATTTATTAAGTGTAATAGACTTTTCACTAATGAAGACGAGAGAGAGTTAAGCAAATATCTATTTTGTGATATATATCAAAGTAAGCAGAGATCATGTGGATCTGCTACCCTGATAGAATAGGTTCCACTGAACTCGTACAATATAATACAAGCAGTTTGTGTGCATTTTGATTGGTTAGTATTGCTCCAGACCTCAGTATAAATGCTCACAAAGGGGCCAAAAAGAGATTGATTTGTGGCTGAAAATATGCATGCAACATAAGAGCCAGGTTTTTCTTTCTTTATCTTATCAGACAGAGTTGAATATTAAGGTTCTCTGAAGTTAAAGGGACTTTGTACAACATTTTAAGAGTTCAGTCTATGCAATGGATGTTTAAATACATTATGAAAAGTAAAAAGAAAAGCAGTACTTGTGGCACCTTAGAGACTAACAAATTTATTAGAGCATAAGCTTTCGTGAGCTACAGCTCACTTCATCGAGCTTATGCTCTAATAAATTTTAGTCTCTAAGGTGCCACAAGTACTCCTTTTCTTTTTGCGAATACAGACTAACACGGCTGCTACTCTGAAACCTGTCATTATGAAAAGTAGTATTTCTTGTGCATGTAGAGTAGCCTCCTAATTTGATGCAAGTTTAATACATTTAAAAAACTCCAGCATTCTATTTACATTTAGATGGTAATGATCACCCACCTTTGTGAAGACTCTACCACTAATAGGGACACTAGATGACTCAGATGATTGATAAAGAATTATGAAGAGTCTCTGCTCTAGATCACCACATAGAATCTAGATTGCATTGGTAAAGTTGTCACAATTCTATGTGCTTTGAGTTGGAATCGTAAATGCCATCCTTTCACAGCAGAAAGCCACCTCGATGCCCGATTAGGCATGGAGAAAGAAAGAACTGCTGCTCTCTCTCCTCCACGGAGGCACTGTTTCCAAGTCATGGTTCAGGTGCGCTGCAAGGTGGTGCAGAAAACCTCGCACTGCTGCAGCACATGCTATGCCTTTACTGTGGATAAATAAAACTTTGGGATAGAAAATTTAAATCTCCAGGATTGTGAATGTGGTACCTTTCTTGGATACCAAATTATTATTTTTTTTAATTCTCTTCACTTTCCTATTGTATTTAATTTTCCAAAATATGAGAAATTAAACTATTTTTTATATGTAAATGAAGACTTACTTTGAACAAATTATACTTGAATTCCAATGCAGTAGCTACAGTAAGAAAGAATTGAAGTAAGCCACTGGCTGAAGAAAGTTGTATACATTAAACAAAATAAGGATGGAATTAAGGTTTTCACTTCTTATGCTTCTGCTGTTCAGGATATATATACACTTTTGAAAATGGCCTGACTTTACCTCAGCAACAGAATCACTCCTTATGTCCTTGTGCTTTTCACAGGGAAGTGTGCCTCTTGAATCCTCATATGTAGTGGGGCATGTGGCCTCAGCCCCCAAAGAACAAAACCTGAGTACTTTGTTCAATGACGGGGAAAACAGTCAGGTATGCTTTTTGTGGAATCTGAGCGGAAACACAATCCCCAGTTTAACAAATAATTTTAAATTTGGTCTAAATTGGATTTGGGTTGGTGGTGAGGGGAGAAAAATTAAATCCTTCTGTAGCAATAGCTCTTGTGACATCTGTGATCTTGGTCTTTTAAGTTAATGTGAACACATAGCATAGTCTTTATGTGCTGTCCTTTATTTGCCTTTGTTGCATCTTACTATCTTGCATCTCATAGTAATTCTGCAGATTGTGATGGAGAAAAAATTAAGAGTGGATTATTTATAGACACTTTCTTTTTTAAACAAAGGGACTTAAAAATGACTTTGTTCGGAACATCTTGTGGACCTTTGAAGATATTCACATGTTAGTAGGATCAAATATGCCTATATTTGGAGGTGGAAGATACCCTGCTGTGAGCTTGCGTCTCAGGTGAATTCTTAAATGTGATGTGTATCCCAAACCTGGCTCATTTGTTGCTTCAGTTTCATATTCAGTTTTGTGTATATATAAATTTGTAGGATAATTTAATTTTTAATCTGCATTTAAAGATTAATTTTATACTCTAGTACTGAAGTGGTAATGGTTTCATAAAGTAGTAGAGGGTGTTTTTTGTGATTAAGGTACTGGATTGGGATTCAGGATGTCTTGGTTCTCTTTCTGGCTCTTCCTCAGACTTCTTGTGTAACTTTCGGCAAAACACTTAGGGCCTGTTGGTTGGAGGTGGCAACTATCTGCAACCCATTGTCTTTGTTGGAGTTGTAGGTGTTCAACACTTCTGAAAATTAGGGCCCTTAATCTCTGCTCTAATCCCCAATTTGTAGAATGGGAGTATCACTTCTCTACTTTGCACAGATGTTGTAAGGATAAATACATTAATATTCGTGAGATGCTCAAATGCTAGTATTGGATGCCTTGTAAAATATAGTTACAGATTACTGTCCATAAATAACTGAAAACATGTACTTGATGTTGTGGTTACTCTGTTCTCTGACTCTTTTGTTCTTGCTGTGGGTTCTTCTTGCCCATACAGAGGTGAAGGAGCCTGGTGGTCTTGCCCATACAGCCTGGTGAAGGAGCCACAGCAAGGGTGGGAGGAAAGACAAATATGCCTTTAATAGGGTGGGAAAGATGGAGGCAAACTTAAAAAGTTGAAGCTAGTTTGGCATACTGGGCCATCTTTGCTCAAAAGACACTCAAGGTTCACATAGCTGGGCCCTGTAAATGCAGCCCAGAACTGAGGTGCCTTTGGAAGAACTGTGTAAGAAAGTTTGCAATGTGCTTGGTTCCAGCTAATTCTATTAATCCCTTAGTTTCTAAACACTTTTTTAGGGGAAAAATTATGGGTGACCTCAGTAATAATGTGGACTGTAATTTTAAAGTGATGATGGCAGTAATGTGCATGCATTCCATTAGCAGTAACAGATGCTAATATCAACATAGTGGTTAGTGTAGCTCCCCCCATGTGCTAGTTTAAAATGTAACCTTAGTCACAAATGAAAGCTTTTTTACTTCAATTTTAAGGTTGCTCTGTTCTCCTCGTACCGACACACACACATAGCTAAGGTCTCAACAGACATCTATTGTAAGTGGCTATTTTAAAAAAACAAACAAAACCTCTACTAGATGTACCCTGATGACTTAAAAAATATCTTTATTTGCTCCAAGCAATACCAAAAATATTTTTGTTGTAGGGACAACAACAAGCCAATAAACGTGCTAACAGGAATTGACTATTGGTTGGACAACTTAATATGTAACGTCCCAGAGCTTGTGATGTGTTTTCATGTTAATGGAATTGTTCAGGTAAGTCCTGACATCTTACATTATGTCTACTTTACCAATTCTTTGATTAATTACCAACTTCACAGTTATGAATGGATATGTGGGAACTGGTAGCAACATTGCACTAGAAAGGTTCTTATAAATCTTTTTTTGAACAGCTCTTAATACCTCCATTGTTTGTTTGTCCCTGCCTTATTTTAAAGGCTGGCTGCAAACAAAGTCCTGGGGCTAGAGATGTCACTCTTGTTAGTTCCATGAAATTCTGTTCAGATGTGGTTGAACTGATGAACAATTAAAAAGAGCCCCCACTTCCCCCACCACCCGAAAATGGGTTAACAGGTACGTCCTGCAACCAGCTAATGTACATACTTCTACCATTTGAAATACAGGACTGTGTAGTTTAGTGCTGAAGGTATTCAGAATTCAAGACCTGCTGAAGATGCATGAAGGGGACATTTAGTTTGCTTTGTTTCCTTACAAACACAGAAACCTAGGACATTACAAATCAGACATTAAAAGAATGTTATCAATGTTGAAAAGTCAAGCACTTGTGAATCTGGAATTTCCTAACTTTCAGGTGAAACCTTAATATTCTCTCTGCTTGTGTATTATGATGTCTTTAATTACTTGACTGCATATGTAGTTTGTTTCCACAGGACTCCTGCTTCGTTTAGTGTACAACTGGATGCACAAGGAGGTAGAATTAAGGATGTCTGGGCAACTGTAACTCTTGGATTTTTTTTTTATTTTTTTTTTTAACTTTTGAGTGCTTGATTTTGTAATCTAAACAATGTTCTTTTAACATAATCTTTGTATTTAGGATATATATTGTGGTAGCACCTAGAAGCCAGCTAGGTGGAAGCCTGTTGTGTGAAGTGCTCTGCAAACATGAAAGGGCCCAGTGTCAGCATTTCCATTTTGAACTATCATTTGTTGATATTTATAGATATATCTTGTAACTACCTCCAAATTTTAAGAAATGTACAATTCCAAACTCACTGTAAACTTAATTTTGCAGATTTGAAAAATCTTAAATTATACAGCAGTCTTGAAATTTGTAAAGAAAATACAGAAATGTGGTTATAAACTAGTATGTAGTAAAAGTCTGTACTGACTGGATGGCAGATCTATACTTTATTTAAATTACTAATATATACGAAGGCAACAGAGTTGTTAATTAACTGTAAACAGTAAGCCAATCTGCTCAGCATAACCACATTCATTCTGCATCATTTTATTGAGATTACTGTATGTGTTAAATGCCAGACCACAGAATTTCACTTTAAGTTTGGCCCTGATAAGTCCTTTTATTAAAACAAAGGGTATAAGCAGTAAAATTACACAAACATATTTGGATGCAGCACTAAATACATAGCTCATAATTTTGAGAGCTTTCAGTATTAGTAAACATTAATAATGGAACTCCTGTTTTCAATTTCATGGATGATGAAAGGCTTCTCTGTTTGTATAGCCAACCTTTGTATATATTATGAGGATTTTTCAATATGTTTAAAATACATTCTATACAGAAATATGAAATGATCAAGACCGAAGATATTCCCAATTTGGAAAACTCCAATTTTTCTACCAAAGTGGTAAAGGATATTGCTCAAAATATCTTATCTTTTCTGAAATCTAACTGCACCAGAGAAGGGCATACTTACTGGCTATTTAAAGGTAAGCAATTCCTTCGCTGGGTTAATAAATGATGATTGAGACCTATATATTGTCAGATTGGCTAATGGAAAAATCTTCTCTTTCAGCAAGTGGAAGCGATATAGTAAAGCTCTATGACCTCACCACTCTTTGTGAAGAAACCGAAGATAAATACCAAAACCCTTTCACAATGCCAGTGGCAATTCTCTTGTACAAGTAAGCGTGTCTTACAGAAGCAAAACTCTGTTGCAATATTTTATTTACATTTAAGTGTCTGTCTTGGGCACTAGGTACTATGGCCACCAGTTAAAAATGCAATCCAAAAATCATAAAACCAAAACATCACCACATTCCCCTTATACGTACAACAATCAGCCAGCCAAATCATGATATTAACTGAATCGGAGTCTCTCCATTCCTCACATTTCTCTGTCATCTGAGTGCTTCTCTAGAAGCCTGCTCAAAAAGATGGGATTTGCAGAATGCTTAGATGTGCAGGAAATAATAAGAAAAAAATGATAATAGACACTTGAATGACATTTCTATGTCTTATTTTGTTCAACTTTCTTTTAGAGTTGCTTGCAATATGATGATGAAAAAAAAACAGAACAAGAAACACTATGGCACTATCAGAACATTACTCCTTAATTGTGTTAAGTTATTGGACAAAGCCAGACACCCACAAGTAAGAATTCTATTTTAATACTTTTTTTTTTTACTGTAGAGAGATGTGTAGCTTGTATATAATGAAAATACGGATATTGATGTTGTACCTTCAAGTAAAAGCACTAATAAGGTAACCAAATGCTATATTAATTACAGTGTGATTGCAACATGTTAGTGAGCTAATCTCATCCTCTTATGCAGTGGTAGTGGATCTTGGTTATAAAAGTTCCCTGGACTAAAAAGTGACAAATTCAAATGTACCTGCATGAGCATGCTTTTTTTTTTTTTTTTTTGGCAGAACCTCACTTTTCTTATTTTGAAGCTCAGATCACCAGTATGGGTCTAAAATCCCTCCTTATGATTAAATTAAAACTTCACATAAACTTTTCCTTGGGGGAAGTTCTGTAACCAAGATCAAGACTCTTTCATGCTTAATGCTGTACAAACACATATTAAGAAACCAGACTCTGCCCTGAAGAGCATCCAATCTAAATAGACAAGACAGCCAGAAGGTAGGAGGGAGAAACGGACTTGAATGGCAGGTCAGTGACGGGGCCAGGAATAGAATCGAAATCTCTTGACTTCTATACACTAGACTGTGATGCTTCCTAAGTTGCTGATTGATTGGCATCTTGCATATCCAGCAGCAGTAGGAAAGGCAGTAGAACTGTGTAAAGCAGTGGTTCCCTAACTTAAACAACCTGTGAACCCTTTTCCATTAAATGTCAACTCTCGCAAACCCCCTCCTAAAAATGAATATTTCCAGGGATTTTCTCCTTAACCTGAGTGTCAATTATAAACATTGAACTTGGAAATACAAAATTTGTTTTTTAGACATGCTTATTACACACTATTTATTATTAATTATTATTTATCATTACAGTATTTTTTTACATTATGAAAACGGCAATACTCTTCCAAGAACTCACTTTTGTAGTTTGTATCACTTTGAATAAGCCTGTTAGGAGCCTTGTCTCATGTTTCATCAAGGAGTATCAGAGGTGAAACAGCATGAAGATATTTAAGAAGCCAACTCAGAGTTCCTCCTACACAAGCATTCAGGTCTTGAGCAGTCCAGGCAAACAACGCACGTTACAACAAAGCATAAACTTGTTCTTCATAATAATTTTAAAAACAATACTAGCTGCCTATTTATTTAATTTTAAAAACGGCAAAAAAATCCACCTCCCTTTCCATTTCTTATAAGGAGTCTTGAAGTTTAAATCTCCTCAGTGTGATTAGATATGCTTGCTTTGATCTGCTTCGCTCTTGGAAGTCCAGGGGCTGCGGGCTGCTGGCCCCAGGCTGCCCGGGGCTCCTAGGGACAGCTCTGTCCACCGTTAGGGAATTTTTTCCCGAGAACCCCCTGTAACATTTCACGAACCCCAATTTGGGAACCACTGGTCTAAAGCTAGAACACAGAAGGCTTATGCTGCTTCAAAAAGCTGCAGTTTCAGAGGTAGAGGCAATTTCTGTTCCTATTCTAAACCAAACCAGAATCTGATTGTACTGGGGAGAGTCAGTCCCAACCCAGAAAGAGCTAACTACAGGGTTTGGGGAGGCCATGCAGAGAAGTTGCACTTGAGGTGCTCAGGTCTGGACTTATTGCTCTAAATCTGGCCCTGAGTATTCCTGCTGACAAACCTGAGCTTGCTTCCTTTCTGGCAGCAGAGGTTAATGGCATCTGTGTGTCTCTTTCAGCATCCTCTGTCAGAGTCTATTCCCTATGGGACTGATGTATTAGATTGTGGGAATCTAAAGAGGCCTTTTGGCTCAGATGTAGAATTGCAGAATGTTCCATGATGTCTCTGAAGCAGCTGTGCGGACAGTAAAATGTATTATCGTATGTAGACCACGATACAATATTTTTAAGGAAACATCATAAACTTTGCAAAGAAGAATTATCTAGAAAGATATCTAATATTGAAGCTCATAATTTACTCTAAAATTTCACTTAATGTTGGCGGTTTCCTAGCCTAGATTTAAAACATTTTCTTCTGACTGTTACTGTTGTCAACTGAAAACTGACTCTGTATATGTGAAAGGCAGATCATGAAACAACCAAATGATGACTGTCATCTGGACTCGGTGTATAGCTTAGAACATAGGGAATTAAATTATCAGGAGGATGCTCTGGATCAGATTGTGAAGTGACATAAAAATCTTAAAATATAGTATTACAGCTGTAATATAGTATTACAGATTTATCCAGAGGTTTGCCTCACCATAGTCATGGACTTATTTACATGCCTGAAAAAATCTGGATATACTGTGTGTGGAATTGTATTAAACTAATCTTCAAGTGTGGCTATGATCAGAAAACCTTTTTAAAACAGAAGGTTATATAAGAGAGAAGACAAATGTAGTATTTTATTATTTATTTGTAGTATTCTACAAAGAATCCCTGTCGTGAACCTGTTAGGCACTGCAAAAAACACAGAACAAGAAGCCAGTCCCTGTCCCAAAGAGCTTACAATCTATGTATAAGACAAGAGACAACAGATGGATAGAGACAGACCGATGGAATATAAGGGAACAATGAGATAGTAGTAGTAAATAAATAGACTGTGTTCTCAGCACACTAGCAATCTAGACCACACAGGAAAGGAGGGTTTTGAAGGAGGATAATGAGTTCATGGGGAGCATCTCCCAAGCACGAGGGCAGCATAGCAAAAGGAATGAAAGTGCCAGTATGAAATATTAACAAGTGCGGAATGGGCCAACTGGAGGTGAGCGTTGACCTTTCAATACTGAATGTGAGATAGGTCGGGTGGGGATAGATCATGATGGGCCTTGAAAGTGAAGACAAGTAGTTTGTTTGATATGATAAAGAAGGTGCCATAGAAGGGACCCAAAGAAAGGGATGACACAGTCAAAGCAACAGGCTAAGAAAATTATCTTTGCAGCTGCGTGCCAAATGGATATCAGTGGGGCACAATTACATTTGTCAGGCCCACAAAGAAGGGTGTTGCAGTAATCAAGATATGAGATGAGGAGAGCCTGGACACGAGTCTTAGCTGTGTGGATGGTTAAGAAAGGACATATTATTGGGCATGTCTACATAAACACTTCCTGCATATGAAACTGTGCTCTAAATCTATACACTCCACTGTGTTGTGCCCTGACTGTGAGGATGCTATTTCTGTGCACTAAAGGGTCCCTAGTATGTCCCTATTAGAGGCTGTAGATTAACACCTCACCTTGCCATGCAGTACGTTTCTGTAGATATGCCCCTAGAAATGCAGTTTTGTGAGCTCCTGTGATATTTTTTTTTATCGCAACTCTAGCAATGTTGAGAGTTTTTTAACCTGTCTCATGAAAACAAGAGAGGCTGCCAATTCATGAATTTTCTCTTATTCGAAGTGGCCACCATGTCTGTTGTTGTCAATGGGGCTGAAACTGGCAAGATGGCCTCTCTTTCCCTACAGTCTGTCTACATGTGGAAGTGCTCTTAATGAAGTTGGCTGACACCTGCCACTGTTCTCAGTGAGTTTGAAGCTGCACTGAGAGGCAAAATGGCTGACACGCTATGGTTCAGGAGGGCTAGACAGGACACCGGGACTATGACGTCAGCTGAGACACTGTGCAAGATGGATGAAACAGAATGAGTAGGAGTTGGATGCGGGGGGGACCAAGAGGCAGATTTTGGAATTATAAGGGAATGGGGAGCAGGGGCTGTGGGGGCACATGGGAGGCAGAATGGGAGTTCAGAGAACAGCGATGGGGTGGGAGACAGAGAGCATAGAATGGGAGCTCTCTCAGCCTGGGGATAGTGGTGGGTGTGGGCAGCCCTGTTCTGAGCCAGGGGAAGGCAGTGTTGTGTTGCCAGCTCTTGCAAATATATCACGAGTCATGAGATTTTTGGCAGCTGCAGGAGGAGCTCTCACAATGATGCAAGCAGCTCCTCTGATCCTGTGATTTTTTTTTCAGGGCTGGGCACATGGGCAAAGCTGTGTGAGAGCCTTGGAGCACAGGACACAGATGGGTCTTGCCACTGAGCTCTGCCTTGCATGGCCCTATAGCAAAGAGGATGGTCCTTGGAGAGAGTGTGGAGCGGGAAGTCAGGGGAAAGTCCGGACCCAGCAGCTACGTTTTCTTGTCTCCCACTGCCTGGGATGACTTCTCTACTTGCGATCCAGACTGAGGAGAAGGGAGTGTCAAGATAGAAAATATATGGCAGTTTCCCTGTTATCCTCTGCTCACTCCTAAGATAGTAAGTGGCGTCTCCATCTGAGCAGCCAAGGAGAGGCATGCATTTTTGTATGCATTAAAGGTTGACTTTTCA
Source organism: Dermochelys coriacea (assembly GCF_009764565.3). Lineage (NCBI taxonomy): Eukaryota > Metazoa > Chordata > Testudines > Dermochelyidae > Dermochelys > Dermochelys coriacea. Next base: position 104,732,426 of record NC_050074.1, on the reverse strand, counting down.
CCTAAAATTCTCTCTCACACAGAAGAATAAAGGGAAGTTAAGTCAAGAAGTACCAAAATACGTGGTGGTATGATATCCTCATGCTGTCTGGGGCCAATCTCATGATTTTGGGGGATCTGGTTTGTGGGGGTTTTTTTTTGGGGGGGGGGATAACTTAAGACTGGCAATACTGAACATAGCCTGCATGTGAGGACCCAGAAAATGGGCTGACTTGAAGATAACAAGCAGGTTACAGGTCTGAATAACTGGTAGAATGATGATCATGTCCATAATGGTTGAGAAAGGAGGTAGCAGGGAAAGTTTGGAGGGGAAAGATTAAGAGCTCTGTTTAGCTATATTGAGCTCAAGCTGATGGTTAGACATCCACAAGGAGCTGTTGGAGAAAGAATGAGACTGTAGTTTGAACAGAAAGAGATGGGTCTGGAGTAGAGAGGTAGAAGTAAAGGCCTTCAGCCTGAAGCTAGTTTTGGAACTCTGTAGAAGTGTAGTGCTGTTTTGCTGGTAGTCAGGTTGGATCTCAAATGACTGAGTTACTTTCTGTGTCAAGAAACGTGTCGAGGGATACAAAGTAATATGGAGTGGATCACCAGGAACAATCTACTTAGGAGGGAGCTGAAGCTAAAGTTTGTTACTACATTCCTACCTCAGGGCTTTTGTTACTTTATAAAGAATAAAGGCAAACCTCCAGAATGGGATAAATTTTGACCACAGCCTGTTAATGTGCATTGCATTGAGAGTAGGGTTGGGATCTTGACCCTTTATAGGGTTGTAACTTCTTAGTTTCCTGTAAGTTGTTTTTGTCACGCATATCTGCAGAGCCAGTTTCTGCTTTGTGCACCAGTGGTGTGTTTATCTTTAAAATTCTAATTTCAAGTTTTAGTGTTCGCAGTGATGGATGTATTTGAGCTTGATTTTTCTTTGATAATGGAGCTAAGGTTGAAGGATGTTCTTGTAAATTAAGCAGATTTAAACGTGTTCTTCATTAGTAACCTTCACATTGATGAATAATACCTTTGGATAATCAGAATATAATACCTTGTATATCAATAGTGCCTTTCGTCCAAGTATTTGAAAGCTTGTGACAATATTAATTAACCTTTTCAAATGTATTATGCCTTTTTTGTAGATGAATAAACTGAGACATTGAGTTGAACACTATATCATGCAGTTAATCTGAAGCAGTCAGAAATAGAATCCAGAATCTTCTCTCCCCCCGCCCCGCAGACACTGCTCTGATCAACTGTTCGTTTTGCTACCTTTCAATTGTAGAGTCACTTCTTAACCTAACATTAAATGTTCCATTACAGGACTTCTACAGTGCAAAAGGTGTTACATCCATATCTGTACAGTCCATGTGGACTGTATCTTAGTAGAAGTCAAATACTATTAAAAATGACTAAAAGTTGTTAAGGGAGAGTGATCCTGGAAGAGTAGTTTAGTTTAGTTTTTTGACCACTAAACAGCTGTAAATTTAAATGTATTAATACACTTAAAAAAAAAAAAAAACCCCACAGACCATTTTACTGTAGTGGCAGTCTTTTTAAATTGGCCATGACATTTTAAGCATCTTAATATCTATTTGCATGCACTAGTTAGGGATTTTGCAGGTACCTGTGCAGTCTTGTGCGTGCATTTATGGGACTTTTCTAAACTTGTTCTTTGTCTCAGAGTGGAAAGATACAAACTTCTATTTGAATGGCCTATTTAAAAACTTGTTAGTAACTTGTAGTACTGGGGTATGCTAAAATACTTTTTTTTTTTTAAATAAGATTATTGCTTCAGCAAATTACATGCTCTCAGAACTCTTCCAGTTAGATGAGCCTAAAAAAGAAGGTGCAGAGTTTCCTTTAAATGGGAACTCTGATGAAAGTTATAGTGAAGAGGAAGAAGAAATGCCGGATAGTGATGAAAATGGTTCCTACAGCACCAGCTCCGATCCGCCAGATGACAATAAAGCAGTAGCTGTAATCAAATCTGTTGGAGAGTTATCAGTACCAGAAAAATATAAATCTATTCACCAAATACGGGTAAGTTACTAACAAGCTGTGCTGAATTTGAGAGAGAGGAAGGGGGCGGGGGAGGGAAGCTTGAAATGAACATGGTGCGACTTGTATTGTCAAAATATAGTTCCTCCTATTAAAAAAGGAACTGTTTAAATACCTTTATGCCACCAGTTATTTGTGTACCTCAGATGAATTGGAATATTGGCAGAAAGGAAATAAAAACTTTGGGCCGAATTGTGGCTCTGAGTTTTATCCTATTGCAGATGCAAATTAATATTGTTTTTGTTTTATTATCTTGTGTGTGTATTCTACTTGCCTGTTAATTTCTGCATAGCCACCTATAGAGAAATTACTCATCCTTGTTGTAGGAATAATCTGAATATGAAAAGGTACTTAACAGCTGTGGAGAATTAAGGGTGGTCCATACTAAAATATGTGATTTCCCAGCATATCTCTGGAATGTACCTTAATAGTTTGACATGCAGAGAATCTGAGTGTTACTCCATGGGTTTGTGGGGAAGTTACTCCTTCACTCCCTCCTTGTCCTTTCTCAGAATTTAGGAATCTTTGTTTATAAGTGTGGTTGTGTTGAAGTCATTCTGAGGGAAGAAATCTTGCCTCCTGCCTCACTTACGTGTACAAAAAGATGAATTAGGCAGTGTTAGTGTAAGCCATAATGCTGTCTGCATGCACCTCAGTCAGCAATTTTCCAAAAACTTGTCTGGTATATGCTTCCATAATATGTAGATGAACAAAAATATAATGCAATTACTATCTGTCAGACTTCACCAAAGAAACTTTTCTTTAGTACAATATCTAAAACAACCGAATAATGTGAAACTGAGTTTTGTCATTTAGCTCCCAAATGTTAACAATGTTTCACTTTGCCTCTTGACAGTTAATTAAGCCATATCTGTGGCAGTGAAGTGCTTGATTGCCTAATGCTTAGTTATCCTTCTGCAACATGTATATCATATCAAAAAGGTTGACTTTTCTTACAAGTCCCTATGCCAAATAACCGAGATTGATTTTGCAGAATATCAGTCTATCACCTGTGCTGGTTGATATCCTGTAAGCATTAGTACATCAAGGCCCCTCTGCTGTAAATATAGCACCCTGTTGGTGGTGGAAGCCCTACAATGATTTTTCTTCTTAAAACTCAGATTCATTACTGGAGGGTACTGCACTTCTATTTGCAGGGTTTGGATTGATATTATACTGGCAGGATTTCATCTTTCTCCCATACTGAAGTTGGTCTATGAAGATTTTTCCTGTCATTCAGAAAAGGTGGTTAGGGTGAAATTCATCCCTCCTTGAACAGTTAGAGTAATGGGTTATGTGGAAGGAAATAGAATTTACACACCTGCCCGCCTTCTCCCTCCCCTACCTCCTTCTAGGGTTTGGGGCTTCATTGCAGTCACTGTATGGCTGCTTTTCTGGAAAAAGGCTGCTTTCCTTCTGTGGCCCTTATTTTAGGATTTTGGATCACTAAAACAGACTGGTTATGAATTTTGGTCAGTTTAGGTAAATCTAATTAAACCCTACAATGACAGTATCTTCCTTTACTTCAGCAACTGAAAGAAACGTTGTGGTCTAGATATAGTATGAAGTTTAGCATACTCCATGAATTGCCTTCATTATAGTCTGTTAACATATCCCAATAAACTGGATTTTGCTGTCTATCTCTTAAAGCTTCGTAGTTAGTTAGCTTGTATTTTTTTTAAGTGGGTCTGCCTTCTTAAAATATATATCTATCTATCTATCTATCTTTTTTTTTTAATTAAGCCTAGTTGTGCATTTCCTGTTTGCCATGACACTGAGGAACGGTGTAGACTTGTGCTCAGCTATGTTCTAGAGGTAAGTTTCCTAATGCTATTCTGTCTTGGTCAAAATGTGTGGATTTTGGTATGTTTATATTTAGTTCACCTTCCAAGTAAATACTTAATGAAAGGCTTTTTCTTTTTAAAGGGCTTGAAATCTGTTGACAGCAGCATTAAAAATGACGGTGACCTTCCTGCAGCCGACCCCACCACCCCAATCCCATTAAAATACGAAGATGAATCCACAAGTGGTGGTCCTGAGTGTCTGGAAAAACAGATGGCTTTGTTTTTAGACAAAAGTAAGCTGAATTGTTTTGCAAATAGGACCTTTTCAATGGCACAGCACACTGCTGCTATTTTATTTTAATCGTCTAAACAATGTACTTGTAAATCATCAATTACGCCATGCACTGAAAAAGCAAAAAAGGATATTGCACGCAAACAGAAGTAGAGAATATAGGCCTCTCCTTTTAAATATGAAAAGAAACAGGACAGTAGGGATTCTTTTAGCATATTAAAGATCCTTTTATAGCAAGTACATAAGGTTACTGCATTTTATTTAGATGTGGCTTGCCACTGGCTTCCATAAAGATTTCATTTTGTTCATAGATTGTGATGTAGTGCCCCCTTTAGATTTTTTTTTTTTTTTTTTTTTTTTTTTTTTGGCAGCTTTAGCTTTTGCACTTAGACATTATCTTTATCTTTAAAGAGTATGGATATTGGCAATAATTTTAGTGTCAACATCATGCTCATTGCTCTGCCACACATGCACATGTTGCCAACGTATAAAACATTAACAAGGATATTATTTGCTTGCCTTGCAGTTATAATTCTGCCTTTTATGCAAGAACTGTAGGAAATATTTGAATAAAAATGTCTTAGTTGAGTGTGTTTAAATCACTAAAGCTGCAATAGCCTGCATTTACTGCTTCACCATAGTATCGGAGCACCTTGCTATAGTGTTCTGGCTCTATGTAAAAGAGCAATAAGACACAATTGTCCTATAACTATAATTCAAAAAACAAATGTAGGGGTTCTTAGATGTGTAATTAAAGTTTAACTTTTAGTTGGAGTTTCCTTCCATTAATCCAGTAGTTTAGTTGAAAGCTGAATTGGCTGCTAAATATTTTTTTTTTTCTGGGAGCTGAAAATGACAAAGTATTTAAGAGTTAACTTTTTAGAATATATATTAAACATTGAAATCTAGCTTTAAATAGCTATATTGTGGTAGATGAAATACTAAGAAGATTATTGCCATGAAGGTAGGTAGTGACTATTGCTTCCAAGATATAAAATAATATCGCCATGCTTTGTCAACTCTCACACCAAAAAAGTATACTTAAAATTTCCCAAGTCTGTCTTAATGAATAATCATTGAAAAGGTCTACTATTTTTCCTCCAACTTTGATTTACAACAGATGGTGTCACTTGGAAGTCAGTGACTTGTAGATCTGCAAAGGACATATTGAGGGTTTGTTTGTTTTTTTGCCAATAATTGGTCCAGAATTTTAAGAATAAATATACCACCAAATAGCTGCATTACAATCTGAGCTAGGATAAACACCTAAGCAGTACCTCTGATTTCAGTCTCCCTTTTCAACTTTTGGTAGCAGCAAAAGGAACTAACTCAAGTCTTTCAGAGTACCAGCTAGTGTTTGGATAATAGAGATTAAATTCAAAGTAGACCAAGAAATTTCAAAGATAGGTAAGAAACAAAGTTTCTCCCTTTATTGTACCTATGCTTTGTTGTGCAAAACGTGTAGTATCATGCTTCTCCTGAAATCTTTCCCATACGTGAAGAAAGAGTTGGGGGGCAGGATTAACAGTAGTTTTTCCCTCAAATGTAATGTTTTAAAAAGAACCTTTGACACTCACTGCACAGTGTCTGAACTGTTTAGGTTGTCTGTATGATGTATCGTACTTGTCCAGAAAGAGAGGTGTGCTCTTCTCCAGGCTGACTTAACGATGTGATCCTATAAGCCAGACCCTGGGGTCTTCCTTCCTGTACAGAAATGAGTCTCTGGCCTGAACGTTGTAGATTTTTGTCTGCTTCAAAGCCCCCTGAACTGGTGAGGCAGAAGCCTTTGGTGCCAGGACCAAAGCCTTTGGCTCCAGGCAGTGGAGCATTCTATCTGGTACCAGGGCTACTCCAGCATCAAGGAAACAGACTCTTCTGATGAGGCTAAGGATGTCCTGGCACTAACAGGATGGAAGATTTCAGTAGTTCCTTCTTCCAGGCAGAAATTGGACAGTACAGTTGGTCAATTCTGAGCTAATATTAGGGTTGTAAGAATTCAGGACAAACCAAAAAAGGTCACATTTGTGGATCCCGGCTCCATTCCCTGCTTCAGCAGTTGTCAACTGAATCTGACGAAGTCACTGAGGTGCCAGTCAAGTCATGGAATCCATGATTGCCGTGACCTCTCTGACTAAATCGTATTCTTATGGATTAGATTTAAGATTTACTTATTTTATTTTTGTATTTATAGTGGGCTCATTTCAAAAGGATAAACGTTCCAGTCAATCAGGAATGATTCCTGGATCCTGGCAGTATAAAATGAAACTCCAGTTGATTCTGAAGTCATCGAAGGCTTATTATGTTCTATCTGGTGCTGCTATGAGTCTTCAGAAATACGGAAGAGCATTACGATACATTAAGTTAGCTTTACAGTGCCATGGTAAGTAATTGGAGTATTTTGTTCTTTAACAGTGCACATAGACAATGGCAAATACTTCTGCCGCACATTGAAAAAGTCTGTGGCATCTGAGGACTGAATTAGGCACATAAATCCCATGCTTTTTAACAAATATATTATAATAAAGAATTGGCTTGGGCTGGTTGGACGTAGGGAAGCCTTTTAGTTTAGATCATAAGTTTCTTCTGTCTCATTCTCTTTGTCCCCATTACAAAATGATCACAATTTGCACAAGTGGCAGTTTCACTTTGAAGGCAGAGGGGCAGGACTCAGCGTATACACTGGGACTTGAAGTCCGGTGCCTGGAATGTGTAGAAAAGCTAAAATAGAACCTTTTATTCTTTATACTTGGCTTGAGCTATTCTTACGTATTCCTCATTTTCAGAAGTGCTATAATCACTCAAACTTTAAGTAGATACCCATAGAGTGGAGTGCATCCCCAACTAATACTGAGACTTTGAGTAGAATGATGGAGAATATTCTGATTCTGTTTTCTGGTTATAACACTGAGTTTGAATAATCAGAAAATATAATGGCTTTAAAGTGAAATTCTATTGTTTTTTTTTTTTTAAAAAAAAAGTGCATTGTGATTTGCCAAATTCATTGTTGTTCAATGAATTGAGATCAAGCTCTATTTGTTAGTAAAAAATATGCAAGGGGAATAGTTTCTAATTGTCATCCCTAGAAAATCAGTCCGAGATCTCAAACTTTTTTTTTTTTTCTCCCTGGTTCATACATCATCGTTAGTAATAAAAATTCTGCAGGCCAAATCCTCCCTTCGGTTATACCTGTGAAAATCCTATTGTCTTCAGTGGTTTTACACAGTTATAACTGAGGGCAGGTTTAGACCTTGCATTTGTAGCTTTAGTTAACAGTTCTGTGTGAGCACTGATAGAATTCAGTCCATCCTCCTTATCTGTAATTGCTGTGCAGTTGTAACAGGGATAAAAAGTAGCATCTGACTCGGACTACACATACAGGGATCGGAACTGTTGTGTAAGATGTCACCAGTCTTACATGGTCACTCTTCTACGAATAGTAAAATTTGGTTTCTAAATGTCTCAAATCTCTTAGTGCTTAATTTTGCTTTCTTGGGTTTTTCCCCCTACCAGATACTTACTGCTGCCTCTGCACCAATATGCCTGCTGAAGTGCTACTGTTTCTTTGTCAGTGTTTAACCCTTTGTGGTGATATCCAGCTAATGCTTGCCCAGAATGCAAATAACAGAGCTGCGTATCTTGAAGAATATAACTACCAAACAAAAGAAGATCACGAAATATTGCATAGTCTTCATAGAGAATCCAGCTGTCAAGGTATAACATCAAAATAATACATTTGGCTGAATTAGTGTGGTCCTATCAGCCAATACTTATCCCACATGTTTCCTCAGATTTTGGCAAAACAGTATAGTATATCACTCTTGAGGGTGGGGGAACCTTGTGGTGTTTTGGTGCTATTTCTTTCTTGTCAAAAAGAAAGATGAACATAGAAATTAAAATAGCTTTTTAGGAATATGGTTTTTCTGGAGAGTAGATGATAAAATCATGTACTTTAAATATATCTAGAATTTAAAAAAAAATTGTTTACATCTTTCAAGTAATGGCCAAATTCTGCCTTTCTTTAGGCTCTGTGGAACCCCTTTGATTTTTGGGCACAACTCAGTCATTTTATCAAACCTTTACTATTACACTTTTTTCATAGTCCCTAAAATAAATAACATTTGTTTAGAAAGAATTTATAATTGACATGCAGTTTTTGCTGTTTGTTTTTCCAGTATTTGCATGGGCCACTGACTTATCTACAGACTTGGAATGTCAGCTTTCAGTTAGCTGCAAATGCTATGAGGCAGCTAATGAAATCTTGCTTTTTAGTAACTTAAAAAAACAAAATCCAGAGCAGCATACACAAGTACTGAAGAGGATGGGTAACATCAAAAATGAAATTGGAGTATTTTACATGAACCAGGCTGCGGCAGTGCAGACTGAGAGAGTGGGCAAGTATTTTTTTTTTCTCACTTGTTACATACACTATTCTATTCAGAGGTTTACATCAATGAAACAGTGTAACAGTAATTATCATCTTCAGCAACAGTATTTGAGAGATGCCTCCTAAACTCTTCATTCCAGGAAGAAAGGGAATTTCAAAGAACTTCTTTGTAACAGATGCTCTCTCCTGTAGTTAATGGCATATTAGTGCTTCCATTACAAGCAGTGTTTTTCAGGGTACTTGCATGTGAACACCTTAGTCTGTACTAAAATATGGAATACAAGACTCTGGAGAATCTTTATAGTAGTTATAATTCTCTGGAAAAAATATGAGAATACTAGCACAATTCTCCTCACAAAAATGCCCAATTATAGTCAAGCTATTACTGTAGGTAGGATATTATTGCCAAATTTCTGATTTGATGATTACTTTGCTGTCCTTTTTTCTTTTTCTTTAACAGAATAATATTTAGCTGAAATCGAACCTTAATTTAGACTGTAAGCAATTGGTTATTTAAATAATTTACTCATGCTTACTTCATAGCATAGTATCTGAGTTATTTCTATCTATTTACTTACAGTAGGAAAGAAGTGGTATCTGAGTACTTTGAGAGCTGAAAAAATTGTCTTTTTAATGATGGTCATTGTCTTACCAGCTCTTTGTTAACTTTCAGTGGTTTTTGACTTAATGTTATCAGAAGGCACTGACTGTTTTTTCAGCAATACAGTTCAGGGTAGCATCTATTGGCTTATTCAGAATTTCAACCACTTTATGATACTAACCACAAAGCCTATATCATTGCTAGTTCCAAAAGATAATGGATTAAGTTTTTCTTTGCTCTGGCAAAGACAGAGCACTCTTGGTGAACTATTAAGTCTTCAGTCTTGACTTGTATGCTTTTCTAGAATTTAACACTATAGAAACATGAACAATAATTTAATATAGATGTTGATGGTCTAAAAATCTTTAAGAAGCTTGAATGAAATTGTAAGACCTTTTGTCCCCTCCCCCCCCTTTTGATCTAGTGAGCAAAAGTGTATCTACAGCAGAGCAGCAACTGTGGAAGAAAAGCTTCTCTTGCTTTGAAGAAGGGATTCATAACTTTGAGTCAATTGATGATGCAACCAATTCTGCCCTTCTTTTATGTAACACTGGAAGACTGATGCGAATTTGTGCTCAAGCACATTGTGCTGCTGGAGGAGATTTTAAGCGAGAATTTTCCCCAGAAGAGGCCCTTTACTATAATAAGGTAAAAGGCTTGTTGATCAGATTGCAGTTCCTTGCTTAAAAGAATGGGCCTTGCTATTTTGCAGTGATTTCCCACTAAGCATGTGCATAAAATACATTTCTCTGGATGGATCATTTCCTGTAGTTCAGCATTTTCAAACTAATCTTTATTGTGAGCAGTGGTGGATTAGCCCCTGGGTCAACTGGTAGACATGTTGTGACTATTTCAAGTAAAGCATGTAAATGTAGAACTACAAATATTTTGTGTATTGATTTCATATTAATTGAAAGTGTATAGGAAAATATCAAGAATAAACATAACTATGTAAAAATGCTCATTATGAAAAATAACAGGTATGTGTTTTATCAGTTACAAAAAGTGAAGTTGATAGTTGATTTTTTTTTTTTCCCCTTCCCCCAACAAGCAGGGAGTTGCTTTCACAAATGCACACTTAATTTGTGAGTGCAATTTCTGTGAAGCAGTGTGCCGATTTCAATATGTGCATACAGTCACTTACACATACATTTACATGTGTAATTACACATTCAAATTAAGCGTGAAGAGGCATGTCCGAGTTTAAAAAATCAGACCCATAGTATTTTGATTAGTAGTGCTTATTCCAGATCTGATCATCTTTAAAAAGATTGCTGTTACCTTGCTTACCTTATGTTGTGTACACAATTTATCAGAGGTAAATAATTTTGATATTTCTCAACATATGTATTTGTTTGTCCCAGGCCTACAATGTCCCTTGTGCAGTGTTTTTGAATTGTTACGTACGGCAGTAGTATTGTGACTTGGAAAATGGTATTTAATACATGACCTTAAGCTAACATTAAACTCTTTAAACTCTTTTTTTCCCCTCTTTTAGGAACCAAAAATTTTATATTTTAAACATTCAGAAAATGCATTCGAAATTGAGTTTTCAGATTAGCTATAAAACAGTCCTTAATGGATTTTAGGACCTCAGTGAAAGGAGAGCAAAAATTGTGAACATATCTGATGGAAACACTATAACCAATGAACTTAAAGATCACCCTGGCATAGTTAAATATTGTCCTTTTTAGATTTTGCATCATTCATTTAATGATTGGACAGATCACTAAGCTACTAGGAGAAGCTGGGGACATTCAGTCTTCTCCATCTCATTGCTAGCTGATTGATTGGTAAAGATCTCAGAAGAAAATAACTTAAGTAGCACTTTTAATTTAAAAGGATTCTCAGGGCTTCCTAAAATACATAGAAGACCACTGAAATACTGTTAAAGTAGAATTTGACAGCACTTTTTAAGATAGAGGGACCTTTTTGACCTGAACACTGGGACCAAACCCTCCAACTCTTGTGAATAATGCTATAGAATCTTTAGTATCTGTATAAACAAGACCTCAGTGTGTTAGGTCTTGGGCAGAAATCCTCCTGGCCCTCAGAGAGCTCAAAATATCTGAATTGGACAGTTCATTTTTGCAGGAAAAAGAGCTGGATAGCCTTTGCAGCCTCCTGTACATAAAGCTTGGCTCTGAAGCAGTGTCTTTGCAGTATCATGTTGGAGGTAGGCTTGTGGGTGGACAGGGAAGTTGGATGGACCATGGCTAGGGAGTGTCTAAAGTACACCACATGTCCCATGTTTGTGGGGGCTAGCTGCTCATAGTATAATGTACTCTGCTTCCAGGATTGGGTGGATTCTGTCCCTTCCCTTATGTAGCTCCCTTGTACCAAGGCCTCCCTTCTACACAGGAAATAAGGATTTCATCCTTATTGCTTAATTTTGCTTCCATTTCCATACCTGCACACTGTAATGTAAACGTAATTTGTATTGTATATATTTTTAGTTTAAATTCAACTCCAATTTTGTATTTGCATGGTATTGCTAGTTATTAGATGTAGGAGATGCATGATTTAAATAGATTACAAAAGTGATTGAGGAAAATGCTAAGAAAATGTCCAGATGAGTTGTGAAATGCTTCCGTGTTAGAATGAGTAGAGTATACTGGATTGTTACCACTCACTATGCTATAAACCTGTGTCAATAACTACTACTTTACAACATGTTTATAGGCTATTGATTACTATCTGAAGGCTTTAAGATCACTGGGCAAAAGAGAGATGTACCCAGCAGTTTGGGATTCTGTGAACTGGGAACTGTCCACTACCTATTTTACTATGGCAACTTTGCAGCAGGATTATGCACCATTATCTAGAAAGGCTCAGGAACAGGTAATGAAGGAAGATTTATAACAACATCCACTGAAATAAATCATTCTTCAGTTTTTTTGTGAAGAACAAGCAGAATAGTAGAGAACTCCTGCTCTGAGGCAAAGTGCATACATAATTTGTAAATCTTTATATCATTAAAAACTGTTGTGTAGCAGTTATTGCTAATAGAATATGGCACATTAAGAGTACACCGTAAATGGTTATATTGCCATTTATTTATTTTGCTTTGTAGAAACTAAGATGTAAAGTGCTATGTAAACATCTACTAGCTGTTTTTATATTGGGTCTTCATGATTTCAAAGTAAATGTTTTGACACTGCATCGTGAAATCTTGTTTTTGTAGATAGAGAAGGAAGTTAGTGAGGCCATGATGAAATCTTTGAAATACTGTGATGTTGATACAGAGTCTGCACGACAACCCCTCTGCCAGTATCGGGCTGCAACTATTCACCACAGACTGGCTTCCATGTATCATAGTTGCTTGAGAAACCAGGTAATAGTCCAGAATATTGAGTTGCATTGTAGATTTGTGGGGTTTTTTTCTTGTGTGCTGTAATTTATGCTCTGTATTTTCTTAGCATATGCCTCAGGTGGCATATGACCAGGATTCATCATCAGATTTGGTCCACTTATTAACTTCCCCGGCTTGGGCTGGGTACTGACGAGGAGTGTGTGTATACACATATACATACACATAAATATAAATACACTGTGTGTCCATTATACTCCTGTTTATCTGAAACCCTATTATCCAAACATCTGCATTATCAGATCCCTTCCTTGTTCCTCATGTATCTCATGCTGAGGGACAAGGAAGGGATTTGGATAATGGAGCAGAAACCCAAACCCCTGGCCAGGACCGAGAGGAGGACGGCAAGCCTGGCCATGAGGGAGGCCCCCCTGCTGCTGAATGGCTCCTGCAGCAGTGCAGGGAGCACTCTGCAGCCCCTGTCATGGGAGTGTCAGCAGGGGCATGACAGCAGAGCTGTAGAGGGCTCGTGTCCTGCCACAGGGCTAGTGACCGCTAAGATGCAGTAGGGGGAAGCTGTGGTCTTGGAAGGGAGAGCAGAGTCCTGGCCGGGGGTAGGAGAACTCTGTTCTGCCCACATCTGATGAATGTAGGGATCTCGTGACAGTGCAGGGATCCCTCTGCAGCCATGCTGTTATGGAAGTGAGTGAGCTGGGTAGAGCAGAAAATCCAGGGTAAGACTGCAAGGAGGATGACGAGCCCCTGGTAACAAGGAAGGCCGCCTCGCTGCTGAATGGCTCCTGCTCTCTCGATTATCTGAACACCTGATTAACCTAATAATCCGTGCCCTCCATGCTAGTCGGATAATGGGGAGTATGCTGTGTGTGTGTGTGTGTGTGTGTGTGTGTGTGTGTGTGTGTAATATATACACAAACGTGCGTGATATTTGTAATGATTGTAATCTGAAGTGGATTTTTGTTTACAAATCCTGACCTATGATATTTACTAGCTCTTTGAAGCAAGAGCTGTCACGGTGTTTGCATGCTGCCTAATTCAGTGAGGGCCAACCTGATCATGGCCTCTAGCATTACCACAGTATAAATGTTTAATAAGACACATTCCGATCTCCTTGAAGACTGGCAGTTTCTTTGCCTTCTATGGCATTCATCCAATTTTTTGCTGAAAGTTGGTATTCATAGCTGTGGGCTGTTTTGCTTATCGCATAAAGAAATGGTGGTTTAAAAAGTGCTTATTGCTTTCTACCTTTATTTTGCTTTTGCACACACATTACACTGTTTTACATATGGATTCAAATTGTGGTTACATAAGGCAGTAGATTCAGAGATTAATTTAGGATTGTATACGTAAATCTTCAGTGGACATACTAATATATAACTATAATGTTGAACATGGGAATGTCTGTATACTTTTAGTTTGATGTTTTCTCAAAGAAGTTAAATGTTATGACTGATTTCCGTTTTTCAATATTATATAAACAAAAGCCAATAACATTTCATTATATGAAAACGACAAAAATGTGGAGTTGTAGGCTTGAAACATTTAAGTGGTCAGATGCAGAGTTGCAGACTACCAGTCCAGGTCCTTTTCCCACTCTGCATTCTGGAGCAGACCAACTCTGGTGTATTGGATAGATCAAACCTATTGCTCAGTTTTGAATGGATGTATCCAAAGTTTGAAAAGACTTGTCCTAAACTAGAGCTATGAAGTCAGATGGATTATCATCGTTCTTCAGATTTTCCCACCTTGGTTACAGCGGAAACTTTTTTTTTCTTGATAATGGATGAGAACATTTGTTTTTGGATTCGGAGCTTCTACTTTAATTCAAGTAATGGGAGAAAGTTATGATTTTTGGTGAGCAACCACTGCTTTGCGATTTCTTCTTGTTCAACTGAGCATTTCTTTCCTGTGTATTTTGGATGAAGGAGGATGGGCAAGATGTGTGGAGGAGTAATTGCCTCATGCAATCTCTCTCTTGTACTTTTGCTTTGTGTGGTGCAAGATCTTCATTCATCAGTAGATCCAATAATAGTTCACATACAACAGCTATTGATATGTCTCTTTGGGATGTGTCAAGTGCTACAGCAACTGGTTTCAAGTTCTTTGCTTCTTGGTAAATTCCTTGATTATTAATTATACTGTCCACTTTTTGTCTTCACGGTCTGCCTCATAATCACTCACAATCCTGAAATAATGCAGCCAGTTTTTAATGTGTTTCCAGGCATGTCGTTTGACTGTTCCATCATGTGTCACCAGGAATTTGGGGTTTTATAGATGCTTGGCCTTTTAACTAGGCTACAGACTGATAGTGATTACAGATTTTTATTTTTTTTTTTATAAATCTACAACATTTACACCAAATGCTGTGATGAAAGTCTTGTCCAAGTGGATTTAGCCACTGTGATGCACATCAGTATGTAACCCATATGTCATCTTGTTCGAAATCACTTCCCGTACTTGGCATCTTTTTCTGTGTCTGTCAAGTAGCTCTTAGCATCACAATCGTGCAGTTCATTTGCTAATGCCTTGGCTTCTCTTGTCAGTGTCACAAAGTACTTTCCAGTCTTATTGCTTCCACTAACAACCACTGATACAGAAACCACAGTATTCCCTATCTGCACGCAATTAGCTATCACCGGGTCATTGTGAACATTACTCCAACTATCTTGTAATAATGTAACTGCTTTTTCAAGTATTTTATTGAGTGAGTGTTTCCACACTCAAGTTGTCAGTAACTGCATCTAACAGTTCATTTGCTACCTGCTTTCGATTGAATGCTTTGTAGCCTCGCCTGAGACAGCTGATCATTCCTTGAAAACAGAAAAGGTCAATAACGGAAAAGGAAATATTACAGATGAGCCAGCACTCTGATCACTTTGGCACCCATTAATGTGGGGAAGCATGGGGGAGTTAAAGAATTAATTAGCACACCAGCTAAAGATGGATAAAAAGAGACAGGAAGGAAATGCTAAGGGGTGGAGAAGGAAGAGGAGAGGAACAGGGATTGTCATCAGTCTAGGCTCAGCTATCTCGGAGAAGTTGGGTGTCTGCTCCTCTCAGACCCTGAGGTAAGGGATTAAGATACAAAGGACACTGTAAATAGCATTGCTGCATGGAACTGTAAAGGTGTTGGTGGAGGGAACATACACAAACTACATAACATTGCTACCTAACTGGCAGAGTCTGAGCAGGTTTCTGTGTTACCAGAGAGCAGGAGCGGAGCGTTTCCTGTGATATATAGCCGTAAAAATAAATAAATAAATGACCCCCCTCCCCCAAGTTTCTTTTGTTTCGGTTCTGAAACAGTGTTGTTTTCAAACATATCCATATGTGATTTTAAAAAAGTGATACTTCATCCTCATTGTCTTTGGGCGACCAGGATCTGGCTTTCTTTTGATGTACTTTGGCAATGGCAATGTAGTAGTAGTCATACTTTCATCCTCAGTCTGATTCTGATGCTCGCATACGTTTCGGCCGAAGTCAGTGGTTCTGGTGTCTTTATTCTTTCAACTGCATTTTACCATAACGTTTCTTCATATTGTCTGCCTTTCCACACACTTTTTTCCTTTTAATTTCTGTATCTAAGACACTTTTTGCCATCTTCGTGAACTTTCTCAAAAAATGAATTGGGTCAAGTGGTCTTCCATCTTTGCTCCTGTTGGAATATTCTGACTTGAGTCCTCACCGAGTTCAGGTGAAGTAGTTGCACTCCAGCCAGCCAGATCAAGAGACAGAGTACTAGACTGGACAGTTTATATCAAACAGAAACTGAAATTTCTGAATCTGGGAATTCCCCTTCTTAATTTGCTAAACAAACATATAATTTTCATTGCTGGACAAAGAAGGAGAATTCCCAGATTCAGAAGTTTTTCTTTGAGGTAGCAAAGACAATAGCATCAATCTAAAGTTGTATGCTATTTGTTTTATTTCCTTTAATTGAAATTACAGACTCTGTTACTGCAAAACTGTTATCAAATTGCTAAGTATTTTTCAGTAATTTTCATTAGTATATTCTAAGAAT
Source organism: Dermochelys coriacea (assembly GCF_009764565.3). Lineage (NCBI taxonomy): Eukaryota > Metazoa > Chordata > Testudines > Dermochelyidae > Dermochelys > Dermochelys coriacea. The sequence continues at coordinate 104,715,971 of NC_050074.1, read as the reverse complement.
TTTTTTTCCCCTAGTTTAAATGAGTATTTACCAGCACAGTGTCTTTTAAACTAGCTTTTCCTGGGAAATTGCCAACCCTGCATTTTTTTTCTTCAATTTCATAATTGTGGATTGAGCAGGGGAGTGATTGTGGCTGTGCTCTGCCCCCCATAGGCAGTTTTTTCACTGCATCTGTTAACTGAATGCCTAAACACTTACTACATTATGTACTTCTGTTACAGGTTGGCGATGAGCATCAAAGGAAACAGCATCGAGTACTAGCTGAACTTCATTACAGTAAAGCAGTAAAGCTTTTTCAACTCCTAAAGGATGCACCCTGTGAGCTCCTTCGTGTGCAGTTGGAAAGAGTAGCATTTGCAGAGTTTCAGATGGCAAGTAAGTTGGACTACAAATAAAGAATCTCTGTGGGAGAATCTCAAAAAAGCGTAAAATTGTTATTGAGACAAGGTGGGTAACGTAATATCTTTTACTAGACCATCTTCTGTTGGCGAGGGAGATGAACTTTCAAGCCCAGAACTGAAGGAAGATCTCTGTGTAAGCTCGAAAGTTTATCTCCTTCACCAATGGAAGATGGTCCAGTAAAAGATATTCCTTAACTACCTTTTCTTTCTAATATCCTGGGACAAACATGGCCACAACAACATTAAAATTGTTACTGTTCACTTCCCCATTTTTTTGAGAAAGTAATAATAAAAAAATAATAATAATCCCTTCCACTGCTTTGGGACACAACCACATTCTGGGAAAGACCTATTTTAGTCCATTGCCCACTTGTGAAATTTTCAAACAAGCACCTTTGTGCTTTCTCCTGTGTTGTCCCCTCCCATTTGGGAGGCACTCCCCATTAGTATTAGCCGCCTTTAAAATGCCTCCTTAGTAGTCTCCTCTTTCCACAATGCCTGCCCAAAAAAACCAAACAAACCCTCAAACCTTGACAACAGCTAGGCTGCTGGAGTGCTGAGATTGCTGCCTGTCATGCTGGCCAGTCTTGTTATATTGTGTACTTGTACTCCCCTCTCTGTATCCATCTGTTGTCTGATACTTTGGACTGTAAGCTCCTTTGGGCAGGGGCTGTCCGTATACAATGCCTGGAACAGTGGGACCCTGGTTCATGACTAGGAACACACCACAGGAATACAAATAATACCTTTGTAAGGCACTCTGAGATCCTTGCATGAAAGTAGCTGTATTAGTCCAGAGCTCATGTCTTTCTAATTTTAGGTCAAAACAGTAGTGCTGGAAAACTAAAGACTCTTTGTGGGGCTCTAGACATATTGATAAAGACCCAGTGTGCATTCCAGCTGATCAGAAAGGAGCTTTTAGCTGAATGTGAACAGGTAAGCAAAAGGACAAGTGGTCTGATTGTCTATTGCTTTGAACCTTGTGTAGTCACTTATACTAGTTCGTTTGGGAATAAAATACTGGTTTTGAATTTGTAATTGAACTATTCTTTAAATATTAAGCTATGACAGTTCATCTTCAGGTTTTTGTTAAATTATCTTCATTGTATCTGGATAAGCATATATATATGCCAGAAATACCCCTCTCTGACCAGTTCTAATTGATGTGTTCCTTCTACGGGCACAAAGAGAAGGCAAAAGTTAAACCATCTTATGTTTTGAGGCTAAACCCATTCTGGAATCCTGTCAAGTTCTGCCTTGTCAGACGGCACCGGAATAGTTGGAGATCTAAGTAGAACTGAAGTTCTGCATTAAAATGTTGAGGACAAAAATAGTATACGCAAACATTATATATTATTAGCGTGACATATTGTAACTCGGCCAGATGAATTCAAGTTTATAAGACAAGTTTTAATGTAATCCTAGTAATACTGGACCTAACTATAGTTTTATTAAAGCTAATGGCCAAAATTTCAAAGAGAAATGTAGTTCTGAATTCTCATAGTTCTGCAGAGATTGATTAGGACCGATGTATTTCTGTATAATGGGACATGTGTTTTTCCTTTCCAGTAGTAGTAGTCGTCGTCTATAGTACACTTATGGATCCCCTGAAGTCTCTGAGAGTTGCATGTACACTTCTTTTGAACAAGGTTGATATTATTCCACTAAGATTCACCATGTCACTGAAGTGTTAAAAATTTGGAAGGTCATTTGCAGTTGAGCCCTGTCACAGGGATCTTGATGGTAGCATAAGCAGCAATATTTACTTATTCAGAGATGCATTTGTCATGCTCAGATTGCCAGTGCCATTTGATAACCAGTTACCAAAATCCATGCCTTCCCATTATTTTCATAACTAAATTTGATAGAGTACATAGAACATATTAAAGCAACTTTGAAAAATTTTACAGCCAGCCTTATGTAACTGGTGAACAATGCTGAATGCATCCGATGAAGTGAGCTGTAGCTCATGAAAGCTTATGCTCAAATAAATTTGTTAGTCTCTAAGGTGCCACAAGTATTCCTTTTCTTTTTGCAAATACAGACTAACACGGCTGCTACTTTGAAACCTGTCAATGCTGATATAAGTTATTACCAAAACAATTTCCATAAACAGCATGGAATAATAGTCTTGACATGAACATTGTATATTTCAACAAGTGGCTTAAATTGAAATTGTACTATTTGAACCTTATTTAAAAAATATAGTTTGCTAGCTGGGTTAGGTGAAATGCCTTTATGTTTTTTAGATGAATGAGGATGTCAAAAGTAGTGATGAGAAGACACTACCTGGTGACTCCTCATCTAACCTTAATAAAGATGAAGTAATAAAACTTCTCACTATATATGAATCTCGATTGTCATTCCTCCTCCTCCAATCAATTAAATTGCTAACATCAACAAAAAAGAAAATTGGGTAAGTCGAGACTTGTTAAGCTTTGGTAAAATGCAAAATTACAATGTATATAATCCAGGATTTATCTATACATGCAAGAAAATGCAATTGTATATGCAATTTGTATTTTTTGGTGTGTGTGTGTGTGTGTGTGTGTGTGTGTGTGTGTGTGTGTGTGTAAAAATGATCAAGCTACATGTCAACTCTGACTTCTGAGAATTTACTGTTTTGTGATTTGTGTAACTGAGGGAATGACCTAAAAAACTTGTCTGCTCCTTGTGTGTGGGCAGCTTCTTGTATCTGTTGTTTCCAAAGAGCTGCCTAAGATTTTGAGAAGAGAAAATAAAAACAACCTATGAATGGCCATAACAAAAAGAAAAATGATCAAAACTTTATATTGGCCCTGATAAATTATGAAATATGGTGAAACAGACATTCCTTCTCTCTATCTGCCCCTCATCCCGAGCTGTGTGTGTTTTGTGTGTACGCGGGGGCACGAGGGGGAGGAAGGGAGGGATGTGCATACACATGTACAGAGATCATCTCCAACTTGCAGAGCAATCAGCTGTTGGCAGGTAGCCTAAAATCTCTCCGATTTTGGCATCATCTTTCTATAATGATATCTTGTTTGTGCTGCAAGTTGGGTGGATGTGCTTTCTTTGACATGGGTGGGTCTACCTTATGTTTCCACCTATGACTGAACGTTGCCAACAGACACTGGGAGACCCATTGCAAATTACTGAACTTTGCAGATGACTATGTAGTTTGAAGTATGACATTTAGGGTATGCTGAAGTCCCCACTATAGCTAACAAATTATGAAGTGATGTTTTTATGTGCAGATTTTGGGCTAATGCTTAGTAAGGTTGAACTGATTCTAAAATTTTCTAAAATAAGTATTGGAGTGGCAGCCTAAAGGATTATCTTTTTTTGTGTAAGCATTTCCTTATGTTCTCAAAGTATCTAACTGCTAGGATTTAATTCAAAACAAAAACATGGCCCTTTTTTTTTTTTTTTCTTTTTGTGTTGACCTTCAAGTGCTTTCTAGAATAGAGTCATGGCAGTGTAATTGCTGACACCAGAATCACTCCTCTTGGATGTAATTATATTTAATTTTGCTTAGGGAGACCCAGAAAATACATTTTATCTCATCAGCTGCAAATATGTGGTGACCCCATCAGCTGAGACTGTATAGACACTATGGCCGCTTGTAGAGCATCAGAAATAACATAAGTAATAGCAAAAATCACCTTTCTGGAGTCATGTTTACAAAACCTGTTCTTCTAGTTAATTCCAGTGTCATGTACATTGACAAAGTTTTTTTTCTTTATTGTTGAATGCTATATTAGCTGCACAGTTGGTATTAAGATTGAAGTACAGTTGTCTGTATTTTCCCATTGGAATACAGTCACCGGCCAGGTTTTAAGCAGCTGATATACTATTATGTTGGATGCTTTGTGGCTAAATGCAGTTTAGAGAAGCATCCATCCTCCTGTATACAAGGACCATAAAGCAGAGGGGGGAGAGGGGTGTGTGTGTGTGTGTGTGTATGGAAGGACAAAAGACTAGAAAAAAGCCTTTTTTTTTTTTTCTTGTGTAGCAGCAGTAAGGTGCCTTTAATTTTTAAAAAAGCTTCCACAGGGTGGCAGTGTAAATATACGAAATGCCAAGGACCAGAGTATAATCAATCTTTTGAAACAAATTGACATGTAGGGTAATTGACTAACACTAGTAATTGTGTTGGTTTTGTGCTATCATACTTCATAGCCTTGAAGAGGGTGTGATGTCAGAGTAGAATATTTAGACTTTCTTTTCTCATCTACCGTTCTAATCACTAATATTCTTTTTAAATTGATAGGCTCTATACATGGTACATACACTTCAATTTAATTATGTTATAGTGTTTAATTTTTCAAGGTCTGCAAAATAAAAGCAGAATGCTATTGTCGTACAAACTTAATACAGCTAATGTGTGTCATTCAAAAACTGTAGAAGTGCGTTGTGGGTAAGTTAAATTCCCTTCTCTCTAACCTTTTTACATGTAATGTGCAAGTAGTATATGCCCAGTTCATTTTCTGTCTATAGAGTTGGGGGGGAATGCCTACCCTCCCCCATGCCTCCACAGCAATGGTTAGCTTGGTCAGAGGGGGAATTGAGTAATTCCTCTTGCTGATCCATGGTTATTGATGCACTCATTCAGGGGGAATGCAGAAGGGAAATTTTTACCCCATCTTTGAAACTGCAGTGCTCAAGCCACAAAAGTTACAATCTGGCTATAAACCTGCGTAAAAGCAAGACGTCTTTAAAAATTAAGTGCTTAAGCGGAACTGAATTTGGCTGTGTAAAATTGTAAGCAGGGGAATAGTAATTCAAAGTGATGATTTGTCCTGGGCATTTTTGTAATTTATCCTGGCAATAGCTTGCATTTCAGTGGCTTTTTTTTATTGTATACCTGTTCTGTGTGTTAAATAAACCTGCCACTGCTTTGTGCCAAATGTTATGAACTAATTGCTGCTTTGTTTCTTGGCAATTCTTGATGGATTTACAATTAAACCAACTAGTCACATATACTACCTGTAATATCAGTGGCGGCAATATTTTTCTGAGATTTTAAAAACTGACTTTTGGAGTTTTATTTCCTAAAGTGGCATAAATGTACTAGAGAAGGGAAAGCCAGTTTAGGAATTCAGAGAGAAAGGTAATACAGTTGAAGTGATGAGCCAGCAAAATTACCTTCGCATCAGTGTTTTGAATGGATAAGTGGGGCAAGATGGCATTTGTCAAGGCCGGAAAGGAGAAGGCTGCTGTAGCCAAGACACAAGATGATGAGGGACTGGGTGATATATTTAGCTGTGTATGGAGAGGAAAGGCAAGATCCTAAAGATGTTATGTTATGCAGGAAAAATCTGCAAGATTTAGACATTGCTTAGGTGTGAGGACCTAGAGAAAGGGCCAGGTCAAAGATGATGCCCAGATTACAGTGACAGGGAGAATGGTGGTGGTGCCCATGGTGACCGAGAAAGCAGAAGGGCTTGTGTAGGGAAAGACTAAGAGTTTTGTGCTGGCCCTATTGAGCTTAAACTGCTGGCTCAATAGACGCAAAGAGCTATCAGAAAGGCAGGCTGAGATTTCAGTTTGGAGACAGGTATAGCATGGAGAAATAGCTTTGGGAGTTAACATGGAGATGGTACTTTGATGTCATGTTTGTGCATATGCTGCCCAGAAAATGTAAAGGAAGATGACAGGGTGAGGCTCAGGGCCCCATAGGACTCTTTCTGAAAGCTGGAGTTAGGGATGAGGTGGATACTTGGAATGAAACATTGAAGGAGTGATTAGAGAGGTAGTGGGAGAACCAGGAGTCATGGAATCCCAGGGACAAGAAGATTTTTGATGGGTAGTCACTGTTTTAATAAATCAATATTTGCACAATGTAATTGTTTATGCTTTGATACAGTGTAATAGTTCAGGATACCTGTGGTTCCTTTTTCAGTGGCAGTAATGAAGAGGAGGAAGTTCTTAAGACCAACAAGCAAGTTTACTCCCTTTTATTGCGTGCAACTGCCAACAAAAGTGTGACTCTGCTAGCAAGAATAGAAGTCATTTTAAATTTGCTGGAGCAGCTGACTCAGAACAGTGAAGCGGATAAGACAGGAATTCGGTGACTTACTAAATATAAAACTGCTACAGATAGCAGAAATATTGGTGCCTTGTTAAACATGGGGTTAGTAGCTTTGTCCCATGTGGTGCTTAGTTTTATTGAAGTGGAGGTAAGCATTGCCTATTTATAACGTGGTACAGCTGGGAAAGAATAGGAGTTCATTGCTATCCCATGACAACTCAATTATGATTTGGTTATTAATGTTTTTACATTTGTGAAGTGCTAAAATGGAAATCTAGAGGTAAAGCTTCCAATCTTCTACATTTAAGAAATACAGTTGATTTCTCTGAAAAGCAGTGGGCTTTTCAGTGATGCAAAATAAAATGTTTAGCATAAAAATGTAATCTGTTACAGTTGGATCAGTTTGATATTTTTGTATAAAATGTTACTTCATAAACAAAGTGGTATTGGAAGACTTTTTCCAGTAATGTTAACTGAAACTATACAAAGAAATTTCCCTTATATGCAAACATATATTTCCTTTTTAACTACAGTTAATACCATGCACAAAAATAAATGTGTGCCTTTTTAGCTTCAAGACAAGATTTTCCACGGATATTAGCCTTTGCTGGAATGTCATTTTCACCACAGAGTGAAATGGAGTTAGCTGTATTTTGATTTTTTTTTATCAGGAATAGTATTATCCTCTCTTCAAACTTGAAACTGTGAATAAATGATAAAGCATATTTTAAATAAATTTTATTTATTAAAACTAGAACATACAAATCTAAGTGATTTTTTTTTTAAATTTTTGCTATCATTTAATGTTTCTGTCCAAGAGACACACACTGCCCAATCACATTGAAAACAGGTTTAAAAACCACACGCCTCATTTTCATATGTGCTGAGCATCTGCTGCTCCGATTAACTTCACTCGGAAATCTGAAAATCAGGCTTTAGTCTCATCTCAATATGTTAGGACTTAAAACATGTAGCTGTCTCTCCCCAAGTGTCAGTGAGGAATTCAGAAGCATGAGATGTGAAGTCTTTTTACTAGTGTTGCTCTAAAAATTAGAAGTATTACAACTATATATGTACAGCAATGATCTGTCGTTTGATTTGTCAGAAGTTCTTAAATGCAAGTTTTTATTTTGATGAATAGCTATCCTGTTCCTAACTCTCCTGAAACAAAGTAGGATTGGAAGCCACGTGTCTCTCTATTTTCTTGAAGTAAAAAGTTACACAAGTTAAACGGTACTATATATGTGTTCGTCATTAATCTGGATTCCCAACAATCTATCTATTAGGTGTTCGTCTTGGGCAGCATCTTCCATTACTGTTTTTGTCTGCTCCATATTCACATCAAGCAAGAAGAAATTGTGTCTGAAGTTGTTTAGAAATTCTCTGAATACTAGGGCAAAATCAAAGCAGTGTTTTGTGCTTAAGACTGATACATATTTCATTGTCTTTGTTTTGAGAACTAGCATGTAGCCATCAATGGGGAGGGGAAGGGAGGGAGTTGAACAGTATTTATTCTGGAAGATCCTATATTCGGGGGGGAAAAAAGTAGGTCTCATCATGAAATCCTGATTATCATCATTTTAGAGTGTAGTTCTACTCTGAAAAGTGATCTGAAAAGCCATATAATTTTTAGAGTATCTCGCTGCTTTTAATATTAAATTTGCTCATATTATGAATGACATTTTTTTGTCAGCCCTGCAAACCTGGACTCGGCAAGTCAAGGTAGATCTTTTTCATTAGACATCAGGACCCATCAATTGAACCAACCAAATATGTCACCAGGGAACATCCTTTTACAACCTCCTTGTCTTCAAATCATACCTGTTGTTATGCAGCCACCCAAGTGGTTCTGGAATTGTCATGGCTCACTTTGGAACTTGCCATTTAATCAGAGGTGCGTGCAAATGAATAATATGTTGAATCTAGATTTCTGCTAGGATGGCCATACAGTTGCTTGGAACGTATCGACCGAGGATGATTAGCAACATCAGTGTGTGGGGGGGTTTTTTTGTTTTGTTTTTGTTTGTTTTTTTTAAATTTTCTGTTTACATCAAAAGCAAATATCTGTGAAGTAAGAAGGGGTAAGATTCTTCTCGCGGTTTTTTGTGTGTGTTTTTTTTGGTTTGAGAGCTATAGTTAGAGAGCCAAAAAGTAAACCAGGAGACTAAAGACTTCTAATCTAATCCTTTGAGTTTGATTCCCTATAAAAATGGTAACTTCTGTAGTTTCTGAATGGCTAATCATGATACAATTCCACACTGCAGTGGAAACTAGATTGGAAAACAGAGTTCTTCTTTGACATGTTCACCAGGCATTTGTGGTTAGCAAGCTACAACTTTTTCCTCACGCATGAAAACTCATCTTCTGTGAAGCACTGGGAAACAACTTTTTGTCTTGCTGTAGTCAGAGTCTGGAATAATAATCCCATTGATATACATAATCTTATTGCCAGTTTTCATGCGCATCTACTATGGGATGGGCTGGTTCTGTTTTTGCTTCTTGGCAAGGAATCGCTTGATCTTGAATGTCTTGTGGGACGACATGGTGCGGAGCCTTTCCTGCACCGCCATTGTGGTGACCAACTCGGCGCTCCGCACCATGTCGTCCCACAAGACATTCAAGATCAAGCGATTCCTTGCCAAGAAGCAAAAATAGAACAGGCCCATCCCACAGTGGATACGCATGAAAACTGGCAATAAGATCAGGTACAACTCTAAAAGGAGACATTAGAGAAGGACCAAGCTGGGCTTGTAAAGAGCTGCTCTAATGGGAACTGTATTGATATACATAATCTCCTCTGTTAACATCCCTATTCTGTGGGTGTCATCGTGACTTGTTCACTGCCTCACCTTTTGGATATCTAATCTTTCATGATCCTATCTTTAATACTGAATAGCCGATGGGGGGGGGGAAACCCACGTAGCTATCATTTCATCTGTGTACAATCTCTACCTATGCAAATAAATGCATAGTAATGTGGACAAGCTTTTCCTTGGCTCCTCAACTGGTGCTGATACTGGAAAGCCAGGAAATGCCCTCACAACCATCCACTGATGCCCAAGTATAAAACTTTGAAACTAAAGGCCAGTTGTCGTTTGTGGTTGCATTGGTCTCTAACTGCTAGAAGCCCAATCTAGTACTGTAAACTAATGCAATTTTTAAAAAGTTTTAAATATTTGCAGAATTTAAAAGAGCAGGGTCAGGTATTTTCAGCTATTTAGCATCTGGTTGAGCTTATCACTTTGACTTTTGACCATCTCAACTGGAATTTCAGCAGGGCATCAGGATTTAAATCCACCTCCCAGTACTTGTGCAATAGTTGCTACAAGTGGTTAAGATCTCATTTTTAAGCCTAGATCTGCAAGGAAGCCTGGTACCCTCTAACACGAGGCCATTAATTCAATACTAATTTGGGTCCTGATCCAACAAAAAATTATGCATAAATAGCATCCCTAAGAGTTCACAGGTATGAAGTTATTCATGTGTATAAGTCTTTGCAGGATCAGGACCTCCATCATAACAGTACCAACTGCTGAATCATAAGCACCAGCTCCTCCACATGTTCCCGGGAAGTCTCCTATCCAGGTGTGACCCAGCCTGACCCTGTTTAGCTTGCACCAGCTGATTAGAACATAGCACATTGGATATGGCCAAATGAGTCATCTACATGAAGATGTTAAATCCATAAAGCCAGCCCTCTCCCTTCCTAATGCATGTTCTAACAATGTTTGACGAGGCAATGTTTCTTTTGGGGTTTACGCCTTCAATGTGTCTGTCACAGTTTGAGGGTTAACTGCACATATATTCCCCTTCCATTGTCCACTCGAGGAGTGCCCAGTCGGGTCTCAGGAGTCCAGCCATCACCGGTCTCTTGGCAGGGATTTGTGTCCCACTCCTTTCTGGCCAGAGGTTTTTAAGGCTGCGCATTTCCTGCTGTACATTGATATGCCAGCAAGTCAGTTTGTCTAATGACAGCACCTAAGCTGTGCTTTCTCTGAGGACAGTGACATTTGTACCAATAATCCATACTGCTTTCTCAGAAAGCATGTTTGTTAGCATTAGAGGGAAAATCTATTTTAAAAAAGTTCCTATACGCTTACTAATAAACATCAGAAATTGCCCATCAGTCTTTCAGACCTTGGTAGGCCAATGCCTTCCAACTCTTCCCTCCAGGGTTGGGGGTTCCCCTAGGACCAACAGTCCTATCTGTTTGCTGAATCAAAAGGAAGACCTCATGTCATTTAGTTCATCCTTTTATACCATAAGCCCTTTCTTTGATTCATAGTGTCTGGAACACCCAGCCTGAATGAGTATATGCAAACCATTCCAGTGGGGGGTGGTGCTCTAGATTGGTTTACAATCCCAAGGTATTCACACATACCCCCACACACGGTTTTTAGTTCTCGGAGGAGTTGTGGTAACCCTCCTCCATGAAGTAGAACACAGTCATACAGAAAACATTAACAAACATAATACAGTGGTTCCAAGAGATAATATGTAGGGTTGCAATATGTGTCACAATAGCCATAATGATTGTTGATTTTTTTTTCCCTTCAAATTACCAAATGCGGTATGGCTAACCTGAACCATTTGAAAGTCAGGCAGCTACAAAATCCATGCATTAAAAGAATAACTCTTTTTGTCTTCTGGTTTTTGTGTATTTAGGGTTCATGTCTGCAAGCTGTTCTCTGAACCCATGAAGGCCTTAGGCCTTGTCTACACTACAGGGGAAATTCGATCTCAGCTACGCAATTTGAGTTAGGTGAATAGTGTAACTCAAATCAATACATCTTAGATCTACTTATTGTGGGGTCCACACTATGCATTGTTGACAGGAGAGCGTCACCCATCGATATCGCATAGTGTGGACCCCGCAGTAAGTAGAGTCCTCGGTCAGGTGGAATACAGGAGTCAATGGGAGAGCGATCTGCAGTCGATTTAGCGGGTCTTCACTAGACCTGCTAAATCAGGGGTGGGCAAACTACGGCCCAGCCCTTTTAATCCGGCCCTCAAGCTCCCATTGGGGAGCAAGCCCCCCCCCCCCCCTCCAGCTCCTACACACTCCAATGGCTCCCTCAGGCGCTCCAATGGGAGCTGCAGGGGCAGTGCCTGTGGATGGGGCGGTACCTGCGGATGGGGGCAGTGTGTAGAGCCACCTGGCCATGCCTCCGCATAGGAGCTGGAGAAGGGAGCTGCTTCTGGGAGCCACTTGAGGTAAGTGCCCGCACAGAACCTGTACCCCTAAACCTCTCCCCATGCCTCAACCCACTGCCCCAGGCCTGATCCCCCTCCTGCCCTCCAAACCCCTCAATCCCAGCCCGGAGCACTCTCTTGCTACTGAAACCCCTCATCCCCAGAGCCCGCACTCACAGCCAGTGTCTGCACCCCTTCCTGCACCCCAATCCACTGCCCCAGCCCTGCTCCCCCTCCCTCCCTCGGTCCCGTCCTGAGCACCCTCCTACACCCCAAACTCCTTATCCCCAGCCCCACCCCAGAGCCTGCACCCCACTCTCCTACCCCAGCCCAGAGCCCCCTCCCACACCCTGAACTCCTCATTTCTGGCCCCATCATGGAGCCTGCACCCCCAACCACAGCCCTCACCCCTCCCGCACCCAACCCTAAATTTGTGAGCATTCATGGCCCACCATACAATTTCTATTCCCAGATGTGGCCCTCAGGCCAAAATGCCCCTGCGCTAAATTGATCACCACTGGTCGATCCCTCAGTAACTGTAGACAAGCCCTTACTTTAAATGAAAGCTGAGAGTCTTAAATATAACGTGACTCTAGGAGCTCGGCCTTTAAGAAAAACACCAAATATGATATTCATGCTAAAACAGTGAGCATTGGCAACACTGCAAAATTCTCCTTTGTTTCTTGAAGTGGACACTTATTCTTTTCTTTATTTTTTTTTCCTGTGTATCCAGACATGCACAAAGGCACCAGTATCATGCTGCAATTCCATGTTGCTGTTTTGGCTAGAGTTGGGCCACTTCAGAGTGTTCTGTGATTATAGTTCTCATGAAGTCAGTACCAACTGCCACAAAAGAAGTAAATATTAAATCTCTAACTCTCCGTATCACCTTTTCTTTCCTGGAGAATAATGTTGCAGTCTGTCCGCTAAAGCACCTTTCTACATCTAGCATCTTTAGAAACTTGAATTCTTTTAAATCAGAATTAATAACACTTGAAATTGAAGCCAGGCTGACTGTTTGCTGTGCTCAGATTTTGTTTGCTGTAAACAAGGAAGCTGGGTGACAGCAGAGGAACTGATTTTTGGTTGACTCTTGTTAGCCCACATAAATGAGAATTGGAATGAAAACACCCATCGGTTGCACCTTAGAACCCCCAAAACTCAAAGGTCACTTTGCCATAAGATGTCAGTTGGAACAGGAGCAAGACCAAATTATTCTGCGGGGTTTGGGGTTTTTCAGAAGCGTGTGTCAGCCACTCTTTGGGCATGGAGAGATGAATGAAACTTGGAGCAAAGCAATATGTGTGTGGCTCAATGTCTTTAGGAAGCACCTGTGCCTTTATTTATCCTTGTTTATATTTCTCCGTGGTTAGGTTACCTGTTGTTTTCAGAGCAGGTTACTGCAATGTGGCCTGTGTTTCACCTCATTACCACTCTTCCCAAGTGAGATTAGTGGAATCCATCACTAACCCAACTGCCATTCCAATTTATGGTCTCTATTTTTGTCATTTTAATTAACTTAAAGTCCTGTTAGTATTCTCCCTTAGTAAATCATAGATAGCTGTTGCAGGAATATAAAAATAACTTAAGCCATGTATTTTTGCCTGTTGGGATAGGGACCAACTTCCTCCATTGAGGTCTGTCTCAAATGGTTTATGTGGACACTGTTGGTTATGTGGACCAGTCATTGTAAAAACAGCTGAATGGCTATAGGGCCTATAATTCTGTTCCCTGTGTTTTATAAGCAACAATTCACTCTCTTGTCTTCTCACAGTTAATGCGCTTTGGCATCTGAGCGAAATTACACAGCAGGGACTGTCAGGACACAAGCCAGAACACTAAATAACCTGGGTAATGTACCTTGTCTTTTGCTCTGTAGTGAGGTGGCCAGGCAGCACATCTCTTGTCTGAGAATTAGGAGCAGCTACTAATGGACTGGTAGCTGGGTAGTACGGTCTTGGTGCAATTCAAAGTACAGACTTAGGGAAGTTAAGTGAAACATTTTTTCCTCTGTGAAATAATAAAAAAAATGATTATGAGGAACCTGCACATTGTTACCTGGTCTCTGACTTCCTTGTCATGCCATTTCTGTACTTTATTTCTAAAATACAGTTCAAACCCCATCTAATGGGGAATATATTCAAGCAGTGCTCCAGCTATGAGACAATTCTAGGACATGAGCTGTAGAATGAACTACTCTCACTAAGCTGAACTCAAATTTAACCAACATTAGCTCAGTTTTTAGATGCCTTCCCATTAATAGATACAGAAATATTTTAACTCTTTCAAGGCCTGAGATTTTATGAATACATCGGGGCGGCGGTGGGATCCAAATATTTTCTGCTTAGGCTAAGTAAATTTTCCCTCGTAACTCACCTACTATTCCAAAAAAAGTGCCAGAAACTAAGCATGTGTAAACCCCTGAGCTGTTGATCCAGTGTACTTCACAAGTACAACCTAAGTTCTGACCTGAACAGAACAGAAACTAATCTTACTGTATCAAGTATTGCAGGGGGTTGGAGGGAAGGCGGGAGGAAGGGTGACTGGTGTATTAAGCATCTTTTTTTCAATAGATAGGGGCTAAATTTTCATAATTGGCCTCTACTTTGAAATGCCTAAATGAATAAAGACTTACTTATTTACCCCTTTACAAAACACACAAACCAGAGGTCACCTAATACAATTATAAGCAGCAGGTTTAAACCAAAAGGCAGTATTTCTTTACACAAAGCACAATCTGTGGAACTTGTTGCCAGGAAATGTTGTGGTGGCCCAAAGTATAACTGGGTACAAATAAGAATTGGGTAAGTTTATGAAGGAGAAGGCCTTCAATGGCTATTAGTCAGGATGGCCAGGGCTGCAACTCTATTCTCTGCTGTCCTGAAACTCCAACTGCTAGAAGCTGGGACAGGATGACTCAATAAATTGCCCTGTTCTGTTTACGCCTCTGAAGCATCTGGCACCAGTCATTGCTGGAAGTCAGGATACTGGCCTAGGTGGACCATTGGTCTGACCTAGTATGGCTGATCTTATGTTTTTATGAACTACAGAAAAAGGCAGGAGAAAAATGGGAAAAAATGGAAGTCAATAAAAAAAATCCTGCCTGGAGCAAAAGCAAGGGATAATGGAGTATGTGTGCAACTCAGTAAAGATTCCTCTTTCTGAGCAGTTTCCAGCAGTCTTAGAGCGGGGGAGTGACGACATTAATACTTAATACTACCTCTGTGCGGGAGTGATGTGGTTTGTGGTATTTCTAACTTAAGTAACTGAATGGGATTACAATGGTAACTGTGTGACGGAAGAAAATGTATACTAGGGGCGTGAGCACAGATGCGGGAGTCTCTATTGACTTCCCTTTTCCCTCCCCCCCGTATCTCTTGCCTTTTTCTGTATCTCATAAAAACATAAGAGGGAGTCTATTCCCTCTAATACCAATTCCTCTGTGACCTTGATTTAGTCATTAACTTCTGTCCTTCAGTTTCCCCCTCTGTGAACTAGGGATAATAATACTGCCCTATCACTTGTGAAGTGTTCTGCATATAATTTAATGTTTGTGAAGCACAGACAGATTCTTGCAGAAGGTGCTACAGGATTGGCCCTTTAATATGGACCGAGCAGCCCTTGGGGTGAAGAGATGCTGCAGCAGGGCTGCATGGAAAGGCAGCTAGTAAATGACCTCTCCCATCCCACACAGCCAGGCTTTTAGGAGTATATGGCCTCAGCAGTTCCAAATATCTCAATAAGTGCTTCATTGTTGTTAATTAGTAATAGCCCAGAACCTTCTCTCCAAAATAGGAATGGTACCAGTTTGAGAAGCACCAGCCTCTACTTTAAAGGGATTCCTATCACTTACTTTCACACCCAAGACCACACCTGTCAAGTTTGGTAATTCAGTGAGGGCTGTGGGGAAGACAGTGACATGGTTATCAGCTGGGAGACTGAATTTGCCCTTTGATTAGCTTTCATGGCTGTGGAAGACAAGAGGCAGTGCGAGGTGCTTCTGTGCCCCAGAAGCTGAGAAGGCAAGTTTGGCTGGATTGATCCCTTTGAAAGTAAAAAAAAAAAAAAAAAAAAAAAAAAAAAAAATAGAATCATAGAATATCAGGGTTGGAAGGGACCCCAGAAGGTCATCTAGTCCAACCCCCTGCTCAAAGCAGGACCAAGTCCCAGTTAAATCATCCCAGCCAGGGCTTTGTCAAGCCTGACCTTAAAAACCTCTAAGGAAGGAGATTCTACCACCTCCCTAGGTAACGCATTCCAGTGTTTCACCACCCTCTTAGTGAAAAAGTTTTTCCTAATATCCAATCTAAACCTCCCCCATTGCAACTTGAGACCATTACTCCTCGTTCTGTCATCTGCTACCATTGAGAACAGTCTAGAGCCATCCTCTTTGAAACCCCCTTTCAGGTAGTTGAAAGCAGCTATCAAATCCCCCCTCATTCTTCTCTTCTGCAGACTAAACAATCCCAGCTCCCTCAGCCTCTCCTCATAAGTCATGTGCTCTAGACCCCTAATCATTTTCGTTGCCCTTCGTTGTACTCTTTCCAATTTATCCACATCCTTCCTGTAGTGTGGGGCCCAAAACTGGACACAGTACTCTAGATGAGGCCTCACCAGTGTCGAATAGAGGGGAACGATCACGTCCCTCGATCTGCTCGCTATGCCCCTACTTATACATCCCAAAATGCCATTGGCCTTCTTGGCAACAAGGGCACACTGCTGACTCATATCCAGCTTCTCGTCCACTGTCACCCCTAGGTCCTTTTCCGCAGAACTGCTGCCGAGCCATTCGGTCCCTAGTCTGTAGCGGTGCATTGGATTCTTCCATCCTAAGTGCAGGACCCTGCACTTATCCTTATTGAACCTCATTAGATTTCTTTTGGCCCAATCTTCCAATTTGTCTAGGTCCTTCTATATCCTATCCCTCCCCTCCAGCGTATCTACCACTCCTCCCAGTTTAGTATCATCCGCAAATTTGCTGAGAGTGCAATCCACACCATCCTCCAGATCATTTATGAAGATATTGAACAAAACGGGCCCCAGGACCGACCCCTGGGGCACTCCACTTGACACCGGCTGCCAACTAGACATGGAGCCATTGATCACTACCCGTTGAGCCCGACAATCTAGCCAGCTTTCTACCCACCTTATAGTGCATTCATCCAGCCCATACTTCCTTAACTTGCTGACAAAAATGCTGTGGGAGACCGTGTCAAAAGCTTTGCTAAAGTCAAGAAACAATACATCCACTGCTTTCCCTTCATCCACAGAACCAGTAATCTCATCATAAAAGGCGATTAGATTAGTCAGGCATGACCTTCCCTTGGTGAATCCATGCTGACTGTTCCTGATCACTTTCCTCTCCTCTAAGTGCTTCAGGATTGATTCTTTGAGGACCTGCTCCATGATTTTTCCAGGGACTGAGGTGAGGCTGACCGGCCTGTAGTTCCCAGGATCCTCCTCCTTCCCTTTTTTAAAGATGGGCACTACATTAGCCTTTTTCCAGTCATCCGGGACTTCCCCCGTTCGCCACGAGTTTTCAAAGATAATGGCCAAGGGCTCTGCAATCACAGCCGCCAATTCCTTCAGCACTCTCGGATGCAATTCGTCCGGCCCCATGGACTTGTGCACGTCCAGCTTTTCTAAATAGTCCCTAACCACCTCTATCTCTACAGAGGGCTGGCCATCTCTTCCCCATTTTGTGTTGCCCAGCACAGCAGTCTGGGAGCTGACCTTGTTAGTGAAAACAGAGGCAAAAAAAGCATTGAGTACATTAGCTTTTTCCACATCCTCTGTCACTAGCTTGCCTCCCTCATTCAGTAAGGGGCCCACACTTTCCTTGGCTTTCTTCTTGTTGCCAACATACCTGAAGAAACCCTTCTTGTTACTCTTGACATCTCTTGCTAGCTGCAGCTCCAGGTGCGATTTGGCCCTCCTGATATCTTTCCTACATGCCCGAGCAATATTTTTATACTCTTCCCTGGTCATATGTCCAACCTTCCACTTCTTGTAAGCTTCTTTTTATGTTTAAGATCCGCTAGGATTTCACCATTAAGCCAAGCTGGTCGCCTGCCATATTTACTATTCTTTCGACTCATCGGGATGGTTTGTCCCTGTAACCTCAACAGGGATTCCTTGAAATACAGCCAGCTGAAGTGCTTCATCTTATAGACTGGTGGGAGGTTTTATGAAGACAAAAAGGTGTGATTTCCTCTTACCTGGACAGAATAGGATTCAATAATAGAAATCTCCATTGCTGGGATCTCACCCGAGGAAAAGTTTACTAGACCACCCATAGCTGGGACTTGTAAGCCAGCAGAGTCTGCTGGAAGAGAGGCCAATCCATCTGCTGCAGTACTTCTTCCCTTAGGGGTGACCAGATGATCCATGTGCTTCATGCACATCTGCGTGTGCCCTGCTAGTGCCATGTTACTGACTTGCAACATAGACCCTGTCAGACCATGCACCTGCAAACAGGCCTTCAAATAAGGATTCGCAAACTACTTTTCAGCAGAAGCTGAAGTGTGCTGACCAGCCCTTGATAAAGATCCAGACTACCCAGTTCCCTTGTTTTAGGCACCATTGTCACTACACTACAAACACAAGGTTACAACCGTGTTAAGGAATCCCAGAAACTACGAGGAGAGTGCATCATCCCCCCACTAGCCCTACAGGGAGCAAGATAACTTAGCCCCAGACTGCTGTCTTTCCATGGTGCCTTCCCTCCAATGTTGGGGACCTCAGAGCAGCTGCTGATTGCAGCAGCCCTGATAAGCAAGGCCATGGCTACATAACTCGTAAAAGGTGCAGGGCCTCCATGCTGATGACCCCTGGCCTGCTGATTTCCTGTGATCCCTAGGGCTTGAACAATGGGGAGAGCAAATCCCCTAACAGAATGACTGGGGACAAACTTCCTTGAGGAGAATCTGGTAGTGTTTACATCCCTGGGTTTTCTTGCAGAAAGGTGTAATTGAGTCCTAAGTTACTTGCCAATAGACAATAAAAGGGCTATTTGGTAAATTATTGGTGCTTGTTGTCTTTGGAGCGTAAGGTCCTCAAGAACAGAACCTGTTTTGGTTTTATTCATTGTCTTTTTAAAAGGTATCCTGCAACAAACATCACACAGTAGCATTAATAACTGCAGTATACAGGATGCAACTTTAAGTGATTCAGTCAATATTTCCTGTTTATCAGCAAGCAATGGATGATGTTTCTGGACTACACTTCCCCTTCTTCTTTTATACCATCCTGTATACTAAATATGTTACTCAGATTGGATTATAGACGTTGGTGTCTGCCAGAAAGACACATAGTTTAAAAGACGGGTCTAAATTTAGTAACAGGCAAATAGTTGAATTCATCTTATACTAATGCTGTCGAGGGAATAAACACAACCATCAGAGAAACTTATGCTCATCTCTCTGTTCCCAGTCGATTTTTCTGCCTTCCCCCCCTGCCCCCGAATAGTAAGTTTCATATAAATCTGCTTTCAGATGTCTGACGTATTTCAGACTATGAACGTGCTGAAAGTTTAAATCTTTCTGAGTGGTATATTGCAGGGAACCTGAGCAGATTTCCAAATCCTCAAGCAGCTGTAGTTTTATTTTTGAAAGAAGGAATGAGCTGAAATGCATATACTATTCTTGAGAAGACTAATTAAAGATTTCACCTTGTGAGGATTTTCAATGCACTTAGGCAAAAACTGATACAAAGTAATTCCCTCAGCTGTTATACTTCTGTAAGTCTATCTCGGCCTAAGGAGTCAAGCCACTATGGATCCTGTGACAGGGTCAGGCAGATGGCTACAGGAGAGTGATAGAAGGCAGATATATTAACCCCAGGTTAAGTAGGTCCCTTTTCCCTGGGTTAGGTAACAGGGAAGGTTCCAGAACAATCAGGAACTTTCTGGAAACAATTAAGGCAGACAGGCTGATTAAAACACCTGCAGCCAATCAAGAAGCTGCTAGAATCAATTAAGGAAGGCTAATCAGGGCACCTGGGTTTAAAAAGGAGCTCACTTCAGTTTGTGGCATGTGTGTGAGGAGCTCGGAGCAAGAGGCATTAGGAGCTGAGAGTGAGAATGCTTGTACTTCTCAGTCTTCCAGCAGCATGCCTTATCAGACATCAGGAGGAAGGTCCTGTGGTGAGAATAAAGAAGGTGTTGGGAGGAGGCCATGGGGAAGTAGCCCAGGGAGCTGTAGCTGTCACACAGCTGTTACAGGAGCCACTGTAGACAGCTGCAATCCACAGGGCCCGAGGCTGGAACGCAGAGTAGAGGGCGGGCCCAGTTCCCCCCAACTCCCTACTTGATACCAGAAGAGTTCAACTAGACTGTGGGTTCCACTAGAGGGGAAGATCTCTGGCCTGTTCCCCGATCCACCAGGTGGATCAGCAGAGACTGCAGGGATTGTTCTTCTTCCTTTCCCCATGCTGGCCAGTGATGAGGCTAACTAAGTGAACGGCGGATTTGAGCCACAAAAGTGGCCAAACTGAGGGCTGCTGTGAACCTCTGAGGCGAGCAGCTCCGCCAATAAACGCAGGACCCACCAAGGCAGAGGAGGAACTTTGTCACAACCTTATAGTTTACTGGGCTGAGTCATAGTGACATACACATGTACAATGTCCATTGACCCAGGTGAATTGTAGAGCAGAATTGGAATCTGATTTTTAACTATTTTGGGTAATGAATTTCTTGTTTAAATGTCATTCAGTTCAGACACTTCGAATTAAATCAACAGAAACATAAATCAAATGAGACATTTATGTGGTGTGCTGTGATGTCATGGCCCCTTACCCGCATTAAACATTAATTACTTAAATCTTAATCATGAGGATTATAATTGGAAACATCTTGATTTAAATTTTCTTTGAAAAAGAATGTATGTTAACATCAGCTGAAAGTACCTATAGTGCTAAATTTTCTCCTGCCTCAAATAAACTATAAACCCCATCTAACATGGACAACTATATAACCACAGGAGTATCTTTATAATGCTTCTTCATTAACACTAATAAACTAGTATTTCTTATTATAAATAAACCTCCTTTCTTTGAAGGACAGAAACCAAAAAATTTAGATCTGGGAACACAGGAGTCGAAAGGTACAGCATGAAAAGTGTATATAGTAGCACGGATTGATCTACTTTTAGCTCCATGACTGCTACAATTTTTGCAATATTTATATAAATGCTTCATAATATTTTACTACCATGCTCTCCAACCATTATCTAAGCAAATATTCATGCTTATTGAGGTAAATAGGCAACAGAATTGCAAAGCAACCTTCACAACAGATAGTTTTTATTGTAATTACAATTATTTACCATGATCTGTTTTAAACCCCAAAATGTGCTCACAAACAACATGACATTGAAGCCAAAGCGTAAAAATACTGTTTTATATGCTATCGGTTACCCAATGTGGTTTTGTGTGTGCACGCGCGCAAGGAAGTTCAATACTAGCCTTTCACAACTTGTAAACAACTGACTTTTAAGGACTTTAATGGATACCAAATTATCCATACGCCAACCATGGTTGAAATTAAAGGGAAAAATAACTTGTTTCATGCTACCTATGTGGCCAAATTCTGCTTTCAGCTACTAAAGTGCAGCTCTTATTATTTCCAATGACAGTGTGTGTATGAGGGTGGAATTTGACCCGTGAAGTTTTAGATGCAGTAGTTCTTGAGTATTGAAGAAAGGGGCAATTTAGAATACAAAAGTGTCCTCTATAAACCTGACCACTGACTGAATGAAACAATTTCACTTATTCCAAGTCACTCTGAGCCATATTTTTGAAAGGTATTATGCCATAATGTAAAGTATATCTGGAAAATGAAAAATAGCAGATATAACACTACCCAAATACTTGTTTAATAATCTGATTTCTTTAACATGATGGGTGGTATTAGTTATTGACTTTTTACATTTTTGACTTCTGCTGGCTAACGTATGGTGAAAATCACTGTCTTCTCTTAATGACCATTATTACAGTGCGTCATCAAAATTAGCCATATATTTGATCTGGACTGATCAATCTAGCTTTTCCATTCCTACCACACAGTGCTGTTAATAGATGGATGGTCAAGGAAGGCTTGAATGATAAGGCAGAGAGCATAGCTTTTTAAAAAAAAATCCAAATGAATGTTAGTATCGCAGTTAAACACTGATGAATTGTCTTAAATTTCTGGAGGACTATTACAGTAACATGTGTGGTGCTTCTACTCAGGTAAACAGCAACTCTACAGGTGAAGGGCTTTTTTGATACCAGCAGCGAGGTCTTGGGGAGTAGGGTTCTCTGCGGTGCAGCTCACTGGGATTCCTTCAGCTTCCATTGCTTCAGCTGTTGTTGGACCTATAGCAGCAAACTGAAATGACAAATAACATTTATACTCTAATATAATCAGATGTGGTATTAGCATCAGCTCTTGCTACATTACCTCAGTGTCTTCTATCATTCTGCCCTGCCTCTAATCAAACTTAATGAACATGACTAAATTTAACTGTTTTGTAATGACTTAGTAAAGCTTATGGCTTAGTTCACTGATCCAAACACCTTAAAAATCCTATTGTTTTCATACTCAAAAGAAGATAGATTATAACGTGTGTCGGCCTTGTCAGTGCAATTTAAGCAGGCACTTATTCTTGCCTTATAATAATCATGAGATAATCAAATTCTATCCAAAGGAGGAAAAGTATTGGGAAGTCAGAAAAAACACCACCTTCTGAGGAAAAATGTCCCTGCAAAGGCTACATCACCCTAATTCATGTTAGGTGATCCTGTTGCAGGTGCTTGACTTACCAGTAAGATGCAACAAATCTGTATCAGTCAATAAGAGGGAAGAAGGACTAGGCTGATTGTAGTAATGTTGGGTAGTTATACAGGAATGCAATGTGTACAGATTGCTGCTTCTGAATCATTTAAAACTTTGTGTTTGTCACACACACACATCCATAAGGAGAATCCTACTATATGCTGAGTAACTCACTCTGTGCATACATTCCAGAATGCTGTAAACTTTGCTAGAGAGAGAGAGTTATATGGCCCTTTTGAGCAAGTTCAAGTTACTCTAGATGTACTGAATCATCAAATCAGTCATTCACCAACAAATCCCTAAGGTACATGTTCAGAAACTGCCAGCACCAGCTTTAGTAGAATCTTCACTGAATGCAAAGAAAAATTTAAAATCTCAACAGGGAGCACAGATTTTAAGGTTATTTGTAAGGGTATTTGTACTTCCTTAAATTTAAAGCCCAGAAAACCTGTAAGTAATTTTGTCATTACTAACTCCAAGTCCAGTAGCACCTAGAGTTCATCTAATGTATCTCTCGTCATCTTCATGCCACAATAAGAAATATGTTGATACATTCACAACAATAATGCACATGAGATGCTGAAAGAATTGTTTATTTCACCCTGTTTTCCCCTTCAATTGCTTTTTAAATTCATAATTTCATCTTTATTGGTGGATGATTTATTTCCATATTCCCTGGAAACTCTGTAGTAATTCCCAGCAACTGCTGTGATACATAAAAATGATGATCCAGTGCATACTTCCCTGCTGTTGAACTCATCCCACAAGCTGCTTCTGATTCTTGGATACAGCCTACTAATTCTTTTAGCCTACACAAATATGAATTCCTATCCCTCTTACTCTCTGCTAAATGCAAATACCACCACGTAACACCATGAAAGAGTGTACAAAGGTTTGTCTCCCTGAAGACGAAAAGTAATTCAGCAAACAACTTAATTTTCACTGTCAAGTTTCACATGGTATGATTTTGTTAGTCTGCACTGCAAGCATGGTAACAGTAGAGATATGTTGGGGCCTGTGACAGGGTATATAAGACCTTCTGAGGCCCTTTGCTGGAGGCCTCGTGGCCCTGCCACATCCTGCCCCAGTAAAGGGCAGTGGAGAGGGTCCTCCGAGCTGTCTAGCGTGGCTGTGTGGGACACAGCCAATCAGGCACAGCAGGTCAACATAAGAAGAGCTGCAGGGCCAGAGTAAATTCCAGTTCTTTGCTAGAGTTAGAGGAGCGTGGATGGTGTGTGGTTGGCTGAGGGACCTTGCAGGACCTCTGATGAGGTAGTGCTGCCAGAAGCAGGAAGAGTGAGAAGGAGCCCTGAGCTGGTTGCAGGGACTCCATCAGGACAAGGCCCTGAGATAAGGGTGAAAATGGCACAGGGCTGTGGGGAAGTGGCCCAGGGAATTAAAGCAGCAGTGTGACTTAGATAAAGGGACACAGCAGACAGCTGCTATCTACAGGGTCCTTGGGGAAAGTGGCCTGGACACTGAGGCACCCCAGAGGGGGTAACTGAACTGCAATGGCTCAGCTGGAGAGCTACGTCCAGAAAGGTCCTAAGAGAGCGAAGACTTTTTCACCAGGGAGAGAACTCTGGGGCACTGCTTTATCCCAGAGCAGGGACAACTTGTAGAGATGTTACAGAGACACTGAGACAGACCCTTGTTGGACTTGTACCCTGGAAGGGTTTTGCTTTGTTTTCATCAGACAGACTGCTGAGCTGTAGCTCACAAAAGCTTATACTCTAATAAATTTGTTAGTCTCTAAGGTGCCACAAGTACTCCTTTTCTTTTTGCGAATACAGACTAACACGGCGGCTACTCTGAAATCAGACAGACTGTGTGTGACTCAGCCCGATGGCTGAGTCACCAAAGACACACCACAGAGAAAGTGCAGACACATGCACTTAGCCAAGGGGGGGCGCTCACGAAAGGTGAGTGTGCCCCATAACAGGGCCTTCTTTTTATATTTTAAAATTACATGCACTATGCTATTTGTTTCTTTTCAGGTTCTTATACCACCCTCTTTATTATAGAGCACCTTCCACAAGTGCTTTACATAATGTGACTAGTATGTGTCACATAATTTTCTCTTCCCCTCACCCCCCTGCCCTTTCATGAGGGTTTTTTCTTTAAAACTTTTTTTTTATATTTACTTTTTTATGGCTAATGTGCTCTGGGTGCTTGTTTTGGAAAGGTCAAATCAGTGCACCTTGGAACAGAAAGTGATGATTTTGAGATTGTGTGGGTTTGTTCCACAGTCTTGGACTGAATGCCAAGAAAGTTTGGTCTCCTATACAGATGAGCTTTACCCTTGCATTGGACAGTTCCATTGTGCTTGTGGGTTGGTGCTGTTGACCACAGTCCTCGGCCTGGAGCTTTGGACTTTGAAGTTACTAGTTTATCTTTTGGACCATAAAAGTGTGTGCGCCCAGAATCAGGACTTAGGCCAAAGTCTTTCTATGTGGTCAAGTAGATTTATTTCTGTAGTTATAAAAGGTCTAAACTAGAGGGTAATCCAAATCCAAACAGCCCCCACTTTTGGCAAACTATGACTCCAGATCCAACCTCTATAGCTGGTGCCTGTTTGAATAATGAGATGATTCAAACCCCATACATTTTGGAAAAGTTCGTATTCTGATCTGAACTTTACAGTTCTTCTCTAGTGTGAATGTAAATTCCTATAGGAAGACATTTCTTGTGTCACAAGAGGAAAAACTATATGAGAATTTGGGGAACTGAAGAAAAATTTCCCTTCAGCTCAAGTGTATCTTTCACCTTAGGTCAGAAAGTGGGCCAGAAAAGCATGTGTCCCTGTTTGTCAATTATCATCCTGAATGTGAAGAAATGATTCATTTGATAATAGATTACCACAGAGAGGCAGCTCAAATTACAGAGAGTCAAACAGAAGTAGCTTTATCTTTCTAGTCAGTTGCACCTCATTTCTCCCTAACCCCATGATGGAGGACCATCTCCATAACAGGTGCACCTTGCAACCATTTCCATTATTTTCTGAAGGTACCAACCTTATGCAATTTATACTCTAAGAAGGGACCTATGTTGTACAGTTAGTTTAATTTGTGCGATGATCTTAAATGCATAAAGGAAATGTGATGGTAGAACTTAATTTTTTTTAAAAAAGACAAAAAAAATTAATTCATTATCATTCACTTAAAGTGCTGTGGTAGAAGGAATTTTCAAACTGAAGAGGTCAAAGTTTAAAAATCTATTAATGAATTACTCATTTCTAATACTGTTAAATACACAGATTTCAACAAGGGATTTACGAAAAAAAAAGGTAGACAACTCATTTTAACTCGCACAAAGAATCTAAGATTTTTTTTTTTTTAAAAAAGAAACATTGTCTTTGCACTAATTAGCCACTTTCAACTGAAGATCTCAAATCCCTCTACAATGGCTAGTAAACATTATAATCTCTATTTTACAGACAGGTAAACACAGGCAGAAAAGCATGGTGACTTGTCCAAGGTCCCAGAGTAACCGAGTGGTAGGAAGGAATAGAATTTACCTCTTCTGAGTTCCAATCCCTTGATCTAACCACTAGACCACATGCTTCCCCGCTATGTTTTAATGCTTATTGGATACTTTACCTTAATTTGATTAATAAGATCACCAGAAAACTTCTGAATGTGCTGGAGACAAAATCTGACACCAGATGGACTGAAGAATGTGATGCTTGCTGGAATACCCTGTATAAAAGTAAAGAAGGAACAGCAGCTTGGAACATATTTCTCTTGACTCTAGCTGCATATCATAACATGTTTTCATATCAATCTCTTCAGCAGTCTCTCTGTGTAGGCACCATGCTGTCAGCTGAGAAGTGCTGAAGTCAGCCAACAGGAGAGATTTACTGAGGACAGTCTGTGGTGCCTGGCCTCATGCTGACAGTCTGCCAAGACTGCACTACACAGTGGACCAATTGAAATTCAAGTGTTGTGTGTGTTTTTTGTTTTTTTGGGGTTTTTTTTAACCATCCATTTTCCAAGGTCATGAGACGATTGTGAGCTCTTTGGTGATAACAATATGGGGATCAGGATGTTTCCTTCTTTATTAATGACCCAGATGGGCCACCCTTTGGATTCTCTTACTCCTGTTAAACAGGAAACTTCCATACATTATTCTCTTAATTCCCTTCACAAACACATGTCCGTTCTGGACATATTCCTGATGCCTCCCACCCGCATATCCTCCCTGTTCACCCTAAACTCTCCCAGTCACTCATTTTCTCCCTCACAACCAACAAACTGGAATAGCTTCAACAGGAGAGATTAAGAGAGACCCACCCTAGAATATCTATAGCCCAGTGGTTAGGGCACTCTCCTGGAAGGTGTGATTACTGGACTATTGCTATAAGGAGACTACCACCTCCTCTATTTTTCATGCAGAAGGGCTGACTTGGCTTAGGTGCCTAACTCCACAGAAGAGTTCACAGCTGTGAATCCTGAGCACAGATAGACACCTAACTTCCTTTGAGGGGTTGGGCTTAGGCCACATCCCTCTCCTCAGCATTTCCTATTTACTAGTTTAGGCGACTCCCCATTCAGCATGCTGGATTCAGTGAATTCCTTATTAGGCACCTAACTCTCCCCATGTATTGCATAGGGAGCCTGGATGCCTAACTCAGGGTTTTAAACTCCAGTAAGAGGCAGAGAGCCTAAAAATTAGGCATCACAATGCCTAAGTCCCCTTCATACACTTTGGGATAGATTCCCACCACCACCACCTTATATTTATGCAGGGCACTGCACATTTAACCACAACAGAAATATCAAAATTTAGGCGCTAGAAGCTTATAATAAACGTTGTAATAGCTTAGCCTTGAATGACAAGAATGAACACCTCTAATTGCAACAGGAAATGAATTCCATAACAAGGATACAAAATTACAGGATGTCCTGGCTGCTACTTACTCACATTTATGACCTGTAGAAACCATATGATTTGATAATTATGACTTTAATATTCATCTGGAACATATAGTTAGCACAACATAGCAGCAAGGCTGGTGGGACCACAGCCATTCAGGACTTTGAATGTAAGAAGAATTTCAAAATCAATATGTAATTTAACAGGAAGTCAATGCAAATAACATGCTCTGGCAAGCGTCTGTAAGGATGCAAGGCTGCATTCAGAATATGCCTAATCATAGATATAATGCAGGTTCCTGCAAATAAAAACATTCCAATAATCTAACCTTGAGAAAACAAAAGTGTGTCAGGGGCTCCAAATCTATTTTGTTATCCACTGATCTCAACCTAATCATCTTTATTAGATGGCAAAAAGAAGCTTTAGTCTGGATTTTAAGAAACAGATCTATGTGAGGACATGGTATCATCCAAAATTTTTAAACTTAAAATGGAATCAGTAACACATTCTCAAATAGAATAATCAGCGTACGAACATGGCTCAGCAACCATGGAGACCTGATAATTAGTGCTGAATTCAGATTCATAAAGTTGTAGCAAACACATTCAGTGAAAGAGATCCTGTATCTATGGCAATAAGTAAGTAAATCATTAAATACCGTTAGTAAATTTGTCTCTGATGTGACAAGATCTAAAACCAGACTTCCAAAATTTCAGTTTTATTAAGCAGATCAAAAAGGACAAGGTGAATATGTAATTGTTTATAAAATAGTTTTCCCCAGTAATCCTGATACAAAATATAGCTTGGAAACTAGGCAAAAATTTGAAAGGTCTACCATCAAAAAAGGTTGTTGTTTTTTGTTTTCCTCCCGCAGAGGCATTACTATCTATATATTTTAGGACTTTCTATAATGTCTGTTACCATAGTATTTATGTGCCATTTTATTTACTGAAATTTTCTGGGTACTTTCCCCAAATTTAAGGACTGATTCACTATATCCAAAAAATTAAAGCTATAGCCAAGGGATTCTTCTCACAATAATATCTCATACAGATAACTGAGGGGGAAAGTAGTAAATTTTTCATCAGGTTTCACATATATATCAGAAAGCTTTACATTTACACTGGTGACCATTGACTGTGCCATACCTGTTGTGAGAAATAATTCTTCAAGGATTCTTGGAGACTGGGATGTTGAGCAGTTTGATAAACAGTAAGGCTTTCCAGGGAAATACCTGTAATTAAAAGAGAGAAAATACATTAGCAACTAAACAGGATTTTAATAGCTCCCATTATTCCAATACAAAAGTATTATAATATTGATTGCATTAAAATATATTACTTTAAAGCCTAAGATGTAGGAATATTTCTTTTAAAAGATTCCTGGGCACTTCGTGTTACAAGATGCAACTACAGTACTTTACATGTCTAGAGTATTTTTAATCTGAGGATCTCAAAGCACTTTACAAACACCATTTAAGCCTTGCAACATCACTGTGAATAAAATAAACATAGTAATTGCCATTTTATTAATGGGGGATTGAGCTAAAGAGAAAGATCAATTAGCTTCCCAATGTCAGAGATGGACTCAATAGCACTGCTGGAAGGAGAACTGAGATCTCCTGATTCTCAGTCCTGTCCTCTAATCTCCAGACAGTACAAATCCAATATACACAAATCCATAGATAGTTCACAATGAAGAATAAGCCTTTAATCTTTTACTATTACTTTGAAGAAGTGTGGGGGTTTCCACAATAAGTTAACAAATTAAAATAAAGCTCTAAAGGCTGCAACAACCTTTTTCTTTGAGTATTGTTGGAAGAACTTCTCGTTTGAGAGATCCACAAGGAAAAAGAAGAGGTGATGAATTAGGTATTTCCCCTGTAAACAAGCACATTAGCAAATTTAAATCATAGTTACATTTTTAACAGTTGGCACAAATGACACTTTAAAATGTCAAATTTTGAATATATACTGAAAATGCAATATGCTTCATCATAAGTGCATACAAAACTAAGATCACTGAAAACATTTGTAGTTCAAGCCACGTCTGCAATTCACAAGGCAGAGGCTATTTAGCATGTAAATTAAAAATGATTCCATTGCTATAGTGTGAATACATTGGCTAAAAAGATCTGGCGAAAAGATAAATTGCATTCCTATATTCTATTTCCTTTGCCTTTCAATATAGCATACCAAGTAAAATGTAAGTTATCTCCTTCTCGACAGTCACTCCCCAATTTTCAGACACATACTTGATTTGTTATTCAAAGGCTTAATCCAACAGAATGTAGCTGCAGCCATCTGAGCCGTGGATAACTCCATGACAGGTTATGCTATGTAGAGGATATAACAGGAAACTGAAGAAAGGGACAGAATGCTTCACAAAGGCATTCCAAAGCTACCTCTAGTAACTTTATTTCCTTCCTTGTGGAGGAGGAGAGACTCCTACTCCCTTTACCATGGTGTCTCAAAGGAGTCTCCCCACCCATCCTTACCCTTTGAGATGGAGGGCCCCCATCCCTAATTGCTGCTATGCTGGGAGGAGCTTGCTGACCTCAGTTGAAAGAGCAGGAAGGCTGCTGCTCTTTCCTGGTTGATTTTTGGAAAGGGGACAATCTTTGATTTGCATGTTTCTGATGCTTGCTTCTTCATGACTGATCAGTTAAATGGAGACATCAGCTCAGAAGGAGATGGTACATTTGGACTACAATCTCTCTAAGATCCTTACCCACATTTCTATAAGATCCTATTAGGCACTATTCAGATGGTTTTTCAGATCTCTCTGTTGGCATTTTTAACTGTCTATCACTGGAATCTATGTACCCACAAACCCTATCTGATATGGCAGGCATGAAAGTGAAGACCCATTCCAACAAGAATGACGGCAGTGTTTGTGAATAGAAGTTCCCCACTGGATGGGAATGAGATAACATTAACTGTATTTTGGGAGTATTTCAATCTTTTGCTGGATTTTAGGGATTTTTAAAATAAATTTAGGTGACTGCTTCAGAAAACTGTTGCTGTTGTTATTTATTGCAAGTGGATTGTGTACTTATAAAATAGAGGTGAAAGATAACAGAGGAAATACGATTATATTTCTCTGTAAAATGGTAGCGTGCAGAAGCCCCAATCAAGATCAGGACCTCATTGAGCTAGATGCTGGGGAAAGTGTGTGTGTGTAAGTAAAATCTGGTTCTCTATTTATTTCAAGGTTCACCAGAAGGCCAGGTGTATATGGGTAGTCTTCCCAGTCTTTTTCTATGCTACTGCCCATCACTGCTTTCTGCTTAAAACAAGACAGTGGTTTGGCGGGCGTTTGGTTAACATTTTGAGTGCTTTTAACAAAAGTAGTAACACAGCTCCCTTCACCATATTACGACTTGAAATACTACACCATACTTGATATTCTAACCAAACTTCCTGTAGTATCTGTTTCTAAATAATGCTTTTGCAATTGTTATTTTTGCCGCTGAAAAGAGATCCCAATTTGGGAATTAATATTTTAATGAAATGGGGGTCCATGTCAGAAGCAAATGGAACTATGGAAATTACCACACTTCCTTTTTTCCTAAATGGAACAACAAACTCCTTGTGATTTTTTTCAGCACTAAACAACATCTGAGCAGTGGACATATTCTAATAAATATTGTGCACACATTTGCTTTTTTATAGGATACTTAGTGTAAAAAATATACTGAAGCACACAACGGTCTGAGGAAAAATTCTGAACAACTACATTACTCTTTTTTAAATAAGTGAGGTCCTTAAAGAGAATTTTCTTCAGGAGTCTATCAGAACAATAAACCACAGATAGGGTTGTTTATTTTAAGCACTGAAAGGAGATTCTTTGTTTTCAGCATTAAGCACCAGAGTTGCCTCTGGGGAAAAACAGACACCATAGTAAAAATCAAATCGAAGGACCTTATTAGCAGTCAACACAGATTGATCTGAATATCCTAATTGCAAAACTGAAGTTTTATTAGGACCCAGAGACATGTTTGTAATAAATTACAGGAAGCAAAAAATTGAGATAAAATGCAGAGGAGTATGCTGTGAAATAAAGGCAAAATACATTAATATCACTCCAACCAAAGCTCATGTCAGTTAATTGAAATGCCAATGTGATATCTGGAGAGTGACACTAATCCTTTTTGACTTGTGTTTACAAAGCAAAGAATAATAGTTTGATAGCTCTGTATCAATATACAATGTAACAAACTCTGGCCCCAGAAGCATCCTCTAACTTACATAATCAACACTACAAAGACATTAAATTCTAATAAAGATAAAAAGATTTGTCTTGAAAACAGACAAACTACCTATTTAATTAAGGAGTCATTTGATCTATTCTCCTGATTAGCTAAGCCAAAGTCAGCACCAAAGACATAGAAAGTGAATAATAAAAGAAATGTAACCACTTCAGGGTTTTTTTTTTCCCGAGCTGACAGCAAATATTAATGACATACAATCTTCTGCTCTATCTAGATTTAGTCTTCTCATTTAATTCCTTGTTTGTAATTTTATGTATAAGCAAAAAGAAATGGTTGACTAATACGTGCATAATGGAAAACATTGATTCAGGACATTATTATAATTTATCTCTTATTTCAGAGGTTATTATAAACAATTTAATAGATTGATTGCCCCTATTTATACCCAACCTGATAAGACTGAGTTTGGTTATGTTTACATCAGCAACAGGAGTCCCCACTGATTGAAATTTTCTATATTGTTATGATACATTCAGGATTGCATTTCTTACAAGTGTACTGAGAGTCCTGCAATTTTGTAGTATTCTAAAAAGTTTTACTTGTGATTTAACAAGAAGCTGCCCTCAGTCCAGGAATTTTTCCCAAATTGGTGTAAAAGGTGCAGTTCCTGCTTTCCTGCTGGTGGCTTCCAGAGGCTGCTGTTGGTTCTGGAGGTAGTTCACCTGCTCTCACCAGAAGGTACTGTTTTCTATCTGGCTGCCTCTATCAGTACCAGCTCCCTGCTCTGCACTGCCCGAGTGTGTGAAGAACAGGGAAGCAGCTGCTGGGCCAAGAAGAGTGAACAATAAGCTGGGATAAGTGTATCAGCAGAGCAACCCACTGTCCCTCCAACCCACAGAGAACAAACGTGGAGGAAGAGAAGGGGCTTACAGAGGGGGGAGTGAGACAAAGTCTATTGAGGAGAGGGCAGTGCTTTTAAGCACACACCCAGGTGGGGGCAGGTTATCTTCCAAAAAGTAATATAAGCAGCAGCCAAACCAAAAATCTCTTTAGATTTAATTTAAAACAAAGGGCTAGTTTGCCCTCCCTCCTTTTCATCACTTTTGAACCGGCATGGTAGTCAATCCTCTATTTTTTCCAGGGCTGCTGTTGTACTCATTGCAATGGTACAGTCATTTATTGGGGTCAGATAAAGACTTCCTTTTCTGTAATACAGCACTGTCTTGGAACAATCAATAAATCTCTTAAAGGTCATTTTTCTGTAGTGCAGTTCAGGTCTTTTCTTATTATTGGATTTCCTAAAAATGTCACAATTCCAGGCACTGGAGAGCCATCTGTGGTATTATACATTTTTTTTCTTATCTTGCATTTATCCTAAATCTATGATTTTTTTCCACATTCTCAGATCACATGGCCCAGACATCTGTCCTCTCCTTCTTTCAAATTCTCTTCAAAATGCACCTTTTCTGCAAAACCCACAAATACTAACCTATAATCCAAAATTATAGTTACCCACACATTTTTAAAAAATAATCTCAGAGAAAACCTTCTGTATTGCATGATCTTTAGGACAAGGACCATGAGTTGTTCTTTTATGCCTTGTGCAGTCTTGTATATGCCAAAATATTACTATATTTTTCATTTCCAGAATTTTTTTTATTTAAGTCCGCAGCTGCCTTTCTTGATTATTAATATGATTCAATTTATTTAAAAACCTGCTTATGCAATTTAAAAAAAAATCTTGCAGCCTCTCTGTAAATAAAAGTTTGACAGCTCTAATCCTACTTTTTTTCATTTAGCTACATAAATCTCTGTTGTGCATAAAAGACTGTACTAATAACCCTCCAGCTGCAACAAATGTTATGTCCAATGGCCAAAAAATAATCTGTCTAGGTTCTGACCCCGTGTCGATCTCTACAGTATCTTAGCACCTCGCTAGAAGATACATGTAGTCAGCAGGATGATAAGGTGTGGTCCAGTAATGAAGTATTTAAGACAGCAGCTACAGTAATTCACCTAACAGCTAGAATAACTGCACTGATCACCATCTGTGTTTCTGCATCTGGCTGCCCAAAGGTGGACCATTTTAATTTTATTGGTTAAATAAAATGACTTTTCAAAGCCTGAGTCATTCTCTGTTCTATTGATGGATACTGCCTATGTCCCTAAACCAATGTTTTCTCCCCTCCCCCACAATGTTTGGAGTATAAAGCTCTCATCTCCGGGGCCTGTAAAAAGCAATTCTTCAATTGAATGGCTATCTCCCCCAATCTTCAATTTCACTATCGCTTTGAGACTCTGCAGTGCAGTTTCCTTAACTCCCTGATACCTTGCATTGCCAGCAGAGGGACAAACTCAGTGTTCAGTGGCCGTAGGGTACAGAGCACCTAGACACTGGGTGCACAATCTTACAGAGCTTCTACAGCTGGCGCACACACACAGAGCTCAATTTAGCAATAAATCTCAAAGCCTTTTTAACATTAATTCCTGCCTAAATCTGTTGATCTTCTTTTGTTAAGTATCTCATCAAGCAGATATCAATCTAACTTTACACACACTTTAAAGTCAGTATGAACATCAATTATGAACTCTCCTAAACACTATATATATCAGAAGTTCTGATGCCAGTCTCACTTCCTTAGCAATTATCTCTTATGGCGTAGGTTTCTCCTAAGTCTAGAATCCCAGCTGTTTGATCATGAAACATCTCAGTACAGCTTGTAGTTTTTCTATCTTACAGTTGCCCAATAAACAACAATCAGCCACCTGGCCTAAACATGTTTCTCAAAAACACTACTACAGGGAAAACTGATGCTTTAAATTTCTGATATGAAGCTGGTTGGTTCCCCACTATTTGTTCATACAATACATAACAATTTAACATCATGGCTATATGCAATGCAGATCAGTATAACAAAAACTAATAAACACAATACCTAAGCTTTCTAAATTAGCATTTTCCCAGCTGACTTGAAATCACATAGAACAGACAAGAGTTTGTTACTGTTAGAAGTAGCTTGTAGTCCCACTACAGCTTTCACCATAACAAAAGATAAGTTCAGCTTTCCATTGGAACCTTCCTCCCACCCCCGCTTTCATAACTTTCTCAAAACAATTCTCGTTTGGGACTTGTCTGGTTAATTGTGAGGGAGAAAGGGTTATTCCTTTATCTACTTTTGAATCACTGGACAATGGGGTGGTGGGCGGAATGCCAGCCTCATTTGGTTTGGGGTAATGTCTAATTCTGAAGTAAGGAAAGTCAGTATCAAGGGGACATGGAATATCAGTTGCACCAAGATACATAAACAGGCGACATCTGCAGCTCTGCCTTTCATTACATTATGAAAGTCATGGCTAATAGGGTCAGTAAATGCCACTTTGTCTGTTGGACCATAAAATATTTTATAATTATTATTACAATTTACTTCCTATAAACTAATATACTGATTGGATCCTGTATAGCACAAACCTATTTATCCAAAACATGTTGGGGACTTCTGAAGCATTCCAACAAATGGTGTTTCAGGATTCTACTGAACACCTCTACACAGACTACGTGCAGTAGTTTAAAATAAATTTAAATAAGTTTAAAATGAATTTGCCTTAATTGAAAGATTTCTGCATACTTGCGCAAATGTATCCAGCTAGTTTTTCAGCATTTCCACACTTTTCTCCTTGTGGAGCAAGGCCAATCTCCTCCACTGTAAGAAAAGTAACAAAGAAATATATTGTTTGACAGAATGTTGACAACCAATCTGAATTTATTTTCAGAAACACTTGAATGGAAAAAGGAGATCCAACTTGATCCATCTTTTTCTGAACTTTCTTTAGATTTTCTGGAATCATTTTTTTAAGTAAAGTACCACCTAAAGATTTGATCCTTGATCACACAGAGGGAACTGCATTAGGAGATCAACATGGGGGATTATTGAGTATCTAAACTTCACTCTGGAGCCTGTTTGTGGGTAAGGCGGTGAGTCTGTCACGGAGGTCAGGATTCCGTGATTTTCTGTGACCTCCATGACTTCTGCAGCCACTGTTGCTGGCTCAGGCTGCCCGAGCTGGGCAGCCCCGGAGCCAGCAGCAGCATTTTGGGTGTGTGGGAGGGGGCTTAGGGGCAGGGGGTTGGGAACGGTAGAGGGGAAACTTACCTCGGGGTGGGGAGCTCCCACTGGCATGGCCCTGCAGCTCCTAGGCAGCGCAGGGGCCGGGAGGGCTCTACATCGCACGCCGCCCGTGCCTGCAGGTCTCACCCCCACAGCTCCCATTGGCTGCGGTTCCCAGCCAATGGGAGCTGCAGCAGACAGCGCTTGTGCCCCTCTGCCGCCTAGAAGCTGCAGGGACACAGAGCCGGATAGGGAGCCCCTGCCAGCTCTGCCAACCCTCCTCTCTCTCTCCTCCCGCGACCTCCAGCTCCTCCCAGCTCCATGGTCTTGGGCCATGCACCTCAGCCCAGCTTTTCCCCCCAGCACCAGCAGAGGTCTCAGGCCATGCACCTCGGCCAGGCTCCCTTCCCCCCAACACCAGTGGCAGTCCTAGGCTGCCCTCGCACACTGAGCATCTGCAACCACCCACCCAAGTTTTAGTCACAGGTTGTCATAAATATAAAGGGAAGAGTAAACACCTTTAAATCCCTCCTGGCCAGAGGAAAAACCCTTTCACCTGTAAAGGATTAAGAAGCTAGGATAACCTCGCTGGCACCTGACCAAAATTACCAATGAGGAGACAAGAGACTTTCAAAGCTGGAGGGGGGGAGAAACAAAGGTTCTCTCGGTCTGTGTGATGCTTTTGCCAGGAACAGAAAAGGAATGGAGTCTTAGGACTTAGTAAGTAATCTAGCTAGATATGCATTAGATTCTGTTTTGTTTAAATGGCTGATAAAATAAGTTGTGCTGAATGGAATGTAGATTCCTGTTTTTGTGTCTTTTTGTAACTTAAGGTTTTGCCTAGAGGGATTCTCTATGTTTTGAATCTGATTACCCTGTAAGGTATTTACCATCCTGATTTTACAGAGATGATTCTTTTACTTTTTCTTCAATTAAAATTCTTCTTTTAAGAACCTAGTTGATTTTTCATTGTTCTTAAGATCCAAGGGTTTGGGTCTGTGTTCACCTATGCAAATTGGTGAGGATTTTTATCAAGCCTTCCCCAGGAAAGGGGGTGTAGGGTTTGGGAGGATTTTGAGGGGAAAGACGTTTCCAAGCGGGCTCTTTCCCTGTTATATATTTGTTAGATGCTTCGTGGTGGCAGCAATAAAATCCAAGGGCAAAAGGTAAAATAGTTTGTACCTTGGGGAAGTTTTAACCTAAGCTGGTAAAAATAAGCTTAGGGGGTTTTTCATGCAGGTCCCCACATCTGTACCCTAGAGTTCAGAGTGGGGAAGGAACCTTGACACAGGTATTTTTAGTAAGTCATGGACAGGTCACAGGCCATGAATTTTTGTTTACTGCCCGTGACCTGTCCATGACTTTTACTAAAAATACCTGTGACTAAAATGTAGCCTTAATCATGGGTCCCAAATTTACAGGGGGCAAAGGTGCCCGTGTTGGTTCGCTGCACAAAACAGGGTGCACTCCCTGTGATTGCACCTGTGCTTCTGCTGAGCATATAGACATAGCTCATCAGGTGTGCAGCTCCCCTCTGCAATGCAAGATAAAAAATTGAAAATCCAAGAGTACAGTATGTCTCTTATTTACCATAAAGGCATATATGGTGGAAATCCCAAATTAACTAAAAAGGGTCAGATGCGACTGGCTCAAGCTTCCTTTCAGTCCATATTATTTTCTTTATCTTGACTGGTACTGTGAATTGTGACCTTCTATGTGCAGTTAAATTAATCTCTTCTGTACTTCTAGAAATTAAATCCAGATTACCCCCATGCTAAGCAACCATTCAGGATCAGATTGTATCAGTCTTTTTATTTAATCCATATACGCTAAATATCACTAAACATTTAGGTCTCTTGCACAAAAGCAAAACATCTTTTGTCTCCTTGAGGCTCTCATACATCCTGGTAGACTTAGTGAGATTTATCCAGTCATATTGAGGGGAATAAAACCCGTATCTAGCTCTGGAGTCTTGCTTGTCCTCATGGGCATGCGATTATAAGGTATTTTTGCAGGGAACTGAACAATTGCTCAGGCTATGTACTTAAACCAAATTGAGGTGGTATAGGCAGTGAGATAGGTGCAAGCAATCACTTCACATAGCTATTGACACCTGCTAATGAAGAACATCATGCAACTTGCAACAAAACAGTTGCCATATAATTTCATCTTCTAATTCAAACAACAAAATGTCATCTAGCACGCTGAAGTTTACAAGCAGACGGGGTTTAAATGAAATTAACATATTTAAAATGTGCCAAAATAACAGGAGGAAAAAAACCCACAGTCCTGTACACTTTAAATAACACAATATTGATTTATCCAGCAGTACCCCAGCTAAATGTCAAATGTTCTACACTTTCTGATTTAGACTTTGGTTACCCATAACACTAAAAACCACACACATAATTGCTAACAGTAGCCGAAAAAACTGAGACTCAAACTGTGCTGCTTGTCTCCTTATAGGCCTATGTTACATCTTGTTTACCTATGTGATGTAGTATCTTAATAGAACAAATGTAAAACTTGCACGGGACACCGAGGTCAGACTTAAACATAAACACTGAGTTAAAGAGTTATAACCAATGTATCAGGTCAATGAACAAACAGTGAATCTACACATTAGATAAAGTGGTTAAAATTAATTCAACTAACCATATACTGAATAAGTCATTTATAAAATAAAGATAAAGTAAATAAATAAAACTGATATTAATAAAACTGGAAAAGTGCAGTAAACTCCAATGAAGAGAACTATATAATAGCTGATTTGTGCTACCAGCCTACCGCTGCTTTGAAATGCTCTCAAAACAAAAACAAAAGGCAAACAACTTAGCTATCAATTAATAGGATTTCAACATATGGTAGAAGGATTCTTTGTCCACAGCATGAGTTATTTGTACAACATAATTAAAACAATGTATACAATTTCTTTAAACTCTCTGATGGTGGATCACAACATAGAAACAATGGGTGAAATCCTACCCCCTTGAAGTCAATGGGAATTTTGTCACTGATTTCAATGGAACCAGCATTTCATCCATACAAAATATACATATAAATTCAATACCTGTTTTTTTTTCTTTTTTTGACTAATATTTTAAATCACCATTAATGTAATCACAATTGCATTATAATAGGGAAAATAATGTGAACCCCAGGGCCATATCCTCAGCTGGTATTTAATGATGATGTGTATAAAGCTGACTTTTTAGAAACTTTCACTTGTTAATGAAAAGGAGCTTCTTATGCCTTTGTTCTGTGCAACCCTGAACTAAGGTTAATGCTTCAAGAATTGTACTGAAGATGTTGTTTTGTATAAGGGTTTCTTCTTTAATCCGGCTTACCTAGAGAAGCTGTAGCTTTTCCTACGACATATGCTGATTTGGTATTCCATTTTTCTTGAAGAGAATTTCTCCAGGCTGTAAAACATTACATTATGTGTAAGCATTATGTGGCAATAAAGCATAAACACTAGAGTATTTGGACTTCTGCCCAAAAGATTGCTTATTTATCTTGAGAAATCTGTGAGCACACCAAAATACTAATAACCAATACTACACTATAAATGTCAGCAATTCTATGTGTACAAAATAAAGATTTTAAATCTGTTATATGGTTCAATCTGAAAACAGTCTATAACATGCTTCAAAAAGCTTTGGTTGAACAAATACTGTTTTCAATTACTTGTGTTAAATAGTATTTTTAATGCAAACTTGCATGGTATCAGATCAACTGTAACTTGTAATGGTCAAAATATAAATGAGATTAACTAGGAATAAAAACTTAGTTAAACTTGCAGAAGAAAAAGAATTCCAGAGCAAAAAGTGCATGATAAACTGATGAATTTCAAATTGTGCAATAAGGATATCCAGTCTAGATTCAGTCATAAAACTGAAAGCTTAGACACAGAATAAATCCAAGATTTCATGCCAACAAATCAAAGAATGGTAAATAAATCCTATATTCATGCACTGGAATACTTCAGTATACAGCTCTATTTTATAAAAATAAGAAGACAAATGTATACGCTGATTGTGCTTTGAATAAAAAGAAAAATAGATCTATCAATATGGAAAAAAATATCCTAGAGAAGCAGACCCCAAAATAAAATGGCTAGGAAATAGCTTTTCTTTCTAAATATGTTAGTTAAATTATAGCTTCACACTGAGCAATGTTGTTCGGCTCCAGCCTCCTCCTCCCAATTCCTGAAAAACTGATTGAGCAGGGATAGATCTGATAGGTCTCCTATTATAATGCCTTATATAAAACAACAATACAGACTCACATGAAATATACTGAGTTCATTTCTGCCCTTCAGTTTTTTTTAAAAAACGGCTTAATAGAAATAGAAAAGATCCAGAGAGAGTCGTGCAAAAATAATAATAATAATAATAATCAGAAGAATGGAAAGCCTTCCATATAAGGTGATACTGAAAAGATTGGGACTGATTAGCTTACAAAGGAGTCTGAATAAGAGGAGACGTGTGTGAGGCTACACACCTTGTATTCAGACCCTACACACTATTGTAACAATCTTTGTACAAATATCCTTGTGACATTTCATTTCAAAACTAGTAACACATTGATCATTAACATTTTTGCATGATGTATGCACAGGGTGTGTACAAAATGTTATGAATATATGCTGGAAATATGACTAACGTGTGTTTAAACCAAGCATGCAGAGGGAGATGGTAAACAGGTCTGCCTTAGACAAAGGAATGTGTTTTTGATTCTCTGACCAGCCTGTTCTTCAGGCAAAGACAATGAAGGTCCACTTTTACATATTAGGTAAACAAAGCTGTTAAACTAACAAGACGGGGAAGAAAGAGCATGGAGCTTTCTTTATGACCAGACTCCATGTTGTCTTCCTTGTAGTTTGAAAAACCTTTATTTTGAAGAATAACCCTCAGAAGAATTCATTTAAAAGATTTATTAGACTATCAAGACAGGGGGTCTGAACCTCAAGTGATAAGCAACTGAATTAACTGATTGTATACAATATTACTATATTATAGAAGTGTATAGAGTGAGGTCTTTTATGAAACCCCATGACACAATAGTGATTAATATCAGTGTGAACTGTATGTGTTAACAGTACAAAAGAAATTCTGGATACTCATTGATATTAGGCTTTCCTGTCTGTGACCAAAGGGAGAAACATCCTTTCCCCCAGACAGGAATGCAGACAGCTGTCTACCTGTCTCCAATGAAATTATTCAAGATGTGACCAGATATACTGGAAGTTCTATTTACCTAGATATCAGCAGGGGGAAGGGAAGACCACAGGAAAGGAAAAACAGCGTGAGGTCATCCTGCCTCTTGAAACAAGTTAATTGAATTTAGGAAAATATAAGCAAGGGCAGAAGTCATCTTTGGCACCCATCACTAGACAGACAGAAGGAAACAGCACTCTTGCAAGCTGAGAACATGGAATCTTCCACCAAGGATGGGGGGAGGGAGGAAGGAAGGGTGGAAGACTCTGGAAACTGAATATAGGTGAGAAATCATGTTGAACAAGGCCTGTACCTTTCTAGATTAAGTTTTAGACTTTTATCTGTGTGTTTTCACTTTTATTTGCTTGTAACTCTTTCTAACTTTATTCCTTTACTTGGCATCACTTGGCCTATGTCCTATGTTAATAAATTTGTTTTATTTTTACTATAAACTAACTCAAGTGTTGCGTTTAAATGGAAGGGTGTATTTACTTCATTTAACTAAATAAGTTGTGATGTGATTTTGTGTCTTCAAAGGAATAAGAAGGTTTGTTTGTTCCTCTAAATTGTCCAGGAGAGGGCTGGACAGTGCCCAGCACAAGGGTCTGGGAAAATTTGGGATTGGAAGTGTGTTGGGGTCACCTTGCTGGTTGTAACCAAGGCTGGTGGAAGCCAGAGAGGGGCTGTAATAAGGCTGCTGGGATCAGAGCTGCTGAGTCAGGGCTGTCTAGAACACAGACACTTCAGGGTGTGACCTGCATTCTTGTAGGCTGGCTGTGAGTATACCAGACTGGGAGCTATAGTAGTAAAGCACTGTAAGATGCACAGTTTGCAGGGCAAATAGAGATACAACCCCCTCACTTCTCTGGACTGCACCCTGACCAATAACATGATAGAGGTATACGTAATTATTGAAAATATGTATGTATTCCAGTAGTGCTCAAAAGCCCGAATCAGAATTGGGGCCCAACTGTAATAAGTATTGTACAAATACAAATAAAGATATGGTCTTTTCCCCAAAAAGCTTAAAATCTAAGATGCTAATCCTGCAAACATTTAAACACAGGAACAGTTTCACAGAGCTGGTACTACTTACAAGTGTAAAATTACTCATGTACATCTTTGCATAATCAAAGCCTAAATATGGAGAAGGTAAATCAGGTGTTTCTAATTACCCTTGCTCATAATACAAGAACAAGGGGGATATAATTTGAAATGAAAAGATAAATACATTTAAAACTTGTGAAAGGAAATACTTTTTAAACAGTACATACTTAACCTGTGGAACTCATTGCCAGAAGATAAAACATTCAGTTCTAGAGTTTAGTATGATTTTAAAAAAGAATAAGATAGTTTTATAGTTAATGAGAACAATCAGAGTTATGTTAGTGGGAAGGGATGTCCACCCCACACAAGGCCTGAAGGGGTTAAGGTGGCGAGGTGGGTCAGTTAAAACACCTAGGCAGCACCTGGAGGAGGTGGCAAGTACTAATTAGA
The DNA here is from genome assembly GCF_009764565.3 of Dermochelys coriacea. NCBI lineage: Eukaryota > Metazoa > Chordata > Testudines > Dermochelyidae > Dermochelys > Dermochelys coriacea. Next base: position 104,673,641 of record NC_050074.1, on the reverse strand, counting down.
AATGAGGCTGAGCTGGACAGGAATAGACTGGACCTGTATAAAGCCCAGAAACTGAGGGCAGACGGGGGATATAGAGAGCGAGGCTACATTCGCTCTCAGGGTAGGGTAAGGTAGGATGTAGCCCAGGGATACAGCAGTAAGGTTCAGGACTGTGCAGACCTTTACGGCTTGTTGTAGGGTCTCTGGGCTGGAACCCAGCATAGAGGGAGGGCCTGGGTTTCCCTAGCAGCCGCTGGATAAGTGGCACTGTTAAGGGGTAATGATGGGAAGACTGCCTGGGACAGTGAGACCAGAGAGACTTTGATACCCAGGAAGGGGAATACTAAAGTGACCTGGCTGGAGGGCCAAGCCACAAAGGGAGAGCAGTTGAGTCCTGAGAGACTGAGGCACAGAGAGAGTGATGGAGTGACACTGCAGGAAGGGAAGTTGGCCTGGCAGAGCTAATCTGCAGGAGTGAGTAGAGCACCCCAGGACAGTTAGATAAAAATATTAAAAGATATATATCCTTGTTCTATGGAGAGTAAACCAATTACTAACTGTCTGGGAATAGAAAGAAACTCTCTCTATATGCAGGCTATTCAATAATTGTCCATTTATATGCTTTCTTGCACTTTCCTCTGAAGCACCTTGTACTAGCCACTGTTAAAGCCAGAATACCCAACTAGACAGACTATTGATCTAATCTAGTATGACAATTTCTATATAATGTTCCACAAGGCTTTTCCACCCAACCTGGTACATTGCTGTTTATTTATTATCATTTGTTCACTGTCTTTTCTCTACTTTTCAATCCAAATGACAGACTTTATATTCAAGATTTGAAAAAACTGTTTCAAGTAAGATTTCATGAGAAATCATACATTCATGATGATGGGGATGGCCAGTTTCTAGTGGGCTAAAGAGTTTTCAGCAAACACCTATGTACAATCCCAGAATATACCTTTATATATTAAAAACAAACAGATTCCTTAGTTGGTGCTTACTATTGTTATTGAATACTATTGAATAACTCGCATTCACTTCATGGGGAAAAACGAAGTCTAATTAGTAACTTGCACTCAGAGTAATTTTTGTTATAATAACTAGAAAAATTATTATTATGGGGGGGAACAAACAAACAAAATCTCTACATGTGAAAGCTCACCTAAGCATAAAGAAAAGGAGGACTTGTGGCACCTTAGAGACTAACAAATTTATTTGAGCATAAGCTTTCGTGAGCTACAGCTCACTTCATCGGATGCATTCAGTGGAAAATACAGTGGAGAGATTTATATACACAGAGAACATGAAACAATGGGTATTACCATACACACTGTAACCAGAGTGATCACTTAAGGTGAGCTATTACCAGCAGGAGAGTAGGGGGGAACCTTTTGTAGTGATAATCAAAGTAGGCCATTTCCAGCAGTTGACAAGAACGTCTGAGGAATGGGGTGGGGAGGGAGATGGGGGATAAACATGGGGAAATAGTTTTACTTTGTGTAATGACCCATCCACTCCCAGTCTCTATTCAAGCCTAAGTTAATTGTATCCTGTTTGCAAATTAATTCCAATTCAGCAGTCTCTCGTTGGAGTCTGTTTTTGAAGGTTTTTTGTTGAAGAATTGCCACACAAAGATGGACTACAAGCCATCACACTACAGGCCAGTCCTTGCTTACAGACAGCCCCCCAACCTGAAGCAAATACTCACCAGCAACAACAAACCACACAACAGAACCACTAACCCAGGAACCTATCCTTGCAACAAAGCCCGTTGCCAACTCTGTTCACATATCTATTCAGGGGACACCATCATAGGGCCTAATCACATCAGCCACAATTTCAGAGGCTCATTCACTTGCACATCTACCAATGTGATATATGCCATCATGTGCCAGCAATGCCCCTCTGCCATGTACATTGGTCAAACTGGACAGTCTCTATGTAAAAGAATAAATGGACACAAATCAGACTCAAGAATTATAACATTCAAAAACCAGTCGGAGAACACTTCAATCTCTCTGGTCACTCAATTACAGACCTAAAAGTGGCAATACTTCAACAAAAAGCTTCAAAAACAGACTCCAATGAGAGACTGCTGAATTGGAATTAATTTGCAAACTGGATACAATTAACTTAGGCTTGAATAGAGACTGGGAGTGGATGGTCATTACACAAAGTAAAACTATTTCCCCATGTTTATCCTCCCCCCTCCTCCCCCACTGTTCCTCAGACGTTCTTGTCAACTGCTGGAAATGGGCCACCTTGATTATCACTACAAAAGGTGTCCCGTCCCCTCCACCCCGCTCTCCTGCTGGTAATAGCTCACCTTAAGTGATCACTCTGGTTACAGCGTGTATGGTAATACCCATTGTTTCATGTTCTCTGTGTATATAAATCTCCCCACTGTATTTTCCACTGAATGCATCCGATGAAGTGAGCTGTAGCTCACGAAAGCTTATGCTCAAATAAATTTGTTAGTCTCTAAGGTGCCACAAGTCCTCCTTTTCTTTTTGCAAATACAGACTAACACGGCTGCTACTCTGAAAGCTAAGCATAAAGCAGCATGGTGCCTTTAAATATTCAACGTCAATTATTAGATAAGATTATTATTTTTTAAAATATACTCATACATGCACACTAAGTAGCTTCTGGTGGACGAGAGAATGAAATTTACAAAACTTCATTTAAAAAAAGACAGAACCAAAAAGATATAAATCTGCACTTACCTTCATTTTTACTATTCTCTCCCAAACATAACTTGGCAGCTTCTACTGCTCTTGGACTGGTAAAAATTAAACCCTCATAACTATCTGGATGAGAGAGCTACCAAAAAACAATTTAGAAAATATATTTAGATAAACTCTGGGAAGTTCAAAAAACATACAGTGAATGTTACAATTTTACAATATGAAAATTACAGTTCAAATTGTCAAATATTTTGATCAGTTAATAAAAGTAGCAGAAATATTAATGAGATTTATAACACTGAATTCAGGTTAACTCAAACTTTCACACAAGACAACATTAATTCTGAAATCTGAATATAGGAACAGACATAAATTCTTCTCTCCAGACTGGAATGTGAGAAAAGTATATGATGGATTTAAAATTCTTACAGGGGAAGCTAATAATTATTGTTAGCAGTAACTCAGAAAGTATCAGGAGGGCAGGTGCTTGCCTCACTGCCAGGATGAAGAATAGTTCAGATTACTGACTGTCTATGCAAAAAACAACACCAACAAAAAATTTTCTGGGGGATCCTAATAATTGTAGGCCTTGTCTGAACAAAGTAACAGATTACACAATTTAAACTCAGCATTTCAGTAAATATCCCTGGATATTTGTAAGAACAAGGACAACACAGAATTGTGTATCTCAAATTTTAAACAAAATAACTTTTAAAATGGTAGAGAGAACATCAAGTGTGCAATTTTGTGGGTGCAGCCCAAAATTTGAAGCCCAGGGCAAGACACCTGTTAAAGACACTTTTTCCCCCTCCTGGCTCTAGGGTAATGGGGGGCTGAAAAGTACTGAGCACTTTTGAAAATCTTGCTACTTTATTTAGGCTCCTGCATGGGAGCTTTTGGGTGCTGAGCTCTTTTCAAAACATGGCATAAAAAGTGTAAAATACTCATCTTATACAGGAGTACAGGACAATTGTTTAAGATACTTTTTAACAACTAAGCGCCCAATCCTGAAACTGGCTCTGTATGGAACCTACTGCAAGCAATAACCCTAATATAGAACACACAAATAACGAATATTCAAATAATGTGGGAAAACTTCTTTAGCATAAATACCATTTTCTATCATCTCAGTTATATGATTTCTTTACAAACAATAAAATAAAAATTAGGACTGTCAGATGTCTGAGGCTTATAGATAAATTTGGGTTAGCAATCAGATATCATATAAAGATCTACAACACAAAATGCTAATAACAAACGCATGTATATTGCATGCCCTGAGAATAAAAAATGATAGGATTCAAAGTAGGGTTAAATACTGGCCCCCACTAAAGTCCATGGCAAAACTCCCATTTACTTCAGTGAAACCAGGATTTCACCAAAGCTGTTTGTTTCATTTAACCTCCTCATAAAGTGTATTTAATGCTACTAAAGCTGCAAAGAAAGCACTATCTTAGGGCTTTTTCAAGTAGAACATAACTGGGATCACCCATGCCTCATAACCCTGGCTGTGTATATTGGATTCATAACTGGCCAACTCATTCACTGCTAATTAGTTTGTATCATAGTAAGGGGTTTGTTTTTTTTAAGTCTTTAGTTCTGCAGCTGCAGGATATGGTAAAGTATGTGTAAGTGCAGAACTTGTGCTAATGAGCTGCCCCACGGTAACTTCCATAAACATTTAGAGAACGCACTGTGCATGTACAGCAAGCATTTGGAAGGAGAGGTGCTGCAGCCTCAATATGTTCATTGACAGTAACATCACTTGCCTGGCGCTAGAGAAATTCTCACACAGCTGGGGATGACCCTCAGCAACCTGGTTTCCTAAACTTTAAAACAATTACAGGTTTCAGAGTAGCAGCCGTGTTAGTCTGTATTCGCAAAAGAAAAGGAGTACTTGTGGCACCTTAGAGACTAACAAATTTATTAGAGCATAAGCTTTCGTGAGCTACAGCTAAATGCATCCGATGAAGTGAGCTGTAGCTCACGAAAGCTTATGCTCTAATAAATTTGTTAGTCTCTAAGGTGCCACAAGTACTCCTTTTCTTTTTTTAAAACAATTGTAATTTAAAAATATCTTTGCCTCCAGCCCAGGGGCAGAGGAGAGGGAAGGAGAAATCCCCCTTGTCAAATTGAGAGCTATATAACCAGAACATCCATCATGAGTCTCCTTTCATTGTTTTCTTTGAACGAGCTAGCATTTAAAGCTCTCTTCAGCTGACTAACAGGCCCTGTCAGAGTTCAGATGGGGAACAGATGTGAATACTGTCTAAGCCTGAGCATGATTTCTCAAAGCACATTGAAAGAGTCTTTCATAGATATTCATAGAATATCAGGGTTGGAAGGGACCTCAGGAGGTCATCTAGTCCAACCCCCTGCTCAAAGCAGGACCAATCCCCAATGTTTGCCCTGGATCCCTAAATGGCCCCCTCAAGGACTGAACTCACAACCCTGTGTTTAGCAGGCCAATGCTCAAGCCACTGGCTATTCTATAGAAAAAGGCTCTGTATTTAATGCATGCACTAAGACTTAAGTGCCAGTAACATAATGTATACAGGACCAATACACTCCTTCCATATGGTTTTTCATCATTTTCAACTCCGCTGCTCGGTTTAAGCTATTCACTCTACTGCGACTTTATACGTTTGTGACAGGGTGCAGCCTGGGACTGTGGACCCCTATGCCCCCTTAACTCTCCAGCCTGGGCTGTCCCTCACAGAGCTTTGCTGGTCACAACCAGCAAACCCCTCCAGGCACTGTTATCACTCAGCACAACCTCATGTGGAGCCCCACACCCAGCTAGCTTGCATGAATGCTCCCAGAGCCACTCATGAATCACACAGAGAAAGGCACCTGGCAAATCCCCCCAGCTCCCAGTCTTGTACCCCAGGAATATACCCTCTTGTACTGTTTAGACCCTTTCTTGAACAGTGCAAGTTTATTAATTGGTTCACCAATGGAAAGTGGACATACACCAGCCTTGTAAACCTGTGCAGATTTATCAAGCACTTCAGGCAAACTCAAGGGTAAAGATAACAGTAAAACAAGTTATTAATTATAAAAGATTTTAAGTGATTATAAGTGATAGGCAAAAAGTCAGAGTGGTTACCATAAGAAAAGAAATACAAGCACGTAGTCTAAACTCTCAACTCTATTAAACTGGGCAACATCTAGATTAAGCAGTTTTCTCACCTCACTGGATATTGCAGTTCATATGACATAGGTTCACCCTTGAAACCTGGGCCAGTTTCCGATATTGGAATCTTCAGTCTTCTGAGTGTCTTTCCTTGTTGCTTGCAGCATAGCTCCGGGGAGGAGAAAGGGCAAAGCATGGGGCCCCTGTGTTCTGTTTTATACCCTTAATCCATGTGCTTGGAGAACACAAGTCCAGCCATGTCGGAGGGCACTGCTGAGTCCCCAGGCAAGGTTAAGTAATTTCCCTGGTGTGGCCTTGTGCAAGTGAGTCATTGAATTGTAACTGCCTTGCCGGACAATGGCTGTTGATGGTTGTTGGACACTCGCCTGGGCATTGGTTATCCCTCATTGTCTTTGGGGAGCTAGTATCTGGGGCGCTTCCCAAACCCACGGCATATTTTAGTGACAATCATATAACACAATTCTCATAACTTCATATGCATTGATGATATACATATTTAGATGGAACAGTGGGTTTCAGCAGATCATAACCTGTTCTCTGATACCTCACGTGGCATGCTTTATACGCAATATTACAATTATATATAGATGATGAATCTGCGGGCTATAGAGTGCTCCTCGGAGATATAGAGTGTCACAACATTTTAGGATGTAAACTCTCATAATGCATAAGTCTAAATCCCAAGCATCAGGTTGGAAAACTATGAAGCCTATTTTCAAAGTTTCAGGGTAACTGCAGCTGCATTTCCCATCCCATGCTCCCTCAAGGGTTTCTGGTTCCCAGCCGTCACCTCTCCTGGATGGAACCAGTGTCTCACTCCTTTCTGACATGGGGGCTTAAGGCTGAACAAGCTCCCAGCTTTATAATTGCTAATACCTCAGTAAGTCAGTCTGCCTAAAAGGTAAGTGCCTGTCCTTTGCTTCCTCTTTGAGAGCTATGACCAGCGTACTGCCAACACTTACAAATTACCCCACAGCTCCTTCTAAGTCAGTACATTTATTATTAAGGTAAAATCATCACAAAGAAAGCATATAAAAACAACAACAAAAAATGTGCTACACATGCTACAAAGCTTACCAGGGTTACCCCCAATTTGAACATAGGTCACTGGTAATGTCAGTCCTTCAAATCTGACGACTAGGTTTTCCCCATGGTTGCAAGTTCAGTCTTTAGATCAAGAACCAGAATGAAGGCCCTGAGTTATTTTAAGATGGGGCTATTTATCCAAAAGTCCTTTCTTGTCTGTTGGCCTCTGTAAAAATCTAGTTAGAACCAGAATATGCAAACCTACCTTGGTGGTAGTACCTTTCTGGAGGTGTTATAAACTGAATGATTTGTGCTGATCATCCCTTACTGATTTCAATTCCTGAAGGAGCCATGGTAACCCTCAGCTCTCGGAAAGCATACAATCTCTGGCCCACAGAGGTACCATTCATACATTTAATAGAAAAGGGTCTCCCAAAGATATTGCAGAAAGTTGCCTATCTGCCTCAAGTATATTGAAAAGTGGATTGCTTCTGCATGAGATGATCCTCTAATTTAACAAATGCATTCTAAGGGGAGTCTTCCTCTGTGGGATGAACAGCTCTTCCAATGTGTTTCAGAACTCATGCCCACATGTTTTCCACTTTATTTTTATCCATTTCTCAAGAATTTTCCCCTCAAGTACTTCACCACAGCCAGAACTTAACCAACTTTACAGAATAAAGTAAAAGACTGAGTTGTTAGCTCTAGCTTTGAAAACTTTTTGGCTGTCATTAGGGATTCAGGGGCTTTGTTACAAAGAGGTGGTTTCCATTAAAATTTAATTAAAAAGTTTATATTTGTTTTTTAGTTTTAATAATCATGTAACAGGCCCAGGTGCTTGGAAACTGACTCAATAAGAATTTCTAAACAAACATCAGAGTAGAGGGTTTAAAAAAAATACAGGAAAGAAAATCCATTTTATGAGATTGAACTGAAAATTTTGAAGTTGTTTCTAGCTTGCAGGGTTTAAAACGGAACAATTTCTCACTCCCCTCCCCACAAATTTTCAGGAAATTCCTTTTAAAAAATGTTTGAATTTTTGTTTTCCTCCTCTCACTTTTTTGCCACCAGGTGCAATAAAATAAATTATGTGCAGGGACATCATTTGTCATTAACTTTTCCTTTTTCCTAACTTTTGAAAAGTCGTAAAATAGCAAAAGAAAAAATGAAACTAATTCTGCCACAGTAATTATTCAAACATCTCCGGTTTTTGAAGAGTCTGAATTTTCATTTTTCCTTTTGCCACTCTAGCTTCTCCAATGTAAAGAAATTTTGAAAAGTTATAGTGGCAAAGGGAAAAACGAAAAAGTGACACTCTCCCTCCCCCAAAAACCTAGTTATGATTAATTTAATGACAAAATGGAGGGGCAAGAGGGAGCAACAATGAATCATTAAAATTTTTGAAACTTTCAATTTCAACAAAAAAATAAAATAAAACAGAAAATTTAAAAAAAAAAACAAAAGCTTTTTGTGAAAGTTTTCAGTTTAGGAAAAGGACCATCTTTTGTCCGCAAAATGTTTCAAAACAAAAAATGTCAACCAGCCCTACTAAACACATTTCTTTTCTGTTTCTTTCTCCAGCTCACATGGTCCTTCCCTCCTCTCTCAAGTCCATAAAATCCCCATTATTTAGAGCATTCTGTGGAACACACCATTGGGCACCTGTCAGGTAGGGAAACTTGAACAGAAAACAGTGTCCTTAGAATCTAGGCAACAGATAGTTCATATCATACAAACAAGTTCTTATGAAGACCTATCTTTTTCTTGCATAAACCCACCTTCCTACACATACCTTCCTTTATGTAAATCCTAGTGTTACAGCACACTATGCTGTAGGAAGGAGCACAGAAGAAAGCACAGTCTTAACAAACAGAGGTCACTGATGAGCAGCTCAAACCATTAGGTGTGCCATCCCTATGCCCAGTGGTTTTCAACCAGGGGCCAGGGTACCCTGGGGGGCCACAAGCAGGTTTCAGAGTTCCATCAAGCAGGGCCGGCATTAGACTTGCTGGGACACGGGGCAGAAAGCCAAAGACCCACCACATAGGGCTGAAGCCCAGGGCCCCAAGTCCCACTATCCAGGGCTGAAGCTGAAGCCTGAGCAACTTACCTTCGCAGGGCCCCAGGCAACTGCCCTGCTTGTTACCCCCTAATGCTGGTCCTGGCTTTTCTATACAGTAAAATAGTTGTTGTGGGCCATGGAGTTTTTATAGTATGTTGGGGTGGGGGCTCAGAAAGAAAAAGGTTGAGAATCCCTGTCCTAGCCCCCACTCGTTTGGGAAGCAAGAAAGAAAGACCTAAATTCAAGCCTGTTTTCTTACTAGGCAGCAGATACACTTCCATGGCGAAGTTTTGTAGGCAATTGACCTAGTATTATAGTCACTGCAAGACTGGATATAGCTCATCCCAGCTGAATCTGTCAGGTTAGTTACATGAGAAGGGACTACATCATCTAAGGATGTCAGGGAGACGAGTTTGGTATGCTCAGTGAAGTCCTTCACCATCATTAGTAGCAGCTTTTTGGTCCAATTAGGCAATGAGGGATGAGACTAACAAAGTATATATTTAAGGAGGGGACTGGAGTTGTGAAAAAGTTCTTTAACTCCCTATCAATTCAGGAGAGAAACAGCAATACAGATAGCAGTGAGAGGATTGAATCAGGATTTGTCTTTGTAGCTTGGCAGTCATAGGGCATAATTTCTCCAACAGAACTACTAATTAATTGATCTTTAAGTATTCAGGGTAAATAGGCCTAATCCCCTGAGATGGGATATTAGATGGGTGGGATCTGAGTTACCCAGGAAAGAATTTTCTGTAGTATCTAGTTGGTGAATCTTGCCCATATGCTCAGGGTTTAGCTGATCGCCATATTTGGGGTCGGGAAGGAATTTTCCTCCAGGGCAGATTGGAAGAGGCCCTGGAGGTTTTTCGCCTTCCTCTGTAGCATGGGGCACGGGTCACTTGAGGGAGGATTCTCTGCTCCTTGAAGTCTTTAAACCACGATTTGAGGACTTCAATAGCTCAGACATAGGTGAGGTTTTTTGTAGGAGTGGGTGGGTGATTCTGTGGCCTGCATTGTGCAGGAGGTCAGACTAGATGATCAGAATGGTCCCTTCTGACCTTAGTGTCTATGAATCTATGAATCTAAAAGGTTGAAATCTTACCTTTTCAAAGAAAGTTTGAAGAGAGACAAATTCAAATGACAAAACAGGGATTAAAGCTGCTTCAAATCCATATAATCCTAATTCCTATGGATAAAAGTATATCTAGTCATTGGAATGCATCACAAATAGTGTCTATTTATATTTATAAGAATGGGCTATTTGGCAACAGAACTATTCAACTACTTTTCTGAACTAAAATCCAACACTATCTATGGAATTTTTGGTTGTTTTTGTTGATGAATTTAGTGCTGCTGAAAGATATTGTACTTACAGCCCTGGAGACTGAGGCCCTCTATTTATCCATTAAACAGGTACAATATAAGCCAGTGGTGGGCAAATTTTTTGGCCTGAGGACCACATCTGGGAATAGAAATTGTATGGTGGGCTATGAATGCTGACAAAATTGGGGTTGGAATGCAGGAGGGGGTTAGGGCTCTGGGGTGGGGCCAAAAATGAGAAGTTCAGGGTGTGGAAGGGGGCTCTGGGGTGGGGTGGGGGGTTGGGGTGCGGGAAGGGGAGCAGACTCTGGCTGGGGTGTGGGATCTGGGGTGGGGCTGGGAATGAGGAGTTTGGGGTGTAGGAGGGTGCTATGGGCTAGGACTGAGGGGTTCAGAGGGTGGGAGGGAGATCAGGGCTGGGGCAGGGCGTTGGGAAGAGACTCAGGAGTGCAGGGTCCAAGCAGCGCTTACCTCAAATGGCTCCCAGAAGCAGCAGCATGTCCGTTCTCCAGCTCCTACGCCGAGGCACAGCAAGGCAGCTCTGCATGTTGCCCCATCCGCAGGCACCACCCCTGCAGCTCCCATCGGAGCACCGGAGGGGGCCATTGGAGCATGTAGGAGCCAGATAGGAGTCATGCCGCTAATTCCGGGAGCCACATGGAGCGGCCCCTGACCCTGCTGCAGCGCCAAAGCGGGGCACATCCCGGACCCCAGTGGGAACTCGAGCGCCAGCTTAAAATGGCTGGTGGGCTGGATCCAGCCGGTGGGCCATAGTTTGCCCACCCCTGATATAAGCAGTTTCTCACCACTGATGTGCCTTAGTACTAAGGGCCCAATCCTGCAAATTGTTACATGTATATGAAGTACATTAAAGCCAGTGGGACTATCTGCACAAGTAAGAACTGCCCATATGAATATGGTTTGCAGAGAAAAGGCCAATTATAGGGGTAAAAGGTATTTAAGTATCCAATTATGTTCTTGGACTCTCAATGGAGACTGCTAACAATTGTTTGTAACAATTACAAAATACAGTAGTCCTAATTCTGATCTATATGAAAGCAAACTGATATTTAGTCATTTACGCAGTTTAAAACTAACTTCAATAACAATGGATGATTACTCAACTAAGAACGTTAACTGTCATATCTAAAACTACTCTTTGCAATAGTGAAAATTACACTGGAAAGTTAGTTTTCTCAATGGATACTAACATTTCAAACACTTTTTCCTGTTTTGTAACACCCAATCACATTAATCTTGTTTAATTGCTAAGTATTATTATTATTAACAGTGAAACAGCACAAGGGATAGCTTCCCCCACCCCCATGTTACTTACTTGAATATATGGATCTGGTCCTGAGTCTCTGTCTTTGGGGTCCTTCAGTAACAGAACCTTCATTGTTTACCAAAAATGGCCACAGAACACTGAAACACAACAAAGAAATATCTAAATTAGATCTAGAGGACTTCTCTCTGTACAATGCCAGTAAAAGTTATGCATCACAAGAAACAAGATATTTGACAGATGCACTACTGTTTACCTAATGAGTAAGCAATTAACGAACATTCTCTGGGAGTGAACACCCACCCTGATAAGGCCAGCAAAAAGCATGTTGGTTTTGATTGATACCACTTACAGAGAAACAAACGACAATGAAAACCAAAAAAAGAATGCACTTTGAAAGAAAACACTTTTAAAAAGGAATAAAGATCTCAGTAACATATTAACATAGCAATATAATGAGCATCTTCTGACAGCTTTGCTATTCTATTCTATATTGGTTCTTATACTGACCTCATCACATGGTATTTGTGCACCTTCCAGTAGTGCACTAAGCCAGCGTTTCTCTCACATGCGGCCACAGCCACCTGGGCAGTGATGTGGGGGTAGGGGCAAAGTATTGGCCCCTCCTCTGGGCTTGCAAGTAGGGGCTGGGCCCTGCCCCAATCTGGAGCCACAAACACAGGAGGAGCTGACAGCCGATGTGACTTTCCCACCTTCCCATGGGCAGTGGGACTCAGGCTTCCAGCTTCAGCCCTGGGGTGGCAGGCAGCAAGCTTCGGCCATGTGGCGGCAGCCTCTGGAAACTGGGTTCAGGCTCACCACCTGCCTCATTGTCTCTGGCCCCCACTGCCTCTCTTGGCCCCTGACCCATCCACCCCATCACCCCTGGCCCCCAATACCTCCCTACCCACCACCCCATCCAAGGCTTAATTTGTCCCCTGGCTTGTGTAAGTCTGCTGTGAAAAGTGATATTTGTATGTTTGTTAATATCACTTTTAACTGCTTCACAGCTAGCTAACAAGTCTGCTGCTGTGAAAAGTGATATTAACGAACATACAAATATAATTTTTCACAGAAGCAGACTTACTAGCTAGCAATTCTATTCAAAAGAAAAAAAACGGAAACCAAAAAAGCAAAAGAAACAACTACAAAAAAAGACAAGAACATGCAGAGCACCTTATTTGTGTTTCTATTCTGTTTAGGTCCAGTAAAGAACTGTACATTGTTGTTGTTATTGAATCTGCAAAAAACCCAACAACTCTACATAAATACATTACAATGATTTGGACAGGTATGTGTGCATATTTATTTGTTTTTTCTAAAGTGAATTAAGTTTTTCGGAAAATTGTCATAGTGGCCACCAGCAAGAGTTGGTGGCCGCACTCTGAGGACTCCAAAAAATGTGTTGTGAGAACCCCTGCACTAAGCTACATAACTAACATCTGTCACATTTATTTTTTCATCCTCTCCCCAGGAAGAAAAGTGTATGTAGTAGTGTTTTATCTTGGAATTTATTTTTATAATATGTGTATTTCAGAGCACACACTTCTAAATGAAGTCAACAGAAGCTATAGGAGCTCAATATATCTGAAAATCAGACCCCATTGACGTCAATGAGACGTCCTACTCGTGCTTAAAAGGAGGCATGAGCTTAGATACTTTGCTGAATTGGGGCCTAAAGTGACTTCTCTCCTACAGGAGGATTCAATATCAGAGCCATGACTGGAACTCATAATAATACTTTCTATTGTTGAGGTGCTAATCATGTCTCTTGAGATAAGGTTGTGATGACAGTTGCATGATAAGAAGTCTAATTTTGACACACACATCCTTTTAACTTTTCATAGGAAGAAGGTATTCCCATGAACATTTTTATGCTTAATTTAGAGGAGGCAACAAATATTTTGGGGGGTGTCAAACACAGAGCTTTTTTTCTTGAAAAATAAGTGTTCTCGTGATTTTTCAGCCATTTATAACTTTGAAAAAAAATTCCATAAACTCCAAAGTCAAAATAAACAAAGTTTGGTATACCCCTCTGCAAAGTATAGGTTATTAGAATTTTGATTTTGAAACTAAAGGCATTAACAATCTTTCCTGCTATTGACTGGATCTCCACTAGCCACCCCACCATAAAAAATTTAAGCATTTCAAAACTTCAACCAGTTACTGATTAGCACTTAATAATAATGAACTTAAAGCACCGCAATGCAGTGTGGAACTGGCAGAGTTGTTAAAGTTCCCTGAAGGAGAATACATTTTTGGAATAATTTATTAAATTTCCTATAGCACAGCTCTCCTCTTGCAGACATTAGCAAGTCCACAGGAGGCAGTGTATCAGGGGAAGATCTAAGCCCAAATTCGCTGACAGACCAAATAAGATACACAGGAGAACAGCTCCTGCTCCAAATTCTCTTACATAGACTACTGAAGTAGGTCTCAACTTTGGCAGACTTCATCAAGCCCTCAGGAGGGTATGTGCCTCTCTATCTGTCTGTCTGTGAAATATACATGTTGCTGGGTTTTTCCTTCATATTTTTTTTTTAAACATAGGAAATTCACACACAAAAACTTTAACTTACTCTTAAAAGTTATTCCAGTACTTACTACAAATGTTATATAAATTACATTAAAGAACATTACAATTAAAAACCCAACAGTCTAAGCCTTAGAGAGTATTGAAATATTTCTTAAGGTAACATATATGTACTCCAATATCCTTACAGTTCACACATTCTCTTAACAATAGTGACACACACACTTCATAAATTACTTAAACTCTGACCACAATATGAACTTACAAACTTTTCCAAAATATACATCACTAATTACATACTTTAAATAATATATGGCACATATATAATGACATTTTAAAAAATCCTTTCACCTCTTTGAAGACAGCTGTATAATGTTTAATAATACTAAGAATGAAATAATCAAAAATGTAAATCTAAGAAAAAATGAAAATCCTCCCAAGGCAATAATTCTACTAGGGAAGAGTAAAAAAGCCAAACTAGAGTTACAAAACCCCAGAATGAAATCATAAAGTTGATTCAGGTGCATTCTGGAAGGAGGGGAGTTGTTACTGATGTTTTGGATGTAGTCAGAACCAAATTATCTCCCTATCATGTAGCCTGTTGTGTGTCAAATACTGAATAATAATAAACAGGTAAGTATCCATACTTATAAGCTTATTATAGGCTTCTGACTATCAAATGAATTCCACTGTTTAGTTCTTGTGGGCAAAATATATATTAAAACTAAAGAAAAAATATTGGGAAAAGTCTTATATCACAAACTACTCTAATATGCAATTAGCTGAATGCCCAGTTTACACAGAAAACACACAACTTATGTTTTGGACTCAGCCACCTGGTTTACTTTGAGTAAGCCTGCTTGCTCCTGATTCCAAGAATGTCGTTGGCTTGCTTTCTGCCAGAAAGCAGCTACTTTATTGACTTCAAAGGGACTGCAAAGCGTGCAACTGAAAACAGAATTTGGGCGAGAGTGGCTGCGGCTTTGTGCTCTCCTGTAATATTTGTCATGCCATGCTAGTGTCCTTTGAGGGGATTTGGTGCACTTGCTGTAAAAGCAGCTACAAACCTCTCTGAACCTTGTGTCGTCTTTTCTTTCACAGTTCAGGCAGGTTTATTTGGCAAATATATTGACATGTTTGATAAAATATAAATTGCACCAGTATGGCAATGTTCTCTCACAGCAGAGATGTCCCATAGAAAAGACAAACCTTGCATTGTTTTGGCTACAGCCTATACAAACTCATTTTTCTTAGCAATTATGCCCTAGGACAACTGACATCACCATGAGTGTAGGCACAATGCTACCGCAACAGATGGGGATGAGTATAAACAGCAAAGAAGCTGAATGTGGGCAAAAATGCATGTTGAACATGATATTCCCAAACCAGAAATGTGGAAACAGCGGTTATTGCTGAAGTTGTACTCCCATGACTAAGGGAATATACCATCAGTACTTAAACTATAAATTGGATTTCCTTTAGAAATAATACTTTTTAAAAGAAACATCTTTTGCGGCTTATTACAATGTGTTATAGGTGCCACAGACACAGGAATAATGATCTGTATTTATAATGGAATCTTCAAGCCCTTGAGACTCTGAGAAGGAGCCCTTGAAATTGGCTATTGAATTATTATTCTGAACAGCTGGACTCCTGCTGAATAAACTGAAAGAGTATAGAACCCCGTGAGACATTTCTGGTGTATAGAAGAGTCCTATGTATCCTAGAAATGGTGGAAATACATGAATAATACACACAACTTCCTTGGCAATATATTCAGTGTGTTCCCACATATACTTAAACATTACGCTCCTTTATATATTTCTCAAGAGATATATACAAACTTGTGACCAACATTAAAAAAAGTTCCTGTAAAGAAGTATCAATGGAAAATGGAAGTCCATTTACTCAGCAGCTGTCGATTTACATCTGGAAATCGGAAATGAAGCAGAAATGTTCCTTCCCACTGCCAATTCTTTGCCTAAAAGTCAAACCCTTTAAACAGACCGTGGGCCAAATCTGCCAGATGCTTTTTGAATAGACTCCAAAATCTTTTTATTTACTTATTTTTTTTTATTTTTTATTTTTTTTTTTGTTATTTTCTCTGGAGTCTGGATCTTGATCAAGACATTTGGACCTTGACAAAAAGTAGTTGACTACCCCTGCCTTAAAACAAGTAACTAAAGCCAATCTTCCAAAATGCCATCATTGCAATGATTGTTCTTCAGTGCTAATGTAAATTGTAGGAGGTGATCTGCGCAGGGGGGGCTTTTGCCCTTTTTTTTGCTTCTTTATGATGTACAAAGGAGGCCTAAAAAGCGAAGGGTAGGAGGGTTCTGCTTGATTTTCACATTAGAAATTCAGGTTTTATCTACCACGTAAGATGCCACGCATCACTAGAAACCTCCCAGGATTACGAAATTACAGAAACAAAACAAAACAAAACAAAAAAAAAAACCTTAAAAAACGGAGAGTTGATTTTTTTTTTTTTTTTTTTTTTTTATAATTCATACCCTTTAAACCCCTTCGGTTTTGCAAACACCGGGGAACAGAGTGGCCGCTGCTCAGACTCTGCACAGGGAGGCCGGGCTCTTCTGCGGAGCTCACCTGCTGGCGAGCTCCCGGGCTTCGCATTTTCGCGGCCGTGCCCCCGCCCCCGCCATGTTTCCCTGCCCCAGGAGCCCCGGCCACCCCATCTCCACGTCCCTCAGCCACCCCGGCGCCCCCTAGAGCTGCGGGCCCCGCCCCGCCGCGCCCACGCCGGCTCCCCGGCCCGCTCTCAGTCACAGCCCCCAGGCCGGGCCCCTCCCGCCGCTCACCTGCGCGCGGGGGCCCGGCGGGGGCCGCCCCGCTCCTCCTCCTCCGCGCGGCGGCCTTCCGGCTCCGGGGCGCCTGCGCGCGGCGGCGGCGGCGGGACTGCGGCATGGCTACGCGGGCCAAGCGGAGAGCGGCGGGGCCGCCCGAGCGGCGGGAGCCGGACGGGGACGAGCAGGACTCGGACTCGGAGCAGGGGGATTCGGCCTCCGAGGAGGGAGAGATCAACGAGGTGACTGGCGAGAGGGCCGGAGGCCCCGGTCCAGCTGGAGCCGCGTGGGCAGCGGGGCCCGCTCTGCCTTCCCCTCCCGCTGGTCCCGGAGCCCTTCTCCCCTTCGGTCTTACTGCCCCCTTGCCAGGGCCTCTGTCGCCCCCTCCTGCGGGTGGCCGCCCTCCCTCTTTTGCTGCACCTCTCTTCCCCCTTGCCCCCGCTTCTTACAGCGCCGGGGCTACGCCTTTCTTCTCCCGTAATCTTAGACCCACTTACTCTCTTCACCAGCCCGTGCCTCAGTTTCCTGGGCTGTAAACGTGGGTGGGGGAGTGGGGGCGCTACATTTAAGTCCTGTGGAAAGTGCGTTGAGATCTGCAGGTGAAAGTACTATCTGGCAGCTAGGAGGTAGTATTATGCTATCCCTGTGTGTTCCTCTTATAAGGCCTCACCCTTCCTTTCTCGAGTCTGTCTTTCTACATAAAGAAAAGGAGGACTTGTGGCACCTTGGAGACTAACCAATTTATTAGAGCATAAGCTTTCGTGAGCTACAGCTCACTTCATCGGACGCATTTCACGAAAGCTTATGCTCTAATAAATTGGTTAGTCTCCAAGGTGCCACAAGTCCTCCTTTTCTTTTTGCGAATACAGACTAACACGGCTGCTACTCTGAAACCTGTCTTTCTACATGTTTATCTACTCCCCATTTTTGTTTCCTGAAGAGTAACTTTTGATTTATTATCTCTGCCTTTCCTGGAAAACAAAACAAAAACACTCCTAGACTCAGAATTAAATGCAGTTTTCGGGCAACATGCAGTATTTTTAGGCTAATATTTTTGTTGGAGCAAAGCAAAGTTAATTTAGCAAAACTAGAAAATCAAGAAAGGCCAGCTAACAGGCTCAAGTGCTTATGCTGAGAGAGGGTGATGTCATTGTTGATATTAATAATATACTAGTATTGTCTCTATTTTTGATGTACTGATTTCTGCAGAATTAAAATAACACTAATTGTGAAAGCTTAAATGCAAAGTTAAAGTTAAAAAATTGAACAGTTCAAAGTTAGGAAATGTAAGCAATCTCATAATAATAAGATTATAGTACCGTCATTTGTTTGCCCTTGTGGCATATACTGGGCCTAATTGCACCCAATTCAAGAAAACACCTGTTTTCTGTGGCCCCAAACCTGCAATGCAGAACAAGCTGTAGTCTCAAGGAGGCCTGCTTTAGGACCTCTATATTAAAGTATACATTTAACAGCCAAAATAGCAATGCACCATGCAATGTGTGTATAATGAGTTGGTTACTGCTAGAGCCTTAACTTCTGTATATTTTTACTTTTTAATGTTTATATTGCCAAACTTGCAATCAGTTCCACATGGGCAACCCCTACATATATATGGAGCCCATTGAAACCACGTAGGAATAAGGGTCTGCCTAGGTGGATTCAAATTGTAGGACCATGGATGACAACTTGTTGAGAAAAGAATTTCTTCAGTCATGGAAGAAACAGGGAAGAGAGAATACCACACAGGATAACAGAAAATTTATTATTTCTGCACTGATTGCAGCGTGTACCTCCAGAGCTCTGTGAAGTTGACAGAGTGTTCACTGAACACGATAGTGAAAATACACTCTTTTCTTCAGTAGGGAAAAAAGGTATTTTTAACTAAAGCTAATTAACTCAAAGAAAAATCCTAGAAGACAAAGCAGTTTGTAGTTTTCACATGAGTTAGTAGGTCCGGTTACAGAGAAGGCTCCCCTGAAGTCTTCAGCTAGTCCTGCTAAAATAATGCGAACAGACCCTGGTCGTCAGTGGGTGGGATCGAACCTGAGATCTCTGGATCTAAATACATGAGCTGAAAGCCATTTTGCTGTTAACTCAGGCTGTAGAGCAAACTAATTAATTTTTCTCCAAGTGGTCTCAGTGCCACTAGACGGGACAGAACACCACACCCAGTATGTGGGTTACATACTTCCCCTAGCTGAAGAAGCACATCCCAAGCTTTAGAGACTTCCCAGTTGAAATCCTGGACGAGCCCCCACTTGTAACGCTGACAGATCCCGGTCGTCAGCGGGCAGGATTGAACCTGGGACTTCTGGAGCTAAATACATGAAACTCTACTGCATGAGCTAAAAGCCATATCACTGTTAGCTAAGGCTGTAGAGCAGACTCATTAACCTCTCTCTAAGGCCTGGTCTACGCTGGGCGGGGAGGTTCGATCCAAGTTATGCAACTTCAGCTACGTGAATAACATAGCTGAAGTCGATGTACTTAGATCTCCTTATCACGATGTCTTCACTGCAGTAAGTCGACTGCTAACGCTCCCCCATTGATTCCTCCTTTGCCTCTCGCTCCGGTGGAGTACCAGAGTCGACAGGAGAGCACTCGACGGTAGATTTATCTTATTTTCACTAGATGCAATAAATCGACCCCAGCTGGATCAATTGCTCCGGAGGGAAGTGTAGACGTGCCCTAAGTGGTCTTGGTGCCACTTGATGGGACAGAACACCACACCTAGAAGGTGTGTGGGTGACACTAACGCATGTGAAAACTACGAACTGCCTTGACTTCTAGAATTTTACTTCCACTTAAGAAGACTTCCGTTTTCCTGGTGAAGACCCAGCCTAAGGCCCAGTTTTGATTGGGGGAGAGAAGTATGTTTCAATCATGGCAGAGTGGATAAAAATAATAATATTTAAAAAAAAATGGAAAAAACGGATTTTTTAAATTTAAATTGGATTTTTTTTCATAAAATGCTTTTTGAGTAAAAAACCTGTCTAAAGATAGTTTTAATTAAGATACATTATAGCTCAAAGATATCTCATCATGGAATAGGGATTATAAATACTAATTCTATAGTATGAGACAATATATTCATGTAATGCTTAAGAAAAGTTTTGTAAAGGAGTTCCAATAGTTCATGGATTAGGGACCCAATCTTATGGAGTTCCAGGGGCTTCTGTATAGATTATTTAGGTTAATCTTTCTATCTACCCAATGGGGCTCAGTCTAGAAGATACCATCAGAGATGCTTAGTTTTGCAGTTCTCAAACTGTGGATTTGTTTCCAGAGATAACATGCTTGTTAACAGCAAAAATGGTTTAAAATAAATAAATATATAGAGGTGAGAAATAACAGACCTCAACCCTATTACTTACTTCTCTCTAAAAGTGCAAAGTTTCAAAAAGTTCAGTGAATAGAAGATTGTTGGGGGTGGAATAGATCTGGATAAAGAGAAGTCTGGAGATAAATGTGAGAAGGGAGGGATAGGCAGTAGAAACAAAAGTGAAACTGTTTGAGCAGCATATTCTAAAAGTCTTGAGGTCTTTGAGTGTAGCCTTCATTGGTTTGAGATCTACTATACCATTCTCTCACTAGAAGGGAAAACCTATAATGGCAGCAGGCCGTAAAAGAGACCCAGTTTGAGAATAAGAACCGTTCAAAAAATATATGTTTGCTGCTGATGTTTTAAAGAAAGTCACGCCAGTGAACTGGTGGAAGTCACTTAAGCACTTGGATTCCGAGACTGCTGAAGTGGTAATCCTGAAAAAGCAGGAAAGCTTGTTTTTCTTTTCCAGATTATGAACAAACAGGAAAATTAAGGTGAAGACGACTGAGTTAGCTGCAGAAGCCAATATTTTAAGTTTCTCAGGTTGACTTGGCTGACATAGTCAATTTAGTTGTTTTTTTTAAATATTTCATTTAACTATTTGAGTTTAAAACAATTTTAAAAAACCAACCAAACAAACCTGATTTTAAAAAACGTGAATGTTTAACTAAATTAAAAAATCATATGCTTGTTTCGTTAAAATATTATATGTTTGCTGCTGAAGAAAAAAATCCAGAATACATACCGTTGTTGTTTTAGTTAAATAAAACAATGTAAATGTCTGTCTGGTGATGTTCTCCTCCTAATACAGCATGGCAAGAAAATCCTCCAAATATAATGATTAACCTGTTGAATTGGAGATAATTCATCTCCCAATGACTTCTTAAATATCTGCTTCAATTACCTTTGGTAAATGAGATAACCAGTCATTCATTTTCTGATATAGCTGTAAAACTAATATGAAAAGTTTTCAAAATAAATCACTTAAAATGTATAATATGTACCTTCTAAAAATGAAATCTGTATCTATCTCTGAGTTGTAAAAAATATGTATTAAACATTATAATAACCTACAAGAATGCACTTTTATGTAGAAATCCATCATTAAATCGAATCTTCCTGACTAGTGATTTAAATCAAATCCACCCTGAATCATGGTAACACTGAGTTAGCTTTACATGATGGTATAGACCTCTGGGTATATCTACACTGCCAAAAAAAAGAAAAGAAATCCCTGTGGCAGCAAGTCTCAGAGACCAGGTCTACAGACTTGTGCTTGTGGGGCCTTCACTAAGTGTTAAAAATAGCAGTGTAGATGTTCCCACTTGTGCTCTGAGGCCCACTCCCCTCACTGGATTTCAAAATCTGACCTCCAGCCCAAGCAGGAATGTCTACACTGTTATTTTTAACACCATAGTACAAGACAGAGTCTGTAAACCTGGGCTTTCAGACTCGCTGAGGTTTGTTTTTTTCCCCCCTATGTAGACATACCCTTAATCCTCATTAAGATTAGGCTAATGTATTCAAAATTATGTCATTTCACAACCACCAAGCGGTGTATCTGAGGGGAGCCTAGTAATATAAATGTTTTAATCTTGTTTTTAAATACCAGTGAGGACTCTTTATTTTTAACTGGTAGGTGGACTTCCATAGAGTTGGCAACATAAAAAATTAAAGCATTTTGCTAGTGGGTGGGCACTAGGAAGTGAAACAAGACTAGCAGTAGTATTTGTTTTATTTTCTAAGTTGAATTAAGTATAAAAAAGAGCAAAAATGGAGGAAGAATAGACTTTGAACTTGTCATTTAAAAAAATTAGACTCCTATCTGATCCATGCAGGTGAACTCTTAAAGCTACATGGAGTCCAGCTCTTTATGGCTGTTGTAGGGCACCTGTGTGGACCAGATTGCAGGATCAAGGCTTTAAGGTGGCGCTGGCAACACAAACATGGAAAATAGTTTGTCTAAAAATGTTAACTTGACAAAGTCTCTCTGAAGGTTACAAAAGAGATGTATAAAGCTTCAAAAACGGCTGATATCAATGAGTGATAGAAATAGATTAAGCCGATTGACTTTTTTTTCCTTCTACTTCATGTCATACAGTTTTGCTTTAACTTTGTTTTAAGATATATTCCGCTTGCCAACCATGTGTGTGATACTTGCTGTCTTCTGTTTATTCACAGGAAGTGAATGTTGAATTTGAAGCACATTCGATATCGGATAATGACTATGATGGGATAAAGAAATTACTGCAACAGGTAGACTCAGAATATTCTTTCTTGCTCCTATTCGGATTTCTTCCATTAAGAAATAACTTCTACCGCCTTAAACTGTCATCAGTCACCATTACTAGTATTGATTTAATGTTTTACTATGCCTTAGTAGATGAAGACATGAATAATTACAGCTACAACATGCGCTTGATTAAATGCAGTGGTTCAAATCTGTGACCCACAATGCACACCCAGATAGACCATAGTCCCTTCTTTCTCATTATTCTCAATCATCAAGCAGTGGTGGTTCCTGAGACTTGTATCCCAGTTCGTGGGTTTCTAAAGGTTTTTGACCAACTGCAACTTTAAAAAGTACTAATCTGCCCCTGTTTGGCTGCTTCATGCCTCTCTTGATCAGTGGTTTCTTTTTTCAAATTCAGTGTCAAACAAAGTTGCAGACTGTGTGCACAATTGGAAAATACAGAAGAGGACAAACCAAATGCAAAGTACTTTGAGACATTAGTGTAGTTGGTGCTGCAGGCAGCTACAGGAGATTAGGTTTATTAGTGCTTGAAGTCCTACATCCAGGGTCAGGAAATAAAGGATAATGTACTGAATGGGAGTGGGGGTTAAGAGCATGGTACAAGAACCTAAACAGATTATTTTAAAAAGAATTTTTTTCTCTTGTCTTCGTAATGCTGTCCTAACATTTTCATGTAACTGAGCACTATAACTGCCTCAGAAAATATGTGGGAGCAGGCTGGGATGAGGTTCACAGGAGAATCCAAGTTTAATAAGTAGTTCACAACAGGAAAATTTTAGACTGTTTTCACAGTACTTGTTCTCTTTAATTTTTTGTAGCTGTTTCTAAAAGCTCCATTACACTGCTGAGTTAACTGACATATTAATACAACAGAATCACATTGGAGTGTTATCAACGGTAAGGGCTTCCATTCTGCTAATTCAGCACAGTATAATTTTAAATTGAATGGAATAATTGAGGTCCCCTTCATAATATACATGTAACTAAGAGTTCTAGAGCTCATGCTGTTGCAGCATAAAGCACTTGGATGTCACTTGTATTTCATGCTCTAATCCCCTCCTTAGAGCAGTGGTTCCAACTTGCGGCCCAGGTCCCGGCCCGCGCATGGCAGGGCTGGCTGGGCCCAGGGCTCTGCTGTTGGTGGGGGGTGTGGGATTAGCAGGTCCGCATGTGGTTGTAACCTGCGGCCCACAATATAAGAGGTTGAACCATGCTTTCAGAGGGCAAAGTGGAGTTTTGGGTGACCTCAGCTCTGATATGGTAAGTTAAATCTTATTTCTTTATGAGTCTGAGCGTGAAGTCAAACTGTTGCAGACTATCTATGTTCTGTGTATCTGTGAATATTGACTAGAAGAGTTGTGGTGGCGGTATAGCACTTACGTAGCAAACCACTGTATGAACATTATTATAATATCCATTACAAATCCCTCTTTTCTGCTTTAACATTGTTAAAATTTCCTTTTAAGGCTGAAATTTTCATCTTCATTTCAAAACATGAGAAGGTTTTTGGGCGATTTTTGGTGGGGGGGGTGTTAGGATATTGAGGGAAATATGGAGTAGCTGAGAGAAATAGTGTAAGTAAGTGGGGTAGAAGAGAGAGGCTTTAAGTTTAAATTTTTTTGACACCCCCCCCCCCCCCACCCTCCCCCCACCCCCCCCCCCCCCCCCCCCCCCCCCCCCCCCCCCCCCCCCCCCCCCCCCCCCCCCCCCCCCCCCCCCCCCCCCCCCCCCCCCCCCCCCCCCCCCCCCCCCCCCCCCCCCCCCCCCCCCCCCCCCCCCCCCCCCCCCCGAATTTAAAATTGGCTAAAACTCCGAACCCAACAAATTTCTGTCTTGAGTTTCTGTTTGGAAGAAAATAATTATAAGCGAGTGAAAAATTGTTTCTGTGCACATTCATTGGACATCTCCTAAGAACTTAGCATAGCTTAATGAAAACCCATCCCCTAATCCACTTGTGAGAGATGATGTAGCGGGCAGGGAGAAATGCATATTCTTTCTTCCTATCCTAACTAGAGGGTTGGGTATGGATAAATGCTTCTGTTTGGACTACTTGGGTTAGGGAGAATGTAAATGGCTCATTGAAACACATTCACAATTTCCAAAATAAAAAATTGCCCTAAAATGCCCCATCCCCTGCAAAAAAAAACTTTGATTTTTATGGTCTGCATTCTGCTATGTTCTTCTAAATCTAAATAATAAACTTTTTAAAACATTTCTATTTCTAGTACAAACCGAGGTTACTACTACTTTTATTTTTGACCCTGCCTTGCAAAGGGGTCTCATGCCAAGCAAATGGTAACATGAAAACTTGCCCGTCCCCAACCCATAAAACTCCAGGTGTGAACTGTGGTATCTACTTAGACCATTACAATACATGGTCATGTCATACCAACATATTTTTAGTCCTGTGGTTCCTTCCTCCAAGAAATTGCTACCTGTATATTAGATTTTGTTTCTGAATCATTTAAATCTAGAGCCTTGTAATTTGTATTTGGTTAATCTGCCCACCCCATAATTCACATCCCCCCAAGTCTCTCTCCAGTGCTCAGGAGAGTTTTAATAGTAGAGAACTGTCAAATGGTCTCATTTCACAGACTTCATTACTTTTACAAAATATGTCCCAGAACATTTATTACGATTACTGTTTATCATTGTGGAGTATTATGAATAAAACTAAATTACTCTGGTCAGATAAATAAAGTACCTTGATCATGCATGTTCTTGCTGTCTTAAAATGTGTTTTCACACAACAATTCCATTGCAAGTAGCTGAATATGGGGGTCTCCCAGTTATTGGTGTGGATTAGTGAGGTTCTTCTTGGAAGTAAGTAAAAATTGGAGGTTGTAACATATTATAAAGGTTTAACAGAATAAATTATTTAGACAACCTACAATTTTTCACCCTTTTAATGTTCTTGTCTCTTAAGCAATTCCATAGACTTGCAGAATGGCTTTTAGATGTGCGTAAAATATCCTGGACATAGAATAATGGCTTTGTTTTGTTTTGTTTTGTTTTTTTTAAAGCAGCTTGGTATTAGTTGTCCTTTTTACTTTTGTTAAATAGCAAGGCGAAGTTCAAGAAGAAAGTGGTGATGATGATGAAGATGATGAAGTTTTTGGCTTCATAAGCCTCTTAAACTTAACTGAAAGGAAGGTCAGTAATACAGGTTAACTTCTGGATGGTAATTTCTAGAAATTAAAACACTCTATTCATCCTGTCTCGCTGAAAATTACATTGTAGACATTAAGAGAAGTGCCAGATGGTTGTCTCTTTTTTTTTCCCCTGTCACAGTCTACTCAAATGCCTTTTATACTATGCATAATTTAATTGTTCTGAAATTATGTTCTGCTTCTATAAGGTTACACTGTAAAGTATCTGAACATTGTGTAGCCAAGCAGTTAGGCTGCATTTTTATGGTAATAATGGACAAGCACTGCAGTAGCATAGCTGGGAGGGGCAGAGGCTGCTCCCCCACCGAGCAGAAGTGGCACCTTTTTAATTCTTTGGCGCCTTTTAAATTTTTACTCACTTGGTGGCGCTCCGGGTCTTGGGCGGCGGGTCAGGCGTTGCTCCAGGTCTTCAGCAGCACTTCGGTGGCGAGTCCTTCACTCGCTCCGGTCTTCGGCAGCATTGCAGTGCCGGAGGGGTGGTCCTTCAGTGCGAGTGAAGGACCTGACGCCGAAGTGCTGCTGAAGAACCGGAGCGTTGCCTGCCCTGCCACCTAAGACCCAGAGCGCCGCCGGGTGAGTAGTAGTGAGTGGTGCCTTTTTTTAATCTCCTCTCCCCCTGGTTTCTCCACCTGTCTACGCCACTGAAGCACTGTATGTTTTAGAAAGGCCACTAAGAATTTGTAAATAAAGCTCATAGTTCTGTTAGACCTTACCATTGTACAGGTCATGTCACAATGCAGTACAGTCTTCTAAAAATGTATTTAATGCATTTGTAAGGCAACTAGAAAGGCATTCATGTCACCTGTACCATAAAATAAAAGTTACCATGCCAAATAATCAGACAACCTGAACTAGATCTGGCACAATGACTTACCCATGATTCTCTGACAAACTTCACCACCAGTCAAAAGGGATAAAATATGTGCAGAGAATAGGGATGAAAAGAGGCCAGTAAATACAAAATCCAATGTTAAATATTTCCAGCTATATTCCCTTCATTATTCTATAAACTCATCTTGGGTTTTGGATTAATCTAATTTCGTGATTTATATCATTAGTTTGTTTTAGTGCTTTGAATTAAATTTTTTTGCTAACTTGATACTTTTGGTATAGAATTTGTTAAAATATTTAGGTGAAAATGGTAATGAAAGCCACAGTGTAAGTGCTTATGTGGCCCTCATTAGCATGGTATCTGAGTGCCCCACAGTCTTTAGTGTGGCTGCTATGTTAGGTAGGGAACTGTTATCATTCCCATTTTACAGATGGAGAACTGGGGGCTTGTCTACGTTACCCACTGAATCGACCGGCAGCCATCAATCCAGCCAGGGTCAATTTATCGTGTCTAGTGTTGACGTGCTAAGTTGACCGCTGAGCGCTCTCCCGTCGACTCTGGTATGCCACTGGAGCGAGAGGCACAGGTGGAGTCAACGGGGGAGCATCAGCGGTCGACTCACCACAGTGAAGACACCGCGGTGAGTAGATCTAAGTACATTGACTTCAGCTATGTTATTCATGTAGCTGAAGTTGCGTAACTTAGATCAGTTTCCCCCACAGTGTAGACCAGACCTTAGAGACTAAATGACTTGCCCAAAGTCACACATGAAGTCTGTGATGGAATAGGAAATTCAGTCCAGGTCACTCAACTGCCAGGCTAGTACCCTAGCAACTGGACCGTCCGTCATCTCATGTTTCATGTTTCTCAGTTGTTGGGGTTGTTCCCGTTTTTGTGGTTATTATGAAGAGTGGAGTTGTAACTCATAGCTGCATTGTTACCATTTAGGAACCTCAGCCTGCCATCACCTTGAGGGTTGGTGAATAATAACTGTGAAAAAAATACTACAATACTTTAGAGACCATTGCAGGAAATTGCCCACAGGCCTGTTGAATACTCTCTTGAAGTTCACTTTCAGGTTTTCTTATGTAAATAATCGTTCTGGAATGTAAAGAAAATGTACCCTTTGATTCCTAGGGTACTCAATGTGCTGAACAAATAAAAGAGCTGATTCTAAGCCTGTGTGAGAAGAACTGTGAACAGAATATGGTTGAACAGCTGGATAAGCTCCTAAGTGACACCACCAAGCCTGTGGGCTTCCTACTAAACGAAAGATTTATTAACGTACCACCACAGATTGCTCTGCCCATGCACCAGCAGCTTCAGTAAGAGTCATTCTAAACATGATTTTGAACAGTAATTTTTTCCCTTCAGGTGTCTTCAGAAACATTTATTTAAATGGAAATGTGTTGAAGGAGAGGGAATGAAACCACAGATTTAAGTAAGAAATAGATTAAAAGAAAAAATACAATTGTTTTATATAAGGTCCTTGATATTGACTTTTAATTTCTTTATTTGATATTACTTCCTTATGCATTAAAATTCCTAATCACTGTCTCTTGAAGAAATAGGAAGTCACTTTAAAATTATGCCACATACTACTAGAACAGGGTAAGTGCATGACTTGTAGTTGATCTTTGTTTTGAAAATTGAGCAAGCTTATTAAAAATTAAACAACTTACAGTATTTTAATAATGGCTATCTGAGGTATTCTTGTTTATTGTGCTTAACTCAGGCTTTGGAATGGAAATCTTGGCTTCAGCAGATTTGTAAATGCATGATCTCTGGATGAGCCATGGAAATATTTTTTTTAAATCAGTGTCTGAAATGAGTGTAGAGGGTTAGGCACTACTTTGTCTCCCAACCGGGTTCAGTGTTAAGGCCCCATCAGGGATATCAAGACAGATGATTTGGAAAGACATGAGCAAAGAAAGAGTAAGCAGAGACGTCAAGGAAGGGAAAGAATCTAAATTTTTTGTGGCTTTGAAATGTAGGGTGTAGTAAGATGAGAGAGAGGACAGGACATCCTTTCAGGTTTTGTGTGTGTGGGGTGTTTTTTTTTGTTTTTGTTTTTTTTTTTTAAACAACTTTCTGGTAATCTGGTAGTATTTTAATGGGAAAATGGACACCCTTTGCTCTTCTGTTTTTTTCCTCTCTTCCTATCACAGGTCACATCACTTGCTGGCCCTTCTAATTTGTCTACTTCCAAATGCCAAATTAGGTTTTCTTTGAAGCATTGCCTTCTAGTCCTATTAAACACTATCTAATCTCCCACAGGGAGGGGTTTTCTCTCATTGAGGTTTGCCTTTCCATTCCTATTTGTCTCATCTCCTCCTCTTATTACTCAGGAGAGAATTTTTTTTTTTGTTCTAGGACACTTTGGAGTTTCAGTGCTTTTCCCCCTTTCCCTTTGGAGTGTCCCATTCCTTATTAATAACTCCTTTGAAGGGGAATGGCAGATTGTAATTGTAAGTTGTAATTGGGAGATATTTGACTTTGGCTTTAGCCTGTTCATCATCTTTCTCAAAAAGAAAAGGAGTACTTGTGGCACCTTAGAGACTAACAAATTTATTAGAGCATAAGCTTTCGTGAGCTACAGCTCACTTCATCGGATGCATTCGATGAAGTGAGCTGTAGCTCACGAAAGCTTATGCGCTAATAAATTTGTTAGTCTCTAAGGTGCCACAAGTACTCCTTTTCTTTTTGCGAATACAGACTAACACGGCTGCTACTCCATCATCTTTCTCTGTCTCGATCCCAGTGAGCACCGCCTTCCTCCCCACAGTTTTAAATATGTCTGCAGGAATTAATTTCTACTGCTCCTCTGGCTTGGAGTTATCATGATCTGAAGCAAACGCTTCAGCAGAGGCACTGGAGCTTGTGGGAAAAGATTGTAAGAAGTGTGTGAAGAAAGTGTGTTTTTTTGTGTCTTCTGACCTTTGGACTTTCTTTTTCTTATGCCTTTTGAGAGAAGGTGATTATCCCCACAATGGGAGTTCTGGTCTCTCTACTCTTCATTGTCTCTCTCTTTTTGGAGGGATTTATCTCAGGAGATTGGTAGGTCTTTAACCCCTGTGTTCTTTATTTTCCACTATGTGACAGGGGAGGAAGAGTTAGTATGTCCTTGAATGAGCCAAGATCTATCTTGGGAAGAAAAGGAGATGTAAAAGATACCTAGCCAGGTAGCTCTCTTGCCCACTTCAGAATCTGAGAGGAGATCTTCGAGCTTTTCCTCCTGAGATGGATTGGTGGGTTTGTGGGGATATTATTGGACTTACCCCTGATTGGTGGGAGTGGCCCAACATTTTGAGTCCCAAGTGCTTAACAGGACTGACCCAACTTTGTCGGGCTCCCTCTGAAGGATTTAAGACTTATGTTGGGATGGATGTGGATGCACCACCAGACTATCCAGACACTGAGCCCCTTCCGTTGGCAGAATTAAGTGTCCTTGATCTGGGAGTATAGGGTTCCTATCTCTGGATCCTGAGAAGGTCTCCTCATAGAAGAAACTCTCCTGGCCTTCTGCTTGATCTACTCTACTCTGAATTGGGAGGGGGAAACCAAAAATAGGAGATCAGATGGTTAATCTCTTAATCTGATGCATCAAATTGGGAGAGAAATGAGGATTCCAAAAGTTTACACAGGTTTAGACCCCATTTTATTTTCACCCTATAGTTTTAATTTTTAGCTATAGAATTAATTTTTAACACCAAATGTGGGATCCAAGTATTTTGAGTAGAATAGAATGGTGATTATGATAGGGATACATGTAGTTAACAGCCAGGAAACAGGAGCTTTATGTCAGTGAGAATGTAAAAGGGGAGAGCCTCACAATGAAGGTGCAGTATCTAGTTTGTTTTTTCCTTATTACTCTATAACAAACTGAGACACACACACTCTCAGTCATCACTGCTCCATTACTGGTTTAGTGGCTCAATTGCAGCTAACTGTGCATTAATGGAGATCGTTCTTGCAAACATCAAGCATTCAGAAATTACGAGTTTGGCTTAAAAATCATGGGGCTTTTAACAATAGATAATTGGGGTTCTTTTTATTTGCCTTCTAGTATTTGAGCATTTATGGTTAATATTTTCTAGCTTTTATCTGCAAACATAAAGGCTAGACACATACCTTTTTTTAAATGAAGGATGAGATGCTTGGACATGGCTCCATGAGCTGGGTCTTTAGGTAATGTTGAGCGACTTTCAGTAAAATAATGAGATTTGTAAGAAGATGAAGGTTTGCAGGACTTGAAAATTAGCAGTGGTCAGAACCTCTTCCCCTCCCCACCTTCACTAAGACTAGTCAGAAATGGTCAGTCTCCTGAATAGTAGATGGAACCACACATTTATTCTTCCATCAGTGGAAGAGGAATTTACACAGGTGAATCCATGCCTTACTGAAGAGGGAATAATCAATAGACTATTAACATATCCAGAATTAAGGAGGTAGGATTCATAAATCCTAGCTCTAGGTTAGGAGGGGTCTTCGAACCCACGGAGGCTGAATATGCTGGGGTGCACTGCCATAGAGTGTTATTGCTCACCCTGGGGACTAGGGAGCACTATGTGACTTTACAGGTTCAGGAGCTAGGGGAACTATGCACACTCTTGTAAAGGAAGAGGCCTTTCATTTGTTTGGATTGAAAAAAGCAGGGAATTTGTTTGACTTGGATCCAGGCTCCATTTAATCTTAATCTACCATTGCTGATAGGGAGCTTTCATCTGCTCTTTTAAGTAGTCATATCGATCTCTGAGAAATTAATAGTTTTGGATAGGAGAAAACCTAAACCGTCTCTGCTTTTTTGTTTGATAAACTTTTAAATGGCTTGTCAGAGGCGGGGTTGGGGAGGTTTGAGGTTTATTTCCAGTGGAACATGACACAATCAGAATTCAGGTCTTGGGCTCCTTTACTGGATGGAGCTTGCAGCACTGCAGTGGCAACACACTCAACCGAAGGGAGGGATGAGAGCATCCAGTCTTCTTTGCCAGACAGAAGTTTGTCATTTTTAAGGGCTTCTGGAAAGGGGCAATAAATAAATAAAACCCGGGGTAAAAGAAATGAGCTAGTTTTTGGCTGGGGAGGAAACCAGTCCTATGAATGGTAGTTAATGGTGAGTGTTTAATTAGTTTCTAAGCATTTACAACCCCAAGAACATAGTGTGCCCTTAGTGAGGGTTCCATAACAGGAGAAGTGTATTACGAGGAGTAGGGAATTGGTTTTGTTGGTGATGATTTGAAGAGTAACTGACTGCAGAGAACTCTTCAAAGAAAATTACTGCCATAAATGCATATACAAAGTCAATATTGCTATTTGAGTGACAACTATGAAGGCTGGGCAAAGCATCAGTATGTTATTGCCTTATGAGATTTGTGTGTATTTGATGGGACGTTAAAATATTCTTTATGTAAATAATATTTGTCTTTAGGAAAGAATTGGCTGAAACTCAAAGAACAAATAAGCCATGTGGAAAGTGCTACTACTATCTTCTCATCAGCAAGACCTTTACAGAGACAGCAAAGCGCAGCTCTAAGAAGAAAGGAGAGAGCAGACAGCAGAAAGAGGAATTAATGTTTGCAAATGCAGAGGAAGAATTCTTTTATGAGGTAACAGACTTCTGATACCATTAAATCCAATTGTTTGATTTTTTTTTTTTTTTTTTTAAGAGCAGGGAAATGAAGGTTCTGACTCTACTTTTTTTTCAGTAATAACAATGGCCTTTCTTACTGAGCCACTTTAGAAACTTGTCTTGCAATGATTATGAAAAGGTGGTAAAATGAACTTTTTATTTAAATCCAGCTGTTTTTTGTGTAATTACTATTGAAAGATGCACAAACAAACTATTTTTGCTAATGTAGAATATTTATACTCACTAACTCTTGACCAAAGTAAACAATGTTTTGCCTTGAGGGAACCACTGAGAGCTGCACTACTACAGATGCAGATTATAAAATTGACTTGACTTTTTTGTAGTAATTTATTGATATTATTTACAGCAAGTCTCAGTGACATGCTGATAAAAGCACTGGCATGTGCTTAGCCTCTGTTTACAGTAGCCCTCCCATCATTGCTACCACCACTGGAGCTGCACCAGTGGCAGTGCAATCATAGAATCATAGACTTTAAGGTCAGAAGGGACCATTATGATCATCTAGTCTGACCTCTTGCACAACGCAGGCCACGGAATCTCACCCAGGAACTCCTGTAACAAACCTCTAACTTATGTCTGAGCAATAGAAATCCTCAAATCATAGTTTAAAGACTGGTGGGAGACTTCCCAAAAATGCCTGATGTAGACTTACCTTCAGTGTCTTGGTCACAGAGAATTAACTGGTTATCTTGAGGGTAATGCTGAAGGGATTTAACAAAGGATTCTGAACTACGTGAAACATCTGGTTGAGGATCTGTGAATGAAATTTCCAAGTTTTTGAAAAGAATGGACTGAAGAGAGCAGAAGCACAGAGTTTAACAGTATGAATTGGCCCTTCAAGGTTTTTAATCCTAGGGGTGGAAAAAACCCTTTTAGTTCAGAGGCAGTTGTACCCTGTCTCTAGTCTTCTATTTGAATCTGCATAAAAAGTTATAGCTATTTGGCAAAAAGAAAAGGAGTACTTGTGGCACCTTAGAGACTAACAAATTTATTTGAGCATAAGCTTTCGTGAGCTACAGCTCACTTCATTGGATGCATTCAGTGTATTTTCCACTGAATGCATCTGATGAAGTGAGCTGTAGCTCACGAAAGCTTATGCTCAAATAAATTTGTTAGTCTGTAAGGTGCCACAAGTACCCCTTTTCTTTTTGCGAATACAGACTAACACGGCTGCTACTCTGAAAACTATTTGGCAGAACATGATTCAAAGAGTCAGAGCAATTGCATCTTTCAGGCTTCTAGGAAAAAAGAAATCTGTGGTGTTATGAAGGACCAAATCAAATTGCTGCATGCATGATTCATATAAAACATAAATATTTTCCCCTCTGAATCCCCAAAAAAATAAATCGCCTTCTCACGAACGAGCATCAAATTTATGCTCTGAGAATTCTTCCCAAGAAACTTGGCAGATTTAAAGCTCTGCATCTGTTCTGCTTTTGGTGTTGTACTCTTCCCCGAACTATCCATTTATTTTTTGTTCTTTTTATTTAAAAGGACTATTCAGAACAAATCTTCTGAAGAGAATGTACGGATGTCACTATCCCATTATTTTGTATGTTCTATTTGGGACAAGTACATTAATAAAAAGCTCTAAAATAGTGAACTGGAACTATTACTTATAATTTCCTGAGGGAACCCTGCCACTCAGTTCTGCTGGTTCCAAGCCATATAGAAAGGGGAGGATGCAGAAAATTAAATTTAAAATATAATTTTGAAATGCATGGAATTTTTCAGCGTTCTTTACTTTTTTCAGAGCTTT
Source organism: Dermochelys coriacea (assembly GCF_009764565.3). Lineage (NCBI taxonomy): Eukaryota > Metazoa > Chordata > Testudines > Dermochelyidae > Dermochelys > Dermochelys coriacea. Next base: position 104,639,792 of record NC_050074.1, on the reverse strand, counting down.
AAAAACATTATTCCACAGCACTGCTGCTATGTCAAGAGCTCCCTGTTCTTCCTCTCTGATGGCAGTGCACACAGGGTAAAATGTTGGCATGTGACACCTCTTCCTAGCGCAGTCTATGAAATGGCTATCGTTCTAATAGTGGTAATTTAAGAAGAGGAAAACTTTAAATTCAAAGTCTGGGCACATTCATTATGAGCCTGCAAGAAATACTGCTGTGGGGTGTAAAAGTAACAAGGAGCTAAGGATTTTTCTTTTTGTTTTTGTAGCAGGGGCTCTAGCACCTGAATTTGAACTTTGTGCACACCAAATGACCAAAAACCAGCATGTAGTAATGGGACTTTCAATTCCAAGTTGGAATCACCATGGGTCTTGTGTTCTAAAAGGGCTTTTTGTACTCTCAAATGTTCTGTTATTTTAAATTGCGTTTTTTCAAGACTTATTAACTGTTTTTGTTTTGTTTTGAACTCGTTTGAAGGTCTCAATCAGGACACACTATTTGCTTGTAAACTAGTCTTTCTGGCATTTGTTATACAAGTGTTTTTAAGTAAGATCGGGAAGTTACATTAACTTAGATGTTTAATAATGTATATGCACAAAATAAATAGTCTGAGTATGTATCCTTCCCTGATTACACACAATGTTAGGTTTCAGTTTGCTACAAACTACTGTTAAGTATAATGAGCAGCTGAGAATTTAATAAGTATGGAGGAGCCAACCCCACTCATCAACTCACTGTGCTACATTGTGGTCCTTAAAATGTAATTGAGGGAGTGGAAGAAAAGCTTCAAGTATACCCAGACTTAGAATCAATTAAACGTTTAGGCCACCATTCTTCACTCTGTTCATTCTTGAACATCATCTCTAGATTAGTTATACTGCTCTCCCACAGTGGAAATTTACATTCTTGAGACACGTGTGCTACATAGGAAATCTGTAGGAAGCAATGAGAGGAGGTTAAATTGTTTTTCCCCTTAGTGGTGTAGGATAATACTTCTCTAATTTGTGTGAGTTCTGGGGAAGAAAAATTAAGGCTGCATTTTCTGTAAAAGGACACTACTCTGCGATATATATTACATACAAATTGAGTCAATAAATATAAATAGAAACATTATGAAAACCTATTTACAGTATTTGGAAAAAGTGTCCTCCATAAATAACTTGCATTTCCAAGGATTTCGCAGGGCTCTCTGAAGATTCTATCTATGTAAGGTGTATGTAAGGTTTTTATTTAGTGCCTCTCACCTTGGTATCTAGGTATTTTAACATAAAGATTCCTAATGCCACTGTGGCCTGGTCTACACTGGGGGGGGGGAATCAATCTAAGATACGTCGACTTCAGCTACACTATTCTTGTAGCTGAAGTTGTGCATCTTAGATCGAATTAGAATCACTTACTTTGCGTCCTCACAGTGCGGGATCGACGGCCGCCGCTCCCCCGTCAACTCCGCTTCCGCCTCTCACCCTGATGGAGTTCCGGAGTTGACGGCAGAGCAATCGGGGATCGATTTATCATGTCTACACTAGATGCGATAAATTGATCCCCGATAGATCAATCACTACCTGCCGATCTGGCGGGTAGTGTAGACGTGGCCTTAGAGAGAGGGAATTACTACATCTTTTTTTTTTTAAACCTGGGTAAATTGGGTCACAAAAATGTTAACCTTTGAACCTGTAAGGCTGCGATTGAAGTGATTCTTTAGCAGTGATTGGAGAAGAGTATACTTTACTACAGCCCCTGCTCGCGCACACACACGGTATCAAGCTGACATCCTTGCACTGTTGGCCCTGCGTCCCCATACAGAGCCTCTCCGGGATGCATGCCAGCTCCTCTTGCCCTGTTTCAGCTCTTGTTATGAGTCAACTTCTTCCCCCATGCCTCGGGTCTGCTGCTTCCTGGCTTTATGGAGCTAGGGGTTCACTAGCAAGCAGTGGGTAGTATTCTTGGCAAGAGACTGAACATGTCCTTCCCATCGCTGGCCAGAAATCCCCACTCCCTGCCACAGTGTCTCCTAAGAGCCTGGCTATAATACCTGATTGTAACACCTGTAGAATTATCTGTGATTTTAAAAACTAAGTAATTTGTCCAAGGCCATCCACAACTAGTGACTGGTAGACCAAGTGTTATACCAATAAAATAAAAACCAGCAGGATCTTATTACAGGGAAAGGCAATATGCCACATTTATTGTGAATACAGAAAGAATCATAGTAAGCAGTTAGTTGTAGCTATAACATTCCATTCAATTTCATATTTATTCACACATTCATTCATTCATACACACACACACACACACACACACACACACACACACACACAAAGAAAAGGAGTACTTGTGGCACCTTAGAGACTAACGAATTTATTAGAGCATAAGCTTTCGTGAGTTACAGTAACTCACGAAAGCTTATGCTCTAATAAATTTGTTAGTCTCTAAGGTGCCACAAGTACTCCTTTTTTTTTTTTTTTTGCAAATACAGACTAACACGGCTGCTACTCTGAAACACACACACAGGTTCTGCAAGGTTGTTATCATAGTTACCAGCCTTAGAGTTGCTCATGCCAAGCCATTGGCCAGGTGGCCTGGACATGAGGAGGGAGCAGGGCCTTGTCAGATGCTCATCTGATGCTCCTGGAAGTTGGTTTGCAGAATCAGACCCCAAAGTTCTCACTTTCTAGAGTCCATTTTTATAGGAATTTCTTCCTATGCCAGTCTATGGGAATTGATTCATCATGCTGTTGCTGAATCAATCAGCAGATGGCACATTCCCTGATGGCTCCACGCTACCAGATGTTGTCTTGTTCTTTGGTTCTCCCATTCTTGAGGCTGTTGGGTGGATTACAGTCTGCCCTCCGGGGGTCCTCTGGTTATTTCCACTTGACGCCTTCTTCAGCCGATGGACACTGGATTCTTAGGCTGGCACCTCCCTGATGATTCAGTTATTATCCACACCAAGTATCCATCCAAATACATCCTCTATCTCTATTTTAATCACAACTGTTAACAAAGCGAGATGAATACAACAAAAGGGCGGGGAGTCTCTGGGTGCTGTTTCTGTTGTTACAGAGTATTGCTTTGAGTCTCTCTCTGGGTGAGTGGTGGTTGTTGCAAAGAATTGCTTTGAGAACAGACTCTGTCTTAGAATGTACTAACACAATTAGCAGCTTGCAAGTTTCACACACAGAGGGAGAGAAACAGTATCAAAAACCAAGAGACCTCTTAATTAGTAATACCCTGGAATTTAAACTATGGGGAATCAAACTCATTTGTGATTTTAATACAGAACTTCTTTAATATGATCCAGCATAATAAGTCATTCTTCTTTGTTTCATGCTCTCATTTTCCCCCCTACATTAATGATAATGCACATTACTCAGTGAATTCAGTTTGTTTTGAATTTATAATATGAAATGCTAAGTGTTGGCTTGTGAAACAGAATATTGAATATTCTATTTTAGTTTTCATTGGATTTTTCATTGGGATTTTTTCTGTTTAACCTGCACTTCCACAAAACTTTCTCTTTTTACTCCACTTAAAATGATATGCATAGTAGCTTAAAACTAATTTTTGAAACATAATTCATAGAATCATTGAAATGTAGGGCTGGAGGGACCTTGAGAGGTCAGCAAGTCTTTTCCCCTATGCTGAGGCAGGACCAAGTAAACTTAGACCATCACTGACTAGTGTTTGTCCAATCTGTTCTTAAAAATCTCCAGTGATGGGGATTCCACAACCTCCCTGGTAGCATATCCCAAAGCATAACTACCCTTATAGTTAGAAAGTTTTTCCTCATATCTAAACTAAATCTCCCTTGTTGCAGATAAAGCCCATTACTTCTTGTCCTGCCTCCAGTGGACATGGAGAACAATTTATCAGTGTCCTTTTTATAATAGCCCTTAACATATTTGAAGATTTGTCTGGTCTTCCCTCAGTTTTCTTTTCTCAGCTTTAAATATGCCCAGTTTTTTAACCTTTCCCCCAGGTCAGGTTTTCTAAACCTTCTATCATTTTTGTTACTCTCCTCTGGACTCTCTGTAGTTTATCCACATGTTTCCTGAAGTGTGGTGTCCAGAATTAGACAGTACTCCCAACTGAGGCCTCACCAGAGCTGAGAAGTGTGGGTCAGCTCCCTTCCAGGTCCTACATATGATATTCCTGTTAATACACCCCAGAATATTAGCCTTTTCCACAACTGCATCACACTGTTGACTTGTATTCTATTTGTGATCTACTGTGATCTTCAGATCCTTTTCAGCAGTACTATCACTTAGCCAGTTATTCCCTATTTTGTATTTGTGCATTTGATTTTTCTTTCCTAAGTGAAATACTTTGTGCTTATCTTAATTGTATTTCATCTTGTTGACTTCAGATCAATTCTGTAATTTGTTAAACTTGGTTTGAATTCTATTCCTGTCCTCCAAAGTGCTTGCAACCCTTCCCAGCTTTGCGTCATCTACCGATTTTGTAAGGATACTCTTCCCTCCATTATCTAAGTCTTTAAAGAAAATATTAAATAGTACCAGACCCAGGAGTGACCCCTGTGGGACCCCACTAGATAAGTCCTCCTAGTTTGACAGAGTACCATTAATAACTACTCTTTGAGTATGGTCTTTCAACCAGTTGTGCACTCACCATATAGTAGTTTCATCTAAACCACATTTTCCCAGTTTATTTATGAGAATGTCATGTGGGACTGTGTCAGAAGCCTTACTAAAATCAAGATTTATTTATTTCTGTTTTAGAAAGCCCTTCTGAAGTTCAACTATTCTGTGCAAGAAGAGTGTGACACGTGTTTGGGAGGCAGATGGTCCTTTGATGATGTACCAATGAAACCTTTGCGAACTGTTATGTTGATTCCATCTGATAGGATGAATGCAATCATGGATAAACTGAAAGAATATCTCTCAGTCTAGACAGTTTCCTTGGATAATGTTTTTATAAAGCAACCATGCAAAACTATATGCCTTTTGAATAGTTCCAAATTCCCAAAAATTTTATAATGTCGTCAGTTTTATGTTCCTCAGGTATCACCTTTGTATTCTGGTGAAATGTCTAGGTTGTACAACTAACAATGTCAATCATACAGTTACTATAAAATACTTTATCCTAGTAGACTTTGGAGTCACCATTAAGAATGCAATAAAAAAAATCCTACATCCCTAAGACTTCTAAAGAAGTTAATTTTTCTTCTCTTCCTGTTTAATACTGTATATTCAAGTTGAAAAACCCTTGAATGGATTAATTTTGGGACATATTGCACGTACTAGTTCTGTTTTGTTGAAAGTAGTTGGATATAAAAGTCATTGAATAATTCATCTTTGTTCAGCGGGAGTTTGAGGATATTTTTCATATTCTTTGTCTTACTGTTTTATTTAGTGTTCCTCTTTCATTGTTGAAACAGGTGATAAATGATTGATTACTTCATGCAGAATCTCCTTGCTTTCACTATGAGGCAGATTGTTAAAATATTATTGAGGTGCCAGTTTAAAAAAATATATTTTTGAAAAGAAACTTTAAATGCTTTATATATCTACACTTCATGGTTTGTGCAAAAAAGTGCTTGAAGCCAGTGATATGTGCAACTGCATATTTAATGCATCAACAATTATTATTAGGTTTAGTTCAAAAAGAACTTCCACCAAAATGTAGCTGTATGTTTGTGCTCTAAGCAGACTTGCAAATTAACATGCTCAGCCTGCACTTGGAGTGATTGGGTTCAGTTCCCAGTGCTGCAAATCACATTAAATATTAATTACGGAGTTTTTTTGTATTTGAATGCACAGCATGCTCTACAAAATACAGAGAAAGGGTGCATTCTGTAGAGCCCTGGGAAGGAGAAGTCAGAGGGAAACTTTCCTGGTGAAATGTGTATGCCCAGTACAGAGCAGATGTCAGAACAGGCAGAGGTGTTTGTAGATGCAGGTAGTTGTACGAGATGATTCGGTTGCATAGGCATATTAAAAAAAAAAAGCATTTGCTGGAAGTGTCATTTTGGGGGGCGGGAAACTGGTTAAGTTTCTCAATTAAAATTATTTTACTAGAGGAATCTTGCTGCTTTAGCTCCCCTTTGGTCTTAATGCTAAAATACATTTTCAGTTTTTAGAAATGCATGTTTAATCATTTTAGGGACATTCTTTTTTAAATGGATTGAGTACAGTTACAATGACAGACTTGGAGATGTATTGAATGTACAGGAAGGTGCAGTGTGGCTTACAGACTGTACACTCTGATTTAAGGAATGTACAGGCTGATTTCCTGTATTTTTTTTTTTTTTTAGTGAAAAACATAATAAAAGGTTGGTATACATACAATATACCATACAGTGTTATGCAAAGACACAGCATAGACCAGTAAATATAAACAAAACAGAACTGGGCCCAGCAAAAGCTGAAAATTCCAAGCACTTTCACATATGTTCGTAAACAGATTATGAAATCTGTGTGAAAATAACTCCTCACCATGCCAGTCTTGTCCCACTATGTGAACTTATGCACACTGTTTGTCCTCTCCTTTCATGACCATCTTCACACTTTTTCATACCACCAAGAGGGGTATTGGTTATGTTTGGACCCCTCTATCAAACAAAACCATAAGGAGAGCAAGCAGAAATATTTCTGATTAAAGATTCTTTTGTTGAAAAATGCTATTTTATCAGAACCAAAATGTTTTGGAAACTTCTGTTTTGACATCTTTTTAGTCAGGAAGGTTTCTGAAGTACAGGATGGATTCTTGGGTCAGAACGAGAAAGCAGGAGTTGACTGTCTCTTGTAATCTGGTGGGTAGGTTGTTGGAATGTGGGAGATCCAGGTTCCAGTCTCTGCTCCAAATAAATGCAGATCAGGAACTTTGAACTTGCATCTCCAGACCAGTGACTTAACTACCAGGCTATAGAGTCTGGTCCTTCCTCCCCTGTGCATCAGAACAAAAACAAACTGAACCCTCATAACCTCATGAGATCCTTTCTCCTCCTCCTGAAAACCCATTTCTATCATAAATCCATGAAAGAAACTACCCAAGTACTACTGGGTAGGTCAAGGGCCATTTTAAGTTAACTTTTTTCCCCTTCTATAAATATCAGCTGACTGTTTTTTGTCTTTCATCCAACCCTTTGTTTATTGTTTGCCTTTTTAGATCATGAACTCAGTAAGGTAGGGGTTGGCTTACCAGTACTGTATAGCTGAACAGGATCTAGTCCATACTAGGAAAGCTACTGTCATAGAAATAATTGTAGACCATTGTCCGGATCCTAACTTTCTTGCACTACTGTCAATGTATTCTGCCTCATCTCTTCATGTGCATTGTATGTAGTTAATGCACAGCTTGAAGGGGTGCTTTTAATTCAGTTTATCAGCTGAATTTATCATTTATCATTCATTGTATCTGTCCTGCCTCAGTGCAGGTGACTGGATTGAATGAGCTACCAAGGTCCTTTCCAGTCCTATATTTCTATGATTCTGTGAGCTTCTGTCTGATGTTGCCTTCGCTTTCTGATTTGGCATGTCTGGGTTTGGAGAGCAAGGTGGGGAAGGCTCCTGAGCTGATAGGCCCAGTGGGGCAGGCTTAAAGGTCGAGTACCATCTACTTGATAGAAAACTTTCATAACTGAACACTTCCCCTCCACATGCGTGTGCTCTGCCATCCTTCAAGGATCCAGCTCAAGAGAGGTAGAGGTCAGAGTCCCAGCGGTTGATTTGGTGATTGGGGAGTGGTATGGATACAAATGGACATAGTTTGAAAATGGGGCTGGCTGCCATGGATTAGGGACAGTTAAGAGATAGTCTTGATAAGCAGAGGGAGTCATTTCTTGCTAGAAAGCAATGCCATGCTGACAGGAAGACCAGAGCAGTCAGAGAAGAACAAACGTTTTCAAGGGGGATATAAAGAGACCCTACCAAATTCACGGCCATGGAAAAACACATCACAGACTGTGAAATCTGGTCTCTCTCCGTGAAATGTTTTTTTTTTTGGTGTGCTTTTACCCTATACTATACAGATTTCACAGAGAGACTAGTGTTTCTCAAATTGGAGTTCCTGACCCAAAAGGGAGTTACAGGGCGGGGGTCACAAGGTTACTTTAGGGGCGTTGAGTTATTGCCACCCTTCTGCATTGTCTCTCAGAGCTGGAGAGCCGCGGCTAGTGACTGAGGGCCCAGCTCTGCATGCAGTAGGGCAGAAATAAGGGTGGCAATATGATACCGTGCCATCCTTACTTCTGCGCTGCTGCTGGCAGGCACCTGCCTTCAGAACTGAGCTCCCGGCCAGCAGTTGGCACCCTCCACCTGCCCAGCTCTGAAGGCAGTGCCGCTGCCAGCAGCAGCACAGAAATAAGGACAGCAGTACTTTCTTCCTGCAATAACCTTGTGACAGCCCCCACTCCTTTTTGGGTCAGGATCCCTACAATTACTGCATGATCATGGGAGACTTTAACTACCCAGATATAGACGGGAGGACCAGTGCTAGTAATAATAATAGGGCTCAGATTTTCCTAGATGCGATAGCTGATGGATTCCTTCATCAAGTAGTTGCTGAACCGACTAGAGGGGATGCCATTTTAGATTTAATTTTGGTGAGTAGCGAGGACCTCATAGAAGAAATGGTTGTAGGGGACAATCTTGGCTCAAGTGATCATGAGCTAATTCAGTTCAAACTAAATGGAAGGATTAACAAAAATAAATCTGCAACTAGGGTTTTTGATTTCAAAAGGGCTGACTTTCAAAAATTAAGGAAATTAGTTAGGGAAGTGGATTGGACTGAAGAACTTATGGATCCAAAGGTAGAGGAGGCCTGGGATTAATTTAAATCAAAACTGCAGAAGCTATCGGAAGCCTGTATCCCAAGAAAGGGGAAAAAATTCATAGGAAGGAGTTGTAGACCAAGCTGGATGAGCAAGCATCTTAGAGAGGTGATTAAGAAGAAGCAGAAAGCATACAGGGAGTGGAAGATGGGGGGGGGATCAGCAAGGAAAGCTACCTAATTGAGGTCAGAACATGTAGGGATCAAGTGAGAGAGGCTAAAAGTGGAGTAGAGTTGGACCTTGCAAAGGGAATTAAAACCAATAGTAAAAGGTTCTATAGCCATATAAATAAGAAGAAAACTAAGAAGGAAGAAGTGGGGCCGCTTAACACTGAGGATGGAGCGGAGGTTAAAGATAATCTAGGCATGGCCCAATATCTAAACAAATACTTTGCCTCAGTCTTTAATAAGGCTAAAGAGGATCTCTGGGATAATGGTAGCATGACAAATGGGAAGGAGGATATGGAGGTAGATATTACCATATCAGAGGTAGAAGCGAAACTGAAACATCTTAATGGGACTAAATCGGGGGGCCCAGATAATCTTCATCCAAGAATATTAAAGGAATTGGCACCTGAAATTGCAAGCCCATTAGCGAGAATTTTTAATGAATCTGTAAACTCAGGAATAGTACCGAATGATTGGAGAATTGCTAATATAGTTCCTATTTTTAAGAAAGGAAAAAAAAGTGATCCGGGTAACTGCAGGCCAGTTAGTTTGACATCTGTAGTATGCAAGGTCCTGGAAAAAATTTTGAAGGAGAAATTATTTAAGGACATTGAAGTCAATGGTAAATGGGACAAAATACAACATGGTTTTACAAAAGGTAGATCGTGCCAAACCAACCTAATCTCCTTTTTGAAAAAGTAACAGATTTTTTAGATAAAGGAAATGCAGTGGATCTAATTTACCTAGATTTCAGTAAGGCATTTGATACCGTGCCACATGGGGAATTATTAGTTAAATTGGAGAAGACGAGGATCAATATGAACATCAAAAGGTGGATAAGGAATTGGTTAAAGGGGAGACTGCAACGGGTCCTACTAAAAGGCGAACTGTCAGGTTGGAGGGAGGTTACCAGTGGAGTTCCTCAGGGATCGGTTTTGGGACCAATCTTATTTAATCTTTTTATTACTGAGCTTGGCACAAAAAGTGGGAGTGTGCTAATAAAGTTTGCAGATGATACAAAGCTGGGAGGTATTGCCAATTTGGAGAAGGATCGGGATATTATACAGGAGGATCTGGATGACCTTGTAAACTGGAGTAATAGTAATAAGATGAAATTTAATAGTGAGAAGTGTAAGGTTATGCATTTAGGGATTAATAACAAGAATTTTAGTTATAAGTTGGGGATGCATCAATTAGAAGTAACGGAAGAGGAGAAGGACCTTGGAGTATTGGTTGATCATAGGATGACTATGAGCTGCCAATGTGATATGGCTGTGAAAAAAGCTAATGCAGTTTTGGGATGCATCAGGAGAGGCATTTCCAGTAGGGATAAGGAGGTTTTAGTAACCGTTATACAAGGCACTGGTGAGACCTCACCTAGAATACTGTGTGCAGTTCTGGTCTCCCATGTTTAAAAAGGATTGAATTCAAATGGAGGCAGGTACAGAGAAGGGCTACTAGATGATCCGAGGAATGGAAAACTTGTCTTATGAAAGGAGACTATTAAGGAGCTTGGCTTGTTTAGCCTAACTAAAAGAAGGTTGAGGGGAGATATGATTGCTCTCTAAAATATATCCAGAGAGATAAATATAGGAGAGGGAGAGGAATATTTAAGCTCAGCACCAATGTGGACACAGACACAAATGGGTATAAACTGGCCACCAGGAAGTTTAGACTTGAAATCAGGATGAAGGTTTTTAACCATCAGAGGAGTGAAGTTTTGGAATAACCTTCCAAGGGAAGCAGTGGGGGCAAAAGATCTATCTGGTTTCAAGATTCTACTCGATAAGTTTATGGAGGAGATGGTATGATGTGATGATGGGATTTTGGTAAGTAATTGATCTTTAAATATTCAGGGTAACAAATCCCCTGAGATGGGATATTAGATGGATGGGATCTGATTTACTATAGAAAATTCTTTCCTGGGTATCTGGCTGGTGAATCTTGCCCATATGCTCAGGGTTTAGCTGATTGCCATATTTGGGGTCGGGAAGGAATTTTCCTCCAGGACAGATTGGAGAGGCCCTGGAGGTTTTTTTGCCTTCCTCTGTAGCATGGGGCATGGTTGACTGGAGGGAGGCTTCTCTGCTCCTTGAAGTTTTGAACCATGATTCAAGGACTTCAATAGCTCAGACATGGGTGAGGTTTTTTCATAGGAGTGGGTGGGTGACATTCTGTGGCCTGCGCTGTGCAGGAGGTCGGACTAGATGATCAGAATGTCCCTTCTGACCTTAGTATCTATGAATCTATGAATTACAACACTGAAATTTCAGATTTAAATAGCTGAAATCATGAAATTTATGATTCTTGACTGAAATGGACCATGAATTTGGTAAGGGCCCAGATATAAGCCACTCTCTGTCTTGTTTTTTCTGTAGCTAAACTGAGAATGATTCCTCTATTTTACATTAGGAGGAATGTAAATCTAAAAATGTTCAACAAACTGCTACTTTTGTGTTGTTTTTCTCTTGTAAATTTGGTTGGAATTAAGATTATTCTTTGGGTAATTTCCCACAGACAACCCCAAAGAGAAAACAACCCTGTAACTAGAGGTGCTGAAGGGTAACGCGTTTCTGGAAGCCTACACCATCTCTCAGCCTCTAACACGGATGTTTGGACAGAGGTTCCCTTTCTTAATGAGCCATCAGGCTGTGGTAGATGAATATCAGAGAAGGAGGCTAGAGTATGTGGGAGTATTGGTCACATCATATAAGGAATTAATGGGTACAAATGTTTCCAGTACAGTGGGTAGAAGGGTTTTAAAAATATACTAATTAATGACAGCTTTGTAACAAAAGTGAACTTGGCTGACGCTATAAGAGAAATTCGTTGTATAAATCATAAGTATTTGAATAAATGGAAGAAAAGTGTACCAGTAATCCTTTGCAGGAATCAAGGGAATACCATTATCTATCTTAATTTCAAGTTCTCTAAGAGCAATTTATTTAACTTAAATACTGTGCTGCCTTCTAGTCATAGCTATAGAATTAAACTAAACCATATTTTTTTCTTACTTGTATAAAGTAACCCAATAAGAGAGCTTTCTTTATGCTTAACATGTTTTTTTTTTGATTCAAAGTCAGGTTCTGAAATGGGAAGTTCAATACATTTCACAATCTCTGCCAGTTCAGCTCTGATAACTTCTGCCCTCCTCAGTGCAGAACAGCTTAAGAAATAAACATGACACCATTTCTCAACATTGTAGTCTGAGGGAGAAGAAGTGACAGCATGTTGCAGGGGTGGCCAAACTGGCTCACGAGCCACATGCAGCTTTTTTACCATTAAAGAGTGGCTTGCTGAGCCCCCCGCGCCTCCCCATTCTCCCCCTACTGGACTGTGGGGGAGGGAAGCTCAGGACCTCTGCTTTGCAGCGGGGAAGTGGGGAGGCAGGTCTTGGGGCTTCAGTCCTGCGGGTGCACCTGCCAGTACTCAGGGCTTCAGCAGAAGTGGGGCTGAAGCTCCGAGCCCTGTCAGTTGCCTCCCGCAGGGCTGAAGCCCCAGTTCTTAGCAGGTGTGCCCCGGCTCTCGAGCTTCTGAAGATTGTGGTATGTGGCTCGGACGTCCAGTAAGTTTAGCCACCCCTGGCATATTGCTTTGCCATGAAGTACAATTCAGACTGGGGGTAGGAAGTACATTTATGTGATGTAGCAGAATAAGTAGATGATCCCTTTGGCACTTGCTCCTACCCACAGAGACATGGCTCCTGGATAAAATGCTGTTCTATCTGTAAAAAGAAAAGGAGTACTTGTGGCACCTTAGAGACTAACAAATTTATTTGAGCATCAGCTTTCGTGAGCTACAGCTCACTTCATCAGATGCATTCAGTGGAAAATACAGTGGGGAGATTTATATACACAGAGAACATGAAACAATGGATGTTATATACATTGTAAGGAGAGTGATCACTTAAGATGAGCTATTACCAGCAGGAGAGCGGGGAGCGGGGAGGAAAACCTTTTGTAGTGATAATCAAGGTGGGCCATTTCCAGCAGTTGACAAGAACATCTGAGGAACAGTGGGGGGCCAGGGGGGGGAATAACTTGGGGGAGTAGTTTTACTTTGTGTAATGACCTATCCACTCCCTATTGTCTCTATTCAAGTCTCTATTCAAGCCTAAGTTAATTGTATCCAGTTTGCAAATTAATTGCAGTTCAGCAGTCTCTCGTTGGAGTCTGTTTTTGAAGTTTTTTTGTTGAAGAATAGCCACTCTTAGGTCTGTAATCGAGTGACCAGAGAGATTGACGTGTTCTCTGACTGGTTTTTGAATGTTATAATTCTTGTTCTATCTGTGCAAGAACTTGAAAGAAGAGTGGGGATGAGCAGCTGTCTCTGACAGAGCTGCCCAAATTTTGAGGCCAAGAGCCACATGGAAAACTTAGCCTCATTTAGCTTGCATCTAAAGTACATAGTGGGCCAACTCCTGAGTCTTTACTTAGTGTTTTATATATATTTTTATTTTATAGAATTTTTCAGTTACATCTTCCAAAATGAAAGTTACTCAGAACAGAAAATCCAAATATCCAGATCTATTGTTCAAAAAATATCTATAAAATTATCCTGAATTTAGCCTGCTGAGGCTGCCTAACCATTTCAGGTTTGTGTCTCATTACGATTAGATAGCACAAACTCACATATAGATTAAATACTGGAGGCTTGGGTAAAACAGAGACCACAAAAAATAATAAAGAGGGAAAATTGATAAGTAGCCATTAAATCCCTTTCCCAAATTCAGTGACCAGATTATCCCTTTAGTCCTTAGTTATAACAAAATAAACCCCAGCATAAAATATGCATCAACATTTTTAAAATCTAACTGCCACCTAGACTGGGCTGTGTGGGTTTGTGAGGGAGGCATGCCTCTCTTTGCATCCCTCACTCGTTCCCTTTTCTCTATCACATCAAACATTAACTGTTGAGCTTCACTTTCCAGGCCCTTCACAGTCTATCCCTACCCTACCTATCATCTCACATTCACTTTTGAAATGTCAACTCCAGCCTCCAATTGGCCAGTAATTACTGATTTGCTAAATTTTCAAACAAGCACTTTCATACTTTCTCTCATGCTGTCCCTCATGCTTGGAAGGAGCTCCTCATAAACATCCACAAAACTAACTCATCATCTTTGTAATGGGGTGGACTTGGAGGTTTGCCTACAGACAATCCAGGGGTTGCTGCAAGAAGAGAAATGCCAAAGGCTGTGTCTTGATGCTAGGTTGGAGTTTGCAGAAACCGAGAAGAGCTATGTCAAAGAACACGTATGTATAGAAGCTGAGTGGAACAAAGGCCTGGAAAAGGAGATTGTCCATCTGGAGGCCAGATAGAAGGAAGCAAGATATCTGTTCATGCTACAGAAGAATAGTCTTCCCCTGCTTTCCCCTCCCCCGCATCCCATCCCACTACAAGAAGAAATCAGAACAGGCCAGAGCTGGAGTTAAGGATGATTCAGCATACCCTTCAGCAACAGGTTGCTGAGTTGGCCAGTGAGGTTGGTAGAAGACACACATTTGCAGAAGCACATGGGGCATTGAGAAACAACTTCAGAACCTAATAGAAATACACAACCATGGCACTGAAAAGCTTGTAGAAATGTGTGTCAAGGAACCAAGCACAGGGACGACAGAGCAAGAAACTTGTGTGAACACAGGCAAATTAATTAGCAAGGAATATTGCTAAACGGGGTCCCTGGGCTAGAATACTTATCACTCCCCCCAGACCAATAGGGGAAGTACAGACATCAAGAGAAAAAAAAGTCGAGAACTATGAGTTCCAAATAGAGGCCAAGGAATGGACTTAGAGGCCATTAGACTTTTGGGTTTTCTTTTTACTTTTCTGTTAACCCTGGAAGCAAAATGGATTGAGAGGTGACCTGGCTGGAGGATGGATAAAGGGGGCCTTAGACTGAAAGAACACCTGCAACACCCTATCTTGACAGGAGGGTTGCTCTGGAGGTGAGAGGCTCAACTGCACTCCTTCAAAACCCTCCTTTGTTGTGAGGTCTACCAAAAAAAAATGACAACAGTTAAGTTATTGGTGCTCTGCTACATTGTATTCTTGCATCTCAGTGTCTCTATCTATCTGTTATCCCTATCTATTTGTTATCCCTTGCCTTATACTTAGATTGTAAGCTGTTTTGGGCAGAGACAGTCTTTTAGTTCTGTGTTTGTACAGCGCCTAGCACAATAGAACTATGGTCCATGATGGAGGCTCTTAGGTGCAATGGTAGTACAAATTAATTATTATTGTGCTAGTTCCTAGAAAGCTCAGTCAGAATGAGATAATTTGTCCTGGCTTCTGTACAAACAAATAGATCTTACAAGCTAAAATTGTCATATCTACCTACTATGGGTTATTTTTTTTATTTTTTACTCCCCTGTGGATTGAAATGAGTCTAACAACGAATTGAAATAATTATTCACAAATACTTTAGAATGAAACCTTTAGCAGTGAATTTTGTGTCTCTTTGTGATCTATGCTGTATTTTTGTGTGGTGAACACATTTACATTGGCTTGTGGAGTTTGTGCTCGTTTCTTTGTAGGCCTTGTAGACATTGGTAAGAGTATAGTGATCTGCTGTGCGGTGGAAGATTTTTTGCCAGCAGGTAAGAGTAACCTCCTCTGTTCCAGGGGATGGATGTTAGGTGCTTTTAGAAAAGGGGAAAACAAATCAAGCCAACAATAATTCAAACCATTAGGTGCCTGTCACAATGTACAGTGTGCAACAAGTCCATTAATTTTTTTCTGATAGTACCCTCCACACTGGCCTCCAGTATGGGACCTCTTGTGCCTGACAGTGAAGAGAGGAATAGGAATATTCCTTCACCCCTTCATTCATTTTTTGCTTGCTTTTCAGTGGAAGTGGACAAAAGATACTGGGATGATTCCAGGAAGAGGATTGAATGCAGAGAGAAGCCAATGAAGAGGAAAGCCAAGGGCAAGCTCTTACAGAACTGCCAACTTTCACAGTCTTTTTGTGAACCTTGTGATTGTATTTGTTTTTTTAATAACTGCTCAAGTGTCAGAAGAAAGATGAGGATGATATTACGCTCACCAAAAATGGCTGCCCTTCCCTATTGTTTCCACAGAACTGAAGCACAGGCTGCTCTCACCACAGACGGCGGCCATCTCCCTATAGCCTTTGCAGGTGGGAGTGAGGCTGTTTCTAGTAAAGATAGTCACTGACTCCCATTGTTTTCAAGATAGCCATTCCCTATTTATTATGTTTGACCTAGGCAGTGTGGGGACAGGGGAATGTGTAGACAGGATATGTGCAGGGTAGGGAGGATGACTAGCGGGTCAGAGGAATGTAGGATACAGAAAACTGAGGGAGAATATGGCAGGAGACTGTGGGTAGCAGGGAGTGACATGGGCTGGGATAGGAACTGAGTTAGAAGAAAGGGAGAGGGGAGTGGAAGAGACTGAGGCAAAGGGCTGGTTGGATAAGGAGAGAGTCAGAACAATGGTAGGCGAGGGGGATGGAGACCAGAATGGCAGCTTCCTCACCCCAGGGGTTAGAAGATAGTAAGCGGAGTTCCGGCCATGAGCAGTCATTTGGGAGGTCTATGTTTGGGTGTGCATTTGACACTGGATTTTAAAGCTGAAATGATCACATGCATTTTCACTTAAATACACGGTAGAAGAAAGAATTGCCACGGTGTATGGCCTCCATTAGTGGCTCACTAAAATCCTTTCATAACAAGATTTATTGACAGGAGGGTAGGACTTCACCACTGCCAGCAAAAGCATACTCAGCAAAATGTCTTTCTATTTCAAGGATGGAGATAGCTGAGAGTATCACCCTCAAGAGCATACCTTCATTAAACACTTCTGAATAGACTTCAAATCCAGAGCCAGATTTTAGGCATGAGGTAGTCCAATCTATCTCTCAATTAAGATCACCTTCTGATTTAGCATATTATTTGCACTAGCTGTTCTGATAATTCTATCTGGACGGGAGTAGATGATGATCATTTCACTGGTAAAGGAGTTTGTCAAAGACCATTCTCTTTTCCCATCATGTATCCCTCTCATAGTTTCATAGATTTTGAGATCAAAAGGGAACCATTATGATCATCTAGTCTGACCTCCTGCATAGCACAGGCCATTGAACCTCGCACAGTGACTCCTGCAACAAGCCCATAACTGCTATTTGAGTTATAGTTATCTTTTAGAAACACATCCAGTCTAGATGTAAAGACTTCAAGTGATCCTCTTCTCCTTAACTCTGTCCTCATGGGTTTCTGCTTCCAAACTACCTAACTGGGTGGGAAGTGAAGTCAGTCTATATGTATACCATAGGTCTTTCACTGATATTGTGTTTTTTGCTTCCTGTAGATTATGCCATAATAATTAGCTATTCTGATTCCTGCAACAAGACTGGAGAACAGGAATTATTCTGTCAACAAATGCAGGTACTGGTGAGTTCATTTCTGTTACATTTTTCAAAACCTGATAACCAGGTTATAAGAAGTCTTGTCAACCACAATTTTTCTCAGTGAAAAATCGAGTCGTAACTCAGACTTTTATCACATTAGATGGTGGTTCCATCCTTCAAGTGACATGCTAAGGAAACATGACTCAAAGACGACAGGTAAGAATTTAAATTCGGTAAACGAAAATGAAAAGCTGGGAATCCCTCCAGTAGGGGTGAAGTTCAATACCCTCAAGCAAAGCATGAGTAAATAGGCTTTGGATGTACTTCATCTGCATTCACCTTCCCTGAATGCAATGGAATTGCCATGATTCCACTCTGCCAGGTACCTTCCACTGCCTCTTTTCTGCTGGGTGAACTCATTTTATTTTTCTGTTGCTAGAGGTATTGCTAGAACAAAATTCTTTCTGTGCACCTCAGACCATACGGGGAATCTGTCTATGAACAACTTAAGAATTGATTGATTTGATGAACTCTATGACTCTGACCCTCAATGTGTATTAAATTAGCAATTTGCTGACTGGGACCATATCATACATCACACACCCAATTTGGAAGCAGCTGCAGGACAATCAAAGAATTTGTTAACTTGGAATGACTTTGCCTTGACAATACAAACGAGACTGGCCATAGCAGCAGGAAACTGGGTTTTTTCTTGAGAGTGTTTGCAGATTGTAAATATAGTACCTATATTTAAAAAGGAGAGCAAAGAGGATTTGGAGAATTATAGACCAGTCAGCCTAACTTCAATACCGGGAAAGATACTGGAACAAATTCATAAACAATCAATTTGTAAGCACCCAGAGGGTAATAGGATAATAAGTAATGGCCAACTTGTATTTGTCAAGAACAAATCACGTCAAACCAATCTAATTTCTTCTTTCACAAGGTTACTGACCTAGTGGATGAGGGCAAGCTTATAGATATATCTTGATTTTTAATAAGGCTTTTGACACAGTCCTACATGACGTTCTCGTAAGCAAACTAGGGAAATGTGGTTTAGATTAAATTATTATAAGGTGGGTGCATAACTGGTTGAAAGAACATGTGCAAAGAAGAGTTATCAATGCTTCACTGTCAGATTGGAAACAGATATCTAGTGGGGTGCGGCAGGGGGCTGTCCTGGATCCAGTACTATTCAGTATTTTCTTTAATGATTGGATAATGAAGTGGAGACTATGCTTATAAAATTTGCAAATAACAGCAAACTGGAAAGGGTCTGAATTATTTTGTAGGACAGGATTAGAGTGCAAAATTACCTTTGCAAATTCGAGAGTTGGTCAAAAATCAAGAAGATGAAATTCAATAAAGGCAGGTGCAAAGTACTACACGTAGGAAGGAAAAAATCAAATGCCCTAATATAAAATGGGAATAACTGACTCGGCAGTAGCACTGCTGAAAATGCACTTGGGGTTATAGTGGATCACAAATTAAATATGAGACAACAATGTGATGCAGTTTCAAATAAGCTTAATATTCTGGGTTGTTGTTTTTTTAATAGGCATTTCATATGTGAGACACAGGAGGTAACTGCTCCACTCTTCTCAGCATTGCTGAGACATCAGCTAGAGTTCTGGGTGCCACACTTGAAGAAAGAATTGGAGAGAGTGCAGGGGATAGCAACGAAAAAGGTTTAGAAAACCTGACCTATGAGGAAAGATTAAGAAAACTGAGTCTGTTTAGTCAGATGGACTAAATGGAGGAACTAGAGCTACTGGTGCAGGAAGTGAAACCAGATATTATAGGGATAACAGAAACATGGTGGAATAGTAGTCATGACTGGACTACAGGTATTGAAGGGTATGTGCTGTTTAGGAAAGACAGAAACAAAGGTGGTGGAGTAGCATTGTATATCAATGATGAGGTAGAATGTAAAGAAATAAAAAGTGATGCAATGGATAAGACAGAGTCCGTCTGGGCAAAAATTACATTGGGGAAGATAACTAGTAAAGCCTCTCCTACGATAGTGCTTGGGGTGTGCTATAGACCTCCGGGATCTAATTTGGATATTGATAGAGCCCTTTTTAATGTTTTTAATAAAGTAAATACTAATGGAAACTGCATGATCATGGGAGACTTTAACTTCTCAGATATAGACGGGAGGACCAGTGCTAGTAATAATAATAGGGCTCAGATTTTCCTAGATGCGATAGCTGATGGATTCCTTCATCAAGTAGTTGCTGAACCTGACTAGAGGGGATGCCATTTTAGATTTAATTTTGGTGAGTAGTGAGGACCTCATAGAAGAAATGGTTGTAGGGGATAATCTTGGCTCAAGTGATCATGAGCTAATTCAGTTCAAACTAAATGGAAGGATTAACAAAAATAAATCTGCAACTAGAGTTTTTGATTTCAAAAGGGCTGACTTTCAAAAATTAAGGAAATTAGTTAGGGAAGAGGATTGGACTGAAGAACTTATGGATCTAAAGGTAGAGGAGGCCTGGGATTACTTTAAATCAAAGCTGCAGAAGCTATCAGAAGCCTGTATCCCAAGAAAGGGGAAAAAATTCATAGGAAGGAGTTGTAGACCAAGCTGGATGAGCAAGCATCTTAGAGAGGTGATTAAGAAGAAGCAGAAAGCATACAGGGAGTGGAAGATGGGAGGGATCAGCAAGGAAAGCTACCTAATTGAGGTCAGAACATGTAGGGATCAAGTGAGACAGGCTAAAAGTCGAGTAGAGTTGGACCTTGCAAAAGGAATTAAAACCAATAGTAAAAGGTTCTATAGCCATATAAATAAGAAGAAAACTAAGAAAGAAGAAGTGGGGCCGCTAAACACTGAGGATGGAGGTTAAAGATAATCTAGGCATGGCCCAATATCTAAACAAATACTTTGCCTCAGTCTTTAATAAGGCTAAAGAGGATCTTAGGGATAATGGTAGCATGACAAATGGGAAGGAGGATATGGAGGCAGATATTACCATATCTGAGGTGGAAGCGAAACTCAAACAGCTTAATGGGACTAAATCGGGGGGCCCAGATAATCTTCATCCAAGAATATTAAAGGAATTGGCACCTGAAATTGCAATCCCATTAGCAAGAATTTTTAATGAATCTGTAAACTCAGGAGTAGTACCGAATGATTGTAGAATTGCTAATATAGTTCCTATTTTTAAGAAAGGAAAAAAAAGTGATCCGGGTAACTACAGGCCAGTTAGTTTGACATCTGTAGTATGCAAGGTCCTGGAAAAAATTTTGAAGGAGAAATTAGTTAAGGACATAGAAGTCAATTGTAAATGGGACAAAATACAACATGGTTTTACAAAAGGTAGATCATGCCAAACCAATCTAATCTCCTTTTTTGAAAAAGTAACAGATTTTTTAGATAAAGGAAATGCAGTGGATCTAATTTACCTAGATTTCAGTAAGGCATTTGATACCGTGCCACATGGGGAATTATTAGTTAAATTGGAGAAGATGGGGATCAATATGAACATCAAAAGGTGGATAAGGAATTGGTTAAAGGGGAGACTGCAACGGGTCCTACTGAAAGGCGAACTGTCAGGTTGGAGGGAGGTTACCAGTGGAGTTCCTCAGGGATCGATTTTGGGACCAATCTTATTTAATCTTTTTATTACTGAGCTTGGCACAAAAAGTGGGAGTGTGCTAATAAAGTTTGCAGATGATACAAAGCTGGGAGGTATTGCCAATTCAGAGGAGGATCGGGATATTATACAGGAGGATCTGGATGACCTTGTAAACTGGAGCAATAGTAATAGGATGAAATTTAATAGTGAGAAGTGTAAGGTTATGCATTTAGGGATTAATAACAAGAATTTTACTTATAAGTTGGGGACGCATCAATTAGAAGTAACGGAAGAGGAGAAGGACCTTGGAGTATTGGTTGATCATAGGATGACTATGAGCTGCCAATGTGATATGGCTGTGAAAAAAGCTAATGCAGTTTTGGGATGCATCAGGAGAGGCATTTCCAGTAGGGATAAGGAGGTTTTAGTACCATTATACAAGGCACTCGTGAGACCTCACCTAGAATACTGTGTGCAGTTCTGGTCTCCCATGTTTAAAAAGGATGAATTCAAACTGGAGCAGGTACAGAGAAGGGCTACTAGGATGATCCGAGGAATGGAAAACTTGTCTTATGAAAGGAGACTTAAGGAGCTTGGCTTGTTTAGCCTAACTAAAAGAAGGTGAGGGGAGATATGATTGCTCTCTATAAATATATCAGAGGGATAAATACAGGAGAGGGAGAGGAATTATTTAAGCTCAGTACTAATGTGGACACAAGAACAAATGGGTATAAACTGGCCACCAGGAAGTTTAGACTTGAAATTAGACGAAGGTTTCTAACCATCAGAGGAGTGAAGTTTTGGAATAGCCTCCCAAGGGAAGCAGTGGGGGCAAAAGATCTATCTGGTTTTAAGATTCTACTTGATAAGTTTATGGAGGAGATGGTATGATGGGATAATGGGATTTTGGTAAGTAATTGATCTTTAAATATTCAGGGTAAATAGGACTAATCCCCTGAGATGGGATATTAGATGGATGGGATCTGAGTTACTGTAGAAAATTCTTTCCTGGGTATCTGGCTGGTGAATCTTGCCCATATGCTCAGGGTTTAGCTGATCACCATATTTGGGGTCGGGAAGGAATTTTCCTCCAGGGCAGATTGGAGAGGCCCTGGAGGTTTTTCGCCTTCCTCTGTAGCATGGGGCATGGGTGACTTGAGGGAGGCTTCTCTGCTCCTTGAAGTCTTTAAACCATGATTTAAGGACTTCAATAGCTCAGACATGGGTGAGGTTTTTCATAGGAGTGGGTGGGTAAGATTCTGTGGCCTGCGCTGTGCAGCGGGTCAGACTAGATGATCAGAATGGTCCCTTCTGACCTTAGTATCTATGAATCTATGAAAAAAACTGAGTCTGTTTAGTCTTCAGAAAAGAAGACTGAGGGGGGATTTTAGATCTAGGCTGTGCCAATATGTCTTTCCGACCTCCAGCTCTTTCAAATTCACAATTGTTCTATTATCATCACAACAACATCCTCATCTTTCAAACCTGAGAGTCTTTGATTCTCTGTGTCTTTCAGGCACCAGACTAAATCTTGGTTCACTGAAGTCAATGGCAAATCCCACTGAATTCATCAGGAACAGAATTTGGCCCTCTTTCCTCATTGTGGAAACAAGACAACAGTGGCTGTACTGACAACTTTCCAGGTGTCCAAGGGCTGCTCCCAATTTGCATACAAATTTCCATGAATCACTTAATCAGAAATAAATGCACACATACATAATCATAGAGTTATAGAATCATAGAAGATTAGGGTTGGAAGAGACCTTAGGAGGTCATCTAGTCCAATCCCCTGCTCAAAACAGGACCAACATGAACTAAATCATCCCAGCCAGGGCTTTGTCAAGCTGGGGCTTAAAAATCTCTAAGGATGGAGATTCCACTTCCTCCCTAGGTAACCCATTCCAGTGCTTCATCACCCTCCTAGTGAAATAGTGTTTCCTAATATCCAACCTAGACCTCCCCCACTGCAACTTGAGACCATTGCTCCTTGTTATGTCATCTGCCATCACTGAGAACAGCTGAGTTCCATCCCCTTTGGAACCCCACTTCAGATAGTTGAAGACTGCTATCAAATCTCCCTTCACTCTTCTCTTCTGCAGACTAATCAAGCCCCGTTCCCTCAACCTCTCCTCGAAAGTCATATGCCCCAGTCCCCCCATCATTTTCATTGCCCTCCGCTGGATTCTCTCCAATTTGTCCACATCCTTTTTGTAGTGGGGGGCCCAAAACTGGACACACTACTCCAGATGTGGCCTCACCAGTGCCGAATACTTACATCTTGGCTGATAGATGACTAAAAATCACTTGCAACGTTGCTTCTGATCCACCAATTGAGCCAGGAGGAGGAAACCGAAAAGTTTTATTTGTTTACATTGATGGTTCATATAGTGCATCCCTGCTAACCGTGGACTCTGCACTGAAAGGAGCTGGCTGCAATGAGTCAAAGAAAATCAATTAGTAAAATAGAAAACAAGTTAAAAAAGGTCTATTTTTAAGTCTTCATTGATTATTAATTCCCCTTACTTTTCCTTTTACAAGGCTCACCCAGAAATAATGTGATGCATAACTTCACCATAGTGTTGTGCCCAGAGTTAAATTAAAAACATGAACAGCATTTTCTTGCAAATAAACAACTTTATTCCACTCACTATGTGTTTATGTAGAGAGCAGTATTTTGGATCTGTTTTGTATTTAATATTAGAATTCACATCCCTGCCTGTATAATATTAAGGATTTCTAGTAATAGGGAGCATTTATTAGTGGGCATACAAGATTTAACATGATAATAGATGAGACCTTGAGAAAGTCAAAGCATCGGAGAAGAAAATAGGTTGGATGTATAATAAGGAAAAAAAGTTTGAGTTTTACCACTGAGCCATGAAATTAAAAGTAATAGCTGATGAACAGGGAAGAGAACAAGAGTCAGTGTCAGAAAATACTGACACAAGATTAAAAAGATCAGGCAGGGAATAGCTATTCAGACTTAAAGTAATTACCAGGGAATCATGGAAAACTAATTTCTATAAATCAAAAAAGCAGTTTGCATTATAAGATACAAAATATATGGCTGTCATCCTTATAAGCATCTGGGTTGTCAGCCAATTTCAGTCCCTGGATAGTCTTAAGTGCTTTGCATTTTTATGCCACAGAGTGAGTTGCCAAGAAGTTCAGAAGCAGGAATGGCTTTGTGATTTTGCTAGCAGTGTTTCAGAAACAAAAACAGAAAAAAATATTATATTAGAAAGGGCAAGTTAATAAATGCAGATTATACAGGTGAAGGAACAGTAATACAATAAAAAATTGAAGGAATTTTTAGATATTAGTTTGCATTTTCAGGCACAAATGCAGCTAATAAAAAAGCCATTGTAAAAATGGCAAATGTTCATTTGAGAATTCTTGATGGTATTGTTCCTGTTAAATACAACCCATCATAAATAAGGCAAACGAGCAGCATAAATGCTTATATTTGAAAGGCCTTTCTTTAAAGAAATAGGGATCTGCATTGTTTTATAAAAAAAAGATTAAAACTGAGAAAAATGTCATTATCAGGGCTGCCTGCCAAAGCTAGTTCTATTGCTATCCTACAGGCAAACTTGCGAGGTTTTGTGACTCAACTTCTACTTCTACAAAAACAAATTTAAAATGAAACTCGAGACTTCTGTAGTTGTTTACATATTTTTCTTTGTTGTTAAATCTCTGGAAGTTTGAAAATGCAAAGTGTTTCCTTATCAGATATTTTTCTTCCATTGCCTGTGCACATTGGCTACTTCATATTGAATTGGTCATAGATCATTTTTAAAGGAAAAACAGCAAGGAAGCAGTTGTTTTGGAAAATAATGTATAGGTAAATAGGTGGACTTTGCAACTTAAAATGTAATTATGTATAATGCTTAGCATTTCAATAGCACCTTCTTTGTGAGGATTTCAAAGTGCTTCACAAGCATTATGGGCTAGATATCCACAAAGGTACTTAGGC
Source organism: Dermochelys coriacea (assembly GCF_009764565.3). Classification (NCBI taxonomy): domain Eukaryota; kingdom Metazoa; phylum Chordata; order Testudines; family Dermochelyidae; genus Dermochelys; species Dermochelys coriacea. The sequence continues at coordinate 104,614,905 of NC_050074.1, read as the reverse complement.
TTCTTAGTTAGGTGCCTAATCTCCCTTTTTCAGTGCGGTGGGGGGCGGGGTGGTTAAGTAGCTAAGAATGGGATCCAGAAAAGCCAGCATGCTCCAGGGGGAGCTGCCTAAGCTAGTCTATGTCAAAAGCTGAGGAGACAGGTGTGGCCTAAGCTCCACCCCTCAAAGACAGTTAGATGTCTATCTCCACTTGGGATACAGAGCCATGAACCTTCTCCTGGAGCTAAGCACCTGTGTCCTTTCTCACACAAAAGTGAGGAGGAGTAGGTGCTCATCTCCCCTTTTATAACTTTTAGTCCAGTGGTTTGGCATTCCCCCAGGATATGGGAGACCTGGATTCTAGTTCCCTCTCTGCTTCATGTAACCACTGGGCTGTGGGGTTTTCTAGGGCAGGTCTCTCTCAATCTCTCCCATTAAAGCGGTTCTACTGTTTATAAATACATAAATATTCATTAGGCAAAAAAAAAGAAAAAAAAAGAATGAGAATGATTCTATAGCCCAGTGATTAGGGCATTCACCTGGAGGGTAGAAGACCCGCATTCTAATGCCTCTGTGCCAATGCATATTTATTTTATTTATACACAGTGGAACTGCTTCAAGAGAGACTGAGAAAGCCTGCTCCCCAGAACTCCCCATAGCCCTTTGGTTAGGACACTCTTTCATGGGGAGACCAAAGTGCACGTCCCTTCTCCAGATCAGCCAGAGGTGGGAGGGGAGCTGAACCTGGGTCTCCCAAGTCCTGGGTGAGTCTTCTAATCACTGGGCTAAAAGTTAAAAGGGGGTGAGAGGTGGCAGCACCTCCTCCATCAGTGGCTGTTTTGTGTTGGTTTAGGCATGCTCTGAGCATGCCTACCAAATTGGACCCTACAAATGTGAGAGGTGGGGGAATGCCTCATTTGAGGATACTAGTAGGGCTTAGGCTTGAGATAGGCACCTGGATGCCTATACTGAGGTGGCTGTGCACATGCTCATTGACAGATTTTTAGGCACCTAGGGGACTTCAGGCAGCAGCTGAGTGTAAGTTTTGAGGATCCTGATGGTGCCTAAATAGTGCATCTAAAGTGGCAGTTAGGTGTTTGAGTTCTTTTGTTGATCTAACCCTACGTCCCTTGTCTTGCAAAGATTTATGCATGTGCTTAACTTTATTGACTTCAACTGAACTAACTCACATACCTAAAGTGAACCTACACACCTAAAGTAGTGTTCAGGTATATCACGTATACCTAAAATATACGATAATAAATACGATAAATAAGAAGCGATGCAATGGATAAGACAGAGTCCGTCTGGGCAAAAATTACATTGGGGAAGAAAACTAGTAAAGCCTCTCCTACGATAGTGCTTGGGGTGTGCTATAGACCTCCGGGATCTAATTTGGATATGGATAGAGCCCTTTTTAATGTCTTTAATAAAGTAAATACTAATGGAAACTGCGTGATCATGGGAGACTTTAACTTCCCAGATATAGACTGGAGGACCAGTGCTAGTAATAATAATAGGGCTCAGATTTTCCTAGATGCGATAGCTGATGGATTCCTTCATCAAGTAGTTGCTGAACCGACTAGAGGGGATGCCATTTTAGATTTAATTTTGGTGAGTAGCGAGGACCTCATAGAAGAAATGGTTGTAGGGGACAATCTTGGCTCAAGTGATCATGAACTAATTCAGTTCAAACTAAATGGAAGGATTAACAAAAATAAATCTGCAACTAGGGTTTTTGATTTCAAAAGGGCTGACTTTCAAAAATTAAGGAAATTAGTTAGGGAAGTGGATTGGACTGAAGAACTTATGGATCTAAAGGTAGAGGAGGCCTGGGATTACTTTAAATCAAAACTGCAGAAGCTATCGGAAGCCTGTATCCCAAGAAAGGGGAAAAAATTCATAGGAAGGAGTTGTAGACCAAGCTGGATGAGCAAGCATCTTAGCGAGGTGATTAAGAAGAAGCAGAAAGCATACAGGGAGTGGAAGATGGGAGGGATCAGCAAGGAAAGCTACCTAATTGAGGTCAGAACATGTAGGGATCAAGTGAGACAGGCTAAAAGTCGAGTAGAGTTGGACCTTGCAAAGGGAATTAAAACCAATAGTAAAAGGTTCTATAGCCATATAAATAAGAAGAAAACTAAGAAGGAAGAAGTGGGGCCGCTTAACACTGAGGATGGAGCGGAGGTTAAAGATAATCTAGGCATGGCCCAATATCTAAACAAATACTTTGCCTCAGTCTTTAATAAGGCTAAAGAGGATCTCTGGGATAATGGTAGCATGAGAAATGGGAAGGAGGATATAGAGGTAGATATTACCATATCAGAGGTAGAAGCGAAACTGAAACAGCTTAATGGGACTAAATCGGGGGGCCCAGATAATCTTCATCCAAGAATATTAAAGGAATTGGCACCTGAAATTGAAAGCCCATTAGCAAGAATTTTTAATGAATCTGTAAACTCAGGAATAGTACCGAATGATTGGAGAATTGCTAATATAGTTCCTATTTTTAAGAAAGGAAAAAAAAGTGATCCGGATAACTACAGGCCAGTTAGTTTGACATCTGTAGTATGCAAAGTCCTGGAAAAAATTTTGAAGGAGAAATTATTTAAGGACATTGAAGTCAATGGTAAATGGGACAAAATACAACATGGTTTTACAAAAGGTAGATCGTGCCAAACCAACCTGATCTCCTTTTTTGAAACAGTAACAGATTTTTTAGATAAAGGAAATGCAGTGGATCTAATTTACCTAGATTTCAGTAAGGCATTTGATACCGTACCACATGGGGAATTATTAGTTAAATTGGAGAAGATGGGGATCAATATGAACATCAAAAGGTGGATAAGGAATTGGTTAAGGGGAGACTGCAACGGGTCCTACTGAAAGGCAAACTGTCAGGTTGGAGGGAGGTTACCAGTGGAGTTCCTCAGGGATCGGTTTTGGGACCAATCTTATTTAATCTTTTTATTACTGACCTCGGCACAAAAAGTGGGATTGTGCTAATAAAGTTTGCAGATGATACAAAGCTGGGAGGTATTGCCAATTCGGAGAAGGATCGGGATATTATACAGGAGGATCTGGATTACCTTGTAAACTGGAGTAATAGTAATAGGATGAAATTTAACAGTGAGAAGTGTAAGGTTATGCATTTAGGGATTAATAACAAGAATTTTACTTATAAGTTGGGGACGCATCAATTAGAAGTAATGGAAGAGGAGAAGGAACTTGGAGTATTGGTTGATCATAGGATGACTATGAGCTGCCAATGTGATATGGCTGTGAAAAAAGCTAATGCGGTTTTGGGATGCATCAAGAGAGGCATTTCCAGTAAGGATAAGGAGGTTTTAGTACCATTATACAAGGCACTGGTGAGACCTCACCTAGAATACTGTGTGCAGTTCTGGTCTCCCATGTTTAAAAAGGATGAATTCAAACTGGAGCAGGTACAGAGAAGGGCTACTAGGATGATCCAAGGAATGGAAAACTTGTCTTATGAAAGGAGACTTAAGGAGCTTGGCTTGTTTAGCCTAACTAAAAGAAGGTTGAGGGGAGATATGATTGCTCTCCATAAATATATCAGAGGGATAAATACAGGAGAGGGAGAGGAATTATTTCAGCTCAGCACCAATGTGGACACAAGAACAAATGGGTATAAACTGGCCACCAGGAAGTTTAGACTTGAAATCAGACGAAGGTTTTTAACCATCAGAGGAGTGAAGTTTTGGAATAGCCTTCCAAGGGAAGCAGTGGGGGCAAAAGATCTATCTGGTTTTAAGATTCTACTCGATAAGTTTATGGAGGAGATGGTATGATGGGATAATGGGATTTTGGTAAGTAATTAATCTTTAAATATTCAGAGTAAATAGGACTAATCCCCTGAGATGGGATATTAGATGGATGGGATCTGAGTTACCATAGAAAATTCTTTCCTGGGTATCTGGCTTGTCCATATGCTCAGGGTTTAGCTGATTGCCATATTTGGGGTTGGGAAGGAATTTTCTTCCAGGGCAGATTGGAGAGGCCCTGGAGGTTTTTTGCCTTCCTCTGTAGCATGGGGCATGGGTGACTTGAGGGAGGCTTCTCTGCTCCTTGAAGTCTTTGAACCATGATTTAAGGACTTCAATAGCTCAGACATGGGTGAGGATTTTCATAGGAGTGGGTGGGTGAGATTCTGTGGCCTGCGCTGTGCAGGAGGTCGGACTAGATGATCAGAATGGTCCCTTCTGACCTTAGTATCTATGAATCTATGAAAATGTACAAGTCTTTGCAGCATCATGGCCTAAATGATTGAGCATCACAACCTTCCTATGAGGTAGAAAAGTATGATTATTTCTGTTTCATAGATGGTGAAACTGAGACAAATAGGTTAAGTGATTTACCTGAGGTTACATAGTAAATAAGTATCAGCGCTGGGAATGAAAGCTAGGTCTCTCAATTCCAGTCCACCAATTTTAATTGCTGCCTATTTAGAGGATCAGATTTGACAGTACCTATTTCAGTTTCACAATGCTGGGTCCTGTTCTTTCTTCCTATGTTTTGAAAATTTCTGAGGTGCATATACAATACCTGTTCCTTGTTAGAGCTTTTACTTCTGCAAAAATACCTATAATCGTTTTTATAAGCTGATAGGAGCTTTTGGTTGAGGGACATGGGTTTTGAATAGAGATAAGCAGCTTGTGGTTTGACAGACAATGAATCAAAACATTGCTTTGGTAACCCACACACCTTCTGGGTGTGATGTTCTGTCCTGTGTTGTGGCACTGAGACCACTTAGAGAGAGAGGGAGATTAATGACTCTGCTCTACAGCCTTAGCTAACAGGCATGAGGCTTTTAGCTTATGCAGTAGAGGCTCATGCATTAAGCTCCAGAGGTCCCAGGTTCAATCTCACCCACCGATGACCAGGGTCTGTTGGTGTTACACTTTACCTTAGCAATTTTTTTTAGTAATGTAGAACTGCTAGACTAATCATAGTTCCACAACATGATGCTTTTCTACATTACTTCTTGTGTAGGAAACTAAAGCTACATGTGTTTGAAAGCCAGGGGTTTTCGGTTTGGTTTGTTTTTTAAGCCAAGTTACTCTGGGATCCTCCTTTCTCTGGACCATTTGTCTCAGTTCCCTCAGTCTGCTACTCATTCTCTCCATCCCCTTATCACCCTTCTAATGGGTGTTTTTTATGTGTACGTCATGCTTCAGTGCTACCAGTACCAAAACTATTAATTTAAAATATAAATTATAATAGATCATTTACATTTAGGGACTCAGTCCTCAGTTGCAGACAAATGCTGCGCTTGAGAGGAGTGGGAACCAGTGGATGTTCTGGGTGGTATTTGGCGTAGCCAAGTCCACAGTGGTGGAAACCTTCTGTGGGTTTATACTGATCCCATTGGGTGACATGACATAAACCAGGAAATCAGTGGTGGTGTGGTTGAACTCACATTTTTCCAGCAGCATTCCAGCACTTGTCAGATGTGCTGGTTGTGCAAAGCCTAGTTTTCTGAGAAGTTCAGAATGTCATCTAAGTGGATCAGAATGAACTGGTCTAGGATATCTTTGAAGATCGCATTCATGAAATATTGAAATGTGGCCAAGGCACCGGTGATATCAAAGGGCATAACCGGGTACTCATATGGCTATCTCTGGTGTGGACAGCTGTCTTCCACTCATCATCTTCCAAGATACGGACCAAGTTATAAGCACCATGCAGATTGACTTTTGTGAAGACCATTGCTGCACCAACTCATTCTAGAAACTCATTGATCAGAGGGAGAAGGTATTTGTTCTTGATGGTAATACTACTCAAGGCCTGATCATCACCACAGAGGCACAATGTTCCATCCTTTTTTTTAACTAACAGTATAGAGGGTCCAGCAGGAGATTTGGAGGACCAAAGTTCTTAGCCAGATTCTCATCCAGGTAATTTCGTAGGGTCTTGAGCTCAGTTCTGATAAAGAGTAAATATGTCCAAAAGGGATCTTTTTCCCTGGCTGAGGGTCTATAGGGCAGTTGTAGGGTCAATGTGGGGGTAGGACATCAGCATTCTTTTTATCGAACATGTCTGCAAGATTGCTATACTTGGCTGGAATTAAGGAACCAATATCTCCTGTTGCTGATGTAGAACCAAACAGAAGAATGCTTTCCCAGGGACCAGTTCTGTGTTCCCCATGCTCAGGACTCCGGTGTACTGGTAAGTCCTTTAAGTTACTTTCACCCCTGGGTCCCTTTCAATCCTACATTTTATATGATTATATCATGCGTATCTGCACAATGTACTGTGAGTGGCATCTCGGATGGGTGGAGATTTGTGTGTGGCCAGAGATTAGAAGAATACCATCAAAACTTTTCCCCCACAGTCTGTCCGCTGCCACCCTCTGGGACCCAGCATCCTGCTTTGGCTGAGAAAGTGTGCACGTTCATTTTGAGCACATCAGCACACTCATTGCTCAGTTACAGGGGTTGCTGCACAGTGATGTGAGGCACTTTCTGATCTCGGAGTCTGAATGTTGCCTAAGTATTTCTTAACACAGGGCCCACTCCTACAAGGTGAGGTGTACCCGCAACTCTCATTGAACTCCATGGGAATTGAGTGTGCTCAGCAACTTTCAGGACTGGGCCCACATGGAGTAAGAAACTGAACTTGGTGTCTCACAGGGCAGTGTCTGCTCTAACTACAAAGCCAGCAGGGTGATGCAGTTCTTTCAGCTATTTAAGCATGCTCTGCAAAAATGTTCTACACAAAATGTTCTGTGCCCCAACAGTAGTCAACAGAGTGCTAGCTGGGAGTAAATGGAGAGTAGTTTTAGGATTTTATTTAATCACGAATGGGCAGGGAGATTGGCTGCACAATTGTAGGGGAGGGGAGATATCTAGGAGACAATTTGTTAACGCTATGAAAAAGTTTGGGGAGCCATGAGCTGAACAAATTGCTAAGCTTTTTTTTGACATGTTGCTGTTTAACATAGGACACTTTAAGACAGAAGGAGTCCAGGAAACCCTGCAACCTTTCCCTTGGCTATATGCTAGGTCTCAAAATGTAATTAATTGTAAACAAGGAATCATCAAGTGGGTGCATTCCTAGAGGGGTCCTGCAGGGAGCTGTTCTTATCCCTATGCTATTTAACATTTTTTATCAGTGACCTGGAAGAAAACATAAAATCATGGATGATGGTTCACAGATGACCCAAAAATTGGGGGAGTGGTAAATAATGAAGAGGACAGGTCATTAATACCAAGCTACCTTGATTGCTTGGTAAACTGGGTGCAGGCAAACAATGTGTTTTTAATATGGCTAAATGTAAATGTGTATATCAAGGAATAAAGCATGTAGGCCATACTTACAGGATGGGAGACTATCCTGGGAAGCAGTAACTAAAAAATATTTGGGGTTGGTGGCAGATAATGAGCTGAACATGAGCTCCCAGTGCGATGCTGTGGCCAAAAGGGCTAATGCAATCCTGGGATGCATAAACAAGGGATTCTCACATAGAGGTAGACAGGTTATTTTACCTCTTTATTTGGCACTCGAGCAACTGCTGTTGGAATACTGTTTGCAGTTCTGGTGTCATCAAAAAAGGATGTTGATAAATTTGAGAGGGTTCAGAGAAGAGTCATGAATATGGTTAAAGGATTAGAAAACCTGCCTTTATAATGAAAGATTCAAAGAGCTCAAATAATTTAACAAAGAAAAGGTTAAGAGGTGACTGGATCATAGTCTATAAGTACCTACATGGGGAACAAATATTTAATAGTGGTTTCTTCAATCTAGTAGAGAAAGATCTAACAATATCCAATGGCTGGATGTTGAAGCTAGACAAATTCAGACTGGAGCTAATTTTTAATATTGAGAGAAAAAATTACCAAGGGTTGTGGTAGATTCTCCATCACTGACCATTTTAAAATCAAGATTGAATGTTCTTCTATAAAATATGCTCTGGGAATTATTTTGGGGAAGTTCTATGGTTTGTGTTATACACTAGGTCACGCTACATGATCACAGTGGCCTGGGAATCTATAAATCTCTTCTTTTATTTACTCCACAGTTTTTATTTGTTCCACAGTCTTGTTTCCCACTTCCCACCCCCCAAAAATGCCTCAAATTCTTCTTTACCCTGAGTTCACACACTTGTGTTCTCTTAGCTGGCAGTAGCTACCTTGTATCTGACCTTATCCCAAATAGCCTTGAAACACCTAGTCTCTGTTTATTTCACAATCTTGTAAATATTAGCAAAATTCCCTTTTTATCTTCTATCTTTCCATAAACACAGACCAAATTTTTCTCTAAATTCCTATACGGAAGATCCTAAAATCCCTCTAGCATTTTATTCATCCTTGATAACCTCTCCATTCTGCTGCTTTTATACTAGGTCTACCAGTACTGAGCATTTTCCCTAATATAACTCTACTGATTCCACCTACTGCACAAGCATAACTTCTTTTGCATTCACACAAGGCATTTATTTACCCTAGAATTTTCTTTTTACTAGAATGTGCCTAAACTGAGGGATGGAAGCAAAGTATACTCAGTGACTACTTCTATCAAACAAGGTATTCTGGACTGTGTGTCAGAAGATTCCCCTCAAGAGCCCAGGAGCTTTATGCTTCTCATCTACCACCAAACTGGCCCCACTTTCTCATATTGCTGTTAATGTGCTAGTTCCTCCTGCCTGAGCCCCTGACTGCGCCATGTGCCTTGCTTCTGTCAGGTAGGTATTTAGTAGGGGGAAAATGGGATGCTATTGCATGCATGAGACCTAATCCAGTCTCAGCAGACAAATTCTTTCTGCTCCCCACGATAGCACCCAACAGTGAGAATTAACCACTATTTTGTGGGATAAGCACTGAGTAGATGCGTGGCCAGTGAATTGTAATTGAATGTATAGAAGGGACAAAATCTTTTCCCTTTTTGCTCAGAAATTAGCACAGAAGTAGATTTAAAAAGTTAATGTTTAAAATCAAACGTACACAAGTTAAGAAGGAAGGTACTCTACATTTGGGGTCAGGCTTGGGTCATGAGGGATTACAAGTGTCTGTTACAGGGTTCATAAGATATATACATAGCACATAACCAGCATAGACCCAGATTGCGGTGCAGGAGTTTTTAAGACATCAGTGGATAAGTGATCTTGGTTAAGCCACCCATAGAATGTATTTAGAGTCCAAGTCAGTATTGGTGTAGCGAATAAGTACGAGTGGGGTGCGTCCCTTGGTTCATTAGGGAAGGAAGGAAGTAGATTATTTCCCTGACCAGCATTCTCAGTTTAGTACCAGAGGACCTAATCCAAAATTAATTGCTGTGAAAAGGATCCTATTGGTGTCAGTGGGCTTTTGATCAGGCCCAGAATGAGCACTGAGGAATTCAGACTGGTTGGGAGTTTGGTACTGAAGAAAGCAAGCTGTTAGTGCAATAAACTAAAATCTGTATAATAAAGTAAATAGCTTATTTATTTTCTAACTCTAAAAACACAATGGAGGTCAAGCTACTATCCATTAAGAGAGTAAAACTCCAGTATAACTAATGGGGAAAACAGCCAGCAGCACATTAGTTAGGGTCAAGGGCTACCTTGTTTACTGCAAAGTACAGAAGAATTACTTAGAGACAACATAAAAGCACATTGTAGAGCAGGTTGAGTGACTTGCCATCTGACAGATGGATGAGGTTGATCATCTCACCGTGAGGACTTTCCTTCAAGAGATTAGGTTACAGTAGTGAGTTACCAAAATCTCATGAAATTAGCTGAGATCTTCACTATTTGCTAAAGTCCCCTGAGAATAATTTATGAAACTGCAATGCTGTCAGCTTTGAACTTGAACACCCGACCCTGCTTTGAACCTTGTGTGGGTCAAAATCCAAACACTAGCTCACCTCAGTACAGTTCTAGTGAGAGCTGACCATTTGTTCTGGTATCTGGGATGATATTAGGTTCTTCAGGCTAGCATGGGTTGGCAATAAAAACTTGTGCCTATAGCAAAACCCCCTCTCATCTAGGGACTGATCTTGTCCATTTGAAGAAAATGACTTGTCCCAGTCATTGAAAGGGGAACCAATAGGAGTCCCTTAAAATATTTTGAGGGTATGGTCCTATATTTCTAAAATGACTGGCTGTGGAAATGATGAGAGGACAGGTATGAAAATATAATAGTCTTAGCACTGCACTGTTACCGTGCTGTTTCCTCTGCAGCTGACTTGCTGCTCTTTAAAATGAAAGAGACAAAATTCCTTCTGTATTACCCTAGCAGGTACTGAAGAAAGATATAACTCCAGAATAAGTGAACTAAATAAATGTTGAAAGTAGCAGGCAGTGATCGATCCCGCTGGGGTTGATTTATTGCGTCTAGTATAGACATGATAAATGGACTGCTGAACGTTCTTCCATTGACTCCGGTACTCCACCAGAACAAGGAGCGCAAGCAGAATCAAAGGGAGATGTCAGCTGTCAATTTACAGCAGTGAAGACACCGCAGTAAGTAGATCTAAGTACGTCGACTTCAGCTACACTATTCACGTAGCTGAAGTTGCGTATCTTAGATCGACCCCATGTGGTAGTGTAGACAAGCCCTAAGCAATGTCCTCTCATGCATCACAGAGCTAAGGACAAAACTGATCACCTGAAAATGTACCCATTAATTAACCGTATTTGTCTATTTAAACTGTAAACTCTTGGGGTTAAGGAGTGAATCTTGCTATGTTTTTGCAGTGCCTAGCACAAGGGAATTCCAAGTTTTGTTGGGGCCTCTCGGCCTACTTAGTACAAATACTGAAGAACCCCAGATAGGATGTTGTTGAATATTGATTTTGAGTTGATTATGCCATTCATTCTCTTTTTCTGAGATTTTATTCTCTTTCTTGGAGCAAGTAATTCACCAACCACAACTATTTATAAATGAAAGTATCACAGTGTTTTAGTTCTAAAGGCAAATGCTCCATAAAATTATATCTTTAGTAGAAGAAATGTGGAACTCCTATTTGTTAAATCAGCTTTGTGAATAACAGTGAAAAATAAAATTAATCTTACGGAAAATCTAATAACCTATGTAATAAGATGTGTAAAGAAAATTGGTATGTAAGGTATAACCTGGCCTCTTTATGAAGCCGATGGCCTAAGCCTGATAAATCCATCCTCTTCAGAAAAAGAACCATGCTAGTTAGATTTGTTTCCAATATTCTGGCTGAGAGGCGTGATTTCATTTCCTTGTATGTAAATTATCCAGGGTACAGGCAGAAGAGTTTGCCTGTAAGAGATTTCAGAAAATTATCTTGCTTTTTGTAGTATTGTATATATTAAATTTATTATTTAATTTTGTGTGAGTGATTCTCTCTGATGAAGACGTGCCCAGAATTTGCTTGCACAGATCTTCTTGGCTTTTATTGGTAGAGCAGACTCTCTTGTAATGCAGCCTGATTCTAGGACTGCATACCTTTGAAGTGAAAGAGAGACATTAAGTATTCAATAAATGAAGACTCTACAAATACTAAACAGGTTTGCACTGAAATTTTGTTTGGTAGTTTTTTCATAAACTACTTTGCTATAGATTCTTTTCCTGGACATACTATTATCTCATTGGTCTTAAAATGAGACCTGCAAGCACTTTGATGAGACTTGACAGTGTCTCAAACAATTTATTTTCTGTAGGCATTTCTGTAATCTCTGCTAAAATAAATCTAATTTATTGATGAAATGCACCTTACTAAAGCACAAAACATATCCTTATGCCATATAATGGAAAGGCATTCTCAGAGGAGTATTTTTCCATCTTTTTTCCAATGATAGAATCACAACATTATTAGATAATGTTCTGCTCCATTGCAACTCTAGGTCTTTGTCTCACTGATAACAATCAGCACAGCGTGTGTGTATAGACTGAAAAAAAAAAAAGTGGATACAGTACCTTTAAAAAAAAAAAAGTCTGTTCCCTTCACTTTGATCAAATAAGAAGCTGTTTGGGCATCCTGCATGACCAGTCAGGGCTATCCAACAGCTTTCATAGCATATGGTGGACATATTAAAATCTGAATTAAGCAACTTTAGTCATATTTTTCATGGCCCTTCCTTTAGTCCTTTGACTTGTGTCAGAATTTTAACCAGTAAGGTGAAATTTGCTTCAATTCTCAAAGCTCACACAAGCCCCTATATACCAGCTAAGTCCTATGTAAGTCACAAGTCAAGGGCTTAGGGGATTCACTTGGTGCACGTGACCTTGCAAAGATCCTCTGAATTTTGCCAGTACTGATTAAATATTAATTTGAGTTGCCGGTGAGTGAATCATAAAACTTAAAAATGATCTAGAGTAACAGACTTTAAGGTGGGAATTGTGTTTTCAAGAGAGATTATTTGGTTCCAAACAGAACTGTGAACTCACATGAATTAAAAATTTGAAGTCCTGAAAATTCAAACCCATAAGTCTGCAACCCCTGAATTTCACTTTGGGTTTCAGGTTCAAAAAAAAAATGAAGTTCATTCAAAGCTGTGAGCCTAATATGAATTCAGTGGCAGATCATAAATCAGCCCAGTTTCATTTAAAAACTGGGCCTAGACATGGTCAGAAAAGATCACAAACCTTTTCATGACCCTGAGCTGAGTTATGAGTTTGTAACAATCTAAAACCAGGTGAGTTTTGTGTGATTCTAGTTGTTGTGATGAAAATTTTATACAGCTTCAATTCCCAAGGTTTTGACTGAATTAAGTGAAATGCTCTATACAGGTTTCAAAAAGGGATATTCCAGAAAGAGTTTGAGGGATCCCAACTTCATTTTGGGAGAATCCAATATTAATTTATAATTTCATTACTGTATAGAGCAGGGATGGGCAAACTTTTTGGCCCAAGGGCCACATTGGGGTTGTGAAACTATATGGAGGGCCGGGTAGGGAAGGCTGTGCCTCCGCAAACAGCCTGGCCCCTGGCCCCTATCCGCCACTTCCCGCCCCCTGACTACCCCCCCCAGAACTCCTAACCCATCCAATCCCCCTGGTCCTTGTCCCCTAACCGCCTCCTCCTGGGACCCCCGCTCCTAACTGCCCCCGGGACCCCACCCCCTATCCAACCTCCCCCTGCTCCCTGTCCCTTGACTGCCCCGACCCCTATCCACACTCCCGTCCCTGGACAGGCCCCCCGGGACTCCACCCTCATCCAACTCCCACTGCTCCCTGTCCCCTGACTGCTCTGACCCCTATCCACACCCCTGCCCCCTGACAGGCCCACCGGGATCCCTGACCCATCCCCCCCCACTCCTTGTCCCTGACTGCCCCCTCCCGGGACCCCTGTCCCTAACTGCCCCCCCAGGACTCCACCCCCTATCTGTCCCCTCCTGCTCCCTGTCCCCCCCCGGGACCTCACCCCCTATGCAACCCCCCCTTGCTCCATGTCTTCTGACCGCCCCCCTCCCTGAACCTCCACCCCATCCAACTACCTCCTGTCCCCTGACTTCCCCCCCCCCCGGGACCTTCTGCCCCTTATCCAACACCCCCCCCGCCCTTACCAGGCCACTCAGAGTGGCAGCATAGGCTTATTGGAAAGCTTGGGAGGTGCGTGGGCGCAAGCCGCATTGCCTGCGTGGCGGCGTAACTGCAGGGGAGGGGGACAATGGGGGATGGGCCGGGGGCTAGCCTCCCCGTCCAGGAGCTCAGGGGCCAGGCAGGACGGTCTCATGGGCCATAGTTTGCCCACCTCTGCTATAGAGTAATACAATTATAAAAGTGGCATGCTTCTTCCAACTAGCAAGACAGATGAGCATCTAGGTTCAAGGTCTTTAGTAATGCAGCTTTGTGAATCATGTAATAAGTTACCACCCACCCATTCATCCCCCAGAGCATTACCTCCACATCCATTCTCTACAGGAGGAGGGGAAGGCTGCACAGGGCACTTAAAAAGTGTACTAACCCCACATATAGATCTTTTCAAATGAACGGCAGTGTTTTCAAATATCAATTGGATTTATATCAGAAGATGGTTTTACAATCTGGTGATGCAGCATGTGGGGAGATCCAGACTTAAGAGTAACCTCTGCCTAGGCTCATGGGGGAATCAGTCATATTTCAAAGATGCGGAATGAGCTGAGATCACATTTCATTTGATCTTTGGAGTAAGGGAGAACAGTACTGATTACACCCTTTTATTGCCCCCATAATCAGCTTCCTGAAACATTTTGGCAGTTTTGCATATTTCATTCTTATAGTTGCTGCAGAGGCATTTATAACAGGGGAGGGGAAATTAAGGTGAGAATATCAGACCAAAAGGAAAAAGCATGCGAGAGGTTTTGGAATGCACACAAGTGAGTTGCAATTCTGATCATGAAAACTTAGCCTTGTTTGTGTTTCCTTCGGAAAATTTGGCTCAGTGAAGTAAGGTAATCTATATTTTCAGATAAGATATTTGCAAAATAGCTTTATTTTTTACAGGTTGAAAGTTGAAAAAATGTTATGTAATTTGGCTTCTGCATGATGAAAATATATTCAGTACAATAAGCCTTCCTATTTTGTATAAATTAACTTTTAAGGAACTTCTTTTGAAAGAGTTGAAAAGATTTGGATGCCCTAAGAACATATTTGCATCAAGCCACTAACAGTTTTAGTAACACACATTCCAGATGTGCTTCATTATTGTCTTATTGATTTCACTTACTTTACTAACATTTCTTCTCTCCACACTAATGTCAATTGCAAAGTTTACAGTATGAATCCAGACCAAAAACTCTCCAAAGCTCATGGTTAATAGCACTTTTCTTCTGTAATTTTTGCAGCGGTTTTTTCTTTGGCCTGAATTTTATCTTTGTGTCTGGGATATAGAGAAATGGGCTAATTCTTCAAGATCAGGATTTAAATTAGATCCCTCATGTCAGATAATCTGATAGGCTTTTTAAAATTTCCTCTATTTGGAGGAGACCTTTTCCATGAATATTAAAATAAACTCAATTTGCTAATTTTGGATCAATTGATTATTTTTAAATGGATTTTAATTATAAAAAATAGTGACATATACTTATCATGTGGATGATATTGATTAAAGGAGAAAAGAAAATGGAACTGAATTATATGAGAGAGTTTAACACACTGTAAACATTGATAAGCATAATATCTGAGGACATTTGTTTCCCTCTAGTCCAGGAACAGTTGTGTTTTTTTGATGTACTTTTCTTTCATGTAATTTCCAAGCACATTTCTCCAGCCTGACAGTTAATCATATCTGAACCAATCTCTGGGTGAAAGTAAAAAGAAAAGGAGTACTTGTGGCACCTTAGAGACTAACAAATTTATTAGAGCATAAGCTTTCGTGAGCTACAGCTCACTTCATCGAGCTTATGCTCTAATAAATTTTAGTCTCTAAGGTGCCACAAGTACTCCTTTTCTTTTTGCGAATACAGACTAACACGGCTGCTACTCTGAAACCTGGGTGAAAGTAGTTACTCTAATCTCCATTACAATATATCAACATGCTACTGAAATAGCAGTACAGAAAAATTATGAGACAGCCACTTAGACTTTGCAAATTAGTGTTCATATAAGGACATAATAGTTATAATAATTATAGTAAGGATGAAATTAGCAGGTTCACTATCTAAGTCACTTTGGAAATTACTATTATGATCTTAGCCCAGTTAGAATTTAAAATATTAAAAATATCATGAATTGTGACTATTTAAAATGCTTCCTTCCTATTTATAACTATTATATTGAAAGATGCATGGACATTTTAAATTTACTTATTGAGGTTTTTTCCCCTCCAGTGTTAGGGTAACCATATTTCCCTGCATGTAGGGCTGGTCTGTTCCATGCCCCTCTTCCCTCCCCCTGCGCATGGGGCTGGCATTGCCGCTCGCCCAAACTCTGCCTACCCTTCCGCGTGGGGCTGACGTCGCCACTTGGCTCCCCTCCACATGTTCCTCTGCAGTCTGCTAGAGGTGCATGCCCCACTTGTTTGGCAAAAGTGGGCATTTGTCAAAAAAGTCAGGATAGCCGAGATAGAGCTTAAAAAAGGAACTGTCCTGGGTAAAACAGAATATATGGTCACTCTATCCAGTGTTTCAGAGTAGCAGCCATGTTAGTCTGTATTCGCAAAAAGAAAAGGAGTACTTGTGGCACCTTAGAGACTAACAAATTTATTAGAGCATAAGCTTTCGTGAGCTACAGCTCACTTCATCGGATGCATTTGGTGGAAAAAACAGAGGAGAGATTTATATACACACACACAGAGAACATGAAACAATGGGTTTATCATACACATTGTAAGGAGAGTGATCACTTAAGATAAGCCATCACCAACAGCAGGGGGGGGAAAGGAGGAAAACCTTCCATGGTGACAAGCAGGTAGGCTAATTCCAGCAGTTAACAAGAATATCAGAGGAACAGTGGGGGGTGGGGTGGGGGGGAGAAATACCATGGGGAGTGACCAGAGAGATTGAAGTGTTCTCCAACTGGTTTTTGAATGTTATAATTCTTGACGTCTGATTTGTGTCCATTCATTCTTTTACGTAGAGACTGTCCAGTTTGGCCAATGTACATGGCAGAGGGGCATTGCTGGCACATGATGGCATATATCACATTGGTATATGCGCAGGTGAACGAGCCTCTGATAGTGTGGCTGATGTGATTAGGCCCTATGATGGTATCCCCTGAATAGATATGTGGACAGAGTTGGCAACGGGCTTTGTTGCAAGGATAGGATGAATGAATGAATGAATGAATGGACACAAATCAGACGTCAAGAATTATAACATTCAAAAACCAGTTGGAGAACACTTCAATCTCTCTGGTCACTCGATCACAGACCTAAGAGTGGCTATACTTCAACAAAAAAGCTTCAAAAACAGACTCCAACGAGAGACTGCTGAATTGGAATTAATTTGCAAACTGGATACAATTAACTTAGGCTTGAATAGAGACTGGGAATGGATGAGTCATTACACAAAGTAAAACTATTTCCCCATGGTATTTCTCCCCCCCACCCCACCCCCCACTGTTCCTCTGATATTCTTGTTAACTGCTGGAATTAGCCTACCTGCTTGTCACCATGGAAGGTTTTCCTCCTCCCCCCCCCCCCCCCCCCCCCCGCTGTTGGTGATGGCTTATCTTAAGTGATCACTCTCCTTACAGTGTGTATGATAAACCCATTGTTTCATGTTCTCTGTGTGTGTGTATATAAATCTCTCCTCTGTTTTTTCCACCAAATGCATCCGATGAAGCGAGCTGTAGCTCACGAAAGCTTATGCTCTAATAAATTTGTTAGTCTCTAAGGTGCCACAAGTACTCCTTTTCTTCTATCCAGTGTCAAACTCTGTGAAGAGAACTAAAATAATGAAATGCTAAAAAGCTATGTTGTTGGCACATTAAAGTTAAGAATTTAAATGCATAAAAGTCCAAAAGTTAAAGGTGAACTGCAAAGGTTTTGGGATAGAGGGAATTCTTTTAATCATGCAATCTCCTTTCACTTCCACAAAAAGTCTGCTTGCAAGATATTTTTAAGCGAATATATAGATATTGTTTTAAAATGTCTTTAGTGCTGTGTGTTTTTATAAAACCCTGACAATTATTACATTCTTAAAATCCTGAGAGATCTGATCTGCACTTCCTGGGTTCTTTGTGACATTGAGTGATATCAACCATCAGTTTGAAAGAGCCATTCTAGCTAATACAGGTTTGAAAGAGCTATTCTGTTTAAATCCTTATTTCACTCCTACTTTCTTAAAGTAATTCCTTGAAAGCTAAAATATTGGACTAGTTTATAATACAAATCCAGTTACAAATTTTATGTCTGGCCTTGAACTTTGAACCACTAAATGCAGCCTGCTCTGTCTCTGCTTACAGTCAAAGTGCTCACAAGAGCAAGAGAATTTAGGTCTAGGGTGGTATATTTTCACTTTAGTGTACAGGAAATCACCCAAGTATTGCGTGTGTGTGTGTGTGTGTGTGTGTGTGTGTGTGTATGAACATCACTATGAAGTTATACCCCTAAAGCTCAAAACACAAAGCAGAGTCAGGGTGACAGTGTTGATAAAATGTCTCCTTGAAGATGCTTCAATGGCATCTAAGTTGACATTTTGAGGCTAGTTTAGCAACTTGGCCCGATAGACCATAAAAGCTAAACTTTTCCTCTTAACTTTATTCCATGTTTATGTTCAGGTTAAAAGACACTTCATTGTTAAGGAACAATACTCCAAATCTTAAACTTCAATTAACCAATAAAACCTACAATGGGATGTGAGTTATGGTGTAATAATTCATGCTAGATGTGGTGTTTAGTGTGAAGGTGAAGATTAAGTGATCTCTTTTCAATTAGGAAGGAATTATCACACCAGTATTCAAGCTCCTCCACCCCCCTCCAAAAACACTGAAAACTTTATGCTTTTCTCTGATTTTATATATTTTTCAATGCAGGCATTGATGCATGCATTGGAAGGATTCATTAATGTTTGTAAATCACTTTGAAGATGTAAAGCATTCTGTAAAAGCTAAGTGTCATCATTATTAATAAAATTACATAGCCATCTTTTTCTGTATATAGCCTGAAAAATAATTAGGGCTGTCAAGTGATTAAAAAAATTAATCACAATTAATCGCACTGTTAAACAATAATGGAATACCATTTATTTAAATATTTTTGGATGTTTTCTAACATTTTCAAAAATATTGATTTCAATTACAACACAGAATACAAAGTGTAAAGTGCTCACTTTATATTTATTTTTTATTACAAATATTTGCACGGTAAAAAACAAAAGAAATAGTATTTTTCAAGTCACCTAATACAAGTACTATAGCACAATCTCTTTATCATGAAAGTTGAACTTACAAATGTAGAATTATGTACAAAAAAAACTGTATTCAAAAATAAAAAAATGTAAAACTTTAGAGCCTTGAAGTTCATTCAGTCCTACTTCTTGTTCAGCCAATCGCTCAGACAAACAAGTTTGTTTACATTTGTAGGAGATAATGCTGCCCACTTCTTGTTTACAGTGTCACCTGAAAGTGAGAACAGGCGTTCTCATGGCACTCTTGTAGCTGATTGTGACGTTCCCCTGGTGTTATCTGGACTGGTGATCTGCTAGGTTGCACCAATCCTTGACTCTGGGAGCTAGCCTTACCCTGCTCTGCTGTGAGAACCCCCAATCCCGGGCTGTTCACACACAGCCTCTAGCACATAAGCTGCTCCCAGCTACATGAGTGAGAACTCTTGACCAGCCACTGCTTGGATTGTGCAATCGAATGATACTAGCCAATATCTCCGGTTTCAGACACAACCCTAGGAACCTCCATCTTGCAGTGTCCAGTTACGCCCACTGGATGCTACAAGCTTGTATGAGTTCATCAATTTAACAAAGAAATTGATATGTACCAGGCTTATCCCAATGGGAGTCTCTGACATGCTTCAAACCAAATGCACTGCTTCAAGTAGAATAAAGAAACAAATTTATTAACTACAAAAGATAGATTTTAAGTGATAAGTCAAAGCACAACAAGTTAGATTTGGTCAAATGAAATAAAAGCAAAACTCATTCTAAACTGATCTTAACACTTTCAGTGCCCTTACAAACTTAGATGCTTTTCACCACAGGCTGGCTGGTTGCCCATCAGCCAGGTTCTCCCCTTTGATCAGCGCTTCAGTCGCTTCGTGGTGGTGTCTGTAGATGGAGGTGGAAGAGAGAGAGCATGGCAAGCGCGTCTCCCTTTTATCATGTTCTTTCTTCCCTCTTGGCTTTGCCCCCCACTTCGGAGTCAGGTGAGCATTACCTCATCATAGTCCCAGACTGACAAAGGGAAGGGGGGTGACTCACTCGAGAGTCCAACAGATCCTTTGTTGCTATGAGGCTGGGCTGGGTTTGTCCCATATATGCCCTGATGAGGTGTGAACTGCCCCTCTGCTCCTGGAGAGTTTTGCCTGGGCTTATTTTTAACCTATGAGGACACATTTTGAGCCTCATAACTGTATGCATGAAATTAAACCTATAACATGACTATAACAACAATGCCCAGTGCATCATGAGCCTTCCGAAGACACCCAACATGACAAACTTTGCATTGGATACTACACAATCATAGTATAATCATGAACATGGGGATGCAGGATGTAACCCCAAGGAACAGCGTGTCACACCAGTGTAGCAAGATATTTACATGCCAGATGCACTAAAGATTCATATGTCCTTTCATTCTTCAACCACCATTCCAAGGGACATGCTGATGATGGGTTCTGCTAATTAACAATCCAAAGCAGCCTTCTTTTTTGGTGGTTTGGGTTCTGTAGTTTCTGCATCAGAGTGTTGCTCTTTTAAGACTTCTGAGAGCATGCTCCACACCTTATGACTCTCAGATTTTGGAAGGCACTGCAGATTCTTAAACCTTAGCTACAGTACTTGACCCATCTTTAGAAATCTCATATTGGTACCTGTTCTCACTTTCTGGTGACATTGTAAATAAGAAGAGGGCAGCATTGTCTCCTGTAAATGTAAACAAAGTTGTTTGTCTTAGCGGATTGGCTGAACAAGAAGTAGGACTGAGTGGACTTGTAGGCTCTGAAGTTTTACATTGTTTTGTTTTTGAGTGCAGTAATGTAACAAAAAAACATTCTACATTTGTAAGTTGCACTTTCACGACAAAGAGATTGCACTACAGTACTTGTATGAGGTGAACGGAAAAATACTATTTCTTTTGTTTATAATTTTTACAGTGCAAATATTTATAATCAAAAATATACACTGATTTCAATTACAACACAGAATACAATATATATGAAAATGTAGAGAAACATCCAAAATATTTAATAAATTTCAATTGGTATTCTATTGTTTAACAGTGCGATTAAAACTGTGATTAATTGCGATTAATTTTTTTTAGTTAATCGCGTGAGTTAACTGCAATTAATTGACAACCCTAAAAATAATACTAGTAGGGTGGCTTATATAAATTTATCTTCTACGCGAAGACAATATATTGAATGCAATGATGAATTAAGTTCCCTTTGATGCAGCTATCACAGAAATCAACTCCTATAAGCAGAATTAGTGATGCATAGTAGGAGGATGGTACTGATCAGCAGGAAAAATAGTTTATTTTTATTTACTTTATTTCTTTTAAAATAATCATCCTGAAATACTGGTTCCTTGGAAACAGACATCCAGTTGGGTTTGTCTAATATGCAGCTTTCATTGAGAGGTCTGCTGGATATACTGGGCACAATTAGAGAGACAAGGTGTGTGGGGTAACCGGAACAACTTCTGTTGGTGTGAAGGACAAGCTTTTGACTTACACAAAGCTCTTTTTCAGGTCTGGGAAATATACTAAGAGTGCTGCAGCTAAATACAAGACTGAACAGATAGTTTAGCATAAGTAGTTAGCACATATTCTAAGGGACAAAATGTTTATATATTGTTGTAATAAGCCCTAAATCCATTGTCTTTAATAAGGCCATGCATTTTAGTGTCTAGCAAAGTTATGTATTTAAGCTCCCAGACTAATCTTTCGAAAGTGTTGTGCAGGTTTCCTTTGATCATGAGGACTCACTCATTAGATATAGAGCGATTGGTTTGTGAAGTGTTCGCTTACAGGTGACAGGGTGGTTTTTATCTTTTATTATTTTCCTGAGCGAGTTCATTTGAGAACATAGTGATTGTCTGGTTTAACTTGAAACCAGGTACTGATGTAGCTCAAAAGCTTGTCTCTCTCACCAATGGAAGTTGGTCCAATAAAAGATATCACCTCACCCACCTTGTCTCTCTTATATCCTGGGACCGACGTGGCTACAACAACTGGGCACTGTTAGACATTCCTGGCAGAGGCGTGACATCCTGACATGGATTCTAGAGTTTTGCTGTGGGTATTAGCGGAGATAAAAGGAAATTAGATGAACAAAAACATGAGTATGTGCTAAAGGGAATTGCCAAACAGACTGATAACTTAACCCCTGTTCAGAAATAGTTCAGGCTTTTTAATGTGAAAAAAGTGTTATTCTATATCCAATCCCTATATTTATAAATAGCAGGACGAAGTCAAATGCAACTATTCAAAAAAGTTCCTGAGTGTTTTTTTTTAAATGAATTTAATACAAACTGTTGTGAAGCACCAAGCACATCTTTGGACACTAATCATTAGTTTATAATCTATACAATGAATTTGGTAAAGGATACATATCCCTTTTGTGCCATTTTGACTCTCTGTTCTGTAAGTTGCTTTGGGGAAGTGAACAAAATCTAATAATACGAAGAGATTCTAAAACGTTACTGGAGGTAGATCACTCAGTCAATAGGACTTTCTATTATGCTTTCAGTTTAAATTAAAGCAGCTTTCTATTCATCAGCAGCCACTTCAAAGCAAAAGTAAGTATTGTTTTAAGAAACACATTTTCGGGGATTCAAAAACGGATTCTATATTTAAGACTGAAATAGGATCCTTTTTATTACCAGCTGGACAGATCTTCTCTGAAGGCAAGAATGAGTCCAAGAAGATATTCAGTCCCTTTAAAACTTCAAAATTGTTCCTCTTCAAGGGCAATATACTTCCCTTTTGTGGGAAAAGTCTGAGTGAGTGGCAGGTAACTCAGCAAGTTTCCATTCATGCCATTTCTTCCAAATCATTCTGTTTGGATGTTCAGATTTTCTGCACCTTAACTAGCAAGAACTTTTAGGCCAAATTCATAGATGTCATGATAGCTGCACAGATGTCAGTCACTCAGAGAACAGGTATATTCATGCAGATGGCCAAGGTGACCTCATCTATCATGCCATATGGTTTGTGTCGGTGGGTTCACTGACCAGACTTGGAGAGTTTTCAGCTATAAAAGGAAGTGCAACCAGAAATAACTTCCAGGAAGACTTCAGCTAGAAATCAATGTAGGTCAGGAAACATGCCATAGAAAGCAGTTATTTCCTACCTCCAACGCCAACCATCCCTGCTACAAAGCTGATGTTCTATGGAGGGCCAACAGTAAGGCCTCTGCAGTATCCACTCCTATGCAGCTGTGGTCTTGGGCCCTAGTGTGCCACTTTTTGCTACCCTCCATGCAACATAGCAGAGGGGCATGTATGGCCAATCACAACGAATGATACTTGGTTGTGCTTGTCTATGTTGCATATAGAGTACAGCAGCAGGTGCAGCCAAGTTTATCTCTAGGAACATGATATGGGGGAGGAGGGGAGCTGTAATGGTAAATGCACTGTGGGAATGTTCAATGCCTCAGCTAAATCATGGTAACAGTATGCTTATAATTCATGTAAAGGCCTAGAAAAATGGATTATAGATTGAAATAACCATCTCTGATTGCTTCTCTGTTCACATCAATCACTTACTTGTTCACATGCTGGAGAGATCACAATATCATCTCTCTTTTTTGTATGATGTATCTCAAAGAGCAATTTTAAAGCAAACAGGAAATGGTCTTTTTGAATGCTGCAGGCGTACACAACTTCTGCACAGTGTTTGTTTTCCACTCTTATGAGGGGGATGCTACCATAATAAGTCTGACATTTGCTGGATATGTGAAGAGATATAACTATTACCAGCTTCAGCGCTGATATTGATATGAAAACATCTTTAAGAACTCCAAGTAATATATCAGTTGCAACTGTTCTTTCATGCACTTCATCTAAGATGAGTCCATAGCAGCTCAGAAGAATAGTGGACATCATTTCTCTCTGTAGTATATCATGTGTACAATATCTGTAACACACAAACACAGAAAACTCGCTATACCAAATTTATCTTTGGTGAATATATAGACTTCACTATCTATAAGAAATTATTTCATGGTCCTGGTGACAGCAGAATCCTTACATGCTGACAAGAAAAAAATTGGTAAAGAAGAAACTTAATGTAACACATTTATTTGGTAATTATAGTCCCTTTGAGGCTGTAACATAGAACATGTTTCCAAATCTAATTAAAAAAAGGATAAATCTTGGAAGTCACTTAAACTAAACTGTAATATATGGCTAAAACTTCTCTGAAAAGAGATGTGGACAAAAATAGAAATACTTTGTGTAATATAAGATCAGAATACTTATTGCTTTTCAATTTCAAATTTTTTAATATACATTACAGTAATTCTCACAATATCTTTGTGAGGCAGGTAAGATACTATCCACATTTTAGATGAGGACATTGAGACTGAGTCCATCTCAGAGCCCAGCTTAGAGCACAACTTATTCCCAGTGTATTACTCAGATTTTATCACACTTTGGGGCTTGTCTACTCCTCTAGTTACTGCACAGCAACCCAGGATGTGAACTACAGTCTATTAGAATGCCACACGCTAACTGGCTGTGTGGACCCTGCAACCATGCACTAATACGTCAAAGCACATTAAGGAGCTGTTAGTGTGTGGTAGCAGAGTCCACACAGCCAGTTAGGGCTTGTAGCTTGTCATTGTATTCAGTTATTTTTTTCTATTACTCAACAAACTCTTTTTTTCAATAAAATATTATTTTTAATGTATGCCACAGTTCAGTAGACACTCTCTCTCGCTCTCTCTTTTCCTGGACCAGATTTTTACAAATGTTTTGTGCTTGAGCTTCAGGACTAGGAGCCAACTCTGTCATATCCTCTCCAGGGAGAGGCACTGAGCATCCTGCCTACCAAGCCACAGAAAGGTGTGCAATAAAACGGAGGGAATATTGCACAATTACATATCCGGGAAAGGGGCCTCCAAATTAAGAGGCAAGTACTAGTCCTACTGGGACTGATTTTTAGAAGTGCTGAGCACCCCAACTCCAACTGAAGTCAATGGGAGCTGTGGTGATTGAAAATCTGAACCAAGATCTGAAATTTAAGGTGGTTTTGTTCAAAATCTGAATCTAAATTTTATTGCTGAGGCCTGTCTACACTTAATATTTTCTTGTTTTCTCAATCTTAAAATTAACTCTAAATCCAGCTCTGGTTTCTCCCTTCTGACTGCATTACTGACTGCCTCCCTTGTTACCCTTTGTTTTTTTTTCTCATTTTGACTAGAATGCAATCTTCACTGCTTTTTAATTTTCTACTTTATTTCCTTTGCTCTACTCCATCTTTGTACAGAATTTTTCGTTTTCCTGCCTCTTCAGCAACAAGCATTGCTGAAACTAGATCCATAAATGATTCACTTTAATTGACCATATCTCTCTGCCAAGCATGATGTGGTACATTTGTACAAATATTGCTTTGTGGAATAAAATGTGTTCTGTTTTATGTCCATTTCCAAAGTCTGGGTCTCCACCACAAAAAGCAGAATCTCAGGTTGGAGAACAAGGAGAAAAAGAAAGGAAATTTAAAAAATGCCCTCCCCCCACAACCAACAACCGTTTAGTATACAGATATTGAGATTTCAGACACAATTTTGAACTGACACCTAAAATAACCCTACTTAAATCAATGAGTTTGCATGGAATGTACTATAATTCAGCACAGACTCAGACTATGGCCCTCTGTCTTTCATAGGTTACTAATTAATCATGAAATCTCAACTAATTTGAAATATTGGGAATATTTTACTTGCTAAAACCATGATAGTGGGATACATATTCTTATTAACTTTCATGGATACAGTAAAAATATTTCAAAATACAATTTTTTCCACACACCAATTGTCAATTTCATCCCTAGTTGTTGGGAGGGGGGGTGTTTGGATTGTGTGGGGGGTTTTTTGGTTTTTTTTGTTGTTGTTGTTTTTGGTCAGTTGTGCTACAGTTCAGTGATTGGCAAAGGATTCCAGAACTGCCATTTACCTACGTCTAGTGCTTCATTTCAAGGAATGACATTCATACAATGTTACAACCCTCTTCATACAATGTTAGAGGGTTTAAAAACAAATCCTTAGACCTCTGAACTGTTTCAGTGGTACAGCAGCTCTCAAATGGGACAACATAACCCACTTCATGGCAAGTATTGACATTCATCTCATCAACTACATGTAGTGCCAGCCGCATTGCTGTCTGCTTGTATGGGAAGAAAGACAGTACTTAGCACACCATTGGGGAAGAGAAGAATACACTCTGTATTTAACATGTATAGTACATAATATAAAATGAGCATACAATCTAGTATTTATACTGTAAAAGTTATACCAGCAAAACATCTCTTGCTTACTAGCTGTCTGATTACTGGTAACTGAACTGCATACTAAATAGAAATTATCTGCCTGAATAAATGTTAAGACACTGAATCTGTTAAATGGTCAAGAGTTGTAGTCACATGAGCTGAAAGGCAGGTTTGGGAATTTCTTGTCTTAAAACAGATTAGTATATTACAGAAGTGACAGAACTGGTTTCTAGAGAGGAGGGAAGAGTGACCCCTCTATTCTTGATCCATCAATATTAAAGCTGTTCCTGTTGAGGGCTTTCCATTTGGCTTTAGATAATTGCAGTAAATAATCCATTCCAGGAAGAAGACCTCAAAATTATAAATAAAAAGTGATAATTACTTAATTTCAAATTAAGTTCTGAAAATAAACCTAGTTGTATATGAATTGTCCCAGAAAGGTACTTAATCTTTTTAACTGATAAAAGAAAAAATTCTAATAAATATTGAAATATATTATCACACTTACAATGGAAAATAAGTACAACAAAATTGTAAAGCAGTGTTCCATTATCTTCAGAATCTAAAAGCATTTTGAGAAAATCATTTTAGTAAAAGTATTAATCAATTTCTAACTCAACCTACTTAATTTAACTCTGGAACATACAACTTCTTGCGAGATTTGGCAGCATCAGGTAGATGCCACTTCTTTCTGTGTAAATGGTTACTTATATTTAACACCTTTATAAAAATTGATAAACATTTTACAATGAATAGTGTTAATTGTATTGACATCCTGTTAGCAAATAAAGTAATGTTACTGTAAATTTAAACTATGGAAATTACACAAAGCCCAAGGAAGACAAGGCCCTTACAGAGACGCTAAATGAATTATTTGGATTGGTCTTCATAGCCAAGGACATGGGGGCAAAATCAGCCCTATTCTTTTTGGGCAACAAATCTGACATACTGTCCCAAATGGATGTGTCAGTAGAAGAGCTTTTATAACAAACTGATAAACTGAAGAGTTATAAGTCACCAATTGGTATTACTGAAACCTGCTGGGTTGACTCGCACAATTGGATTGTTAAAATCAATGTTTATAATAACCTGTTTAGGAAGGATTGAGTGTGCAAAAGGGGAGGGGAAGTGGCACTCTGTCAAAGTTGACATTACCTGTTCCCAAGTCACTGATAAATTGGAAGAAAAAAAAAGATCTTGAATGCTTATGGATCCATGTCCTAACAGATAAAGTACAAGCAGTGGTGTTCGCTCATGTCTGCTACAACCTACCAAATCATATAGAGAACATGCTGACCACTTCTTATTCACCTATCTATAATGTGCAGGGAAAACAGCTACATGATCATGGTGGACTTAAATTGGAGTGACAGATGCTGGAGGGCTCATGCTGCCAGTACTAAAACATCCTTGGAATTTCCAAACATTAGAAATGACAATTTCCTAACTCAAAATGTGTTGCAGCCAATATGGGGGAATTCTTTATTAGATCTTGTTCTAACAGAAAAAGAGGACTCAATCACATAACTGAAAATTAATGGTAGCTGAGATACATGACTTGATCACATTTGAAATGTACAAGCAAAATAAAGTCCAGACCAGTAATATATATACTTGGGGCCAATTTACAATACTTTCTGTCTTATTTTCTATCCCTTTCCTAATCGTTCCTAACGTACTGTTTGTTAACCTTTTTGACTACTACTGGGCATTGAGCAGACGTCAGAGAACTATCCACAATGACTCCAAGATCTCTTTCTTGGGTGGTAACAGCTAATTTAGAACCTATCATTGCATATGTATAATTACACTTATCAACACTGAATTTTACCTGCCATTTTGATACCATGCTGGATCAAAACTGATCCAACTAGTCTACCATATGATCCCTGATGGTGGCTAGTATCAAATGCTTTAGAGTAAGGTGCAAGAGACCCTGCAGTAGGAAGTTCTTGGATAACCTGCCCCCAAGGAAAGTTTCCATAGGTTCCTAGAACCCAATAGTTACAGGCTGAAATGTGAGTGTATGTCTTGGTTTAAAACTTTTTTGTATTGTAACAAAACTGGGCTATTATATTTAATATTAGGACAGATATTCTAGTTAGCCATATAAATAACCAATCCTGTTTTGAATCTTGATAAGCTGTTGGCCTTCACTGATACCCTGTGGCAATGAGTACCACAGACTAATTTTATTGGATGAAAAAGTATTTGCTCTTAACAGTTTTGGGTTTGTCCACTTTACATTTAATCTAGTCTTCCCTTGCTCTTGCATTGTGAAAGGGTAAATATTAGGGCTGTCAAGCGATTAAAAAATTAATTGCGATTAGTTGCACGATTAAAAAAATTAATTGCGATTAATTGTGCTGTTAAACAATAACAGAATACCATTTATTTAAATATTTTTGGATGTTTTCTATATTTTCAAATATTGATTTTAATTACAACATGGAATAGAAAGTGTACAGTGCTCACTTTATTTTTTATTACAAATATTTGCAAGGTAAAAAAAAAACATGACTGCGGGGGAGGAGGAACAGCGGGGAAGGGGTCGGGGACTAGTCTCCACGGCCAGGAGCTCAGGGGCTGGGTAGGATGGTCCCGCGGGCCGGAGGTGGCCCAGGGGCCCTAGTTTGCCCATCTCTGTTATAGACTAACAAATTTATTTGGGCATAAGCTTTCATGGGCTAAAACCTCCCCGCCCCCAAAAAGTGATTTTTCATCCTCTTGATAATAGCCCACTTCGATTGATTTGTCTCAATCCCCCACTGGGTAAGGCAACTCCGATCTTTTCATGTACTGCTATATATATCTTCCTAGTGTATTTTCCACTCCATGCATCTGATGAAGTGGGTTTTAGCCCATGAAAGCTTATGCCCAAATAAATTTGTTAGTCTATATAGTACTCCTCGTTGTTCTTTCTTTAATTTCACGATCACATGCTATTTTTTCCACAGGGCCTCTGGCTCATTCAGTACACAGGACCTGCTCTGGGAATGAATAAGGGTTGCATGTGAAAGACATTGTGTGTGTGCAGGACTCCTGCTTTGTTTGTTGCAGAAACTGGAAGGTGTGCAGTGAATGAAGTAGGGCACCACAGGAGGAAAAAGGATGGCTTCACAGTTAGGCAGTTGTATGCTGCCTTGGAGAACTGGATTCTATCCCTTTCTCCACCATGCAACTTCCTATGGGATGCTAGTCCACTTCTACCAAATGGATCACAGCCCACTGTTTGCCTGACTTGATGTCCTGTGGTCTGATTTGCAGAAGTGCTGAGCACTTACAGCTGTAACTGAAGTCAATGGGAGCTGGGCTTTGAACATATGAAGGGCTTTATAAAGCCAAGTACTTGGAAGAATCAGGTCCTAGTTGTCTCAAATTGGGCATCCAAAATTAGTGGAAACTTTTGACCTTAGTTCCATAAAATGGGTATTATACTACCCCCTTATCTCATAGGGTTGTCGTGAAGATTAATTATTTAATGTTTATGAAGCACTCATATACTAAAGCTATGAGTGTCATGGAGCTGTAGTTCTCAACAAGGAGTCTGGGGCTGCCAAGCATGGCTGACATTAGACTTGGTAGGGCCCAGCGCAGAAAGCCAATGCCCTGCCACGCGGGACTTCAACAAGGGGCCCCGAGCTCCACCACCCAGGGCTGAAGCTGAAGCCTGAGCAATTTAGCTTCATTGTGCCCCCTGTGGCATGGTGCCCCAGGCAGTTGCCCTACTTGCCACTCCATAACGCTGGCCCTGGCTTTTATATACAACTGTTTTGGCATACCTGGGCCATGGAGCTTTTATAGTATTTTGAGGGGAAGGGGCTCAGAAAGAAAAAGACTGAGAACTCCTGTCACAGAGGAAATTATTTGATTCTGTCTACAAAGCAGGTCTGAATTTGTGCAGTAAATTGGACTCACTGAACAATTAGGATAAAACAAAATATTAAATAGTTGCTAATTAGAGAACAACATCCATCCTGTGTTTTGAAAGAGGCAGGGTCTTGTGGAAAAAAAATAAAATGTGATCACATCATTCAAGACTGCATCATAATGAATATGCACAAGTGGGCTGAATTAAAGTAATCTTAATTCCTGATTTCCTAACTTTTGAGTACTTGATTTTGCAATCTTAATGTTCTTTTAACATTTTAAAATGTAATATGCATACAAGACACTCATAAACCAAAAGGAGATTGTCCATAAGGGTGCTGTACCGATTTAACAAAATCAATTTCTAAATGGGTTCAGTTGTATCAGTATAATTTTCTTGTGTAGAACGGCTTAATTTTCCTATCCAAAGGCGTGGCTACATGAACATTTACTATGCGGCAAGATGGGGTCTAAATCTACAGCATTGCAGCATGCCTCCTGCTAACTGTCTGTGTGGACCCTGCTGATGTGCACTAAAAGTTCCCTAGTGTGCATTGTAAGTTTTCATGTAGACATGCCCCAAGATGGTATATGGTTGTCAATAAACTAAAACTAACCTAGTTTAGTTTAACAATAAATAAAAATAAACTAAAACAGGAATACAGTATCCTGTGTCCAAGTCACTCATTTCTCTCCCAACAAGGAATTAACCCATCCCAACATCCCCTTTGTTGACCATTTGGAATCCATTTAAGGTTTAATAAGAGTTAAATCTACCTTTTAATTTTACTTTGAAAGATAAAATAATAGATAAAGCAAAATTAGTGGTGTAATTTACATAAACTTTCACAAATTCTGTCATGGATTAAAATCTGGTTGAGATACAGTAAACTGCAGAGATAAATGTGCAGGCCCTGGACGTGGAAAGAAGTTAATAGTCAGATGCCCCATGGAATAGTATAGACAAGACTATTATTCAAAATATTTTTTAACAATCTGAAATAAGGGTGAACTGTATGATGGCAACATTTTCTGACAAAAGGAAAACGTGTAGTTTTAGTAGTATCTAGGGAGGCATCGACAAAATTAAGCAATTGAGCAAAAAATGGGAGATTAAATTAATGTAGACAAATGCAAGATAATAACATTTGACTAATAACAATTTAACCTACTCCATGTTACACTAAAGCTTTCTGAATTCATTCTGTCTTCTAAAATGTTTGGATTAAATCCTGATCCCTTTGAAATCAATGGAAAAGCTCTCTGTGACTTCAATAGGTCCAGGATTTCACCTTTGTGTTTTTAAATAAACCTGAAAATGTACAGGTAAAAGAAAAAGGTATTCAGATTTTACATGTGATATTATTATATATAGGTAAAACAAAAATATATGGTGCAATGTTATTATATACTGATAGGTCCAAGTGTAGTTGGTACAGAGTTTTTCTACATATACATATGTGACTATTTGGTGCAGAATTATTAGGATCTGATAAGTGTGCAAGTGGTGTTTATTCAGAATATAAATAAGAGTCTGATATTTCTAAACAGTACTTTTTAAATTTTAGCTTGAGGCCTTTATTAACTATTTCTTGCATATTGCAAGAAATTCAGTGGTTAAAACCCAATACTTACCTTTCCCCAAAACCTACAAGAACTCAGCCAATTAATAGTATCTTGGCAGGCAGCTGGAAATAGATGCCACTTACTTTACCTATTTATAATTATCAGGAAAATAGTGGAATTGTACATTTGTATATAAATATTGTATATATTTGATATTGCTCTCCCTCCATCTTTTATATTTCACTTGTCGTCTTAGGCTCCAATCCTTCAAGTTACAATGTGTGGGCAGATCCCTGTGCCCACACAAAGCCCCACTGAAGTCAATAGGACTTTGTGGGCACAGGGTCTACCCTTGCGTTGTAAGTAAACTCTTTAGGACAAGGACAGTGTCTTAATCATAGAACTGGAAGGGACCTCGAGAAGTCATCTCGGCCAGTCTCCTGCACTCAAGACAGGACTAAATATTATTTAGACCATCCCTGACAGATGTTTGTCCAACCTGCTCTTAAAAATCCCTTAAAATCTTAAAAATGATGGAGATTCAACCACCTCCTTAGGCAATTTATTCCAGTACTTAATCATTGTGACAGTTAGGATGTTTTTCCTAACGTCCAACCTAAACCACACTTGCTGCAATTTAAGCCCATTGCTTCTTGTCCTATTCTCAGGGGTTAGGAACAACAATTTTTCTCCCTCCTCCTTGTAACAACCTTTTATGTATTTGAAAACTGTTATCGTGTCCCCTCTCAGTCTTCTCTTCTCCAGACTAAACAAACCTAATTTTTTCAATCTTCCCTTATAAGTCATGGTTTTTAGATCTTTAATCATTTTTGTTGCTCTTCTCTGGATTTTCTCCAATTTGTCCACAACTTTCCTGAACTGTAGCGCCCAGAACTGGACACAATACTCCCAGTTCAGGCCTAAGCAGCATGGAGTAGAGCGGAAGAATTACTTCTCTTGTCTTGCTTACAATACTCCTGCTAATACATCCCAGAATGATGTTTGGTTTTTTTGCAAGAGCATTACACTGTGGACTCATATTTAGCTTGTGTTCCACTATGATCCCCAGATCCCTTCCTAGGCAGTCATTTCCCATTTTGTATGTGTGCAACTGATTGTTCCTTCCTAAGTGGAGTACTTTGCATTTGTCCTTATTGAATTTCATCCTATTTACTTCAGACCATTTCTCCAGTTTGTCCAGATCATTCTGAATTTTAATCTTATCCTCCAAAGCACTTGCAACCCCTCCCAGCTTGGTATCAACCACAGACTTTATAAGTGTACTTTCTGTGCCATTATCTAAATCATTGCTGAAGATATTGAACAGAACCAGACCCAGAACCGATCCCTGAGGGACACCACTCGTTATGCCCTTCCAGCATGACTGTGAACCACTGATAACTACTCTCTGGGAATGATTTTCCAACCAGTTATGCACCCAACTTATAATAGCTCCATCTAGGCTGTATTTTCCTAGTTTGTTTATTACAATACACTACAGTAAAAAGCACAATGGGGCCTTGATATTGACTGAGGCCTCTAGACAACAGTATAATATAAATTTAGTAATAAATAAGCAGAGCAGCAAAAATAGTGAACCATAAATTAAATTTTAAAAATTATTTGTTTTAATAATTAACAATGTTATTAGGAAAACAGTTAAGGAAATCTGCTATTTAAAAATATATGAACTCGATATTAAATATTAAGTAAATAGCACATAGTAAGTATTCTGTAGTACCCCCTTGGGAACTTTTGCCACTCTTAGCATCTCCTGAAACAATCACAATTTGATTACGAAGAAGACTCTCCATGGAAGCATAATCACTTTCCAAAATGGAAGTTCCTCTCTTTCTTTCAAAAGTTTATAATGAGATGAGTATGGTAATCCATCAAAAGGTTTATGCTCTAAATCTCCTTCACATACTAACATCTCTTCTTCGTCACCATTGCTAATTCTGAGAAGTAGTGTTTCTCTGAAGAAAAGGTTAAAAACTTCATTTCTCCCTCATGTATTATTCCCAGCAATGAAGCACTGGTGCTGGAACCCTAATGGAGACCTTTGTATTAATAAATCATTCATACCCTACAAAGTTGAAGAAATCCATTGCTACTCAGTTCAGAATAAATATTCCTTGAGTCTTCAGTTCAAAAGGTCAGAAAACTTTTTGTCCTGGGCTGTTCTATTTGATGTCTTTGTCTTTTTGCTACCTCTGAAATTGTGTAGTAATACATATTTTAAAAGTGCTAAAAACCAAAACACACAGTTAAGATGGTTCTGTTGAAAGGTATTTTAACACAAGCCAATTACTTTCTGCATTTTAACAGCCTGTTTACTGAAGTCAGATAATTAATAATAGTTGGTTTGTTTCCTTGCACTGTTGTCTATGGCTCCAAGACCAGTAATTAGGCAGAGAGTGTGCTGAGCCTGACCTTTATCACACATGGCTGCATCCTGACCGATTGTGAATAGAAAATTACAGGTGTGATTATTGAGACTGTAACCCTTCTGCAAGTCAGAGTCGGCAGCAACAAGGGCTGGGGTCAGTATCTAGAGGTTCCTTTTCAACAGTACAACACAAACCCAGCTCGAGTCCCCACCCAATGACCTGGGACAATTACATACCCCCCCCCCGGGTGCCTCTAAGAGGCAATGCTTTCCCTCTTGAAAGCACTGAATCTGAGTATAGCAAAGAAACTTTTAGGGAGGGAAGTAACTCAGCATTAATTTTGGAAAACACCGCAAACAGGGGTCATAATTAAGGCTATGATTATGTCACGGAGGTCACGGAATCCGTGACTTCCATTGACCTCAGTGACATTTTCTGCCCTGGGGCTGGAGCTCCCAGCCAGCCCTGCCCCTGCAGTTCCCAGCCCCCACGCTGGTGGAGGGACCCTACAGCTGCCCAGCCACGACAAGTGGCAGGGGGCTGTTGGACCCTGCAGCTGTCCAGCCACAGTGGGCAGCCAGGGATTCCCCACAGCTGCCCAGCTACGGTGAGACCATGCAGCTGCTCAGCTGTGGCCAGTAGCTGAGGGACCCTGCAGCTCTCACCTGCCCTGGTGGCAAGGGGATCCCACAGCAGCCCAGCCCCGTGGGCAGGGGGCCCCAGAGCTCCCACATACCACAGTGGCGAGGGACCCTGGAGTCCCAGCAGCAGTGGGTGCTGAACCCGTCTACCCCTTTTGTCGGGGATATTTTTAGTGAAAGTCAGGGACAGGTCAGGGGCTTCCGTGAATTTTTGTTTATTGCCCGTGACAAAAATATCTGTGACAAAAATTTAGCCTTAATCATAATCATAAACGATGAGCAAAAGACCCCGCTCAAGTAAGTTTTCCCTCAAGTTCTTAAGTCCAGCAACCAAAAGTCCCTTTAACGTACCCATCCTTTCTCTGCACCCCACTCACAGTTGTTGTTTGTCAGCGCAGACGCAGAGTTCAGAAGCGCATCTGCAGAACTTAATTCCCACCTTTTGGGGGAGGGGCGGGATAAGAAGGCATCTAACTCACTCTGCTGCCCGGACACTCGCTCACTGCTCTGCTTCACTGGCTGCCCTGCCTGGCCGATCACCATGCCTCTCCGCCGGGCTCCACTCCAATCCTCTTCTTCAGCCACCCTGCTGGCCGATCCCCTCACGTCTCTGCCAGCCGCCCTGCTGGCCGATTGCCGCACCTCTTTGCTGGGCTCTGCTCTGCTCCTCTCTGCCAGCCACCCTGCTGGCTGATTGCCACGCCTCTCTGCAGGGTTTTGTTCCGGTCCTCTCCACCGGTCGCCTTGCTGGTCAATTTCCATGCCTCTCCACTGGCTTCCCTTCCAGCTGATCACCAATCCATCAGGATGTCTTCAGGTCCCACCGCTCAATACAGCTCTCAGTGATCACAGCTGTTAGTGGGGCAGTCTCTTTGCATAAGAGACACTGTCCCAAGGGAAGTCTAATGCTTAGACCAAGGTATCAGTGATTTCAGTTCTGCAGTGTGTAACAAGACTCTCAATTGAATCTAAATTAGCTCTTTTATTACACAATGGAAAGAGGAAGGGTCAAATAATATCTAAGACTCTTAAGCAGAACTCACCTTCCCTCTCCACTCAGTGGGCTTTGGAACCCATGTCCCCAGCCTAGTGAGTGCCATTTAGTTGAGGGAGAATCCCTCAATCGGGGTATGCCAAGTACAGTTCTGCTGCCCTTGATTCACACAACAAGGATAACAACACTTTATTACTCCTGCCCCAATAACAAGGAGACTGGGGATCCAACACCAGCCAAAAGTGATCATTTGGGCAAACAATCTCATCATGCTGAGCACCTAGAGAGGGTGGGTGTGCCCATGCAAATGAGATCAGTTCCTGAAATCCTCTTCCACAGCTCACCAGTAGATGTCAGGGAAGCGCTCATTCAATCTTTGCTTACATGACTGTGAAGATGGTCATGTGGTTATCCCATTATAATTAAGGCTACATTTTAGTCACGGGTATTTTTAGTAAAAGTCATGGACAGATCACGGGCAGTAAACAAACATTCATGGCCTGTGACCTGACCATGACTTCTACTATATACCGCTGACTAAATCTTGTGGGGAGGGAAGCATAGATATGTCAAAGAAGGAACACAGATATGTCAAATATGTGATATGTCAGATATGTCAAAGAAGGGGCACAGATATGTCAATTGTAGTATTTCAAGACAACCAGAAATGCAACAGAAAGCCAAAATAAGAAATGTAAATAACTCCAGGTACTAGCACTCATTTTACTCAGTTCAACAACCTAACAGTGCACAAGGTATAAAATATTTGTCATTTGAATAAACTTATAATAGCACAATAGAGGTCCTGATCTTGACTGGATCCTCTAAGCACTATTGTCGAACAAACAGTAAATAATAATATTTATAAAATTCTAATTCTGGAAGTGACCTTCTTGTTGAAAAGTCATGAACTATGTGACAATGGCAGTGTGGAAATCCATTTGAAGCAGGCTAGAAAATATCATATTATCTAGCAGCCTTAAACATCCAAAGCCCAGTCCAGACAAGTTTAGTTGCATGCTGCCTCCCCAAACAGACTGCTGACTGCAGTGCCTAATTTGTGCCAGGACTTGCAAAGGCTGAGCCCCAACACCTCTGGACTTGCTGCATCAGTTATGAAAGTAAATCATTGCTTGAGGCCCAGCACCTCTTTCATTACAAATTAAGCACTGGCTGACTGCTATTTAAAACTCTTGGATGCAATGACCGACCAAGTCATCCAGTCTCAGAGTGAAGACAAATACTGATCTCCCTCTGGGAAGCATCTTTGAATGACAGAAGGAACAGATGATTTGTCTGCCCACACTTCAACTTTGCTAAATACTTTCCACAGCCACATCTCAGCCAGCTGTGCCGCAAACTGAACATCAAAGAGACAGGGCTAATTCTGTATGTTGTGCACTCCCTGAAATGTGGTATGGGATGTATCTGTGACATTTACAAGGACTGCTAGAACCCAGTTTTCATTTTCAGCGTAAGGTTGGATGTGCCCAACAGTCATGCACTAGAGATCAGTAGCTTGTCCTTGAGAGGAAAACAAATACCCCGGCATCAGATTGGCTTTTCAAATGTTTAGTTGCAGCAGCCACCACTCCCTCTCCTCAAGCTCAGCATAGACCCTGGCTACAATATAAGTTTTGAGACTACCATATTTTCTTGTTGCTCATTCAAATTTGAAAGTCAGGTTGTGCCTTGGCAAGTAAATTAAAAAAAAATCCTATCATTAATAGGCGACAGTAAGTTTAAACAAGTTTCCAGATCTCTTGAATAATGGTTTAAAAAGCCAGAAAAATATTTGAAAATTAAATATTAATTAAATAATAATTGTTATGACTGTTAAGCCTTTAATAAAACAAGGTGACAATCAGTTTACATTCTCTTTCTTTACTAATTCCACAAGTCATTAAATTTTTTAGCAAGATGGCCATCTTTATACTAGGATCAGAAATATTGACTGGGTATCCTTTAAAATTAGTATAGAACAGAACCTCACTAGTTTAAATAAATGAAGACCCATTGCAGATGAGTGACAAATTAGAGCCTGCTCCTGTTCCCATTGATGTCAATGCAAGTTTTGCTACTGGCTTGAACTATTAATAAATATAATCTGAAAAGGTTCATTCAGAAAACCTTATTGTAGAAAAGTATCAGCTAACAGCACCATTGGGAACCTTTTGGGGTTTCACCATGAATTTTTACCCACTGCCGGCTGGTGATGAAAGCAAACTTCTCACAGAGCAGGAACTCCAGGCGGTCTGTTATGTTCCAGGACAGAGCATACTTATTTGGGCTGCCTTTTTAGCTTATGAGCCCCATCCATTCCAGTTGCCAAAATAGCTCCTTAGCATACACAGAGGCTGTCCTCTGCTGGCCTGGACCAGAAGTTCACGGTTCCACTTGGGGACCTCCAGAATATCAATGTTCTCCAGAGCTTGCCTGCTTGACATGAACCATCAGTCATGGCTTGTAACTAGACCACTCATATGTTCCACACCTCCAATAAACTTCCTTCCCCCCAAAAAGAGGGTATAGAAATAATTTTAATTTAATTTTCTATGTGTGTCTTACCATGATGTCTGGTTTTCAATGTTGCTCCAAAGACGTCTGAAGTGGATGGTGGTTTTTGTGTGAATAGAATAGAATACAGCCACTGATAAGTATAATCTTTGGACCTTGTATTAATGGCAACCCTTTCATAAACTGTAAAATGTATTTTATACCATGCTCAGACAATAATGTTCTCTGTCTCCCTCCTTTTGAGGTCCTTTCATCTCCACAGGGCAACGGCACTAGGAACCTGGATGTGCAGACCACCCTACTGCAGAGGAAGAAAAAAGAGAGTCTCAGATGAGCTGAAGGGAGACCTATTTGATAAAACAAATTGGCAGATCCAGTTCCAGAAGGCCCAGCTCAGCTACCAAAAGGATAAGGATGAACACTGGGTGGGAAAAAAAGACAGGCTGGACAGTGTGAGGAGAAACTGGCAGACAGATTCATGAAGCATGACCATCAGGTTGAGGGAGGAAAACAGCATAACAGAAGTAGCTGTTTGAGCAATTTCTGGAGCTGATGGCTACCAGACTGCAGGCTCTAGTGCAAGCCTCCTGCTTCTGACCCAGGACCTCAGTCCCCTCACCACTATCAAGTCCTGCCAAGCATCCATTCTTTGGACAACTCAGGGGGTGGCTGGAGCATATCACAGGCAAACACTAGTATGTGGACTGGTCAAATGTACCCTGTGCGTTAATTCACTCGGGTCCAAGTATGGATTGTATGTGCAAAACTGGCCAGCAAGGCTGAAGACAATATGGACCTTTGACTATTTTTTTTTTTGGATCAAGTTAGTTTATATTATTGCACTGCATACCATGATGGCAGCTGGTCTTCATTATTGGTTATTACAGTATATAATTACCTCTGTAAAATAAAATGTTGGATTTGCACATCAGGGTACAATAACAAATTTTATTATATGTAATCATCAAAGTGGCACCAACGTTAATGAAGGTCATCCCATGCCGAATGTCAACCTCACAGAATAAAAATTTACGAACTGTCATCACACTATTCCAGAAACTGTAAATGGCAGTACATTGCCAGTATGGATAAAATACATAACACATCCCCATACATTTCATGAGAGTGTTTACAGATTTCATGATGCACAATACCTACACATTTACAAAAATCTCAGACACAGAACAACCTCGTATGCAATTTCATTCCTACTCATGCATGAGATTGTGCAAATTCATTATGTGGGCTCCCAAAGCATCCCTGATTTGCATGTCTGGATCTAGCACCAGTCTGGACAGGTGTGTGGTCTGGCTCTGTGTATCAGTTCAGATATCTAGCAGTGTCCCGAGTCCACTCCTGGTAAAAAGGTTCCCCCTTCTCCTTGCAGGCATTGTGCAGAGCAAAGCAAGCCACAGTAATGTAGACTGTGTTAATGACACTGGCATCCAAATAGTTTTGAAAGTAGTGCCAATGGGATTTCAATCTATCAAATACACATTTTACCACTGTCATACAGCTACTGAGTGTGTAGTTGAACCTTCTTTTGGCAGGTCCTCTGAAACCAGGGTACAGTTTCATAAGCCATAGCAATGGGAAAAACAGGGACCTATAGAATAACAGTGGTAGGGTGACCAGATGTCCCGATTTTATATAGACAGTCCTGATATTTGGGGCTTTGTCTTATATAGGTGCCTATTTCCCCGCCCCCAACACACAGAACCTGTCCCAATTTTTCACACGTGCTGTCTGGTCACCCTAAACCAGGGGTGGGCAAACTTTTTGGCCCGAGGGTCACGTCGGGTTGTGAAACTGTATGGAGGGCCGGGTAGGGAAGGCGGTGCCCCCCAAACAGCCTGGCCTCTGCCCCCTGTCTGACGCCTCCCACTTCCCGCCCCCTGACTGCCCCCCTCAGAACTTCCCACCCCCCCCCCGCTCCTTGTCCCCGATAACCCCTGGGACTCCCAACACTAACCGCCCCCTGGGACCTCACCCGCATCTAACCCCCCCGTTCCCCATTCCCTGACCACCATCCCCCAGAACCTCTGCCCCATCCAACTGCCCCCTGCTCCCTGTCCCCTGCCTGCCCCCTGGGACTCCCTGCTCCTTATCCAACCCCCCAGCCCCGGCCCCCTTACCATGCCGCTCAAAACAGCATGTCTGGCAGCTGCGCTGCCCAGCCGGAGCCAGACACACTGCTGTGCTGCCCTGCATGAGTGCGCAGCCCCGCGGCCCAGAGCGCTGCCTGCACGGTGGCGTGGCTGCGGGGGAGGGGCCGTGGGCTAACCTCCCAAGCCAGGAGCTCAGGGGCTGGGCAGGATGGTCCTGAGGGCCAGATGTGGCCCGTGGGCCATAGTTTGCCCACCTCTGCCCTAAACAGTGGGGACAGTGACTCCATTTATAACAATGTCATTTGATGGGAATAATGTCCCAGCCTCTCTATGAAGGTAAAGTCCTGCTCTCCAAAACACCTTGGCATCATGCACCCTGCCAGTGCATCCACGTTAGTGTCCATGAATCTGCCTTTGTGGTCAACCAGGACCTGCATAATGGTAAAGTGGTATCCTTTGTGGCCTATGTACTCATGTGATCCTTGTGGTGGGCAAACTATAGGCATCTGAGTCCCATCAATGGCCCTGTGCAGACTGGAAAGTCCATTCTCTGAAAACCAGCAATTATTTCAGAAGCATTTATTATGCCCACCATCTTCAGGTAAATCACAGTTCTGATAACTCACAGACCTCTGCAACAACATCCCACACAGTTGATTTGCCAACTCCAAACTGGTTAGACACAGACCTGTAGAAGTTTGAGGTAGCCAGCTTCCAGATGGCTGTGGCAACTCACTTCTGGACCAGCACAGTTGCCCTCATGTAGGTGTCCTGGAGCTAGAGAATAGGGGCAAACTGATCCCAAAACTCCAAAAATGTCTGCTTCTTCATGTGAAAGTGCTGGACCCCCTGTTGGTCATCTCAGGTGAGCATGACAGTGTGATCCCCATAAGTCTGTGCTTGTGGCCCCGCTCTAGAAGCAGTGGTCTATATAGGGGTAATCTGCAGCTAAGGCAAAGGACATGAGCAGCAGTAGCTGGTTTGCAGCTGGCATGTTAGTATGCCCAACTGAGAGGTGCCTTCAGCAAGTCAAAAACTGCTGCTGAAATGTCCACCCATGTCTTGCAGATGTTCTGCCTGTGCCTGAAACAGGACTGACAGCATGTGTTAGAGAAGTTCTTCCACCAGGGCAGGATCCCTATTGGCTCTGGCTCTGGCTCTGGAGGGAGTGTGAGAACATGAAATGGCTCAGCTGAATGTGTTCATGAGCTAAAATGACCTCAAATTCTTCCAGTCAAGTCCTGAAGGATGGACAAACAAGTTCTTCCATAACCCACTATGGAGACAGCAACAGAACGGTTTCAGCTGGCGGGGGTGCTAGGAATCCTGGTAGACGACCATAGAAGCTGAAGTTCTGACTTGGATCTGCGTAGTGCACTATGGACATGCATTCACAGTTGTGAGGCCTGAGTTTCTATTGCAGTGTGGATGATCAAGCATGGGCTTGGAAACATGAGTCCACAAGCCCAAGCCCCACAGACTCAGGCTTAGTGTGTTGTGTAGACATATCTCTGGTTCACCATCCCTGATTTTTTTTCAAAAAGTGTTGTGGATTATTTAAAAATTGATTTTTTTAAAAAAATAACTTTACACTACTAACAAATATTTCTCCTGATGTGCTTGGTCCAAAATCTGCATTGGGTCACTTCCATTAACTGCACTGGGCTTTGGATTAGGCCCTAAGTGTGAGCTCTCTGATCCCAAAATGTTTCTTTTAACTTAGCCAGACAACAGTTCTACGAACCAGTGTATTTTAGAAAACAAATGCTATCTAAGAGAATATACCTTTTGCATACTTTGTAATCAAATGCTTTAGTTTATTCCCTTTGAAA
Source organism: Dermochelys coriacea (assembly GCF_009764565.3). Lineage (NCBI taxonomy): Eukaryota > Metazoa > Chordata > Testudines > Dermochelyidae > Dermochelys > Dermochelys coriacea. The sequence goes on along the minus strand of NC_050074.1, from coordinate 104,573,012 downwards.
CGGGCATATTCTTTGGAGGAAAGAATCTGGGAATCTACACGCTTGGCATTTCATTTTTTTGAAAACCGCAGTATCCATTCCTAAATTATAGCTAATAACAAAACTGTCTCCAGTTATATCCATTAAGTAATTTTTATATCCTTTTATTCCTTTTGTTCAGATCTCTGTTTTCCTCATCTTTCTATCTAGTTTTCATTTTAACACCTTCTTCTCATTAAATCCTACTTCCTTGTGCATATCCCTCCTCATTCCCTTGTTCCATATTTTCGGAGGGCTTTGATGCTAAAATGGTAGCCATGACAAAATGCCCATGTACAATGAACATTGCACATGCAATGGAGTTAAATCTCTACAAATTCTTTATGAGATGTTTCACATAGCAATTGTATTTTCCTCATGTATGAGAAGTATATTTAACAAGCATTCGGATAGAAGTACATTTCATCAAGAACTTTTCCACAGGGAAAAGCTGTCTCAAACTGCCCCAGTCCTTCCTTTCATCGTTTCACCCAAAAAGGGAGAGATCAGAGACATTTCATTAAATTTTTTTAAGGAACCCGTAATGAAGAACTTTAATGCACCATGGGCTTACAAAGCACACAGATTTTAAGAACAACACATAGCTCATATATTTCTGTTCACTCAGTGAACACATTTCCAGCAAAAGCCTTCTGTACAGGGGCTTCCAATAAGAAGTTAAAACATGTCACAGTTCCTACAGATTTTAACTCCTTTGTCTACTCTAAAGGTCCATTTACATTTGGGCACTGACCATTACTAACAGTGGTTATCAGCAACAGATTTTACCTTGAACCATGCTGACAATAGTTTGACTGCTACAACAACATTTTAGCAATGTTACCAAAAGCTTGTTAATCACTGTTCCATCATACTTTCTTCAATAATGCTGAAAATAGTTTTGTCCCATGCACACTATCCACTTCAACACCAGTTCAGAAGGAACCTGTTGATGACAATGGTTGCCAAGAATGGGTCAATGTCCTAGTGTAGATGTGACTCCAAACTCCATCTTGCTGTGATCTTGCACAGGAGAGCCAAGGGATTTCCACCCCCAAGAGAAAGAATATAAAAGGCCATGGAAACACCTGCATTTTGTCTTCAATCCTGCTTCTTGTCTCTGGAGGAACTTGGCTACAAACTGAAGTGCTGAACAAAGAACTGAATGATCCAACCCAGCTGTGGATGTATTAAATTTGACTTGATTTGAACTTGCACTTTATTCCAACTTTGCTACAAGCCTGAACCAAGAATTTTGCTGTTACTGTATGTAATTGATTCCATTTATCCAATTCTAGCTCTCATCTATATTTCTTTTTTTTTATGAATAAACCTTTAGAATTTATTTTCTAAAGGATTGGCAACAGTGTAATTTGTGGGTATGATCTGACTTGTATATTGACCTGGATCTGGGGCTTGGCCCTTTGGGATCAGGAGAACCTCTTTTTCTTTCACTGGGATATTGGTTTTCATAACCATTCATCCATATACTGAGTGGCACTGGTGATGATACTGGGAAACTGGAGTGTCTAAGGGAATTGCTTGTATGATTTATGGTTAGCTAGTGAGGTAAAACCAAAGTCCTCTTTGTTTGGCTGGTTTGGTGTGCAAAGGACCCCAGCCTTGGGCTGTAATTGCCCTGCTCTAAGCAATTTGTCCTGAATTGGTACTCTCAGAAATGTCCCACCAAAGGCAGCATCGTTACAGTATTATATGATATACCAGTGATTCGAGAAAATCACTGAAACAGGAAGATCAAACTGTGTTGTATAACATATTTATTAGTATGCACTATGTGTATAAGTTTTGGTGTGTTTATGAAAATATATGTTAAATAAAAACAGATCTCAAAATGAGACTACATGCAGTGATGTGGTGTACTAGCACCTCTCTCCAGGTGTTCAGTTAGCAGGAGTATGAGTATTAGGCCCATTTTGGAAAATGTTCTAGAAGATCCACATGGAAAAACTATCTGACTGAGAAACAATAGTGGGAGTTAAGATCAACTCAAGACTGAAACAGTGAAGGTGGGACAGCTGCAGTTGGACCCTGATGCCCTGAATTAGGCCTGCTCTATGTTAGTAAAGTTGTCCTTGTATAACTGTTTAGGTTTGGGGGGCTGATTTTTTTTATCAATACAGTTATACCAGTATAAGCTCTTCTGTGGACACAGTTATATTGGTTTAACTTATTTTGCTTCTTGAACTGGAAAACGCTATGCGGGTATAAGCACTTTTATACCAGTATAAATGCATCCACACTATAGGGGTACAGTTTGTAGCAGACTATTAATTTATACTTGTATAAACTAGGCACGATGGTATAACTGACGTGTCAAAACTTTTACTGCAGACAAGTCCTTAGCGTTCTGAAAAAGGAAGTATACAATTTCAGCAGTCTATAAATCCTGGTAAACCCCAGAAGGGACACTTATACAGAGTGAAGACCGTGAGGAAGCATCTGCGGACCTAACAGTAGGAGGGAAAAATCCATGTAGCCTCCAGGTGTGTCTTATGGGGTACAGAGAAACATCTTTGTGACATCAGCACTTCCCTCTCCTTCTCACCACGGGAAACAGGAACTCTTAGCTTTTCCCAGGAACATAAAGACCCCTCTCCCTTAGGGACAGCGAATCCTTCCCTAGGGAGCAACTCATACCCTGTAGCCACCTCCTCTCAGAGTCACTGAGAACCTGCACCCAACAGGTGTTACCCACTGGACCCAAAGGGCCCATAGCTCCTATGTAACCCCTCATCAAGGAGGAGTGGAGGGATACAGGGCTGGCCAGGAGCCTTGAGACCATTGGCAAACACATTCAGGGTGGGTAAAGGGGACCTGGGGACCGATGAGGTCTGTGGGTCGGGGGCTAGGGCCCTGCTGGTTGATGGGGTCTCTATGACGGAACCCTATTGTGGGTGACGGCTCTTCGGCGGCGCCTGGCGCATGGATACACACTGGGTGGGTCAGCAAGCCTTGAAGTTCGGCTCTAGAAGCCGCTAGCGGAGGGATACCTGGAGTTCGAGAGTTTATCGCTCTCCCTCTCTCGGCGGGCTAAGCCGCCGGCGCAGGCGCGCTGCCGCGCCCCATCGATGTTTGAGGAGCCTCTGGGCCTGTCTCCGCTTAGCTGTGGGCCGCCCAGCCCCCCCTCAGCGTTGCCGTGGAGACGGGGCGCCGGGCTCCGCCCAGAGGTGAACACGGGCGGTGTAAGAGATCCAAGGGGAGCCGCCGCCGCCATGGAGTCGAGCAAGGGTGAGCGAGCCCGGAGAGGAAGAGCTGGGACAACAGCCGTGGAAGAGGGGACGCGGGGGGGGGCAAGTGGTGGGATGGCTGGGGAGTGACCTGGGCGGGGGGCTGGCAGAGGTGAAGTAGTGGGGCGCTGGGGAGTGATGGGGGGCTGGCAGAGGTGAAGGAGTGGGGCGCTGGGGAGTGATGGGGGGCTGGCAGAGGTGAAGGAGTGGGATGGCTGGGGAGTGATGGGGGGCTGGCAGAGGTGAAGGAGTGGGGCGCTGGGGAGTGATGGGGGGCTGGCAGAGGTGAAGTAGTGGGGCGCTGGGGAGTGATGGGGGGCTGGCAGAGGTGAAGGAGTGTGATGGCTGGGGAGTGATGGGGGGCTGGCAGAGGTGAAGGAGTGGGGCGCTGGGGAGTGATGGGGGGCTGGCAGAGGTGAAGGAGTGGGATGGCTGGGGAGTGATGGGGGGCTGGCAGAGGTGAAGGAGTGGGGCGCTGGGGAGTGATGGGGGGCTGGCAGAGGTGAAGGAGTGGGGCGCTGGGGAGTGATGGGGGGCTGGCAGAGGTGAAGTAGTGGGATGGCTGGGGAGTGATGGGGGGCTGGCAGAGGTGAAGTAGTGGGATGGCTGGGGAGTGATGGGGGGCTGGCAGAGGTGAAGTAGTGGGGGGCTGGGGAGTGATGGGGGGCTGGCAGAGATGAAGTAGTGGGGGGCTGGGGAGTGATGGGGGGCTGGTAGAGGTGAAGTAGTGGGATAGCTGGGGGCGCTGGGGAGTGATGGGGGCTGGCAGAGGTGAAGTAGTGGGGCGCTGGGGAGTGATGGGGGGCTGGCAGAGGTGAAGTAGTGGGGCGCTGGGGAGTGATGGGGGGCTGGCAGAGGTGAAGGAGTGGGATGGCTGGGGAGTGATGGGGGGCTGGTAGAGGTGAAGGAGTGGGATAGCTGGGGGCGCTGGGGAGTGATGGGGGGCTGGCAGAGGTGAAGTAGTGGGATGGCTGGGGAGTGATGGGGGGCTGGCAGAGGTGAAGTAGTGGGATGGCTGGGAGTGATGGGGGGCTGGCAGAGGTGAAGTAGTGGGGGGCTGGGGAGTGATGGGGGGCTGGCAGAGATGAAGTAGTGGGGGGCTGGGGAGTGATGGGGGGCTGGTAGAGGTGAAGTAGTGGGATAGCTGGGGGCGCTGGGGAGTGATGGGGGGCTGGCAGAGGTGAAGTAGTGGGGCGCTGGGGAGTGATGGGGGCTGGCAGAGGTGAAGTAGTGGGGCGCTGGGGAGTGATGGGGGGCTGGCAGAGGTGAAGGAGTGGGATGGCTGGGGAGTGATGGGGGGCTGGTAGAGGTGAAGGAGTGGGATAGCTGGGGGCGCTGGGGAGTGATGGGGGGCTGGCAGAGGTGAAGTAGTGGGGCGCTGGGGAGTGATGGGGGGCTGGCAGAGGTGAAGTAGTGGGGCGCTGGGGAGTGATGGGGGGCTGGCAGAGGTGAAGGAGTGGGATGGCTGGGGAGTGATGGGGGGCTGGCAGAGGTGAAGTAGTGGGATGGATGGCTGGGGAGTGATGGGGGGCTGGCAGAGGTGAAGTAGTGGGGCGCTGGGGAGTGATGGGGGGCTGGCAGAGGTGAAGGAGTGGGATGGCTGGGGAGTGATGGGGGGCTGGTAGAGGTGAAGTAGTGGGATAGCTGGGGGCGCTGGGGAGTGATGGGGGGCTGGCAGAGGTGAAGTAGTGGGGCGCTGGGGAGTGATGGGGGCTGGCAGAGGTGAAGGAGTGGGATGGCTGGGGAGTGATGGGGGGCTGGTAGAGGTGAAGGAGTGGGATAGCTGGGGGTGCTGGGGAGTGATGGGGGGCTGGCAGAGGTGAAGTAGTGGGGCGCTGGGGAGTGATGGGGGGCTGGCAGAGGTGAAGGAGTGTGATGGCTGGGGAGTGATGGGGGGCTGGCAGAGGTGAAGTAGTGGGATGGCTGGGGAGTGATGGGGGGCTGGCAGAGGTGAAGTAGTGGGGCGCTGGGGAGTGATGGGGGCTGGCAGAGGTGAAGTAGTGGGGCGCTGGGGAGTGATGGGGGGCTGGCAGAGGTGAAGTAGTGGGGGGCTGGAGAGTGATGGGGGGCTGGTAGAGGTGAAGTAGTGGGATAGCTGGGGGCGCTGGGGAGTGATGGGGGGCTGGCAGAGGTGAAGTAGTGGGGCGCTGGGGAGTGATGGGGGGCTGGCAGAGGTGAAGTAGTGGGGTGCCTGGGGGCGCTGGGGAGTGATGGGGTTGGGGGCTGGCAGAGGTGAAGTAGGGGGAACGCTGCGTTTGCCTGGGAGTGACCTGTGGGGTGCTGGCAGAGGTGAAGTAGTGGGATGGTGGGGGTGCTGGGGAGTGACGGGGGGGATAGCAGAGGTGAAACAGTGAGGTGGCTGGGGGCGCTGAGGAGTGATGGGGGTTGGTAGAGGTGAAGTAGTGGGATTACAGGGGGTGCTGTGGAGTGACGGGGGGTTGGCAGAGGTGAAGTAGTGGGGTTACACGGAGTGTTGGGAGTGACCTGGGGGGCTGGTAGAGGTGGGATGGCTGGGGGCACTGGGGAGTGATGGGGTTGGGGGCTGGCAGAGGTGAAGTAGTGGGATGGCTGGGGGTGCTGCGGTTGTGATGGGGTTGGGGGCTGGCAGAGGTGAAGTAGGGGGAACGCTGAGTTTGCCTGGGAGTGACCTGTGACACAAAGATGGACTACAAGCCGTCAGGAACAGTATCCCCGATACTGTCATGGCTAACCTGGTGGCTGAACTTTGTGACTTTGTCCTCACCCATAACTATTTCACATTTGGTGACAATGTATACCTTCAAATCAGCGGCACTGCGATGGGTACCCGCATGGCCCCACAGTATGCCAACATTTTTATGGCTGACTTAGAACAACGCTTCCTCAGCTCTCGTCCCCTAATGCCCCTACTCTACTTGCGCTACATTGATGACATCTTCATCATCTGGACCCATGGAAAAGAAGCTCTTGAGGAATTCCACCATGATTTCAACAATTTCCATCCCACCATCAACCTCAGCCTGGACCAGTCCACACAAGAGATCCACTTCCTGGACACTACGGTGCTAATAAGCGATGGTCACATAAAAACCACCCTATATCGGAAACCTACTGACCGCTATTCCTACCTACATGCCTCTAGCTTTCATCCAGATCATACCACTCGATCCATTGTCTACAGCCAAGCGCTATGATATAACCGCATTTTCTCCAACCCCTCAGACAGAGACAAACACCTACAAGATCTCTATCATGCATTCCTACAACTACAATACCCACCTGCTGAAGTGAAGAAACAGATTGACAGAACCAGAAGAGTACCCAGAAGTCACCTACTACAGGACAGGCCCAACAAAGAAAACAACAGAACGCCACTAGCCATCACCTTCAGCCCCCAACTAAAACCTCTCCAACATCTCCAGCATCATCAAGGATCTACAACCTATCCTGAAGGACGACCCATCACTCTCACAGATCTTGGGAGACAGACCAGTCCTTGCTTACAGACAGCCCCCCAATCTGAAGCAAATACTCACCAGCAACCACACACCACACAACAGAACCACTAACCCAGGAACCTATCCTTGCAACAAAGCCTGTTGCCAACTCTGTCCACATATCTATTCAGGGTATACCATCATAGGGCCTAATCACATCAGCCACACTATCAGAGGCTCCTTCACCTGCGCATCTACCAATGTGATATATGCCATCATGTGCCAGCAATGCCCCTCTGCCATGTACATTGGCCAAACTGGACAGTCTCTACGTAAAAGAATGAATGGACACAAATCAGACGTCAAGAATTATAACATTCAAAAACCAGTTGGAGAACACTTCAATCTCTCTGGTCACTCGATCACAGACCTAAGAGTGGCTATACTTCAACAAAAAAGCTTCAAAAACAGACTCCAACGAGAGACTGCTGAATTGGAATTAATTTGCAAACTGGATACAATTAATTTAGGCTTGAATAGAGACTGGGAATGGATGAGTCATTACACAAAGTAAAACTATTTCCCCATGGTATTTCTCCCTCCCACCCCACCCCCCACTGTTCCTCTGATATTCTTGTTAACTGCTGGAATTAGCCTACCTTGCTTGTCACCATGAAAGGTTTTCCTCCTTTCCCCCCCCTGCTGCTGGTGATGGCTTATCTTAAGTGATCACTCTCCTTACAGTGTGTATGATAAACCCATTGTTTCATGTTCTCTGTGTGTGTGTATATAAATCTCTCCTCTGTTTTTTCCACCAAATGCATCCGATGAAGTGAGCTGTAGCTCACGAAAGCTTATGCTCTTATAAATTTGTTAGTCTCTAAGGTGCCACAAGTACTCCTTTTCTTTTTGTAAATCAATGAAGTCAGCTTCAGGCTTCCATAGCTGAAATATTTAAGAGTAAAACAGTGCAAGAGAATGCTTTTTTACTTTACCACTCCTGTTTTAATTGTCAGTGATAAATAATTAATGATAAGGGGAATACCTGTTGGTGTGAGTTTTGTAAAAGCTTGTTTTGGCAGAGTTTTGGGACAAATTTAAATTGACAATGTCCCTTAAAAAAGACACTGTCAAGTTGAAATTTGGTCCATTTATTTAAAAAAAAAACTTCAGGTTTACATCAGCTCCTAAATTACCTTTTAAATTTTCTGTGCATTAACAATCACACCTTCAAACAGAAGTGTATTTTATTTCTTTGTTTTTTAAAAAAGTTGATGTCCCATTAAAACAACTCATCTGACTGCTGACAAGGTATATTTTTGGTTCATGTACCAGACAATGAAAATTAAGAATTCTTTATTAAAATAGTTTGAATCAAAATAAAAAAACCTGCTTTTTAATAATTTTTTTCTTTTCTAAACAACTGATTTAAATTAATTAACCTACCCTGCAATTAGATATTTGAAAAAACCGTCAAATTATTTAATTGCTTTTAAAATGTTTTTCTCTTTATTGTTTGTAATCCTCTGGGAAGCACACAAGTAAAATATTTTCTCTCATCAGTTAGTCCTTTTTTGTTTGGCACTTTTTCCCTTGTGATTTGACTGCAGCTGAAATTGTCATGGTTGGTTTCCTTTAATCACAGTCACTGTAACTGAATCTGGTCAATGTCTCATGCTTTGAAAATAAGTCTTAGTTTTGCTTTGGCAGCAGGAGACTGTTATCTTGTGACAATGTTCTATTATAGTGACTTTCAGCTACATTTGGACAATGTTGTATTTCTTTACAATGGTATTACTTTAATGATGTGGTAGCCTGTTGGGACCTAGAAAATCCCACCACGTTACTACAGCCACCATTTTGGATTAATTTTTGAACGCTTGGGCTTGGGCTACACTAGGGGAGGGTTTGAACTAAGATACGCAACTTCCACTACTCTATTCGTGTAGCTGAAGCCAAAGCATCTTAGTTCGAGTTACCTGGCTGTTCTCACGGCGGCAAGTCGACCGCGGTGGCTCCGCTTACTCCTCCTGCTGAGGTGGAGTGCAGGCATTGATTTGGGGATCGATTTATCACATCTAGATGAGATGTGATAAATCGATCCCCAATAGATCGATCACTCTCTGCCGAGTTAGCAGGTAGTGAAGACGTACTCTTGGATTTAAATCATGGCCCTACTGAAGTCAGTGAGAGCTTTGCTATTGACATTAGGGTGGCCAGGAGTTCACCCTTGTGGCCTTATCCACACCACACCGAACGTTTAGAGAAGTTGATGGGATCTGAGAACCCATTGTGCTAGGCACAAACACAGAACAAAAAGTTCCTGCACCAAGGAATTTACAATCCAAGTATAAAACGGGGCATATACGATATAGGCAGACAGGAGAGTACAAGGAAACAATGAGACTATGTTGGTCAACATATTAGGCAGTGATGTGCAGATTGTTTTACATTTTTAACAATTTGTGTAGATGATATTCAGTATAAAGAAATGGCTGTCTTCTCAAATTGAAATTTCTAATTAATAACAAAAACAGAGTGAAATCTTGGCCCCATTGAAGTCAATGGGAGTTTTACCATTTCAAATAAGCCAAGTTTTCACCCAGAAACTGTAATTAAAATGTCTGTAGAAAATTTATGGCCAAAAGTTTGCAGAAGTATAGTTTATATTTAGTAGAATTATTGGTTAAGAAAATAATTTATTACAATCTATGGGGTCAAATCTGGTAGTTGCCTTTAGGCTCTACTGCAGTGTAAATGTTAAATAATAAAATAATATTCTTAGCTTGTAATAATAGTGTTCTTGAGTGTACACTTTTTCATTCTTTATATAAGTCTGTTCACCTCTGTTAGAGAAACAGCAACCACTACCTAGAAATATAGATATTAAAAATGGAAAATACCTATTTGGTAATTTTGTCATCCTGACATCTCCAAAGTGGTTAGGATTGTACCCTCTGATATATTAAAAAATGCTTTTTTTTTTCAATTATAAATCTGAAAGACTCCAGAAATGGGACGGTTTCCACTTCCTTTAGGAGACTGTTAAAACAGACCTCAATGTATGGAACCATTTATTAGTATATATTAGTAAACACTTGTAATGTTTGCAAAAAAGAAAAGGAGTACTTGTGGCACCTTAGAGACTAACTGACAAATTTATATGAGCATAAGCTTTTGTGTAGCTCACGAAAGCTTATGCTCAAATAAATTTGTTAGTTAGTCTCTAAGGTGCCACAAGTACTTCTTTTCTTTTTTGCGAATACAGACTAACACTGCTGCTACTCTGAAACTTGTAATGTTGTTAAAATAATCAAATCTGGTATATATTAAAGAATAGTTGTTTTAAAATGAAAATGTATTTTTTCTTATTTAACAAAGCTTTAATTTACATGGCTCCAGAGTATGAAGTAAATATAGTATCTTTGGCTTGTTTAGGTGATTGCAAATGGTTTTTTTACAAGCACAGTACAGTAACAGGAAGTTGATTGATCTGTGTATGCTATAAGTTTTTAAAAATTTAACATATTGTACAATACCATGAAATAATTAGAAATAGTATTCAAATAAGGTGATCCATCAATTCCACATATTTAGTTTTCTATTCCTTTTAGGCATAACCTTTATAAACTAAGTCATTAAAAAATACACACACATTGTGCAAAGTCTGATAGCTAATCAGGGCACTAGCAATATATAATGTGTAGAACCAGTTGCACAATATGATGTCTAGGATAAACTGTGTCCTCAGTCCTGTGAAGACTTATGCACATTCTTGCTCTTGAGCATGTGGGTAGCCCCATTGGTTTATTATTGAAGTCAATGGAAGTACTCCAATGCCTAGAATTAAATACATGAATAAGTCTTTGCAGGATCAGGGCTATAGTGTTGAGTGAAATGATTCCTGGATGTAACATTTCAAATCTCTCTCTCTACTTTGGCAGCGGTCCCATTGAAATACAACAGGATGTGGCCTATACGTTGTGCAGTGATTTGAGATGAATACAAGAAAGATCTCATCTCTTCTAGAAGTCAGATATACCATTGAAATGTTATGGTGTCAGTTGACAACATGAGCTGATAAATAATAGTGTAGTGATGGTATACATGTTATCTCTGGTTCATCCTGGATGGAAAAGTCGGTGGAAAGTTAGATTTGGCAAACAGCTTCACACCCTCATCAACCTGCTCTGGCCATGTGTGACACGGAGCAGGAACAATGTTAAAGATGCCTTTGTCTTGTGCTTGGCTGAAAATAGCCAGTGTGCCTCAAGCCGAATTAGTAACTTCGAGAGTTCTAGAACACAAAAGCTTGTGCATCTTTTCAGATGAACAGAGTTCATGGAGTGGTGGTAATAAAATGCACACACATTTTATTGTTCTTGTTTAAATGTTGCCTGTAATTTTGTAACTAAAGTATGTCCTAGATTGTTGTGGTGATTCCCCATTGTGAATCATGCTGGAAGTCACTTCAAATGTTTAAGGTCACAGCAAACCATCATCCTCCCACAGCTTTTAAAAAAATGACTTGTGTGTTTCCTTTGTTTTTGACTGTGTTTTTGGTATTTATATTTTTAATTGTTTGCTTGTCATGGCTGCTGCTAACTGTAAATAAGTCTGTAAATAACATGATGCATTATTAGTGTGGACATTTTTTGTGCAAAAAAAGAGATTAACTTGTTAGCAAACTTCCCTAGGGTAGTGCAAGAATAAAACTGCTGTCTCCTGAAGTCCGGGCCAAGCAACTGTAATATATGCCTTGCCTGCTTAATCAGGAGCAATATATAACTAGATAAATACCATTTTATAAAATGGGAATTACTCCCAAAATATTTGAACATTACTTCAATAGTATTTTTATTACCAATATCTGAAAACAATTAATGAAAAATTGACCTGGGTTTTTTTGAGATTGTTAGATTCTAATAACTTTTCAGTTTATGAAGATAGCTTTCTAAGGTCCTACATTTTCAAAGTTAGCCCTTTTCAGATTTATTTATATTAGCTATAACTTTTGTTTGAGAGAGGTGCTGGATTGACAGTATAGAAAACTGAAATTCCCTGTATATTCACAGTACAGGTATAGGGACAAAGTTTCTCCACCACTGTAACTCCGCCTTCATCTGGAAGGGGGCAGCTCTAGGAATGACATAGTAGTTGCGGTTTCCATACCCACTTAGTCTTGGGCTCCTTTGCTGGGGCTGCCCATAGGAGTGACATTTATGTGTGCATGCATTTCATTTTATAAAGTGCTCTGCTTAACACATTTGCTTTGCATATATACAATAAGATCCAAAATTCAAATATTGCCATAATGTTAAAGAACCCAAACTACATTCCTTGAAATCAAGAAAATTTGAACCTTTCCTGCATATCGCTTTGTGGTTTAAAAAAAAAAAAAGTGTAAATAAATGAGTGTTTGCAGCATTTTCTTAGGTCAACAGGCTTGGGCTCCGTTGCATCAGCTGGAAGAGTTAATTTATCATCTGATTTGAATGTGGGGACCACTAGTGTAAGCACCTCAGCTGATCTTAATTCCTGTGGTGTCATGCTAGAAGAGAAATGTGTAGAACTTTTTATGCCAAAATCAGCATCTTTGTTTCTTCTGTGATAATGGGTTGATCACATTTGTGATGGTGGATTCTGTGATACGGACATCTGGCTTCTAGGAACTGGACTGAGATTACCAACTCCTATCACATAGACCACTGAACAGTTGATAAATGGTAACAATTTTGTCACTACTGACCTGGTTCAAATTCCAAACAGTGACATATAGATGAAAGGTGAAAGGTTCCATATTTTTTTTTATGTAGTGGTAGACCCACTCCTTTGTTCCTTTTCAGTATGTTTTAAATATTGTTTTCCATATTAATTTTGTAGTAATCCATATTATAGACCTGCATGATTCTCAATATATGAATTCACAAAATTGACTATACCTCTCCAAAGAAGCAATTATGGACCATAGTCAATGAGAGAAGTTATTTCTAAATACCCATTGCCTGCTTTTATGATGGAACTGTCCTTATTTTTTTATTTTGTCATATTTTAGCAATATTAATTATTTAAGTGGGATTACTGGTATTAATCAAGTTAATCGTGAGAATAAGTGTTTGCAGGAATAGGGCCTAAAACATTAAAATCATAGATTTCAGAGTAGCAGCCGTATTAGTCTGTATTCGCAAAAAGAAAAGGGGTACTTGTGGCACCTTAGAGACTAACAAATTTATTTGAGCATAAACTTTTGTGAGCTACAGCTCACTTCATCAGATTTTTCCACTGATTGCATCCGATGAAGTGAGCTGTAGCTCACGAAAGCTTATGCTCAAATAAATGTGTTTAGTCTCTAAGGTGCCACAAGTACTCCTTTTCTTTGTATTAAAATCATACTTGTTAGTTTGTTTTTTGCATTGGACACTTAGGTGTGAAATTCAGTGACCAAGAGCTGGTGTAATAGTTTGAGTTGTTAGTAAATAGGAACTTCTGATTTGTAATGAGATTGGAGCAACAATATTTGAAAAATATTATTTCTAATTTGTTTTGGGTCTTTGGATATGGAATCAAGGAGCCAATTCAGAGTTATACACGAATGAGTAAGTAATATATCTAACCTGATTTGCCATATTTTCCTTTGTGCTCATTATTCAGTGGATTTAAGCTGTAGAAAATTCAGGGAAGCTGTGTGTTATCTGTGGAAAATATGATTTTTCTTCTTAATTTAAAGGACAGTTTTCCTTGTACATACTGATTTTTAGTAACAAGTGCAAATGTTGTGTTATGGTTAATATTGGCAGAGGTTGAGTAAATGCTTTGCTTCTCTATGTGACTAATGGACACAGTAGCCATAAATTGTTAAACAGTCATGATAGACAATATCTCAGGAGGGACTGATTTCCTATGATAGTCTATTGACCTGAGGCAACTGTAATGATACTGAGATTGTACAGACCACATTTAAACTTTCAGACCTTGGGGAATCATCTGAAGGTATTTATTCTGAGCTCCTTCTGTAGGTAACTGGGATTTAAACTGTCATTATCAACAGGATCTGCCTAATCAATACAAAGAAAATTCATCGTGCGTCAGCACTGATTTTAAGGCATTTTTTCAGATTGCAAATAGAGTGATGATGCAAATTAAAAAACAAAAAACAAAAAACCCAGCATGGTGCTGTTTGTGGCACATAGTGAACCTAAAGTAGCTGGACATTCTTACATGAGAACACCCTATATGTAAAAGGAATCTATGCTTGTGTAAAGCTGGTGGAGGCAGCTCTGTTTCTTCCTGTGCAGGAATCCAAGTTAGTGTAATGAGGGAGAGAAATGAGGTGAAGGGAGCATGAACAAGCATGGACTATACCTGATTTTCTCCACTAGTGTATGTCAGTGGCATACGTTAAAGTTGTCTCTCGGCATCTTTAATTTGCACAGCAGCCTGGTGAATAAGCATCAAGGAGACATGGCCAGCTCCCTTACAACCCACTTCTCCACAGGGAAGTGCTTGGACACAGTGGAGAATCCAAGGCTTTATTTTTACTACAAGTGATTTGTGTTTAATGATAGAAATAAACCTTGGAAATGTCCCACAAGGTCCTAGTCTGAAGTCCTGGAAGGGAATAGCCAAACTAAATTATTGCTGGATCATCCAAGTTTAAATATGTTTATATTAATGTTAGGAATAAAATTACTAAACTAATTTGTTTTGGGTGGGGAAAAATCTTCCATGGTCTGTAATGCAATATTTTTATAGTTTTCCTAAACTGCATGTGCTCCTCCTTGTCACTCTTTCTTGTTCGAATCTTTATCTGCTTCAGCTTTATCAGCAGTGATTTTAGTATTAGCATGATCAGTGAACTGTTTGCAAGATGATTTAATTGTGCATCCAGAATTAGATAACTCACTGCCATAGCCTGAATTTGGGAAGGAAAAAAACAAGCCAGAAAATGGCAATTCCTGAAGCAAATGCAAATAGTTATGGTGTTATGGGAGTGGGAGATGTGAAGATAGTGCAAAAAGCAGTTCTAATTGTTCCCTGGAAAATATAATTCACTTCTAGAACTAACTATGTTAACAATCAGTTATTGAAAGAAAGTAAATATTATGTAAAATCTAGTAAATATTATGCTCTTGATCTGTTGTTTATCTGCTGTTTTGTATTATTTAAGGAGCATATGCTTCATTTTCATTGAGGGGTTTGAAATGCAACAGTTGTGGTTCCATTGTACAAAGTGAGGCCCTCTTATGTAAAACTCCCCCTCCCTCAACTCTGCATGTCCTTCCTTTTTCTTTGCTCAAAGGGGTTTGTGGGCTGTCACTGTGCGGATTTTCTGGTCTTTCTCTCTTTTTCTGCATCCCTGTGGAGGGATGTGGCTTAAATTTACAGGTTACAGCTGCTCTGCTATTACTGGGTACTTGGAAGAAAGGATATTCCCTGTGACCCAGCCCATCTTCAGTCTTGATTCAGCCATTAGTGGGGAGTATGCATCAGTCACAGATGTGAAATTACAATATTCCGGAAAACAGTTGTTTTAAATTAATATTTTCCCAGGAGTATTTGCAGCCCAAGCATTGAAAACTTGAAAGTTTAAACTGAAATAAAATTGAAAATTACTTAATTTATTTTCATTGCCTAAATTGAGAGAAATGCAGGAAATAATAAACAACAAAGTGAAAAGTGGATGGATTTTAAAATTCTTTCAATGTCAATAAGCTAGTGTATTGGTAACATAGTAAGGAAATTTTGTTTAAAAGATGCATTTTAAAGACCTTTAAAGAAAAGGAAAAGAAATTGAATGCTAATTGCAATGGAAGAATTTCTATTAAGCAAAAAACTTCTAGCACTAGGGCCCAGATCCTCAAAACTATTTAGGTGCCAAAGATCTGGGCCTAAGAGCTCACTTGTGAGCCCTCCTTTGTGCATGCACAGAGGTAGT
The DNA here is from genome assembly GCF_009764565.3 of Dermochelys coriacea. Classification (NCBI taxonomy): domain Eukaryota; kingdom Metazoa; phylum Chordata; order Testudines; family Dermochelyidae; genus Dermochelys; species Dermochelys coriacea. Next base: position 104,557,395 of record NC_050074.1, on the reverse strand, counting down.
TGGGTTGTGTGCATGGAACCACCTTGCTTCCCTGTGTGGAGTATCCACATTGCTGGAGCCTGCACAGGAGTGAGAACAGCCATTTCTGGGCTGTTACTCCCCATTCTGTGTAGATGGGCAGTGTGGGTGGAGCTTTGGTTTACCCCTTAACACACCAGCCAACGCATCAGAGCCAGTGCAAGGGGGAAAATATTTTTCACCCACAAAAAAGTAAAATAAGTCTGAGTGTAGCCACATATGAGACAACCTGTTGAGAATTAGTGAAAGCAAATCTTATTGTTCATTAAATGGAAAACATTGGGTTGTGTGTGTGTGTATATACATATTTTAGACTAGTTCTCCATTTTGAAACATTGAAACTTAGCTTAACTTTTCAGGAGAAGTGCCTGACTCTTTTCAGGAAAATGTAGCAGTTCCTAATTGTAGCATAACTGTAGGACAAGAAAAACAGCCTGTGGACAGGAGCATGCTGGATATTACTCGCTTCCATTCAAAGAGAAAACAGGTGGAATCCCAGCATCCTCCAGTCCAGAAACTAGTGACAGTGTAGAGAGTGTGTATTCCTATGAAGGGAAAATCCTTTTTTGCATTTGGGGCATGGGGAATTTTCTACAAACACATCTTAAGTATGATGGGGAATTTTAAGAGTTTTTCAGTAAGTAGTTGTATTTCTGAGTTCTTTTTGTATAGTAATCTAAATAAAGGTCCTAGTTAATTAGATTGGAAGCCAAAAGAAACTCAATACCATAAAATAGGAATTAGCTCCTGTATTTTCCTACTATTTCTTTGAATGAAGAACTCAGTGGTGATCAACTCTGTGTGTGAGACCAGAGATTACCTGTGAGAAACAGAGCATGGAAAATGTGGAGAAGAGATTTTCAGGCACTGTATCAGATGTTGTCAGCTTGGAAATTTTGTCACCATGTTAAGACAGTATCCCAAACAGCTCCTTTGAGAGCCTATTTTTTAAGGACATCTCTTAGGAAGCACGGAAAATCAGCAATCCCTAGTATGTGGGCATAGTGAATGAAATTAAAGGAGAGTTGTCAGTGTCATCTCACAGGTTTCAGAGTAGCAGCCGTGTTAGTCTGTATTCGCAAAAAAGAAAAGGAGTACTTGTGGCACCTTAGAGACTAACAAATTTATTAGAGCATAAGCTTTCGTGAGCTACAGCATCCGATGAAGTGAGCTGTAGCTCACGAAAGCTTATGCTCTAATAAATTTGTTAGTCTCTAAGGTGCCACAAGTACTCCTTTTCTTTTAGTGTCATCTCAGTTTTGGAAGACAGTATAGAAAATAAGCTTAAACTCCAACTGAACAAAAACTCTAATGTATTTAGAAAGACTCTAGTCCTTTTAAGATGACATTCTTTAATTTAGTTTTTGTTTATTTACAAACAAATGCCTTGTTTGTAAATAGATGTCCACAACAAATCCATGGTGAGTGGAGCTGTTGTCTAAAACTGCAAAACATTTTTTAAATGTTGTCTTTTCTTGACCTTCCAGACTTGTCTCATCTCTTGCTTTAGTACCCATGTTAACTATGAAGGTAATCCAAAAGAATTATATGATCTTTTTATTTTTGTAAAATGTATCTGTGTATATTTATATAAAACATACACAGATAGATAAATCTACTGAGTTGTAAATCTAAAACATCTTTGCTTCCCTTCTTCATGTGGTAGAAGATGCATCTCACTGGCTCTGGGGCATACCTGTTATGGCTGAAATTTCAGAAGTCTGGAGATTTAATGCAAAGAACCAGTAACCTAATTTGCATAGGTAAATATGCATTTCTTTATTTCAATAAATTGCAGCAAATGTAACACTGTGTGATAAGGCTGCAATATGGACTGAGTTTTACTAACAGAAATTTCTATGTTACTGGCTGGGAGCTGCAGGCGGCTGTGCAAATGTAAACAAACAGTCTGGTGGCCCGCCAGCAGCTTGCCCTAATGGGCTGCATGCGGCCTGCAGGTTGCCCACTACTGGCATAGAGTATTTCCTCACCTCTTCACATCAGGAGCTTTAAGCTGGTAGGCAGCAATTGTGCAGAAAACAGTTAAGGCTTGTTTTGTGCTGCGAAGTTATATCAGCATAGCTATGTTGGTCAGGGGTATAAAAAAAGCACACCCTGGTCTGACATAGTTCTGCCAACGAAACCCCCAGTGTAGACACAGCTATGTTTGATGGAAGAGTGTTTTTTGTCTTCAAAAACAAATGGATTTTTTTTGTGAAGGCTGTGTCTACGCTAGGTGGCTATGCTAGTAGAGCCTCTGTAGTCTAGACTCAGTCTCAAACGGGAGTCTCCTAACCAATCAGGAAACTTCACGGGTCTGATGAAGCTTATAGAACGGATTGATAATTTTCATGTTAATAAATACATTCCAACCTTGGATTTCCAAATGCAATCTGTGATGTAAAAGTTTTTACTGTTGTTCTCCAGCTGGTCTTGGTGCTATGGTTGAGATATCCTGTGACTTAAAACAGAAAAAACTTGCAACAGGAAAACTACCACTGGGGGAATTCTGCGCCATTGCCCATGCATAGTTAATGAGCTGTGCACATTTTTAATGTTTTGTGCAGAAGAGAGTTTCTGCTGGAAAGTTGCTGCAGTTCTACCTTTTGCCCACCAGAAGGCACTATGATGCTAGAACAGAGCAGCAGCTAGGGAAGAGAAAGAACCTGCCTTTTTCACATCTGTCATGCCAGGTCAGGAGATGCGGATATGGGAAGATAGACAGCTTGGGGGGTCAGACGGGCTCATAAGGGCTAGTGGAGAAGGACAAACTGGAGCAGGGGATGAATGGGAGTGGAGGCGCAGGGCAACAAGGGGATGGGAGGTGGCTGAGTGTGTGCACAGAGACATGGGGAAGGGGTGCAGGGCTACATGGGGATGGGGAGGAGTGGGTGTCTGAGTGGGAGTGGAGAGATATGTAGACAATGGGTGCAAAGACATATGGGGTACAGGGACACATGGGGATAAGGACAGATGTGCTCGACTGAATGGGAGTGTCTAGGGATCAGCCAGGTCTACATGGGGGAAGCTCCCTCACAATCCCTCCCCATCCCCCAAAAAAACCCTGTTCCATACTTTTCCCACCCATACCTAACAACCCTCCAAGTTCACACCCAGGCTCCTTCCCAGCAATTACTTTCTTCTCCCTCAGCTCCTTTGTTACTCCTGACTCCCCCAAGCCTTTGCTTCTGAAGGGTGTGGAAAATACGGTTCTGTATTGTAGTGTAAATGAATTATTACTCAGAGTTCTGTATTAATATGGCTAGTAAGGAATCTATTTGTCAAACATTTCCTGAATTTTTTTTGTTGTCTGTATTCTTACAGACATACTTGCTGACAGGTTTTTCTAAATAAATGACCAAAATAATTGAAACTGGTGTGATTATATTGTGTTATTTTGACAAATTAAAATATGCAGTATTTTGCAGAATTTGAAAATATTGTGTGCAACATTTTTAGGTGCAGAATTCCCGCAGGAGTAGCAAACTGAAACAGCATGTTTACCCCAAAAATAAAGCTTTCAGTATATGAACAAAACTGTTTCCTCTTAGGTCAAAACAGTTGCCTCTAGTGGGCAACAATACCTTCAGCACCTGCAGCTTTGAACTTTTTATTCCAGTATACATTTTTTTTTAAATTGAGGGAATAGTTGTCTGTTCTAAAAATATTTTTTCTGTATATAAGTATAGATTCATAGATACTAAGGTCAGAAGGGACCATTCTGATCATCTAGTCCGACCGCCTGCACAACCAGGCCACAGAATCTCACCCACCCACTCCTAGGAAAAACCTCACCTATGTCTGAGCTATTGAAGTCCTCAAATCGTGGTTTAAAGACTTCAAGGAGCAGAGAATCCTCCCTTAAGTGACCCGTGCCCCATGCTACAGAGGAAGGCGAAAAACCTCCAGGGCCTCTTCCAATCTGCCCTGGAGGAAATTCCTTCCCGACCCCAAATATGGCGATCAGCTAAACCCTGAGCATATGGGCAAGATTCACCAGCCAGATACCCAGGAAAGAATTTTCTATAGTAACTCAGATCCCATCCATCTAATATCCCATCTCAGGGGATTTGGCCTATTTACCCTGAATATTTAAAGATCAATTACTTACCAAAATCCCATTATCCCATCATACCATCTCCTCCATAAACTTATCGAGTAGAATCTTAAAACCAGATAGATCTTTTGCCCCCACTGCTTCCCTTGGAAGGCTATTCCAAAACTTCACTCCTCTGATGGTTAAAAACCTTCGTCTGATTTCAAGTCTAAACTTCCTGGTGACCAGTTTATACCCATTTGTTCTTGTGTCCACATTGGTGCTGAGCTTAAATAATTCCTCTCCCTCTCCTATATTATCCCTCTGATATATTTATAGAGAGCAATCATATCTCCCCTCAACCTTCTTTTAGTTAGGCTAAACAAGCCAAGCTCCTTAAGTCTCCTTTCATAAGACAAGTTTTCCATTCCTTGGATCATCCTAGTAGCCCTTCTCTGTACCTGCTCCACTTTGAATTCATCCTTTTTAAACATGGGAGACCAGAACTGCACACAGTATTCTAGGTGAGGTCTCACCAGTGCCTTGTATAACGGTACTAAAACCTCCTTATCCCTACTGGAAATGCCTCTCCTGATGCATCCCAAAACCGCATTAGCTTTTTTCACAGCCATATCACATTGGCAGCTCATAGTCATCTTATGATCAACCAATACTCCAAGGTCCTTCTCCTCTTCCGTTACTTCTAATTGATGCGTCCCCAACTTATAGCTAAAATTCTTGTTATTAATCCCTAAATGCATAACCTTACACTTCTCACTATTAAATTTCATCCTATTACTATTACTCCAGTTTACAAGGTCATCTAGATCCTCCTGTATAATATCCCGATCCTTCTCCGAATTGGCAATACCTCCCAGCTTTGTATCATCTGCAAACTTTATTAGCACACTCCCACTTTTTGTGCCGAGGTCAGTAATAAAAAGATTAAATAAGATTGGTCCCAAAACCGATCCCTGAGGAACTCCACTGGTAACTTCCCTCCAACCTGACAGTTCGCCTTTCAGTAGGACCCGTTGCAGTCTCCCCTTTAACCAATTCCTTATCCACCTTTTGATGTTCATATTGATCCCCATCTTCTCCAATTTAACTAATAATTCCCCATGTGGCACGGTATCAAATGCCTTACTGAAATCTAGGTAAATTAGATCCACTGCATTTCCTTTATCTAAAAAATCTGTTACTTTTTCAAAAAAGGAGATTAGGTTGGTTAGATATGGTAATATCTACCTCCATATCCTCATTCCCATTTGTCATGCTACTATTATCCCTAAGATCCTCTTTAGCCTTATTAAAGACTGAGGCAAAGTATTTGTTTAGATATTGGGCCATGCCTAGATTATCTTTAACCTCCACTCCATCCTCAGTGTTTAGCGGCCCAACTTCTTCTTTCTTAGTTAGTTTCTTAGTTTTCTTCTTATTTATATGGCTATAGAACCTTTTACTATTGGTTTTAATTCCCTTTGCAAGGTCCAACTCGACTCTACTTTTAGCCTGTCTCACTTTATCCCTACATGTTTTGACCTCAATAAGGTAGCTTTCCTTGCTGATCCCTCCCATCTTCCACTCCCTGTATGCTTTCTGCTTCTTCTTAATCACCTCTCTAAGATGCTTGCTCATCCAGCTTGGTTTACAACTCCTGCCTATGAATTTTTTCCCCTTTCTTGGGATACAGGCTTCTGATAGCTTGTGCAGCTCTGATTTAAATTAATCCCAGGCCTCCTCTACTTTTAGATCTATAAATTCTTCAGTCCAATCCACTTCCCTAACTAATTTCCTTAATTTTTGAAAGTCAGCCCTTTTGAAATCAAAAACTCTAGTTGCAGATTTATTTTTGTTAATCCTTCCATTCAGTTTGAACTGAATTAGCTCATGATCACTTGAGCCAAGATTATCCCCTACAACCATTTCTTCTATGAGGTCCTCGCTACTCACCAAAATTAAATCTAAAATGGCATCCCCTCTAGTCGGTTCAGCAACTACTTGATGAAGGAATCCATCAGCTATCGCATCTAGGAAAATCTGAGCCCTATTATTATTACTAGCACTGGTCCTCCAGTCTATATCTGAGAAGTTAAAGTCTCCCATGATCATGCAGTTTCCATTAGTATTTACTTTATTAAAAACATTAAAAAGGGCTCTATCCATATCCAAATTAGATCCCGAGGTCTATAGCACACCCCAAGCGCTATCTTCCCCAATGTAATTTTTGCCCAGACGGACTCTGTCTTATCCATTGCATTGCTTCTTATTTCTTTACATTCTACCTCATCATTGATATACAATGCTACTCCACCACCTTTACCTTTATTTCTGTCTTTCCTAAATAGCACATACCCTTCAATACCTGTAGTCAAGTCATGACTACTATTCCATCATGTTTCTGTTATCGCTATAATATCTGGTTTCACTTTCTGCACCAGTAGCTATAGTTCCTCCATTTTGTTACCTAGGCTCCTCGCATTGGTGTATAAACATCTTAATTTTTGCTGTTTGGCCTCGCTCACATTTTGTACCCTATTAGGCACAGTCATTCTACAACCAGTATAACCTATTAGACTAGTATCCACACTGCCCTCGCTCCTTATACACATTCTCCTATCCACGGCTATATCTTTCTTACTTCGTCTTCTTCCCTCTCAATGCTAAAATCTGGCGTGGAGTTTACCTGGACATCTCCCAACCATCTCCCCCAAATTCCTAGTTTAAAGCTCTCTTTATCAGTTGTGCCAGCCTCCATCCTAGAAGTCTATTTCCTTCCCTCCTCAGGTGAAGTCCATCCCGAGAGAACTGCCCTCTCTCCATGAATGCCTCCCAGTGGCCATACATCCCAAAGCCCTCCTTATAGCACCACTGCCTAAGCCATCTGTTGACAGTCATAATCTTGTCACACCTTTGTTGCCCTTCTCTAGGAACAGGCAGGATCCCACTAAAGATCACCTGAGCCTCAATTTCCTTAAGCGTCTTCCCCAGCCTAGCATAGTCTCCCTTAATACTTTCCAGAGAGAATCTAGCCGTATCATTTGTTCCCACATGAAGGATAATTAGGGGATTCTTTCCCGCTCCCTTTAGAATCCTTTTCAACCTCAGGTCTACATCCCGTATCTTAGCACCTGGAAGACAGCACACCCTTCTATTCTCTGGATCTGCTCTGGTTACAGGCCTGTCTGTTCTTCTCAATAAAGAGTCCCCTATCACACAGACCTGCCTTTTCCTGGTGACAGTGCTATTCTCCAGTCTCTCCCGTTCCCTCTGGCTGCAAGTTCTTTCCATTCCTATTTCCCTTATAATCCTCTTCAACCCATCCTGTATCCCCCTGGGGCTCATATTTGGTGTAGTCTCCCTTGACTCTTCCCCTTTTCCTATAGGACTAGCCTCTCTTCTCTTCTTCCTTGCCCTTCCACCTTCAGCAACTACCTGCTGAGCCCCTTCTTCATTTTCCAACTCGGCAAACTTGTTACTAAGCTCTATTTCTCCTTCACTAGCCCATCTTTTCCTCTGCCTGGTTCTTTTAGACACATGCTTCCACTGACCACTTTCCTCACCCAGTCTTCCCTCAGAATTCCCCAAGCCTGCTTCCATCTGTAAGTCTGAACTTTTCCCTTCAGATACCTCATGTCTTTGCTCCATCATTTGCTCAAACCCCTTCCTAAACTCAACCAGACTTTCCACCTGCATCTCCAGACCTCGGATCTTTTCCTCCATCTGCTCTATCAGACAGCACTTCATGCAAGATGAAGTAAGAATGGATACAGCCGTGGGTAGAAGAATGTATATAAGGAGTGAGGGCGGTGTGGATACTAGTCTAATAGGTTATACTGGATGTAGAATGACTGTGCCTAATAGGGTACAAAATGTGAGCGAGGCCAAACAGCAAAAATTAAGATGTTTATACACCAATGCGAGGAGTCTAGGTAACAAAATGGAGGAACTAGAGCTACTGGTGCAGGAAGTGAAACCAGATATTATAGGGATAACAGAAACATGGTGGAATAGTAGTCATGACTTGACTACAGGTATTGAAGGGTATGTGCTCTTTAGGAAAGACAGAAACAAAGGTAAAGGTGGTGGAGTAGCATTGTATATCAATGATGAGGTAGAATGTAAAGAAATAAGAAGCGATGCAATGGATAAGACAGAGTCCGTCTGGGCAAAAATTACATTGGGGAAGAAAACTAGTAAAGCCTCTCCTACGATAGTGCTTGGGGTGTGCTATAGACCTCCGGGATCTAATTTGGATATGGATAAAGCCCTTTTTAATGTCTTTAATAAAGTAAATACTAATGGAAACTGCATGATCATGGGAGACTTTAACTTCCCAGATATAGACTGGAGGACCAGTACTAGTAATAATAATAGGGCTCAGATTTTCCTAGATGCGATAGCTGATGGATTCCTTCATCAAGTAGTTGCTGAACCGACTAGAGGGGATGCCATTTTAGATTTAATTTTGGTGAGTAGCGAGGACCTCATAGAAGAAATGGTTGTAGGGGACAATCTTGGCTCAAGTGATCATGAGCTAATTCAGTTCAAACTAAATGGAAGGATTAACAAAAATAAATCTGCAACTAGGGTTTTTGATTTCAAAAGGGCTGACTTTCAAAAATTAAGGAAATTAGTTAGGGCAGTGGATTGGACTGAAGAACTTATGGATCTAAAGGTAGAGGAGGCCTGGGATTACTTTAAATCAAAACTGCAGAAGCTATTGGAAGCCTGTATCCCAAGAAAGGGGAAAAAATTCATAGGAAGGAGTTGTAGACCAAGCATCTTAGAGAGGTGATTAAGAAGAAGCAGAAAGCATACAGGGAGTGGAAGATGGGAGGGATCAGCAAGGAAAGCTACCTAATTGAGGTCAGAACATGTAGGGATCAAGTGAGACAGGCTAAAAGTCGAGTAGAGTTGGACCTTGCAAAGGGAATTAAAACCAGTAGTAAAAGGTTCTATAGCCATATAAATAAGAAGACTAAGAAAGAAGAAGTGGGGCCGCTGAACACTGAGGATGGAGTGGAGGTTAAAGATAATCTAGGCATGGCCCAATATCTAAACAAATACTTTGCCTCAGTCTTTAATAAGGCTAAAGAGGATCTTGGGGATAATGGTAGCATGACAAATGGGAAGGAGGATATAGAGGTAGATATTACCATATCAGAGGTAGAAGCGAAACTGAAACAGCTTAATGGGACTAAATCGGGGGACCCAGATAATCTTCATCCAAGATTATTAAAGGAATTGGCACCTAAAATTGCAAGCCCATTAGCAAGAAAATTTAATGAATCTGTAAAGTCAGGAGTTGTACCGAATGATTGGAGAATTGCTAATATAGTTCCTATTTTTAAGAAAGTGGAAAAAAAAAGTGATCCGGTAACTACAGGCCAGTTAGTTTGACATCTGTAGTATGCAAGGTCCTGGAAAAAATTTTGAAGGAGAAATTAGTTAAGGACATTGAAGTCAATGGTAATGGGACAAAATACAACATGGTTTTACAAAAGGTAGATCGTGCCAAACCAACCTAATCTCCTTTTTTGAAAAAGTAACAGATTTTTTAGATAAAGGAAATGCAGTGGATCTAATTTACCTAGATTTCAGTAAGGTATTTGATACCGTGCCACATGGGGAATTATTAGTTAAATTGGAGAAGATGGGGATCAATATGAACATCAAAAGGTGGATAAGGAATTGGTTAAAGGGGAGACTGCAACGGGTCCTACTGAAAGGCGAACTGTCAGGTTGGAGGGAAGTTACCAGTGGAATTCCTCAGGGATCGGTTTTGGGACCAATCTTATTTAATCTTTTTATTACTGACCTTGGCACAAAAAGTGGGAGTGTGCTAATAAAGTTTGCAGATGATACAAAGCTGGGAGGTATTGCCAATTCGGAGAAGGATCGGGATATTATACAGGAGGATCTGGATGACCTTGTATACTGGAGTAATAGTAATAGGATGAAATTTAATAGTGAGAAGTGTAAGGTTATGCATTTAGGGATTAATAACAAGAATTTAGCTATAAGTTGGGGACGCATCAATTAGAAGTAACGGAGAGGAGAAGGACCTTGGAGTATTGGTTGATCATAAGATGACTATGAGCTGCCAATGTGAATGGCTGTGAAAAAAGCTAATGCGGTTTTGGGATGCATCAGGAGAGGCATTTCCAGTAGGGATAAGGAGGTTTTAGTACCGTTATACAAGGCACTGGTGAGACCTCACCTAGAATACTGTGTGCAGTTCTGGTCTCCCATGTTTAAAAAGGATGAATTCAAACTGGAGCAGGGTACAGAGAAGGGCTACTAGGATGATCCAAGGAATGGAAAACTGTCTTATGAAAGGAGACTTAAGGAGCTTGGCTTGTTAGCCTAACTAAAAGAAGGTTGAGGGGAGATATGATTGCTCTCAATAAATATATCAGAGGGATAAATACAGGAGAGGGAGAGGAATTATTTAAGCTCAGCACCAATGTGGACACAAGAACAAATGGGTATAAACTGGCCACCAGGAAGTTTAGACTTGAAATCAGACGAAGGTTTTTAACCATCAGAGGAGTGAAGTTTTGGAATAGCCTTCCAAGGGAAGCAGTGGGGGCAAAAGATCTATCTGGCTTTAAGATTCTACTCGATAAGTTTATGGAGGAGATGGTATGATAGGATAATGGGATTTTGGTAAGTAAGTGATCTTTAAATATTCAGGGTAAATAGGCCAAATCCCCTGAGATGGGATATTAGATGGATGGGATCTGAGTTACTATAGAAAATTCTTTCCTGGGTATCTGGCTGGTGAATCTTGCCCATATGCTCAGGGTTTAGCTGATTGCCATATTTGGGGTCGGGAAGGAATTTTCCTCTAGGGCAGATTGGAAGAGGCCCTGGTGGTTTTTCGCCTTCCTCTGTAGCATGGGGCATGGTTGACTTGAGGGAAGCTTCAAGGAGCAGAGAAGTCTTTGAACCATGATTTAAGGACTTCAATAGCTCAGACATGGGTGAGGTTTTTCATAGGAGTGGGTGGGTGAGATTCTGTGGCCTGCGCGGTGCAGGAGGTCGGACTAGATGATCAGAATGGTCCCTTCTGACCTTAGTATCTATGAATCTAGGAATCTATGCAGAAAAAACTCTTTCCAGGTCTCCCCTCCAGGATCATGTACATACCACAGCTTCCACATCCAGTCATCCTCATTGTGTCTTCCACTACAGGAGTCACTCCCACAGCTGCCTCCATATCCATCATAGCCTTCCCACCTAACTCCTGTTAATCTGGGAAACACAAGCCACACCAAAAAGACCCCCCCCAGCAAAAACAAACCCCAAACAAGCACCACAATACAAAGTCCCCTGTTTACAGCTCTGCTTGTTGGCTCCTGTGCCGCTGCAGCTGTCTGAGTATGTGTTTGTATATATAGTAATTTAAGGTTAAACCCTTCGTATGAATATCTTTTTTTATTCTTATCACTTTTTCATGATTTTATTCTTTTAGGGCCAAATTCTGGCACCCTTACTTGCAATGTGTATCACAATACTCTGCGAGAGTCCCATTGAAAATAGCTTGAGTAAGGATGGTAGAAATTTGCCACAGCAAGTAAGTAGTTCTGGTTTCCCATGTTTAAAAAGGATGAATTCAAACTGGAGCAGATACAGAGAAGGGCTACAGGATGATCCGAGGAATGGAAAACTTGTCTTATGAAAGGAGACTTAAGGAGCTTGGCTTTTTTAGCCTAACGAAAAGAAGGTTGAGGGGAGATACGATTGCTCTCTGTAAATATATCAGAGGGATAAATACGGAGAGTGGGAGGAATTATTTAAGCTCAGCACTAATGTGGACACAAGAACAAATGGGTATAAAATGACCACCAGGAAGTTTAGACTTGAAATTAGACGAAGGTTTCTAACCATCAGAGGAGTGAAGTTTTGGAATAGCCTTTCAAGGGAAGCAGTGGGGGCAAAAGATCTATCTGGCTTTAAGATTCTACTTGATAAGTTTATGGAGGAGATGGTATGATGGGATAATGTGATTTTACTAATTAATTGATCTTTAAATATTCAGCCTAATCCCCTGAGATGGGATATTAGATGAGTGCGATCTGAGTTACCCAGGAAAGAATTTTCTGTAGTATCTGGCTGGTGAATCTTGCCCATATGCTCAGGGTTTAGCTGATCGCCATATTTGGGGTCGGGAAGGAATTTTCCTCCAGGGCAGATTGGAGAGGCCCTGGAGGGTTTTTGCCTTCCTCTGTAGCATGGGGCATGGGTGACTTGAGGGAGGATTCTCTGCTCCTTGAAGTCTTTAAACCACGATTTGAGGACTTCAATAGCTCAGACATAGGTGAGGTTTTTTGTAGGAGTGGGTGGATGAGATTCTGTGGCCTGCATTGTGCAGGAGGTCGGACTAGATGATCAGAATGGTCCCTTCTGACCTTAGTATCTATGAATCTTTAAGTATAGGAAAGTCTAGCCCTTAGTCTTGATTTTTTTCCCCCTCTTATTTTTCCTTTCCTGATTCAGATATCAGATTCAAAGAAGGAATAACTGATCATGCAAAGCGAGGAAATCCTTAAATGTTGAATAATTCTGCTAAAGTAATTTGTTTAAGTAATTAAAAAAATTGACATTAAAAGGGAGGCTCAGGTCTATTTTATTTCAGGTTATTCATGAGTTTCAGCTGTCTCCAGAGAAGTTAAAAGTAAACTCCAAAATTGAATTTGTAGCAAGAGATTACAAGAATGAGTAACTTTAGATTCTGGCTGTTGGATTTAAAAAATATCTTTTAAAAAGCTGATCTGATGTTTCCTAGTACAGCTCTCCCTAGCAAATATAGTGTTTCATAAGGTCTGTTGTTTCTGTCTTTTTGTCGTTCACCGTATGTGTCTGAGGAAATTGAGAGAATTTAGTATTTTTTTTTTTGTTAAAGCAACTTCCATCTGAGGATTTAAGAAAACTCCTACGTGGAGTAGGTTTCTAGTTTAGTTTCCGCTTGTGGCCTAGAAAATCCTGCTTCAAGTTTCTGTGGCAGTAGTGTTTGTGACACACACACACACAAAGACCTAAAAAATAAATTAAACCAAGAGATTGAGTTTTGTATTAATTGGGTAAGACTGTTTGGCCTTTCTGGCCTCTGGCTGGCTGACCTACTGTACAACACATCTAATGTTCATGAAAATGAGATATGTATTTATATGCTTAGCTATATATATGTGTGTATTTTTATTATATGTGTGTGTATATATATGTATATAAAAAATAGAAACATATTGTCAGGTGTTAAATGAGCCCAAAGTAAATCAGTATTTGGAGAATAACTGTATTATAGATTGCACTTTATCCATGGAAGTGATAAGCATTTAACACATCAATACTTGTCATGCATATTACAAATCCTGTTTCTGGCTGAGCTCTTCATTCAATGTAGATTTCTCAAAAGATGGGACAGTAAACTTAGATTATATTACCGTTTATTTGTCTTGAGATTTTTTTTAAAATGCCAACAAATCCATCCAGTGAAACTATAGTATCACTTGCTGTCATACTGACAGATAATGTTCTTTTAGGCAGCAAATAAGCAATAAAATTGCTTTTGTTAGTTGCCAATGGTAATTTCACAGGACTAATTTGAAAATTTACATGGCACGCCCAGGATCAATGGCCAGTATGTGCTCCATGCCAAGTTGCTTAAAATAAGAATAATGTTTTAACTGTTCGTAGTTTGAAAATAGGCATAGCTCTTCAAAGACAATAGAATATAAAATGTTTGGTATGTTAGACAACATTTTGTACAATTGCATTGAATAGAGCGAAAGAGTTTTGTGTTATCAAGTATTTTTATTACATTAAACCTTACTTGTGCCAAATTACTTTGTTGAGAGGACATGGATAGCTGGATTGGGATTGTTCCTTAAAGAAGTGAGGAGGAGATAAATTGTCTTTCAGAATGTCAAACTTTTTCTAGGTTCTGTACCAGATTCTTAGGGTGAAAATGTATAATATTCAATTTAAGTCAAGAGGTGATGGCCTCTTCTTTATGATTCTGTACTATTTGATGAAGGTGCCTAGTTACCTTTCTTTCTTAACATTTGCTGATAGGTTAGAGAAATAGTAGTTGTGAATATGGGAAAGAACTGCTTGCTTCCCGCCCCTATTACTTTTACCGGCTTGTAAAATATCTAATTACAGTCTGAGTTTCTTTTTATTCTGTATTAATTTTAAAAACAAACGTTTGATTAAAACTAGCATTCCAGTTACCATATCATCATTTTAAATTGAGATAGTCTGGAATTAACATTTACTGATTGTGAAAATATTCTGAGAGAAGTAGTTTAATTAATTGATACAATTTAAAAGGCTTGTATAAAAGAGTGCAAGGGTATAATGTAGTCTTCCCTTGATTTGTATGTGTAATTCTTGTTGAACTTAATGAGTTTTATGTTTACTCATCGAATAAAGAAAGGAATCCTATTCTTTATTCCTTTACTATGGTGCAATATGAATGACTGACTGTCAGAAAATGGTACTTATTTTCTGATCATAGTTTCATAACCACAAGAATATCTCACAACATTGAAAATATAAATGAAAATTGATTTTAATTTTGGGCGAGCTTCATAAAGGTATATATACCTAAACTGTTGAATCAATATTTCATATGAAATGTATTTATTTACAACCAGTCTCTTACAGACTGACATATTGACCAAACAGTAAATGATTCATTGCCTCTGTAAACCCCAAGTCACCTTCCACTGTTTGTACAGAGCTCGAATAAACAAATTAGTGCAAACACTGTGGAAATTATTCTCCAACAAAGGAAAATATAAGCAAAGACAAGCTTTAAGGCCCCAAAGTGCTTTTGCTGTGTAAAATGAACCATGCAAACCTTTTCTTGGAAAATTAACAAATAGAAATTTAATGTGAAAAGCAAAGGTCACTGGATTATTGTATCCCCTAAACTTGTGTTTGGCCTGAGCATTGTAACCAACCGCCTTACTACACTGAAACCATATTATATATAAATTTTTTTTGGTGGGGGAAAAAAATCCACCCTGTTTTTCCCCATGTATATTTCTACTGTACTTCTAATATGTGGATGATATGGCCTGTGTAGTGCATAAATTGTATTTATGGGTATTTAGACAGCACCGACAAAAGTGAACATACGTTATACCACTACCTGTGAGTTATCATTTTAGAGTTTTTTTTTAAACTACACAAAATAAGTTCATTTTTTAGTGTTAAATTTCTAACTTGCAAAAGCATAAACATGACACACAGTCCTAAAGAAACCACAACTGGTGATACTTTGATATAGGTGTGGTGACAATCTTCCTGACATGTGGTTGTACATTGAATATATACTGCATTTTGTGACGTCAGTCTCTTAATATATTGCCTCAGGTCTCTAAGTGTTTGCTTATCCATCCTTTAGAGTTCTTATCTTACATTCCTTTTTGGAGTTAACTTTTTTTTGGGGGGGGGCTTGGATTCACTCTGTACCAATTAATTGGTGACAACACCAGAGAAAATGAAAGCAGGTTATTGAGCACTTGACCATAGTTGTAGAGTTCCAGCTGCTGTGCAGAGACAGTGTAAAAATGTCAATCTTAGTGCGGTAAATAAATTTTACTGGAAGTACAGAAAGAAATGTGGTGGTTGTGTAGTTAACAAGTTTTGTCTCATGAGAGACCAAGGTTAGATGTCCAGACTGTCCTCCGGTTTCCCGGGGAGAGGCAGGAGACATATATATATAAAACTTGGCAGTGGACGGAGGGGCTCAGGAAGAAGTAGCTATCCCTGTTTAGCCAAGGAAAGTGGTCTTGACACTGACTTGTGAGTGAGAAGCATGGAAGAGGAATCTTTTTAGGTATGGAGTAAAATCCTCCACAGAGTATAAAAAGGAATGATTAGAAAAGTATTTTGCAAGAGTGTCCTAATTTTGACCCAAGAATTTATGGTAGCAGAGAGATTATATAAGAATCTCTTAAAACTGATTGTTTCATTTCTTCACTCATACCTGCTAACTTTCATGAGCTGAAGGGTGTCTGTCCTTCTGTCCTTCCCACCTCTACAGGCCTTCTTTCCAACTTTCTCCCAATTGCTCTTGTCCACATGGTGCTTCAAAGCTCAGCACAGACTAAGGCTGATCATGAAATCATCACATGTATTGAGTCTGCTGAGCTTTTAAGCTCCATAACTATCCGTGAACAAAGTGAGAAGCATCTCATGAATTTGGTAGGCTGCGAAGGAATGTGGATCCAGGGGACCATTCCTTGGGGAAAGGAACAATTGACTGTTCCCTCAGTAGTGATGGCCCTGTGAGGTTGGGGCCATGGATAGTCTTGCTTGTTTTATGTGGCCCACTCCAATGGAGTGTTTAGGAGCAGCCTCACCACCACCATCAAACTATTTGGAGGGATCCTCCAGTTGAGCTCATCTCCCACCTTTTCCCCATCTTGCTCTTGAACTTGAAGGGTCATCGAACATAACAGGAGTCATAGTTGGTACCGGGATCAGTACCTTTCTCACAGAAGAGACATGGAACCTGAACCTAGTTCTTTCTGGCTGTCAGGTAGTATGCCTTATGTACGGTGGCTTCCATGGAATTCCGGGAAGTCCTTTTGTTTGGCAAAATCCAAGTTGTCTGATCACTCTAGGATGAGATCACCTATATCTCCAGTGGGCCCCCCCCAGGAACCACCAGACTTCAGCCATTGGCAGAGGTGGTCCTCTGCGATAGGCATCCTGAACTTTAGGGCAGTCAAAAGTCACTGCTCAGGGGATTCCACTGATCCTAACTACATCTTCCTCCCTATCACCAGATGACACAATGAACCCAAGTCCTTATCTCCATTACCAAAAGACTTCAGATTGTATCGTTATCTGTTCTGGCACCTGGAACAGCCCGAGGTATTCAGGCTAGTTTCTACGGGAGAAGATCCATAAATTGGTAGATATCCTCCAGCTATTGGCTCCTGGGGAAGTTGCTTTTCCTATAATGAAGGAATACTAGAACTTGCTAAATCTATATGGAATACCCCAGCTCTGCTAAAGCCCACAGCAAAGCATATTATGTGCCAGTGCAGGGTTTTGAGTCTTTTTTTTTTCCCCCTCTCATCCAGCTCCAAATTTCCTGGTTGTGACAGTGGCAAATGAGCGAGCAAGCAAGACAGGGAAGATATAAATCTGCGCCTAAAGAAAAGGAGTTCAAAAGGCTAGATTTAATTGGGAGAAAGGGTTTACTTGATTTCCTCCTTGCAGATGTGCTTTGCAAGACAGCAAGCTCTGTTATTGAAGTAGGATTTGTGAATTGGATGCCACGTCCAAAAGTGGTGAACCAGAGGAAATTATGGCCTTTGTATGGAAGGCCATTTAGCGCTCAAGACATTCTTATAATTAGCCCTGGGTATAGCAGATGCTTCATCCGGGCTCATGGCCTTGACTGTAATAATGAGAAGAATCTCATGGTCCCAGAATTCTTGCATAGCTCCTGAGATCCAGGGAAGCATAGAGGGCTTGCCATTTGATTGCCTTCTATTCACAGGAAACTGAGGAGACATTACATTCTTTTATTCCCAGGTCACTTTATACTCATCGGAATTTATACACAGGCCATAAAGAGATTGCATTGTGTGAACCAACAGCAGTAGTGTCCTCAGTGATAATTCCATCAATCCTCCTACTCTGTGAGGCAGCAAGATTTCCCCAGAAAGGGGCACAAATCACACAGAAGGAAACCTTCTGTGTCTAGGTTTAGTCCAATGGCCCTTCCTCCTCCTCCTGCTTCTGCTAGACAGTCTGTTTGATGGTCATTTCGAGAGCAGCACTGTAGTTGTCAGTGTCATATCCGTGCACCAGCTATTTGGGCTGTCTTGCTTCTATGGTGGTTGGGAGACAATAACTATAGACAGAGGGGTCCTAAGTACCATGGGGTTGGGTTATGCCATTCCATTCCCCACTCCCATCCTGCTACCCTATTAGGCCCTCTTCAGGCACTCCTCTCATGAGTCACTGCTTTTGCAGGTGGTATAGATGCTGGGTACTCTGGGGACTATAGAGGAGGTTCCTCATCACCTTCGTGGAAAGAAGTTTTATTTCTGGTACTTCCTGATCCCAAAATCCAAGGGAAGAATAAGACTCATCCTTTATCTCTGCACTCAACACTTTAAGCATATGAGATTCCACATTGTTACCCTGGCTACTGTTCTCCCCGCTTTGAAACACAGCAATTGGTTTGCTGCTCTCAATTTCCAGGATGCTTATTTTCATGTGACAATCTTCTCAGGCCACAGGAAGTTCCTCAGATTCATCATCGTCGGCCACCATTAACTCTCCTCTCCTTTGGCCTGTCATCAGCCCCATGTCTTTACCATGTGTATGCCAGTGGTGGCTGGAGAAGGGGAATTCATGTCTTCCCATACCTGGACAATTGGCTACTGAGAGGCTCATCCAAGAAACGAGTTCTCGGTCATGTCAAGTTCATGCTAGAATTTTTTTTGATCGACTAGGTCTAATCTTAAACAGGGGCAAATCAACTTTGCAGCCAACTCAAAAAATAGAGTTCATTGGGTCCCTGATAGGCCCTCAAATTTGGAGTATCTTTCTTCCATATGAACAGTTCCAGATAATTTTGTCAGGGCCTCCATTTTGCACCCTTTGACCACAATCTGTGTATGCCTGAGGTTACTGGGCCATATGGCCGCATGCATGTACATAATTCAGTACGCGAGATTGTGCCTTCGCCTTCTTCTGTAGTGGCTGAAGTTAGTCTATTGCCCGAGTTGCCAGCTGCTGAACACCCTTGTTTGGGTGCCCAGAGAAACTGCATTATTTACAGTGGTGGATGGAATACAACAACGTGTGGCAGGATGTCTCCTTTTCCCACCCTCCACCAGCCAAAACAGTGGTTACTGATGCCTCCACAATAGGTTGGGAGAACATTTTGGAACATTAAAAATTCAGAGGCTGTGGTCAGAAGCTTATATCAGCCTGCTGGAATTTTGAGCAATATACAATGCATGTTGGTGTTTTTTGGGTTCACATCTAGGCAATGGCAATCCATATTCTCACTGATGATACCACTGCAGTGTATTACGTGAACAAGCAGGAGGGTGCCTGCTCTAATCAGTTTTGTCAGGTAGCAATAAAGATGTGACATCTCTGCATCAAGGAAGATGATATACCCACTTACTAGGTTGTTTTCGATCAACCACAAGTGGTCTCTAAAGAACAGTGTATTCAGGTCCATTTGTCTGTGATGGGACATCCCTTCCATAGACTTGTTTTCAACAGCGGGCCAAAGAAAATATCATTAGTTCTGTCCTAAACTAGGACTAAGCCAGGGTGGCCACCTTGAGCCTGAGAAGGAGCCAGAATTTACCAATGTACACTGCCAAAGAGCCATAGTAATAAATCAGCAGCCCTCCATCATCTTCCCCAGCCTTCCGCTCCCAGCGCCTCCCACCCACCGGCAACCCTGCCGATCAGCTGTTTTGTGGCGTGCAGGAGGCTCTGGGGGGAGGAGCAAGGGCACGGCAGGCTCGGGGAGGAGGCAGGAAGAGGTGGAGTGGGGACAGGGCCTATGGCAGAGCTAGGGGTTGAGCAGTGAGCACCCCCCGGCACATTGGAAAGGTGGCACCTGTAGCTCCAGCCTTGGAGTCGGTGCCTATAAAAGGAGCCGCATATTAACTTCTGAAGAGCCGCATGTGGCTCTGGAGCCATAGGTTGGCCACCCTTGGACTAAGCTCAGTGTCTCTTACCAATGCCATCCATCTGAATTGGGATGGGAGCCTGATATATGCCTTCCCTCCACCCCCCCCCCCCATTCCTCTCAGGTTACCCTCAAGCTCAAATTTGGATCATGCCAAGCTAATTCTGATTTCACCAGCATGGTCGAGGCAATGTTGGTTTTTCAGCCTCCTCTGTCTATTGGCTCAACTTCCCAAGCCTCTCCCTCTTCTTCCTGATCTACTCACTCAACATCATTGCCAGGTTGTTCAGTTCACTTTGAGCAGTCTGTACCTCACTGTCTGGATGCTGCATGGCTAGATGAAGAGAAGCAGTTCTTGGAAACAGAAGTATTCTCCTTACTAGTAGAAAACTGGCCATGAGAGCCACCTACTTGTCTAAGGAAATGTTTTTTGATTTGGGCAGCAAATTCAGGCTATGTTAGTGTGGATTTAGGACAGTTTGGATTGTTTGCTGCTTTTGAAAACTTCAGGCCTAGCTCTGAGCTCCTTGAGGGTTCACTTGGTGGCAGTCTCCACTTTCCATTCTCCCATTCAAGGAATGTTGGTATTCTTAAGCTCTTTGGTGAGGTTTTTCAAGGAGATTATCCATCTTTTTCCGCCAGTGAAGGAAATGGTGCAATCAAGGGACCTTAATACAGTTTTAGGAGCACTGATAGGACACTGGTTGAGCCAATTGTGACATGTTAATGGGCTCTCCTCACTCAAGATAGCCTTCCTTTTGGCTGTAACATCTACAAGAAGAATTAGTGAATTGTAGGCCTTAATGGCAGATCCTTCTTGCACTCAGTCCTTCAAGGACAAGGTGGCTTTAAAACCACACTCAATTTTTTTTTGCCCAAGTGGTATCTTAGTTTCACCTTAACCAGGTTATTTACTTATCTGTATGTTTTCCCAAATCACATTCAAGTGCAAAGGAGCAGCTCTTATATAATTTAGATGTCAGGTGATGTTTAGCATTTTATTTAGAAATGACCAAGCTGTTTTGTTTGTCACCTTGACTCTGAGTCCTACACTGAGTGGATGAAGGGACAACAGGTCTCTGTTCAGACCATTTCCAAATGGATAACCGCCTCTATTACCATGTCTTATGGAGTGGGCTCAGCTGACACCTCCACAGTCATTGCTTATTGAACGAGAGCTCAGGCACATCAGCTGCATTCCTGAGCGATGTCTCCATAGCAGATATCTGCAGGGCTGCAATGTGGTCCTCTGTGCATACTTTTGCTAGACATTATGCTGTCACCGTAACATGAAGATCGGATGCAAACCTTGGGAAGGCAGTCCTGCACTCACTGTTCAAATAGACTCCAAGCCCACTTCCTGCTGGAACTGCTTGTGCACATGGGTGGAGTGCATGACTGCAACCACTCGAAGAAGAAAAGATTGTTACTTACCTGTATTGTAACTGCTGTTCCTTTTAGATGTGGGTACAGACATATATTCTATGATCCACCCTCTGTCCCTTTGCATTAGAGTCTCCAGTGGGGGATTTTGGTGCAAAGGAATTGGGGGGTGCGGGACAGCTCCACCCTTATATAGCCAAGGTATTGGCACATGCACTGCCTGTATGGGTACTGCTTGGCAAAATTCTCTGACTTTGGTGTGCTGGGAACACACACACCTGAGTGGAATACTTGTGTGCACCCACATCTTGAAGAACAACAGTTACAGTACAGGTAAGTAACTGTCTCTCTTTTGAGAGGGGCAAAAAAAAAAGACCTCACGCATAATTTTCTACAAGAGTTTTGACACTGAGAACATCATCAATGTGTATGCTTTTTGTAAACTTTTTTTGCTATTGACTTCTGTGATGTACATTTTATTAATGGCTAAGAGTGAGAATTTTTTCCATTTTATTTTATAAATAAAGTATTATTATATGCACAGTAATTTACTCCTGGGGAAATTCTACACCACTGCACATGAGCAGAATTCATGTCCCCCGCAGATTTCTTTGCTTCCCTGCAGAAAAATGACTCTCTGACAGGGAAGCAAAGGGAATCTGCAAGAGCAGTCATGCACCACTCCCTAGTTGCACAGGTACATCATTTCAGGCACCTGGAGTAGCCATGGAGAGAGAAATCACTGCAAGGCTGAGGACACCCCAGCCAGTGGCTCCTACCTTGGGATTAGCTGCCAGTCCTGGCTGGGCTGGAGGCAGGAGAGGATGGGACTTCCACTTCCCCTGCAAGGAGTGGCTGGGGCTGTCAGAACCACCACAAGAAACCTCCCCCAGCTGCAGGAAGCTCAGCATCCTCCCCTGCTTCCTGCCCCATCGCTCCTCAGCTGTGGGGGGAGGGGTCACTGTATGGGGAGCTGCTCCTCCATCTGCCCAGTCCCCACGCATCTGGACTTCTGGTACCCAGACACCCTCGCCAAGCCTCTCCCAGTACATCCAGAACCCCCCTAGACCCTCCATACCTGACCCCCACCCCCTTGAACCTCAACCCCTGCATCTGGAGCCCCCTGCATCCAGAACCCCTGCCTCCTGACCCACACCCTTGCACCCAGACCACCCCCACTGAGCTCCACTCAAAACCTTCACCCTGACAAGCCCCACCCTCCTGCACCGCTCGATCCCCTACATCCATTTTAGCTGTTTAACTCCAAAAGTGTCTCTCTGAATTTCCTTCAGATTTAGTGGAAAAAAAAACTGTTACAGCCTGGGACTTAGCCTACATAACAGAGTCTTGAATTTTAAGAGTAATGCATGTGAAAATCACCTTATTGTAATGAAATCCTGTTTGCAGTCTTAATTATGGAGAAACTATTTGTTCATAATGGTATTATTGAAAATATTCTAAGAAAACCTCATGCTGAAGTTGAGTTCATTTTACATTCATAATTGCCAGCATATTAATATTTTTGCTAGGAACAATTTCCATATAGCTGGTCCCTAAGATACTAGAGGGTCAAGTGCATATTCTGGTGAATATGGGTTTTAAAAATAAAAATATTTTGTCTTTTAAAACTTCAAAACTAATCCAGTTTTCTTAAAGAGCTGCTCTTCTACCAAGCCAGAAATCCACTAAATCTTACATTCAATGTATGTAGACTTTTGATATTGCCTCAGTGTGTGTTGTTTCATCACAGTGTTATACTGCTGGCACTATAGACTTTTTGACCTCCATGTAGCACACACAAAACTACAAAAGTTCTGAGATGAAGTAAACATTCCAAAATGTGAAACTGAATCCATAGATTCCCCCTAATATTTTGTGATCTTCTCCCACAAAATCACCTTTCTCCATTTAGGCCCTAACTCACTGGGGAAAAACCTAGCAACCTGTTATCCTACCTAGTGCGATTCAGGCAGCCAATAACTTTGCTCTCTCATTTTGGCAACTTTATGGGGGCGCTAATCACCTTCTCCCTCTCCCAAATTATCCCTCAGTATAGTGTTTCCCTCTTTCCACTCTCCCTCTGCCACCTTTGCTGGGTCCCCTTTTATCTTTGCCTATCCCCAGTATAATATTCATCTTCTCTCCCTGTTTCTCGCCCTCCTCCCCTCTCAGAGTCCTGTTTTCCTCTTTCCGCCTCCACACAGGGTTTAACAGTTCCCCTTTTTCTCCCATTTCCCTGAAGAATCTCATTGTCATTCTCCACATTGTGGGATACGTGATAGGATTACAGCTCCATTAATGTGGAGGCTAGCTGAAGCTGCTGCTGTTTGTAGCTGCCTCCGGTTTATGGAAAAAAATGAGGAGGGCAATGACGGTAGCAAAATGGAACTCTCTGGTTGCTCAGCTGGAGCAGTGACTGCTGGTGGTCAGAGACAAGGACTTGAACCAGTTTTAATTGTATTTTTAGTCTCGGGTACCAGGTCCTTACCTCTTAAATATCCCTGATTTCAAGGGATGTCATTCATTTTAGATCCAGGGTCACCTATGATCTGCACAAATTTAGTGTCCCTCATCTTTATTTTTGGAAATTATCTTCATCAAAACCAAATAATTAAGAAACAGCTGATAAACTCATTTACACTAAAGAAATGAATCCCATGTAATTTTTAAGTTTCCTGCATAAATAATTTTTGTGTACTTTTTTGGTTCTTTGTTATACATTGCTTCCCACAGTTAAGCCAGGTTCAGATGTATGACTAAAATAGTCTTGAGTCCCCACTCTTTCTCTCTCTCTTTTTGCTGCAGTTAGTCTCTCTTCAGGACAAGAACCTACCTCTACACAACTGAAAAACTCAAAACTTGAGAAAAAACTTGTATTGGTTTATTCAGCAGTTGCTCACTCATAGTGCTGAAGAGATGATTGACATTGTGATGCTAGTAGACCAGGTCATGCCAGAGTGTAATCAGGTCAATTCACTTGTGTATTAATATAGATCAAAGTAATTGTTAAATGTATAAAAAGAGTATATTTGGTGTTTAAACTACATGAAAACTAATGGGATCTTTCATGTATTGTATTGTTTTGCTTGTGTGTCATGTTATAATATAATAGCAAACATCTACATTGTAAGTATCCGTATAACTGAATAAATCGTCAGACAAGAAAGAAGCCTTATGAAATGCAAATGAAAAACTTTAACAGCAAAAAGGCTAATTTCAAAGCAAGTGGCCATGGTGTGCGAAGACTGAAGGTCAGAGACTCAAAGTGCTTTCCTCATTCACCGTCATCAAAAGAAAAGCCCATGTGGGGAGAGACACTGTCAGCTTGCTTTCTGTCAGAAGAAACTTTAAAATATGGATTCGAGGAAAACACCTGCATCTCTGAACTGTTTGTATTCGAACAGGGCAGAAAAACTGAACAAGAAGACAGAGATTCCCAGAGTTATTCTGGGTAGCCCTGAAAGATTTTTGGGAGACTGGCAGGTATAATGTCACTGCCACCATTTGGAATCTCAAACTGTGACTCACCTTTTATATATATTTTACCTGTAAAATTGGCTACCAGTGTTGTCTTTTGTGTAAGATCTGGGGTAAGTGATTGGTCTCTTGAGACTGGGAGCAGCCTGATGTGGTTTGATTTTTGGTTTAAGTAAACTTTTATCACAAAGTTCAGTTTCCTTGGCAAGATAGATTGTAGAGTCTAAGTCTATGACTCCATGATAAAACTGGTATAGTAACCCAGGAATTCATATTTGTTACTGGTTTGATGAAATCTAATGATAGAACATACCAGCTTGGGGTGTCTATCCTGTTTTCTGACCATCTGCCCTGAGATAGGCACTCAGTTTTGAGCCACTCCAGATAGCATGAGAGACATCATCCCTTGAACATTTAATAAACAATTTGAAATAGTGTCAGTATGTTCCTTAGACTGTATATGTGAAGGGCGTTTAAAATAGAACAGAAACAAATTATAAGGGACTTTCACTGATTAGTCTAAATGAGCATAATGTTAACTACGTGTATGTAACTTCTGAAATCTTAGCCTAATTCATTGGTTATTATATTTTTATTCTTAGACTTTTTTGTTTTGTGACTTGGGACACTTCACTATTGATAAACTGTAACATTGTAGGCTTCCTAAAAATGTGTTCCAAAACTTTTGGCATCTTGGATGTTGTAGAGAACTCTCCTTCTTTAGTTTATTTTCATGTACAAACTGTAGTGTACTTAAAACACATTCAGGACACACTTCAAACTACATATATGTCCACTGCACTAACTCAGCATTATGTTTTTAAAATAATCTTTGCACAATAATTGTGTATTATTTCCCTGTCAAGTGATGAGTTAAAATATGATCTTATCTGCAGGATAAAGGGATGCAAAATTTAAGAGTGTTCTTCTCTATACATGAGTGTGTACTCTTGGGTAAATTGGATATATGTCAAAAATATTTGAAAAATGCAAGATCTTAATCAAAATAGAAATAACAAAACTAATCAATGAACACCTAAAATGCAGTTTCACACATATGAAGATCTTTTTACATTCTATGTTGTAGAAATAACATTTTGAAATATTTTTTAGGAAAACGTACTACCCCAAAACCACATCCTCCAGTTGTAGGTGAGGTGACCCATCACAGCATTCAACTCTCTTGGGATTTGGAAAATATAGCACAAAGAAAAGGACCTCAAGAGCAATGGCTAAAGATGTCAATTGAAGAAGAGGACCCCAAATTACATACCTATGGCACCATTTATACGTAGGTGAAATGTTAATGAAGTTTTATCTTAATAAGTTATGGGTTGCAAAGCATTTTGAAGATGAAAATGGTGGTGAAACGCTAAATATTTATTATGGTGGCAATGTTGTTTTTGTTTATGTTCTGAAAAACTATTACATTTTTCATTCAATTTTTAAATCTAATTTCTTTTGAATAAATTACTTAATATAAACACAATTTTTGAGGTAATACCACTTATGACCAATAATTGTTGTAAAAAAAAGAGTGTGTTGTTACTCTGCTCCACCTTGCTTTGATCATGAGGGGTGCACACCTGAAGCAACTGAGTAACACCTACATGGCTGTTAATTTCCATTCACTTCCCTTGATCATAATTAGTGACTGTCCCCTTAACAGCTATATATGGCTGTCAGTATGTCAGAGACAATGGTTGAAATCCTGGCCCCCCCATGAAGTCAGTGGCAAAACTTCCATTGGCTCCACTGGGGCCAGAATTTCAAAGTGTCTGTGTGTGTGTGAGAGAGAGAGGGTGTGTGTGTGGATTCTGCTTGGCTAACTGATAGCTGAAATAAAACTAAACTTACCATGCAACCTGCTGCCTGACAGCTCCGAAGTGGTACTATCATCTGGGAGAAGATGACCAATTCCCATGAGACTATATTTAATATTATTAGGAATGACCTCTCTTTTCCTCTCTCTTCTTTCTATGGGTTATGGTCTGTATAGGCAAAATGTGGGAGAGGGGCATAGCCATCCCCCCAAAGTGGCTTCATCCCACAAAATGAGCACTGAATTCCTTTATTTCCCTTCCACATTGCACCTAACTTGAATAATGATTAGTTAGCAAACTGCAGAACTTGCCTCTGTAGGAGTAAGGGGCTAAAATGATGCTAAGAGTGATTAGGGATGTTAGGGTTAGAGGGCAGAGGATGTAGGATCTGCTCCATCCCTTCACTTTTGCTCATATCTGTATATCAACGGACACCAATATAAGATCTGTAAGATGAGCAGCTTGTTTGTAAAGCAGTCCAAGGACTGATGATGTGTGCTGTTCTTCACATTACAACTTGCCTTCCCCTAAAACCCCAGGAGATTAAACTTCTTAAGATTAGTCACTTCTTAACTCAAGCCTCTTGCATTGCGCTGTTGTATGGCATGCTGCACTGACTCCAGATTCTTCAGTGACATATAATATAGTTCCCAATCTTTAGAAAACTTTACAGTGTAAGATTTGTCACTAGGTGGCAGAATTAGACTGTATTAATACTGACTTTTTATGCTCCGCCAGAGCAGTTTCTTTCACATTTAATATATTTTAAAATTAAAATGTTTTTAAGACACTGGGTTTTGGGAAGAAAATTCTAATAATTATAGCATTTTTTAGAAGTAGAAATTTTGCATCTTGGATGCAGTAGGTGTCAAAGGGCAGACTCTCTAGAATTCTTGTAAATAGTTAATTAACACTTTTTCACTTTGTATTTGTTATGTAAAAGAAACTTATTAGACACCTGTTTTTTTCCATTGGGGTATTACTGCTGCAAAATGTATTTAAGCTATAAATGACAATAAAACTGTATATTTTCAGTGCCGGGTTTTTAAAGATGCACACAGATCTTTGCCTAATTTTCAGATACATTTGCAGCAACTGCATGCACAGGTTAGGCATTTGTGTAGGCAAATGGCTGTTTATGCTTCTAATGAGCAGTTTCCATCTGAAAATATTTAATTTACATGTGCACTTTAGGCTTTTGTCAACATGGGAAAGTTTTACCAGTTATATTGATATAGTTATATAGGTATAGTCATCCCCTGTGTGGATGCTTTTGGTCCAGTATAAGAGTGGGTTTTTTTTTTCAGTTTACTTAAATCCTTTCCCAAGTGACATAAAATAAACTGAAAAAAGTCATTCTTGTCCTGGAATAAGTGTGTCCTTACTGGATTTATATCAGTATAACTTTATTGGTTTAAATTCACAACTTAGCTTATATTGCAGAAACTTTCCTTATGTAGACACAGCCATATGGTCTAGATCCTGAAGATAGATCAACATGGGAGCAGTGGTGTAAAATTGTATGTGCATTTTTGCTTGAGCTGTTATGCATCAGGACATTATGCTTAAATGTTGTTTGCCAAAATGTTTGAAAAATACTGTCTGAATTATTATATAAGAAATTTTTTAGGGGATATGCTAGACAACATGTCGTGGAAGGTCTTGAGCCGAGAACAACCTACAGATTTCGACTAAAGATCACTAGTCCTACAGGGGAGTGTGCTTATAGTCCTGCTATCTCTGTATCCACTACTAGTAAGTACAGACTTAATTTATTATAAGGTGACAAAAATTACAAAATTCCATACTATTTTTTTAAAAATTGATATAAAATAGCGGTTGAATTGAAAACTGTATTAGGAATTCACAAAAATTGAAATGTATATTTTGTAAACATAAATATATTACATATGTTTACTACTTATTCTAAGAGTATTATGGGTTATGAGTCACCTACAGACTGAGTAGTTCTGTATTCTCTAAAATAGTAGTTTCATTTTACAAAATATAGTGTGCTATTTCAATTTCCTCTTCATGTTATTCAGACCCAAACTGTTGGAGTAGAGAATAGGCCAGAAGTGTTACTAGTTCCATCAAATGCTACTGTGATTTCTTTTTTCACTCACTTCACTTAAATTCAAAATAAGGCTTATTCTCAAACTGAAATAAAGATCTGTCTCTTAAAGAGGAAGAACAGAAAATACATCTGAGTCTGTCAGCCACATGTTTCAGGAAAGGCTAGAGAATGTCTCTGTGTCAGAGAGAGTGGGTCATGGAACTCTGTGGTTTGGATTGTCTCACTGGAGAGTAGCACGGGAAAGAATCGGAGGGAGGAGGGTTTTGTGTGGGAGAGCTGACTCAAGGATGGAAGGATATAGGTGGCTTGAGGCTCTGTTTAAGAGAGGGTGGTATAAGTAGGAGTGTGGTGAGATTGAAGTTCAGTGTGGAGGAGGTATGGTCACAGAGATGGCCTTCAGAGCAGAGATGGTATGAATTGGGGTTTGAAAAGGGGAGAGCAGATCTGGAGATTTGAAAGAAGGTTTAACGGGAGAAGGGACAGCAAACACTCATGACATAATCTATCTCTTGCTTCCTGTGTTTAGAAAGGAAACGTCAGTGAGTGTGATATCAAAAATACTTTAATCAGTGAAGGATGTGTTCCAAATTTATGAGTTACAGAGAAAGGGCCACAAGAGGTACATGCTCACTTAACCTATTTTCCATTAACTCATTTATAAAATAGTCTGTGCACATGAAAACAGACTGTCTCTACGTTTCTAATTTGCATTCAGTTGGATAGTGGTTTAATAAATCAGAAAAGCAACTACTCTGTTTGGAAAAAAAGGGTGTTCTGCCTTTCTTTTTCCTTCAGGAAAAACACAAGAAAATACTGCTTAAATGAGGCATGCAATTTTAATCAATTGGGCCCTAAAAAAAGAGAGACAAACAGCTGCTGCTTGTTAATTGGTGAATGTCTTCACCAATGAGCTCATCATTTATTCACTGCTTTCAATGGAGCCTTAAATTCCATAAATAAAGGTGTTATCACCACATTATGGTATGACTGCCTGCACATCTGTAACCAAATGACTCATTTATAATACAGGAATGATTCATTTAAAAAGAGAAATGTATGACTTTCACCTGTGTAGATTCATTGTGCTTGTGTAATTATTATGCTCTATAGTGAGTGGACAGAACTTTCATATGAAAGCACAGGCATGCATGCTTAAAATCACCATATGAAATGTTAATTTTTAAAAATATTGACATTACATTTTGGAACAGCAGTAAAAAAAAATTCATTTATCTCACTTTTATTTCCCCTGACTCTTACTTTGGCTCCCTACACAACCAGATAACTCTTCTTTTCCAAATAAATTACCCCTGCAGATTCACACTGTAGTTACCTTGGGAACTAGATGCCCTGCCATGTAGCTATGTAACCTTGACAGGGAGGTTTTGCAGTGGCAATGCTAAGGAAGAATTTAGAGTTTTGAAGATTATTTTAAAATATGTATGTTTCAGTAGTGTGGACAGGAAATTTGCAATGATGAATCCAGGTAGACAACATTAATGGTAGTTAATTCTCCAGTCATTTATGCCAGTTATGCAAGACTGTAAATAATTAGATTTATGTTTATATCTTTGTTTTATTAGATGTTAATATATATAATTAACAACTTTCATATTTTTTAAGGAAATCTAAGTGGAAAAAGGGCATAAGAATTCTGTACCCCTGCAAACACTCATTCCAAATTATGGATTAAAATATATTTGAATGTTCCCACTATTTGATTATTTTCTGGTCAAAATTATATATTATATTTGTATTTAATATATTTCATTTTAATATGCAATTTAGAAACTTTATCTTATTTTTAATTGAAGTAGAGTGTCCTGAAAATGTTTGTAATATATGTTGTTTGTAAACTAAATAACTCTCACTGTATTGTTGGCGTACATACTAATGGGTAACTGGTGCTTTGGTCTTTAAATTCAGGGAGAAATTACCTGCTACTATGGCATACCATTTTAAAAATTCCTGACCTTTTATCTTTGTTCTATGGTTAACTATAGTGTCATAGAAATGCAGGTCTGGAAGGGACCTTGAGAAGTCGTCTAGTCCAGCCCCACTGTGCGGAGGCAGGGACAAGTATATCTAGATCATCCCTGAAAGGTGTTTGTCTTACCTGTTCTTAAAAACCTTCAATGACAGGGATTCCACAATCTCTCTTGGAAGTCTGTTTCATCCTTTAATTATCTGTATAGTTAGCTAGTTTTTCCTAACATTTAACATAAATTTCTCTTGCTACAGATTTAAACTGTACTTTCCCATTTTGTTTTCTACAGGAGAGCCGATGAGTGGAGAGCAACTTCATCGAGCTGTCAGTATGAATGATGTAGAGGCAGTTCTTAACATTCTTCAGGGAGGGTGAGAAAACATTCAGATTATAAAATATCAAGAGTGTACAGTGGACATGAAATCATGTAAACTGCCTGATGCTATTGAGTTTTGTTTCAATGAGCTATTTTCCCCATGTCCTAAAAATTAGACTTTACATTTTATGATAAAGTGACAAATTACAAATTTGCTTTGCATAATATCATTTACAAATTGAATGTGCTATTTGGTTTTGGTCATTCTTCCTTAAAAAAGTGTATATCAGAAATAGATGGGATCCAAATACAGGCAATGGAAATGATCAGAAGCATGGAAACACTTCCATATGAAATGAAATTGAAGAAACTGGTAGTGTTTATTTACAGAGTTGGACAATAAGGCAGAGGGGATATCATAAAGGGTACAAAATAAAGAAAAATGGGCACCTATATTCACCCCTTCTCATAACACAAGAAAGGGGACTTCTGATGAAACAGAAAGGTAGAGCAGGGGTTCTCAAACTTCATTGCACCATGACCCCCTTCTGACAATAAAAATATTACAAGACTCCAGGAGGGGGACTGAAACCTAAGCCACCCTCACCCCCCCAAGTCCTGCCACCCCAGGTGGGGCGGCCAAAGCTCGAGTCTCCCAGCAGGGAGGGGGCCAAAGCCAAAGCCCAAGGGCTTCAGCTCCAGGCAGGGGGCCTGTAATCTGTGCCCCGCTACCCAGGGCTTGAAGCCCTCGGGCTTCCACTTTGGTCCCAGGCGATGGGCTTGGACTTTGGCCATGGGCCAGAGCAAGTCTACGCCAGCCCTGGCAACCCCATTAAAATGGGGTCATGACCCACTTTGGGGTCCCGACCCACAGTTTCAGATCTGCTGAGGTAGAGCATTCAAAACTGATGAAAGGAAATACTCTTTTCTCATAATGCACAATTAGCTTGTGGAACTCATTCACCCAAGATATCGCCGAGACCAAGAGTTTAGCAGAATTCAAAAAAGATAATCTTTATGGATAATAAGAACATCCAGAGATTCAGAAATAAAATTCCTAAATTTTGGAAGGAATATAAATTCTAGTGCTTTAGGCATAAGCCAACCATTATCTTTTTGGTATTCTAAAAGGTCTTGAATGTCTATATTAGCCATTGTCACAGACTGAATACTGGCTAGAATGACCACTGATCTGATCTAGTATGGCAATTCTGTGTTCTAATATATGATGTAAAGTTCTAAGTAATTACTATACTTATATGAAAAAATATTGTTTAGTTCATTTTTATTTCATAATACAGTCTGTCTTCAAATCTTTATCTATTCTTTTATGAAAAAGAATTTGCAGATACCGCCCAGATGGAACACAATGCCAAATATTCTGTAATGCTAAGCAGAAGAAGAACTCTTCTAACTCCAGATTATACTGTGTTAGACGGTCACCCTGTTCACTTCACTGATACATTTTAAACTAGCATTAAAACTATATATTGTTTTTTCTTTTCTCCTCTGTCAACTATCTGGGGAAAAAGTATCTTTTCCCTGAAATTTATTATTCATATTCCATTGCCAGAAGATATATTTTTCTCCAAAATTTGAAGCTAATTGGACAAGACATATTGGAAAAATGAGATTATGGAAAAAATAGAGGTGTTTTTTACTTTGGAAAGTTTTCTCATTTACTCTGGAGTTTTATATTTCAAAAATAGGTTGGTCTATAAATTCTAAATTTATTTTAGTATATTGTCCTTGAGAAACTAATGTTTTTTAGAAGGGCTAGGTGGTAAATTTTGGGAATTAACTGATATGAGACTCTGAGCTTTTGGAAAAATTCCGTCTGTGCCAGGTAAAGTTGGACATCAGAAGTAATCTAAACTGTTATAACAACGAGGAGTCCTTGTGCACCTTAGAGATTAACACATTTATTTGGACATAATCTTCATGGGCTATAACCCACTTCATCAGATGCATGGAGTGGAAAATACAGTAAGCGGATTGTCAGGGTTCCCTCCCCACTCTGAACTCTGGGGTACAGATTTGGGGACCTGCATGAAAGACCCCCTAACTTATTTCTACCAGCTTAGGTTAAAAACTTCCCAAGGCACAATCCTTCCTTGTTCTTGGATGGTACGCAGGCACCAACAAGAAAGTTAGACAAAGATTCAGGAAAAAGGACCCTTGGAGTTCCTGTTTCCCCAAATATCCTCCCAAGCCCCTTCACCCCCTTTCCTGGGGAGGCTTGAGAATAATATCAACCAATAGGTAAACAAGGTGAACACAGACCAGACCTTTGTTTTTTAGGACACTAAAAACCAATCAGGTTCTTAAAAGCGAACTTTATTATAAAGAAAAAAGTAAAAGAAACACCTCTGTAAAATCAGGATGGAAGGTAATTTTACAGGGTAATAAGATTTTAAAACACAGAGGATTCCCCTCTAGGCAAAACTTCAAAGTTACAAAAACAGGAATAAACTTCCCTCTTAGCATAGGAAAATTCACAAGCTAAAACAAAGATCATCTAACGCATTCCCTTGCTACTACTTACAATTTGTAATCTTAGATGCTTATTTCAAATAGGGTTTAGGAGATGTGTTTTTCCTGCCCTGGTCTCTCTCTCTGTCCAGAGAAACAACCAAGAGAGCACAAAACAAAACCTCCCCCCACAGATTGAAAGGATCTTCTTCCATTATGGTCCTTTGGTCAGGTGCCAGCCAGGTTATTTGAGCTTCTAACCCCTTACAGGTAAAGGAGAGATTTATGCTACCCTCAGCTGTATGTTTATGACACAGGTATAAATTACCGCGTGTGAAAAAGATGGGAGTTGCCTACCAAGCAGGGGGTGAGCAGGGTCAATGCTAATGAGGCCAATTCAGTTAGGGTGGAAGTGGCCCATTCCCAACAGTTGACAAGAAGGGGGTGACATTAACCCCCCAGTTGGTAAGGCAACTCCATCTTTTCAGGTGCTGTATATTTATACTTGCTTACCTGTATTTTCCACTCCATGCATCGGATGAGGTGGGTTATATCCCATGAAAGCTTACACCCAAATAAATTTGTTCGTCTCCAAGGTGCCAACAAGGACTCCTCATTGTTTTACTGATACAAACTAACATGGCTATCTCTCTGAAACCTAAATTGTTATGTTTTGGGGTGTATCTTCCCCCCCTGTTAAAGTAATTACTGTGAGAGTTTGAAAGCTCTTCAGCTGAAGTAATTAGATCCAAGGAACTTATGAAATTGAAACAAAATAACCAACTAATCAAGTACGCTCATATCAATATTCTAATATTATATTTGAAAAGGAAATGCCTAGACAAAACCTTTTTGTTAAGATAGAGTTAAGCTTTTAAATACATATAAAATTCATTATTAAAACTTTTAGATATGAAAAATTCTAAATATTTAAACTAGGAATTGTGGTTTTCAGATTCTGAAGACTATCTGAACTTTAAACCCAGATCAACTTCTGTCTGCCTACCCCCATCCATGACAAACTTTCATGCTCATTTGCATTTCCAGTAGTAACACAACCCTCACCTTGCCATCTATATATATAGAACTAAGACTCTTGCCTCCTCCCTATACTAAATGTGGTGATTGGCTCTCACCTGGTAAGTAGGGAATGGCCCTCATTGGGTGCGATTGGCGGAGCCAGGCACTCTTCCTGCTGGCTGCACTCTCAAATGCATAGCTGGGACCATAGGTGTTTATCACTCTCTACTTAGCGCCGATAAACTTGGTTTGTTTTAGGTGGTGGTAGTAATTAGCTGTTTAAAGTGCTTGTTGTACCACTTTTGGCAGGTGTGGCAGAGTAGAAAGTATAGGATGTATCAGCAGGAGCAAAGATTTTTGGAAAACGGAGAGATAAGGCCAGAATTGGTGACCTGAACCTACAGTATCTCACAGAGGAAGGGAAAGGCTCATCTCTAAGGTGCCACAAGTACTCCTTTTCTTTTGCAGATACAGACTAACATGGCTGCTACTCTGATTCCAGGATTTAGCTCCACAGCTCTTGCATGTACAGAGATACCATCCCAGTTTTACAGAGTAGCAGCCGTGTTAGTCTGTATTCGCAAAAAAGAAAAGGAGTACTTGTGGCACCTTAGAGACTAACAAATTTATAGAGCATAAGCTTTCGTGAGCTACAGCTCACTTCATCAGATGCATTCAGTGAAAATACAATGGGAGATTTATATACACACACAGAGAACATGAAACAATGGGTTTATCATACCACTGTAAGGAGAGTGATCACTTAGATGAGCTATTACCAGCAGGAAGGAGGGGGGAAAGGAGGAAAACTTTTTGTGGTGATAATCAAGGTGGCCATTTCCAGCAGTAACAAGAAAGTCTGTCTGAGGAACAGTAGGGGGTGGGGTGGGGGGGAGAAATAACATGGGGAAATAGTTTTACTTTATGTAATGACTCATCCACTCCCAGTCTCTAGTCAAGCCTAAGTTAATTGTATCCAGTTGCAAATTAATTCCAATTCAGCAGTCTCTAGTTGGAGTCTGTTTTTGAAGTTTTTTTGCTGAAGGATAGCTACTCTCAGGTCTGTAATTGTGTGACTGGAGAGATTGAGTGTTCTCTGACTGGTTTTTGAATGTTATAATTCTTGACGTCTGATTGTGTCCATTTATTCTTTTACGTAGAGACTGTCCCAGTTTGACCAATGTACATGGCAGAGGTACAATTGCTGGCACATGATGGCATATATCACCTTGGTAGATGCACAGGTGAACGATCCTCTGATAGTGTGGCTGATGTGATTATGCCCTATGATGGTGTCCCCTGAAGAGATATGTGGACACAGTTGGCAACGGGCTTTGTTGCAAGGATAGGTTCCTGGGTTAGTGGTTCTGTTGTGTGGTTGCTGGTGAGTATTTGCTTCAAATTGGGGGGCTGTCTGTAAGCAAGGACTGGCCTGTCTCCCAAGATCTGAGAGAGGATGGGTCATCCTTCAGGATTAGTTGTAGATCCTTGATGATGCGTTGGAGAGGTTTTAGTTGGGGGCTGAAGGTGATGGTTAGTGGCGTTCTGTTATTTTCTTTATTGGGCCTGTTCTGTAGTAGGTGACTTCTGGGTATTCTTCTGGCTCTGTCAATCGTTTCTCACTTCAGCAGGTGGATATTGTAGTTATAAGAATGCATGATAGAGATCTTGTAGGTGTTTGTCTCTGTCTGAGGGATTGGAGCAAATGCGGTTATATTGTAGAGCTTGGCTGTAGACAATGGATCGTGTGGTGTGATCTGGATGAAAGCTAGAGGCATGTAGGTAGGAATAGCAGTCAGGAGGTTTCTGATATAGGGTGGTGTTTATGTGATCATCGCTTATTAGCACCGTCGTGTCCAGGAAGTGGATCTCTTGTGTGGACTGGTCCAGGCTGAGGTTGATGGTGAGATGGAAATTGTTGAAATCATGTTGGAATTCCTCAAGGGCTTCTTTTCCATGGGTCCAGATGATGAAGATGTCATCAATGTAGCGCAAGTAGAGTAGGGGCATTAGGGATGAGAGCTGAGGAAGCGTTGTTCTAAGTCAGCCATTAAAATGTTGGCATACTGTGGGGCCATGCAGGTACCCATCGCAGTGCTGCTGATTGAAGGCATACATTGTCCCCAAATGTGAAATAGTATGGGTGAGGACAAAGTCACAAAGTTCAGCCACCGGGTTAGTCGTGACATTATCGGGGATACTGTTCCTGATGGCTTGTAGTCCATCTTTGTGTGGAATGTTGGTGTAGAGGGCTTCTACATCCATAGTGGCTAGGATGGTGTTTTTAGGAAGATCACAGATGGATGTAATTTCCTCAGGAAGTCAGTGGTGTCTCGAAGATAGCTGGTACTGCTGGTAGCATAGGGCTGAGGAGGAGCCTACATAGCCAGACAATCCTGCTGTCAGGGTGCCAATGCCTGAGATGATGGGGCGTCCAGGATTTCCAGGTTTATGGATCTTGGGTAGCAGATAGAATACCCCAGGTCGGGTTCCAGGGATGTGTCTGTGCGGATTTGTTCTTGTGCTTTTTTCAGGGAGTTTCTTGAGCAAATGCTGTAGTTTTCTTTTGGTAACCCTCAGTGGGATCAGAGAGTAATGGCTTGTAGAATCCCAGTTTAGCAGCCAGTGAGAGTAAAGGAATCCATTATACTTCACCTTTGTATCAACCTCATCCATCCTCCCCATATGATAGGCACATCTCTCTTGTCTATTCGTCACAAATTGACCACAGATGTCATAGAGTAACATAATCATAGAGATGCACACAGACTCATTAAGTTATTTATATAAAAGTGTATATATCTTAATCACTAGCAAGTTACCATCATATTCAGTTGCAGTCAGTAACATGCAATTTCTAGTTGCTTTCATTTGTATAATAGTTTAGTATCCTAGTTAAGTCAACAGGGTTAGAATAAGGTTGTTGTGAAACTTTGTCCAATTTTCCTGACTTTTTTCAAATGTTTATTAGAATATTGTATTTATTTGACTTCCATTATATTTCCAACCTCAACTCTGAGATGGTGAAATTCTTTTTTCCCTAAAAATATCATTTTACCTAGGCAGCTATAATTTTTTAAGTAGGTTATTTTTCTTGGAAAAATGAAACTTGAAAAGTATTTGTAAATAAATTTCTATGGAAAAAACAACAAAAAACAAACAGTAATAGAAATCAGCAAAAATAGTAGTCAGAATTTTTGATAAAATGATTAATGGTTTTTACTTTCACACAATTGGCAAAATTAATCGGTGATTACAATGCTTTGAATTTATAAGACACTCTTTAGAAATATGTTATGGAAAGATTATAGTTGTCTCTGAAAATATTTGAGATACACTAGTTTGTAACATTTTCTTTTCTCCTTCTGTAAGACATGTGAAGGTGGATGTTCCTGATAACTGGGCTTTACTGCTCTGATGGTTGCTTCTCAGAAAGGATATGAGAGGTATTACTGCTTTTATTTTAACTCTTTGTTGTGTAGGATTGATTTTTACACTTGTTTAATATATTTGGAGCACAATAATAGACGGTCAGTTTAGGAAAAGTAGATATTATTGTTTGTTTTTTTCATAATATAAAGGCAACTTTGACAATTTATAAAATTCATCCAGAGTGTTTATTTATTCTTCTGTGTACTTATTGTTGAAAACCAAAGAAGTCCCTTTTTAGGATTTTTTTTATTATTTTCTTATTTTTTTACTATCAGTAATAGACTGTGTGTGCAAAAAAGTTTTATTTACTCTTTCAGAGTTTCTATTTAATGAGAAATGTTAGTTTACTGGGCATTGTTCTTGATGAAAGTATTTTTTGCTGTGTAGGCTTGCGAAAATATTGGTACAGAATGGAACAGATGTAAATCAGAAGAATGGAAGTGGAAAGGACAGGTACTGCATGATATATTGCTTCACCAGAGGTTTGGGGAACTGGTATTATGCATATTACATCATCATTTTTTTCAGTTCTGGAAACTGATATTCAAATTCTAGTTTTGGTCACAACTGAAATTGAGTTTTATTTAGTTAATCTTAGTTTCCATTTGATCACATCATAAAATTGCTACGAAATTCAGTAAACTGGCAATCTTTGTTCAGGAAGAACACAGGACTTCATTAGAAAAGAAAATTGTAGATCAGGAGTCAGCTGCATTAGCAGAGGTCTGAAGAGGAAGCTACACAGTATTTACTCTCACTGCCTGGCTCTAATCTCTAAATTCACTCATTTTTTATTTTTCCTCTTTTCTTTACAAATATATCTTCAAGGAACAACCCCTCTCTCAAATAAACACTAGAAAAGACTGTAGTAAGATAAGTGGCTGATAGCTATGACAGATTGTTGTTAGGCCCCGTATCTGTTCTGTATTAGAGCTGCTATACAAAATTCATATTCAGCTGAAAGTTGATCCTATCTAGTGACTCTTTGGTGGCCCCTATATGAAATAAATTTGGTGTGTGTCTGCTCGCACATCACAAAGTCACCACAACACTTTATAATAATGGGCAGACTCAACATTCTGATAAGTGCATGGGCTATGGAGGCTGCTGCTGCCTTGAGATAAACAGAAGGTATCATTTACCAGGACTATCATGACAGTGCCTTTAGTCATCACTAATTTCGCACACAATTTTTAAAAACAAGTTTATGGTAATAAGCAAATTTTAAATATGCAAATTAGTCAATTAATTGATTTGCATAAGGCAGTGCCTCCTAAATCTAGGTAAGCCTGCTAGGTCTTTCTGTTTCTGCTGGACCTTGTCTTTATCTGTGCTACTATCTTGATTCTGTCTGGGCTCCTTCTAGTCTGGCCTCATGGCGTTTTACATAAACATCTTCCTTTGAACTTGGCTTCCCCAGTGATGTCCTTCTGGTATATTCTTTACTGTGCTGCCCCTTGGCTTGCAGCTGTCACCCTACTTCCTTCTCTGATGAGACTGCTACCAATCTGCTGGGATCCCTTACAGCTGTCAGCCCTGAAGCATTCAGGTAGCCCAGTCTGTTTCCCTGCCCCCTTGGATGATCAGTGGCCCAGTTATGGCTTTCTGGGGTTGTAGTATGCACACATACATGGTTCTACCTGGTAATGAACTGGCAGGCTCAATACTTTTCTTATACAAGAGCATCAGTATTCAATGAACTTATTCCACATGCGCCAAATAAATGTGTTTGTCTTGTTTTCCTGTGCATTGGTAAAGTGTGTTTCCATCTCTATCAATGCACACATTTGATGCCAGGGTTCATGGTTTTGGAAAAGTCTGAAGGCTGTCGGATATCATCTGAGATTGGCAAGTGTATATACACAATATTGTGATATAAATTAGATTCTTTCCAAAAAAGTAAAGGGAAAACTTTGATAATTGGTCACTGCTTCATGTTTCTTGTATAATTAACATAGAACAATT
This sequence comes from Dermochelys coriacea, assembly GCF_009764565.3. Classification (NCBI taxonomy): domain Eukaryota; kingdom Metazoa; phylum Chordata; order Testudines; family Dermochelyidae; genus Dermochelys; species Dermochelys coriacea. The sequence continues at coordinate 104,517,692 of NC_050074.1, read as the reverse complement.
TTATTTCGGTTGACAATGACTTTAAGGGATCAAAAATTAAATGTGTGATTTCATTTTGTGTACTTGAGTAGCTCTCTTGTGACAGGTGCTATTCAAAAATAAAATAAAACAGTCCTTGTCTTGATAGTTTACAGTCTAAATAGGGACAAGACAGGACAGGTGGGTATAGAACCAAATTTGGTGGGAGGGAGAAGACCAGGATAATAGAAATACAAAGTGTGAGTATATTAGCTGAATGTACAGTTTGGTAGCTACATACTTATTTTATTTAACAGGTTAGTGAGAAAGATATTAATGAATCACTAATGAGACAATTGCCCAGACATTATCTAGGCTGGTGGCCAGTTAAAATATCATCTTGTTGTTGTTATTATTATTATTACAGGTTAATCTTGTTTTAATTTAATGCTCTGATTAAAACATATTTATATTTTCATTTCACCTTAAGGATTCAGTTAAGGCTTTAAAAGCCAGAACTGTGTTAGGGTAGGAAATACATCACCTGAGTGATAGCGTTACTGTATGCAGTGTAGTTGTAGCTGTGTCAGTCTCAGGGTTTTAGAGAGACAAGGTGGATGAGGTAATATCTTATTAGTAGAAGATATTACCTCACCCACTTTATCACTTTGACAGTGTTGTTGTTATTATTACAGTAGCGCCTGCATGCCCCAGCCAACATCAGGGGCCCCATTGCACAGGTGCTGACTTTTCAAAGTGCTGCGGGGTGTTTGACCCTGTCTCCACCCCTGCCCCGCCTCTTCCCACCCTGTTTCGCCTCCCTCCCCCGAGCATGCTGCGTCCTTGCTTCTCCCCACCTCCCTCCCAGCTTCCTGCATGCTGCGAAACAGCTGTTTGCGGTGGGCGAGAGGCACGGAGGGTCGGGGAGGCGCTGATCCATGGGTCTGCCGGTGGGTGGGAGGCACTGTGGAGAGGGGTGGTTCTGATAGGGGGGTTGCCAGTGGGTTCTCAGCACCCATCATCTTTTCCCCATGGGTGCTCCAGCCCTGGAGCACCTACGGAGTCGGTGCCTATGCCCCATTGTACTAGGTGGTGTTAAAATGTAGGAAGAGACAGTTCCTGCCCTGAACAGCTTACAGTTTAAATAGACAAGACAGAAAGGTGAAGTGATTTGCTCAGTGTCACCCAGTAGGACAGTGGTAGAGCAGGGACTAGAAGCCATATTCTCTGACTCCTAGTCCAGTGCTCCCATCCACTAGATCAGAATTTCACAGTGGGGATCATGAATGGCAGTCAGGGCGATCATGAGGCATTGAAAATTATATTACTATCTAAAGCAAAGAAAAAATCTTCTCCCTCACTCTCTGTACACCCTTACCCTTAAGGTCTAGTATTCTCGGTTAGCTTTTCAAAGATACACAGATTAATAGGATTATTAATTATACATTTTTTACTGTAACATTTATGGTAAATGTAAAGGAGTTTCTAACATTTTTGACTTTGAATAAGGGGTTGCCAACCTGAGAAGGCTGAGAAACATACTGCCTCTTATGCCTGTGTAGAGCTGAAGAAGGCATAATGCTTCCAGTGTCACTATCTGAAGATGAACTCATTGATGGCCATTTCTAAATCCTGGCCTCCACTTGCTTGCGAGCATGCAGGAAGGTGCCACTATGGTGTTCAATACTAGTAGCTCTCTCCTCTGTAGTTGGGTTATGCTGGCTGTAGCATTATGGTTCTCTTCTGTTTTGGGGCATTGGAGGCACAGTGGGGTGCAGCAGGGTACATGAAGGGTCTTGTGCCTTTCTTTCACCCTCTCCCAAGGATAGCTACAGCTTAGCTGTACATTAAATATCAGTAAAGTTGGTGGTTGTCAGCTCAAAATTAATAGTTGACGAGAAAAGGCTTCCCAATTAAAGTACGTCATCAATATAAGTAAAATAATGATGTCCCGTTCTTCCAGCAAATAATTCTCTTTATGTTACAGCCTAATGTTAGCATGTTTTGCTGGTCACCTGAATATTGTTAAATACCTCAGAGAACAAGGAGCTTCTTGGGAAGTCAGAGATCTGGGAGGTTGTTCAGCTTTGCACTGGGCTGTGGATGGAGGACATTGTGAGGTTATTGAATGGATGATTAATGATGGCTGTCAGGTATGCATTTTATCTGTGTGTTTTTAAGAGAAAACAGCATTTTTATGGGCCATAAAGAAGTTGTCTGATAGCCTGATGATACTTTGGGAATGTTGGTGCTCTCTAAGTATATCTCTGAGCCCCTTGGGATAAAGGAGTGCATTTTATTGCTGGGTGGAAACCCCTTGGCTGGAAGGATAGTGACCATGACATAGGTCCTGAACATCTAGGAATTGTGAAACTGAAGAAAAAATGGGGGAAGGTGCAGGTCATCAGAGTTCTGATAGGAACATTGAGAATCTGCTATAGGAGGCTGGGGGAAGTGCTACCTTTTAGCTCTGTTATTTTTTATAATTAAATTACTATACTTTGGTAATTGTTTTGTAGATAGTTAATAGGGAAATAGACCCTGAAATTGAAGGTTTTATAGTTTTAATAAAATCTGGCATTTTGTTTGCTCCCAAGCCTCCATGAAATTGGAGACAGGCAGTCTTGCCTACTATTGATTTTCGCACCATCTGGAGACATAAACTTGCATTAGCAAACAAAATGGGATATGCTTAGTAACAGCTCAGCAAATATTAGCAAATTGATGGATATAATTTAATCAAGTGGTTGCAGTTGATAAGATGCTCGAAAGCTCTAGTTCAAGACTAAATGAAAAGTTAAAGATATGGAGATAAAGATTGATGGGTACAACGTTATTCTAACTGAGAATACAAGAACTGAAAAGAACTGAGAACTGACCTGTAAAACAAATTCAGATTAAGAAAAGTCATGTTGATAGAGGCTCCTGCAAGAGTGCAAAGTGAGAGAGAAGGACATTATGTGCTAGATACGTCAAAATTAAACCTCACATTATAAATTTATTGTCACATAGCATTCTTAGCCCAGTGAGTAGGGTAGTAGAGGTTACTGATAACTGAAAAATCTGCAAATCTTGGAGTGAAGTTGGTCCTGTTGCATTCCACGACGATTCCAACCTAAAGGAAATGAGGTTGTATATTTTCAGGGACCTAAACTTGCATATTGCAGTCTGAAAAATATGAATATTGACATAGAATGACATGTTTCTATTTTTCAGATTTAAAATAATTTTATCTAGGTTATTACCATGTTTTCTTTGGCATAAAATATCTTTTTTTATTTCACCATAAAAGAGTATGGACTTGGAATACTTAAATTATCAGATATCCAGCCATATTCAGGTTTACTGCTGGAGCAGTAGTACAAAGGTTCTGAAATCAAGGGGTAGAAAGGAGATTTTTTTTGTAGGGGAGTTGTAAAAGATTTCTTATTTAAGTGATTGGCATACTGCTGAGGTTTTGTTGTAATATTAATTATATGTTAGGGTGCCTAACGCTTTGCATTTTGTTATTTTAAATTGCAATAAATAATAAATACATAATGATGTTATGATTCTTTTGGATGAGGAAGAAATCTATTCTCAATGCACAGGCTTCAAAGGCCTGAAAATATACTGGAGTCACTTCTAATGTCTTCTTTCTTAAAGCAGTTACCATGTAACTTGGGTGCAGAGCAAGGAATACATTGCCTCCTCTTAAAGGAGCATGCAGTCACTGGAGCTTGCAGGAGAAACTTTCTGGGGTTCCAGTTAAAATATGTACCCGAAGTACTACTTCTAATATCCTCTGGGAGACTGGCTACAATCTTAACTCCTACGGGCTTCATCCAGCAAGGAAGGTACTGAGTACTGTAGCCCTGATCCAGCAAAGCTCTTCAGCATATAATTTATTTTAAATATGTGAGTTAGTTCCTCTTAGTTTTATGGCACAATTTGATTCCACATTTCTAAAAATATGGCATCCTCAGAATTTGTTCAACTTGGCAATTGCTCAGCAATGTGAAAAATCTTTGTTTATTTAAATAGGGATTTTATTTTTCAAATATAAGAAATGTCTTCCTTTCTGCAATAGGTAGATACTAAAGATACAGTCTTAGAATGGACACCATTGATGAGAATTTCTGCAGTAACAGGGAATAAGGATGTGGCATCTCTTTTAATTGAAGCAGGAGCAGATGTGAATGTGAAAGATAAAGATGGCAAAACACCTTTAATGGTATGTCTTTTTCAATAACCAGTTTAGTTGTGTACTTGCAATTAAGGTCTAATTTGACTACAATTAGAAAATCCTTGTTAACTCAGAAGTACAGTAGGAAAGTAATGGTTATGCATTCACTCCCAGAGGGCTTTTATTCAAGGGAAAAAAACTACTACTATTCCTCTACTAATACATTATACATTCAAAAAAACTCTTGGTTGGTTTGTAAAATAACAGTACTTAGTTGAGTAGACTTCAGAGGCTCATGTATTTTTATTAGGATGAGTCCTCTGATTCTCTCACTCTTCAGAATTTATCTTTTTGAAGTACTATATTCATGTGTTCTATAAAGATGATAAAATGCTATCTATATCATGTTATCATTTCAGTCATCACAGAGGAACATAGCCAGTACATTTTAAATTCATAACATTTAGAAATATGCGTGTGTGATATTTTGATCTTTGTAAGTCTACATATTATCGCAGAGCCCTCTCTGCTGACTAAAACCCAGATCCTGCCTCAGATTCAGCTAGTGCTGATCTCTGCACTCATTTGGAATCTCAGTGAAGCCAGTGGAATGCTGCATGGGCATTGGAGTCCACATTAGCAGATCCCGGTACAAGACTTAGGCTTGTGTCATGTAACATACATACACTAACTTGTGGCAGATAACAACATTGTAATATGAGGCTATGTATTCTAGTATTGTATTATATTGCAGGTGGCAGTATTAAATAACCATGAAGAGTTGATTCAGTTGTTGCTGGATAAAGGAGCAGACTCTACTGTTAAAAATGAGGTAGCTAAAAACAATCATATTATTTAAAAAAAAGATTTAAAAAAATCTTTAAGATTTAAAAAAAAAGATTTTGAATATGCCATTGTTTTGTCTTTCAGTATGGCAAAAGTCTCCTAGAAATGGCTAGAGGTTTTCACAGACACGTATGAATAATTATTTTACATGTTGATTTCCTGGTTTCTACTGGTTTTGTTTTTTAAAACCCTTCCTTTCCCCTTAATCTTTCTGCTTTTTTTTTTGTTTTTTTGTTTTAGAGCGTGGTCATTTTGTTAGAAGAAAATAAGAGAAAATTAAATGAGAATACCAGTTTTCCTCCACCAGCTCTTGGCTCACAGGCACGTGAGGTAACTAAATAAAAGAAAAGGGGTGCTTTTTCAACCAGTAAGGTGAAAACATGAAGACTGGCCCTCAGTTAAGCACTAGAATTTGCTTGTTTTACTTTATACTGTTCAGTTGTTACAGATTATTGGATGCTCATTAAAATGTGTAGTTCAACTTCTTCTTGAGGATGTTGTCTTGTATCTAAATGTATATGTATGTTGTACTGCCATTGTTCCCTAACACTATTTTATATTCTCTTGCATTTAGAGTTAGATGTAAAACAAAATAATGTTGTCATAAATGTAGTTTGTATATCATTTCCCTTCCTATTCTAAGCCCTTCTTAGAGCTCAGGACAAAGATTGTTTTTCACATATTTTTTATTATTACTTCCCTCTTTTTCTTTTCCTTTGTGTCCTAGTCCTGTCCCTCTGGCTAGAGAATGTTCAGTAACTCCCACTGATGCCTTTTATTGTCACTCTTAAAATAGCCAGGAAGTCCCTTCTTTCTCCTGAGGAAACGAGCATCTTGCTTGTGCAACATGCCCAGACTCAGCCATAGTAGTGAAGGACTAAGTTTAAGTCTTAAGAACTGTAATATCCTTCCAGGATAATGTGTTAGGTTAGGAAGGTGTATGTAATAAATAAAGTTGAAAGGTGGATTTCAGGGTGGAAGCTGAATTGTGACATTAACTGTAACTATTATCTGATGTAAATAATCAGGGACCTCCTCATACACTGTCTTGCAGCATTAGGGGGCAACTAACATGCATGCACAACCTATCCTGCAGTAGAAACGCAATGAAATCCAGGCACTTAAGTTTTATCACAAGATAAACAGCCTTATATTCACTTCAAGGGATTGATCTCACCGAGTTCACTTGGTGGTAAAAATAAAGTGTCTGGTCTTCGCTGTGTTTTTACCTTGGGATAGCTAATGTGTGTTAGTTACCTTTTTTCAGTAGAGCAGACAAGGCCTATACTGGGGAGATAAGAGGAAATCGTCACTTAAAGGTACAGTCTAACAGCTTTTTGGAGTTCAAAGCTAAAGAATTCCAAAGCAGTAATTCAACATTTAACCTGGCCTGGTCACCAAATAATGTTCTATTATTTTAAAAATTGTGTGTAACTCTTGCATTCACAATATAGTGTACAAGGTATTAGTAAACCCAGAAATGGCTAATTGGAGCTAAATAGAGATAAGCTTTAAACAATAATAAAACTTAAAAATCAACACAGTTTTAGTAGCAGCTAATGTACACTGTACAAATAATGAGATAAATGTTGATTTACTATCAACAGTGAGAAAATAAGTAGCAGAGTTTTATACAAGTTGAATGCTTTAAATTTGCACAATGGGACATTTAAATATAATTAAAGTACTCTTAAATTTGTAGAGGGGAGAGTGCACATCAATGCTATTTACTGACAATTTCATATGGTAATTATAGTTGACATTTTTTATATAAAACACATCCACATAACTATATTTTGATAGTCTTCTGCATGTTGTCACTTTTAAAATATACACTGATTGACATTAAAATGTAGTTGTTTTCCTTTATCATGATACATTGCAGTACTTTCCTTTCTACAATGAAATATTGCAATGGGGCACATCAGTTCTCTTAGGTGTAAATGTTTACTTTTAAGTGTCAATCATTGTACTTTCTGTCCTGTTGATAATGCTATCGTATGTCTTAAAGCATAAGCTGGACTTGCTTTCAATTTACTTTTATATAGAAACACAAATTATGCTTCCACAAGAAGTAACTTTTATTTTGTGGGGTGAGCTAGACTGTTTTTATTTTTATTTTTATTTTTTTAACCTTTAAGGTACCAAGAATGCCATTGTAGATTCCCCCCCCCAATGATGCCAACATTCCTATCCTTGATGCTATGTTATTTTAAGCAGTCCAGTTGCCCAGCAGCACTGCCAATATGGATGCAATTTACTAACATTCAAAAAATATATCCTAAAATTATATTAATTGGAAAAAAAAATAATAAACCTCAGTATCTTGAAATTCCTGTAAGAAGAGGATTGATAACAAAGAGACTGCGCTATCAGAAATATTTTCCTCATTAAGGAAGAACTTGTTTGTGACTCTTCTTTCCTGTTCAGGTTTTATGCAGCAGAAGGAGCTTTGGAAGATGCCGGGGAGCAGAGGAAAATACAACAGTTCTAGGATTTTCCTCCATTTGTGCTATTTCTTGTAGAAGCCAAATCTTCTTTTTAATCAGAAAAGCATGCCTAGTTCTTTCCAAGGCAAAGATAATGTCTGCAATGAAAATTCTGTTCTCTTAATCCAGCCTTTCAAAAAACTGTCAGCCAACTAATAGGATTCACATTTTGCTGCAGATGCTAACTTTTTTTTCCACTCTATTTACCTTTGTAAGATGTAAAGTCGAAATGGAACCATTAAAACAATAGTACTGTTAGGCATGGCAATTAACAAATAATTGATTGTTTTTATGCTTGTCCTCTGCATCTACATTTTTTCCAGGCATGGGCTGTTTACACACCTGTCATCTAACACAGGATGTTTTTCTCTCTCACTTTGTGCTGGAAGGAAACTAGGCTATTTCTTACTCTTCCGTCTGTCATTTTACATTTTATTTGACAATCTTCATTCGCTTTATAATGAATTTACTCAAATAGCAGGGATCTATGAGGTGAATCTAAAGGTTCCAACCCTGCTGAAGAACTATATGGAATTTCAGGGGGAGAAGGGGTTAAATTGTTTTGCTTGTTTTTAGTTTGCTTTTTTAAAAATTGAGGAAATTACACACACAAGTGTTAGAAGAATGTTACTCAAGTTGCAAACAGAAGCACTGAAAAAGAAATACCAGAATTAAAGTTGCTTGTGCAACCTTAATTCAGCCCTCTTATCCATATGAATTAGGAAAAGTCTTTAATTACATTTACATACTGTTTTCTCCACAGTACCCCCTATATAATGTTCAAAACAATTATAGCGGTAATGTATATATTAGATGTACAGGTCTACTTACAGAGCAGGGTGTGCAGCTGGGTTGCTATGCAGCTGGAAGGGAGTTGGAAGCTTAAACTAATGACAAACTCACATAATGCTGAAACACAAGTTGTTTAAGGAAATTTCAGGATACCCAAAAGTATGACACCAAAAGTAGCTATCTAGCCTGCCTAAAGCTGCTTCTAACCTTTGGTAATAGAAAAGAAGATAAACTGCTCCTTCAATATTAACGTAATTTCTGTTCTGCAAACGCTTTAGCAAGGAATGTTGTATGAGAAATTAAGCTTATGTTAGACATCTATGTTTCCTTCATATGCTCAGTAAGCTCTTTCAAATGCAGCTTTATGGCTCCCAATGGCTAAAGAAAACACTATTTGTAAAAAAGTTTTTTTTCTATTAGTTTACCATATATAAAGATGGTAGTTCAAACTCCTATAATTTTTTTTCAAATTTTTAAGTACATATTTAGAAAATATCTGCATGTATGTATAACAAAAAAGTGCCTGTGATTTATAACAAAAAAATATGGTTGCATGAAATTTTACAGTTATTTAGAGTGTCAAAATGAAATAATTGACATACCTAGCAAAGAAAGATGCTATCCTACTGATTTCTTAGGTAGTATCTTATATTTTTTTCTTGATGTGGTGCTTGCACTTTTTTTCAAAATCATTTTGGTAATTACATAAGACAAAACAAAACAAATGTGTTTACTGTTTATTGAATATAGTATTCTTAACAATGGAGTGTATTGCTATTGCAACATTACATTGTGTTCACTTGTAATACCTTAAAATAACAAATTCTATAAGAAATGTGTACAAAAGTAACAAACTGTTACATAGCTAAGTGTGTGAAAAAGTTAAGCACATGTAAGTTTAACTGAAGCATGATAATTGAATGGTTCATAAAAAGTAATGTGCTGGTTTATGTAGGTTTAATCTCAGATCATACTGTGCTAAATGGTCTGCAGTTTAAACAGTTAAAATTACTTATCAGTTGCTACATTTTTTTTTGAAGAACAATAGCACCTTTTTTTCCAGAGTCTAACCAAGTGAAAACATGCCTTGTATTTTTATATATATTGCCTTAAAGTGCTTTTAAAAATATTTTTCTGTGACTGCTCTGTTAATGACTGTTTACAGTCACTGGTCACACTTTTTAATGCTTTGTTTAAAAGCCTAAATTAATACATACAAAAGTCTTGTGTTGGTTTGAAATAGATGTGAATGTATATTGGAAAGGCAGATTCAGGTATGTTGGAGAAGCAAACGCCATGCAAAAGAGAGTATGTGAAAGCAGGAATTTGACAGCGAGATGAAAGTTTATGAGGTGACTTAGATAACGTGTAGCACTTCCATGGTTTTTAAAGTGCTTTATTAATACTAATTAAGCTTCAAAACCACCCTATGAATTGGGTAATTAAGTGTTACTATATCCATTTCACGGATGGGGAAAACTGATGCTGAGATGTTAAGTAACTTGTGCAAGATGAAAAGGAGAAATCTTTATCAAGAGAAGGATGAAAATTCAGAATCTCCCAATTCCTACTCCCATATTTAAACCATTAGACCCCACACTCTCTTAAATCTGTAGTAGATTAGTATTTTATTTTGTTTACTATTAGCTAAATTTATATTTAGCTATATTTTGCAAAATGTGATGATGATCCATAGGGGCATAATCTCTTGTGGATAGATTTATTTAGTTGTTCAGAAGGGATAATCTGTACGTAGAATGAGTTCTGGCACTAAAGAGTTTACAAAAGTAAATTTCCTAGTGTACTAAAAGATAATTAACGAATGAATCTTCCTTCAACTTTATTGTAAATGTCTAAATGCATTAAAAACAAACTATAAGTAGTAACATTTATTGGGCATTAGCAAATAGCGCAATAACATTACATTTTCAAATAATCAGAACCAATCAGAACTGATGCTAAAAAAAGTATCTGCCAGGGAGATAAAGCCATGTACAGCAGCTTTAAACTAACTAGGCATTTAAAAGAAGATGCTCAGGTAGAAAAATCACGCTTGTATCTATATAAAAGCAACACCTATGATTACTAAAACTGAAAGACATTAGATGGGAAAATCCCATATCTGTCTCTGTTTTATACAGCTTTTGTACTTTGCATATTTAGTAATTTTCACTAGTTTGTTGATGGTCATTTGTACTTCCAGTCCCATGCACTAACATAATGCACCTTCATGCATTGCTCTGTGGAGAGCCCAGGTATGTGCTCTTCCCCAGGTTCTATGAGAGTGTTGTTTACCAGTAACAGCAGCAACAACGCTTTAAGTTTTTACCTCTCTAGAATGAGGGAATGTTTTCAAAGGGTTCAGATCTCTCTGGCATTCCCCAACCAGGACATGAGTCAGCAAGTTTCAAGTAGGTCATACATACTTGTATCATAGCCTTTAACTGTAAAATTAATCTCAAAATTATCATGTGTTCTTGAGCTGTTTTGCTTTAAAAAGTTTAAATGTTTAATAACTGTTGATATATAGCCCCCTGTTTAGTCAGCTGTTTTAAGTAGCTGTAAATTTTTAATTTACAAGTTGGTTAAAGATATTTTTCAGAGATTTCTCATGCAGACTTAAGATGAACCCTGGGATAGCAAGCATTGTCTTATTAGTGATGATGCATCATCTCACTATAGGTCAAATAAGCAAAAAGCATCATCATATGGAGGTCAATCTTAAAGTATCAAGACTTAACTGTTATGGTTCAGATTAGTTTTAACCCATTTATGATCTTTGTAAATCCGTTTTGTGAGCATGGGTGTTAACTGAGGCTCTGATCCTGTAATAAGAGCCATACACACAACCTCACTGGATTCATGAAGCATTTGTAAATTTGGCATTGCAATATTCATGCTAGGAATTCCAGCTTGTTAAAGAGGTATTGCTTAGAGATGCTGGTTACACTTTAAGGTTCCCTTTATAAATAGTTTTAAAAAGGTTAATGGGTGATTATCAGATGCTTTGATACATGGTTAATCAATTGTTATAGAATCCAACAGGTTAATGGAAAAGGAGTACTTGTGGCACCTTAGAGACTAACAAATTTATTAGAGCATAAGCTTTCGTGAGCTACAGCTCACTTCATCGGATGCATTTGGTGGAAAAAACAGAGGGGAGATTTATATACACACACAGAGAACATGAAACAATGGGTTTATCATACACACTGTAAGGAGAGTGATCACTTAAGATAAACCATCACCAGCAGCAGGGGGGGAAAGGAGAAAAACCTTTCATGGTGACAAGCAAGGTAGGCTAATTCCAACAGTTAACAAGAATATCTGAGGAACAGTGGGGGGTGGGGTGGGGGGGAGAAATAACATGGGGAAATAGTTTTACTTTGTGTAATGACTCATCCATTCCCAGTCTCTATTCAAGCCTAAGTTAATTGTATCCAGCTTCAAATTAATTCCAATTCAGCAGTCTCTCGTTGGAGTCTGTTTTTGAAGCTTTTTTGTTGAAATACTCACCAGCAACCACACAACAGAACCACTAACCCAGGAACCTATCCTTGCAACAAAGCCTGTTGCCAACTCTGCCCACATATCTATTCAGGGGATACCATCATAGGGCCTAATCACATCAGCCACACTATCAGAGGCTCGTTCACCTGCGCATCTACCAATGTGATATATGCCATCATGTGCCAGCAATGCCCCTCTGCCATGTACATTGGCCAAACTGGACAGTCTCTACGTAAAAGAATGAATGGACACAAATCAGACGTCAAGAATTATAACATTCAAAAACCAGTTGGAGAACACTTCAATCTCTCTGGTCACTCGATCACAGACCTAAGAGTGGCTATACTTCAACAAAAAAGCTTCAAAAACAGACTCCAACGAGAGACTGCTGAATTGGAATTAATTTGCAAACTGGATACAATTAATTTAGGCTTGAATAGAGACTGGGAATGGATGAGTCATTACACAAAGTAAAACTATTTCCCCATGGTATTTCTCCCTCCGACTCTCCCCCCCCCACTGTTCCTCAGATATTCTTGTTAACTGCTGGAAATAGCCTACCTTGCTTGTCACCATGAAAGGTTTTCCTCCTTCCCCCCCCCCCGCTGCTGGTGATGGCTTATCTTAAGTGATCACTCTCCTTACAGTAAAAAGAAAAGGAGTACTTGTGGCACCTTAGAGACTAACAAATTTATTAGAGCATAAGCTTTCGTGAGCTACAGCTCACTTCATCGGATGCATCTGATGAAGTGAGCTGTAGCTCACGAAAGCTTATGCTCTAATAAATTTGTTAGTCTCTAAGGTGCCACAAGTACTCCTTTTCTTTTTGCGAATACAGACTAACACGGCTGCTACTCTGAAACCACTCCTTATAGTGTGTATGATAAACCCATTGTTTCATGTTCTCTGTGTGTGTATATAAATCTCCCCTCTGTTTTTTCCACCAAACGCATCCGATCAAGTGAGCTGTAGCTCACGAAAGCTTATGCTCTAATAAATTTGTTAGTCTCTAAGGTGCCACAAGTACTCCTTTTCTTTTTGCAAATACAGACTAACACGGCTGCTACTATGAAACAGGTTAATAGGTTACTTCTGGCTTAAAACCATCTATTGATGTGCCTATAACCACCTGTAATATATGCAACTGTAACCCATACACCTTCTGAGTGTGGTGTTCTGTCCCATCTAGTGGCACTGAGACCACTTAGAGAGAAATTAATGAGTCTGCGCTACAGCCTTAGCCAACAGCTATACGTCTTTTAGCTCATACAGTAGAGGGTCATGTACTAAGCTCCTAGAGGTCCCAGGTTTGATCCTGCCTGACGACCGGGGTCTGTTGGTGTTACTCAAGCATATTCAAAACATGAGTAGCATCTATTAATTCTTTATAAACCACATGCAAATGGAACCTTTTTTAAATCCACGTTATTTAAGAAGTGCACCTTTGTGTTTAAACACATTGATGATGATGAGGGGAAGTTGATCTGGTTTAAAAAACTTTCAGACCAGTCATTCAACTTCTATTCCTCTATATCATGTTTAATACATCTTTCACAAAAATAGACTTAAAGAATCATACATGTATCACCCTAATAAGCCTTAGCACCACTAAAGAGTACAAGTTCAAATGATTAGCTTCCTTGCAGCAGTTTGTGTGCCACTCTGTCACAAAATTTTGCCAAGAGACAATGGCCTTTAGTTTTAGTTTCACAATGCCCAATAGGCATAAAAGGGTTCCCTCTGTAAGTAGCCATTATTTTCTTATATTTTGTTGATTGTGTGGTTGATGTGATAGTGAACTTGAAGAAATTTAGATTGTAAGGCAGTGTATACTCTTCACTCTGTTTACATATTTTGACACAATCGTTTTTTATATAGTGGCCAAAAATCCTCTTTGGTGCATCTGCATAGAGTTACACCAGGAAGAATTTGTCTCCTGGTGCTTCTTAGTCTTGAAATATCTTATTTTCAGAAAGAATTAAGTTATACATTTTAGTTGCAGGCACTGGAAAATTAGTGGTCTCAAGAGCTGAGAGGCTATTATATAGGTCCATAATTTGACCTGTTCACAATCTGCTGAAGTATAACCTTTTCATTGAGAAATCAAGAAAGAGTTGCAAAAAAAAAAATCCCAATCCCCTCAAAAACCCCTTTATTGGTCTTACAGCTATAGTACTGTCCATACTACTTTTGCAGGGTCTGAAGCAGCAATTAAACAGTATTTCCACCACTGCACACAATTATGCAGGGAAGCTAATACATAAATAAGGAAATAGACAAGAAAACCATGTTGTATTAGAAACATGGGAAAAGTTTGTTTGCCAAAGGCTAATGAAGAAAAAAATATTTACTTTCAAATGATGTGGTGGTTGGGATTTTCTAAAACTATAACACTTCCATAGTAATACTTTACATGTGCTAAGCTCTGCAAAAACCACTGACTGCTTTCCTACCTCAGAAGGGTATTATCACAAAGAAAAAAATACAGAAGATTGTGTCTTTTTAATATTAATAGAAGTTTTAGGACTAAGTCCCTGCATATCAGACTGAAAACTTCCTTCAGTATAATCTGAGGGTTCAGGTCCCAAGTTGCTGTAAATTATTACAGCTCCATTGAAGTCAACAAGGCTGCTCTGATGTACACCAGCTGAGAAGTTAACCCTTAGGTAAAATTCTAACCTCACTAAAGTCAGTGGGAGTGTTGCCATTGACTGCCATGTGGCCAGAGTTTCACACATAGTCTTTAAACGTTACCAGAAATACAGAAATATTTTGACACAGTATAGTCAATGGGCCCCTAAAAAAGGATGATGAAAGGAATGAAGTGTCCATCTGAAACCTAGTGTGTTTTAAAAGTGATGTATTTTCCTAATTCTGGCAACAGAACAAGATGCCACTGAGGAGTTGAGGCTTTTAAAAACAAAAATACCCATCCAAAATTCATAAAAAGGTTGTTTAAATAGCCACAACAGCACCTGGTTTTGGTGTTTCCAATATTAAAAAAAAAGTGTCACCATGTTTATCATAAATATTCTGTTAGCATTATTCAGAACGTCTAATAAAATTACCAGTGCTTTAATTTATAAGACATGCATGTTTTAGGAACTGAAATATCTTTTGAGGAGGATTCTGTTTTGGTTTATTTGGTAATGTGGATTTAGCTAGCTAGTACATCCATAAACCTGGCTGCTATATTGTTGCCTTGATACAGTGGAGACTAAGAAAGTTAGAGTTACACTCACTGAAATGGGAACCAAAGGCCTCTGTACATTTCTTTCTGCTTGAAGAAACAAAAACTATGAACAGGAAACTAACCCATTGCTGACAATAATGTTAGTAATGGCTCCCACTTAGTCCCTTTCAACTTGTATTGAAAATAAGTTTGTTGATAGTAAAAAGAAAAGGAGTACTTGTGGCACCTTAGAGACTAACAAATTTATTAGAGCATAAGCTTTCGTGAGCTACAGCTCACTTCATCGGATGCATTTGTTGATAGTGTAGCTGAAACAAACTATTTTTAGCAGTGTTACAGAGAGTGTGGAAGGGTGCACACACATTCACGTTTCCTGTAGCAGTGTTGAAAATGAATTTGTTGCATCTACACTCACATTAGTTGGGCTAGGCAGAGGGTGGAAAAGATAGGGAGGAGCTGTCACTGTGAGCGTTTGCCGCAAAATGGCCATTTTCCTAATTAATTTAACCCACATGTAGAGCAATGGTCAGTAGCAGCTTGATTGTTTATCACTGTAAAAGAGATGATCCACCACATGGTGATTTGAGGGAACTAAAGCAGGTCTTAAAATATTCCTCTAACAATTTCAGCCGTGTGAATCGAGAAGTAAAATCGGAAAGCTATTGGTCTCCAATCTCTGCTTTTTGATGAAGATTAGATGTACAGATGAAGGGCAAAAGTAGTTTTTCTTTTTACATTGAATGGTGCTCAAGAGATGTGAAGATCCTGTCCATGGTTTCAGATACCTCATGTCTTTATACTAAAGTATATCTTTTTAACACTTCATTCACAGGACTATGCGTATTTTGGAGATTAAAAAAGGGAAAAAAGTCCATCAGAGACAGACAATAACATTTTAGAAGTTAGATACAAAACAGTAGTAAATATGTAAAATACAGTTGATAAGCAGAAGTGAGGCAGCAGAAATGAATATAATCTATTTTTAAAACAATTATTTGTAAATATAGCATCTTAGTGTTTTCAATGTATTTGACTATATAGCTGTATTGCATAGTAAGATGTCACTATCTTATATGATCTTGAATGTATCTAATTACTAAAGCATCAAAAATGTAATTACATTGGAAGGCCTGAATCTGCATTGATATGGAATGATTGTGTTGTGTTTGATAAAACCGTGAGCTAAAAATACAATTTTATGATGTATAGTATTTGTCAAAAACCAATATGCTCTCTTTAAGTACAGATTTCCTGACAATTTTCAACAGTGATACCTCTTGAAATTACAGTACAACTAGTAACAGTTATTTTGGTTAAACAGATACGGTATACATTTGTGTGCAGATATCGGGCATTTCACTGGATTCCAGAAAACATGGCTCACCCTGATGTAATCATTCAAAGGTTTGTTATAAACCATTGAAATCACTAGAGTTGTTTATCCATTGATTTATCCATGAGCATCAGTACTCTATAAAGAATAGATCAAAACTAAACACTCTACATAAGACACAAAGCAGAATGTTTCAAGTTCACTAAAATATTATAAAAAAGGCTTCCTTCCTAGGAAAACTCAGCTATGGTTAAAAAAAATATCTACTACAGTGCACTGCACTGTAATAAATATTCATCATAAATTAATAATTTACAAGTACCTGAGCAAGTACACGAGCACCATAGCACAGCACAGCACCAAAAGCAGTAGCTCAAAGTTCTTAAAAATAATGGTGTTTTAAACATTAAAAATTCTAAGTATTGTTACTTTTTTAAACCCACTTTAGTTGGAGTTTAAAGATAGTGCAAACTTCTGTCTTCACTTTTTTCAGAAAGGTGTCAGATTTTCTTGTCATTTCACGTAGGCAGTGTTGCTGGATCTGGGCACTTGTGGATGTTTAGGTGCAGGTCTGTTTAAAAAAAGATGAGAAATATATAAATGAAAATGTCAAATTGTTAAACTTCTGTTTTTTAATTTTGGCATTAGGATGTATAGCTTAATTCATTCAGCAATAAAGAGATTTACCAATTTTATCTTCATTTTGTGAAGAAGCAGCACAGAACTCTTATGTTGGAAAAGGATTAGGACATCCAACTTCTTTTGAAGCCACCATCAGATTTGCTCTCGAGACAGAAGCAGATTCCTTTTGTGATTCTCATACAAGTCCCTTCAGCTGTTAAAACATTGCCCTCTGACCAGTGACAGAACTAGGCTTAAGTTTTAGGTGTGTGTTATAACCTTCCTTAGCACCCTATGAGGTCACTTAATTTAGGACATTTTAAAAAAAATGCTTCTTAGTCCTGTACTGTAGCTACCAGTTCAAAGATGCCACTCTGAAGTACTGTTACTGCTTCTTAAGAGCATCTTACCGAGACGCAATACAGGGTCTTAGAGGAACTCCTCTCTCCCTCCCATGCATCTTCCACATGGAAGAGTAATACTGGTAAGTTAAGAGCTATGCATAACATATCAAATTATTAGGAAAGTAAAATGTTATTTTGGTTTTATTTTTCAGGTTTCTGAGCTGAGCATCACACTAGGTGCCTCAGGGTAGAACTGCTATGTGCTTCCAACTCCATTATTTTTATTTCTTTGAGACTTTTTTTTTAAATGCGTAGAAGATTTAAACTCTACGGTTAGATGATACAATAATAAAATGGAAATTTGGAAGTTAATTGAGCCTTATTTATACTAGATCCCCCACTGGTGCTACCATTAGTGGAGATGAACCGGTGTTAACATGGGTGAGAATTTTTAGATAAAGGGTGATAAAACTTCCTAGTGAAGATAAGGACTAGGAGGTACCCTTTAAAATACCACCTAAAAGGATTAAATGTTTGTGTGTGGAGGAAGTATGGGGTTCAGATGGCTCAAGGAGGAATATAATGAAGATTCTTTGTGTTCATTTCCTATATACAGGGCTACACTAGTTTAAAAAAAAAAAACAACCCACCTTCTTATCAAATATGAGTCTGTTAAATTGCTCTCATCCCCAGTTCTAGTTGTCTGCAGCAGTACTGTGCTGTCTGAAAAGGCTAGCTAATGGATTCTTTCGAAACAGCTGCTGTAAGAGACATTGCTTTTGTGCTACTGAAAAATTTTCACAATCTCAGTTTGTGCTGCAACATCAGTATCTGCTTGTTTGTTCACTTTTTTGGCAGGAGGCAGGGGTGTGTAAAAACAAACACTTATCTGGCCACACAGTTTTCCTCATGAAAACTAACTGCAATGCCCTGATTTTGAAAGAAAAACTGTATTTGCGCTTTTTTTTAATGGGCACGGCTTAAATTGTGTGTTGACACAGAAACCACAAAGCAAAGCACTGAAGCTTCAAAACAATTTTCTGTATCTGTAGTATGGATGATTTTACTGCAAATCTTTGCTATGCCTGTTTGAACTTATTTATCTTGTATGTTTTTAGTTTTATTCTGTTTTATTCACGAAGAATTCTTCCCAAGTAATGTAATGAAATCCTCGCATCCTTTGTGACACTAAATTTCTGAACCACTGCCAACTACATTACTTTCTGGTAATGCTGAAACTATAAAATAATGGCAAGCTTCCTTATAGGAGGTGCCTGCCAATAAAGCATTGTTGATCCAGAAGAATATCATCTCAATGTGCAAAGTTATTGCATGTGGTCTTTCATACATTATATAAGATCAAATAGCTCTTGCATGAGTTTTGCCTTCATGAGGGCTGTAGGGTAAGGCGCTCTCTCTCTTGTGCTCCTTGCTGCAGTCTTTCTTCATCATTTCTTGCAGGCAGTCAGACTAGATGATCACGATGGGAAGCAGTGGGGGCAAAAGACCTATCTGGCTTCAAGATTAAACTTGATAAGTTTATGGAGGAGATGGTATGATAGAATAACATGATTTTGGCAATTAATTGATCTTTAAATATTCGTGGTAAATAGGCCCAATGGCCTGTGATGGGATGTTAGATGGAGTGGGATCCGAGTTACTACAGAGAATTCTTTCCTGGGTATCTGGCTGGTGAATATTGCCCATATGCTCAGGATTCAGCTGATCGTCATATTTGGGGTCGGGAAGGAATTTTCCTTGAGGGCAGATTGGAAGATGCCCTGGGGGTTTTTCCACCTTCCTCTGTAGCATGGGGCACGGGTCACTTGCTGGAGGATTCTCTGCACCTTGAAGTCTTTAAACCATGATTTGAGGACTTCAGTAGCTCAGACATAGGTGAGCGGTTTATCGCAGGAGTGGGGGGGGTGAGATTCTGTGGCCTGCATTGTGCAGGAGGTCAGACTAGATGATCATAATGATCCTTTCTGACCTTAATATCTATGAATCTATTGTCCCTTCTGACCTTAAAGTCTGAGTAATGTACAATATGAAATTACCATTACATAAGAGTTTAAAAATAAAGTGAATTAGATGTTTAAAGACAGATCATCAGCTGGGATAAAATGGCATACCTCCATTGGAAAAAAATAGAGCTACATTTATTTATAGTAGCTGAGAATCTGGCTCTATCTTTCACATATTTGGTAAACACCGAGAAAATTATTGCTATGTATCTTGGTAATAAATAAAGGTGCTATACAATGGTATTTTATGTGCAGTTAGAATATAACTCACTATGGTATAATATCTCACTGCTATATAATAGATGTCTTCATTTTTGATCTCCTCTGTGATATACTTGTTTACTACCGAGTAAGATACAAACACAATGCTAATATATTTATCTAGGTACAGGAGGTGCAGCGAACCTTGTATGATGACAGACCATTTAAATGGAGAGGATGGTGGTTCTTCCAAAAATATGGTAAATCAGCTCTAAGTAAGGGAGAGTCTACAAGTTCCAGTAAAGTATTTGCTACAGGTTATAAAAACATTTTGATTAGCAAAACTAACCTTACAGGAGTAATGTGAGGCACAAGTTTCTGATGTCCACGTATTGGGCTGGAGGCATTGTTAAACCGAGCGGTTTTGTTCAGAGGATTTGCTGGCAAAGGCTTTTGAGGAGGGTTTGGTTTGAGAGTTTCCTATAAAAAGATATCAGACCATGTAATCTTTGTAAACAAAATGAAAAAATAAACACTTGATTTTAAATGAAGTTGCCTTAGACTATTTTGTATGCAGTAGATAGAACATATGGAACACTAAGGTTTGTTGTCGTTTTATTATTTTTTTTAAATGTTCATCAGAGAGGTGCATTTTAAGCCTACAGCATATCACACAATGTCCAAATTACAGAATGTAATTTTTACACTTCAAATGTAATTGATTTAAATTTTTCAATCTTTTATATTGCATATTTTCAGAACTATGGTGTATGTGCTTAGACCAAAAGATCTTTTTAGATAAAACTCACTCTTAACTTTCCTACTGCAAATGTAGTAATTCCATAATCCATGTTTTGGACTGTGGGACATATTCTGCCCTCAGTTATGCTCATGCAATACAAAAGAAAGTAGCAAATCAAGGGAAGGTAGGTAACAAGAATGCAATTAGATCAAGGATGAATTTAGTCCATTGTGTACATATATGTTTATAAGGTTGATCTGTAAAGTGTTATTTTTTTAAATAAATGAACTTCTACTATTTTTTTATTGTCTTATGATATATAAAGAGGGCTGCAAAGGATTTCTTTTTAGTCTTTTTCCTTCTCTTTGTTTTTATTTTAGAAATATTGTGAACAACAAATCTGATCTTCACTACCTTTGTGAGAGAACCTCTGATGGGTCTTATTGCATGTGTATTGTCACTTCACTCCTTTATTGAAGAAGCAGTGGTGTTGAAAAGACATCTTTTGTCCAAAATTTTAATTAATCATTGAAAGTTAGCAGGTGTTAACATAAAACTAAACAAAACAGTTTTAAACAACTTGAGTAAACATCCCCTCCTTTTTCAGTTGCTCAATTTTCATTTGTTTAACTCCATGTGATGTCATAATTTCACTAGTTAGTGTCTTTCAGGGTCTGAATTTCTAGCATTTAAAATATTTTAAAAAGCAAACAATTTTTAGTTATTTAAAGAAACCCTTTCAGGTCATCTTTATACATTACAAGGACCAAAGGAAAAAAAAAAAGCACAAGCTCAACTTTTATTTTCTTACAACCCTCTCCCTCTGCAAATCTAGATGCAGCTGCATTCCAATAGCACATCCAGGTCTCCAGAATGAGTTTCCATCATCCATTGTTTCCTCGGGCAGTGTTTTCAGCCTGGTTAATTTACAATTAGTAAACACATACAAGATTTCCTGCAGGAGATGACAACAGTGGAAATGACTTCAAAATGCAAATTTTGGATGACACTAGAATCAAACTTTCTGATTCCAGTTTTGACTGGTGAGCATTCATGGAATTGTTATAAATGCAGCTGCAATTTATTTCAGCCAAAAGAACTGTGGAATTAAGTAGTTCATTAGTAGAGAACAATAATAATCTTGCTGCAAGGCATGAATTAATGTCATTACTGTGTGGTCCTCAAGCTGCTGCAAAGATGGTAACATTGTTTCA
Source organism: Dermochelys coriacea (assembly GCF_009764565.3). NCBI lineage: Eukaryota > Metazoa > Chordata > Testudines > Dermochelyidae > Dermochelys > Dermochelys coriacea. Next base: position 104,496,260 of record NC_050074.1, on the reverse strand, counting down.
TTGGCCTTAGAGAGGAGGATGCTTTTTTGCACAGTTTGTGATCCAAAAAACTACCACCATTTAATACTGTTTGCAATTTGGCATGTGTGCAGCTGAGCAAAAAATGGTTTCTGAACACCAAATTTCAAGAGTTATTCCAGAATCTGAAACTTCCAACAATGATTTTTAGTTAATGGAAACTTAATGGATCTGTGCAACCTGGGCTTCAACTGTACAAACTAATTCACTAAATGTTTGTTTAATCTAGAAAAATTAACGTGTGTTAAAAATAGCTATGTGCCTATGGACCTCATTAGTGAGTGAGTATCTGAGCATCTGCCAAATAATTAATCTATCTGTGCATCTCCCCAATTTATAGATAGATTAAAAGAGTTGTTAAAAGTCACACAGGACATTTTTGAGAGTCAGAAAATGGACTCAGCTCTTCTTAACCATAAGGCCATCCTTCCTCTTCAAAATCCCCCAAATTGTTTGTTTAAAGAATCGGAAAGTTACATCATCTAACTCCCCACTACTAAAAATTAGGGTGGAACAAAGGTGCAGTTGATGAAAAAGAGCAGCTTAAAGAGGTACAATGAAAAATTTGACAAAAAACAACTAGGTACATTAATTACTCTTTCAGAAGAGGTATAGCATTTTCATTATCTGTTTAAGCATCTCATTTTCAACATAAGCATTACACTTTTCAAAGGGAAAGGGGGAATGACCACTACTAAACCTGCTGATCACAAAGAAGAAAAAAGCTGGACTTTAGGTAATCTTTGGATTCAATCAGCTCAAGTTTAGAACAGTTTCAAATTTTAAAAGTAGAGTTTTGTGTCCCTCCTCTCCTTGCTTACAGTCACTGCATAACTTGTACTAATGCTGTGTGTAAGTGGGGAATGGCAACATGAAATAAAATTCTTTTTCTGTTTATTTTAACTTATCATAGTAGCCAATCTTGCCCATCATCCAAAAGAATTTTGAGCTCTTATCAGCTTTCTCCTTTAAAATAAAGGAACAAACATTTTTTCTTATCAGTGCTGTTTTGTGTGTATAGAATAGACTTCATACAAGGAAAATATGAGGGATATTGCAAATAGTAATAAAGTAATCAGACATGGTGGGGAAAAAAACTCAGCAATTTCTTGTAAATATCTTTTTATGTGATGGAATATAATGAAGTCAATTATAGATACTAGCAAATGAAATTGTTCAAAATGTGGTAATTTTCAGTGGATATAAAATGGACAACCTGAAATCTGTAAGAGAGAAGCAGCCTTTCTATTCAAATAAACCACAGTCAAGAAACCACATGTGCTAGATTTCTTGAGGAATAAAACTTGCATATATGCATCTATGTGGAATTGCCTCTTATTGAAATATTACATTGAGTTATGATTATGATTACATTCCCTAACATAATGGTGGTTGGTGGTGTTTTTTTTAAAAAACATCTTTCAATATGGTTGGCACATGAGAGATTGTGTGCAATTTTATTATATCATATTTGGTTGCAGTTAGTCTTTCTTTGCCAAAGAGTTAATGACCAAATAAATTAAAATCGGTATTACAGCGATGGCAAGAAATTAGAAGGAATTTAGTCTTCTTGCATCATAAAACCTTCATTCCATTGACTGGGGATTCTAACTCATCTGTGTAAAGTTACTTATTCACTTGTGTTTGCAGAATCAGGCTTTAATGAAAATTCTTTTACTCTTTATTTGTATTTATTTATTTGTATTATGGCAATATCTAGATGTCCACGATGAAGATGTGGACCTGAATGTGGTAGGCACACTAAAATATATATATATATATATATATGAGACAGACAGGCCCTGGCCTGAAAATCTTACAGACAAGATCAATAAAGTGCATTTTTCCATTTTACCTATCCTAAGTGGTAGGTAGTAGGAATGGAGCTGCTTATTGTGTAGCTGAGGGGCACAGAACAAGGAAGTGTGAGCACCTTGGTTACAGATCATCAGCCTTTGGACTTGCCTCCATGGGGAAATTATTCCAGAATAGCCATTCCACTGAATCATCTTTTTTGGGGGGAGGGGGGGTTAGCCTAATTCACATTGGTGGTAGATAGAGAAGGAGTGGGCAAACTTTTTGGGCTGAGGGCCACATCTGGGTGGGGAAATTGCTTGCAAGGCTATGACTATAGGGCTTGGACAGGGGGTTGGGGTGCAAGAATGGGCTTAGGGCAAGGGGTTGGGGCAGAGGAGAGGTGCGGGTGTATGAAGGGGCTCAGGGGGCAGCAGACTCGGGGCAGGGAGTTGAGGGTGCAGGGGGTTGGACTGCAGGCAAGGAGTTGGGGGCTCAGGGTGCAGGAGGGGTTTGGGGTATGCTGCTTACCTGGAGTGGCACCGGGGTGGCAGCGGTGTTCCCAGCTAATGGGCACTTCGGGGGAGGTACCCACAGACCAGGGCAGCATGCAGAGCTGTCTGCCCCCCTCCTCGAGGGCCACAGGGATGTGTTCATTTCCGTACTTCCCGGAGCAGTGCAGGGCCCACGGCACCACGGGGGTGGCAATCCTACAGGCTGGATCCAAAGCCCTGAGGGGCCAGATCCAGCCTGCAGGCTGTAGTTTGAGATAGAGCTTAATGGGAAAATTTGAAAGTGGATGGAGCTACACTGGAAGGAACATGCACATTAGGAGCTATTTAGGAATAGCAATTTCACTTGAAATTCACACCCTCTCTCATTCTGGAATATCTTCCACATGGAGCTAAGTACTTTATCTGCTGATAGCTACACTGGTTAATCATGGTATTAGTAGGGTGCAATGAAGTAGATGGACAAAGGAAAAATGGGGACAGGCATGGGGTGGTAATTATGGCAGTTGGGAAAACAGAATGGAGAAGAGGAGAAAAATGAGTAGAGCAAGGAGGGGCACAGGAAATAGGTGAGAATGGCGGTAGAGGCAGATGATTGACAGAGGGAGTTACAGAGGATGAGGTGACAAAGAATGGACTGGTTTCAGAATAGCAGCCGTGTTAGTCTGTATTCGCAAAAAGAAAAGGAGTACTTGTGGCACCTTAGAGACTAACAAATTTATTTGAGCTTAAGCTTTCGTGAGCTACAGCTCACTTCATCGGATGCATTCAGTGGAGTGAGTTGTAGCTCACGAAAGCTTATGCTCAAATAAATTTGTTAGTCTCTAAGGTGCCACAAGTACTCCTTTTCTTTTAAAGAATGGACTGGAAAACAGTGATGTGATAGGAGAGAGAGGCCGAAGAAGAAATCACCTAACTGGGAGAAAATGCTATAAGAAAACAGTGGCCCTCAGAAGGAGAGAAATGCATGTTTGAGAGAACAGAAAACAAAAAAGATGCATCTTTACAGTTGTGTTTCATATTCTCAGCGTATCACAGGGAATACAAATTGACACAAGCCATGTCAATTTATGGAAATGAACATGGAAATTAGTTGTAACCCTAGAGCTCCTGGCAACTTGCTAGTATAGCCCTCAGTACCACAAAGGTGGTGCTTCTCTGCTCAAGTTATCTCTGCTAATAAGGCCCTTTCTCTGACCCTGTTTTCCCCCCTACAGAGCCTCAGCTAAAAGTGTTCATAGATAGATTTCTTTCTCCAGTTTTATATTAGTAACCTACAGTAGAGTTCAGCATGTCGGATTTTCATCTATATTTGGGGAAAGAGCTGTTTTTAATAATGGCACTAGCTCTTGTTACAGCTGTGCTTAGGAGGGGAAAAAAGTGTATTTCTTATATAGTAGGCAGCTATAAACAATGTATATCAACTCTAATTTGCTCCTTTGGTATGCTTATGGAAGAGGCTTCTAATCTAAAATGCACTGTGAGAAAGAGGGGTCTTTAGTGAAGAAGGTGCTTCAATGGATTCTGTATCCGGGAGCTGACTGTAAACCCATTTTGTGGCAGAACATGTGGCAGACAGTAAATACAGGTCTGGCTCCTTACCAACTATATCCTACAGCAGGGGTTCTCAGACTGGCAGTCGGGACCAATCAGTGGGTCGTGAGGTGTCAGCCTCCATCCCCAAGCCCCACTTTGCCTCCAGCATTTAAAATGTGTTTTTAATTTATAATTAAATAAATTATACTCTCTCAGAGTCTTGCTGTGTGAAAGGGGTTACCAATACAAACATTTGAGAACCACTGTCATACAGTAAGGACATCCTATAACAAGTTGATTTAGATGAGATTGTGGTGTGGCAAAATAGCAATAGCATGTAACTGATTAACCAAGAAAAACATGAATGAATTTAACCTAAATTATGGACTGGATCCACTAAGTGCTATAACTTTATGCTGATTTACATCAGCTGAAGATCTAATTTATGGATAATCAAACTGTTTAATGAAGACTTCTGTACAAAAGAAATTTTTTATTGGACATAGACTTTTAAATATTACACTTGGCAAACATTTAGAAGAAGAGGTTACTGACCAGTAACTAGAGGTTCTTTCAGATGTGTGGTCCCTATTTGTATTCCAAACACTGGTGCGCAGGCGTGCCATGTGCGTGAGCTGGAAGTTTTTTCAGCAGCAGTGTCTGTTGACCTGCATGGCCTCCTTATGACGCCACATGCTCTGTGTGAGGTTATAAGAGGCTATGTGGGGTGACACACCCTCAGACTTCCTCTTACCGCAGCATACAGTCTCTGCAACAGAGGGGAAGGTGGGCAGGTACTGGAATACAAATAGGGACCACGCACCTTGAAGAACCTCCAGTTACTGGTAAGTAACCTCCTCCTCTTCTTCAAGTGATGGTACCTATATGTATTCCAAATGTGGGTGAGTACGGAGTAATGATCAGCTTGGAGGGTGCGAGGACATAATGGAGAAGACCTGCTGTAGGACAGCGTGTCTTATATTGGCTTCTGTGGCTGCCTACTAGTTGATGGCATAGTGCGCTGTGAAAGTGTGGACAGAGCGCCACGTTGCCACATGGCAGATCTCGTGCCAAGGGACATCTGCCAGGGAGGCAGAGATAGTCGCATGTGCCTGCATGATTCTGCCAGGTGGTGTTGCTTTGGAGCGTGCATAGCATTCTGTAATGCACTTAGAGATCCAATTGGAAATGTGATGAGAGGGTTTGCCCTCTCAATCATTCCACTGTGCCAGAGTTGGGCAAACTATGGCTCACAGGCCACATCCAGACTGTGGGACCCTCCTGCCAGGCCCCTGAGCTCCTGGCCCAGGAGGCTAACCCTCGGCCCCTTCCTCACTGTTCTCCCTGCCCTGCAGCCTCAGCTCACTGCACCGCTGGCACAATGCTCTGAGCAGTGGGGTTGTGAGCTCTTGTCAAGTAGTGCAGCTGCAGAGCCGCGCCTTGACCCGGTGTTCTGTGCGGTGGCGTGGCTGGCTCCAGCCGGGTGGTGCAGCTGCCTGTCCTGGTGCTCTGGGTGGCATGGCTTAGCACCTCCAGTGCTACAGGCAGCATGATAAGGGAGCAGGGAGGGCTGGATAGAGGGTAGGGGAGTTCATGGTGGTGGTCAGGGGCAGGGGTGTGGATAGGGGTTGGGGCAGTCAGAGGGCAGCGAACAGGGGGGTTGAATGGGGGAGGAGTCCCGGGGGGCAAGGGGCAGTTAGGGGTGGGGGGACCAGGGCCAGTCTGGGAGAAGGGGTGGTTGGATGGGGCGGGATCCTGGGGGGGCAATCGGGATTGAGAGGCAGGACTGGATGTGGCAGCGGGGGGCAGTCAGGGCGGAGGTTCCGAGGGTGGTTAGGGGACAAGGAACGGGGGGGTTGGATGGGCCAGGAGTCCTGGGGGTGGGGGGATGTCAGGGGGTGAGAAGCAGGGGGGGGGTCGGATAGGGGCCAGGGGCCTTGCCATGCCTGGCTGTTTGGGGAGGCACAGCCTCCCCTAACCGGCCCTCCATACAATTTCAGAAACCTGATGTGGCCCTCAGGCCAAAAAGTTTGCCCGCCCCTGCACAATGCCTACAAAGAGGTGTGGGGAGGCGTGACAGGTGTGAGTCCTATTCAAGTAGAAGGCCAGTGCCCTGCAGACATCCAGGGAGTGCAGCGTCCTGTTTAGGATGGAAGACTGGGAGATGGATAGACTGGTTGAGCGAAAACTTGGAGATGACCTTTGATTGGAACTTAGGAGGAAGGCATAAGGAGACTTTCTCTTTATGGAAAACTGTATTGGGGCGGGGTGGAAGAGAGCAGGTCAGCCACCATGACTGCTAGTTTGCTGACCCGCCAGGCAGAGGTGATGGCCACCAGGAAGAGGACTTTCATGAATAGATGGGCCAGGATGCATGTGATCAGGGGGTTGAATGGAGGCTGGGTGAGTTTAGGCAGACAACATAAGGTTGAGGTACCAGGAGGGAGTAGGGGTAAGGAATGGTGGGAAGCAGTTTGTTAGGCTACTCAGAAACCAGGTAGCAGGAAGATGGGTAAATATATTGACCAGCCATCCCTGGGAGGAAGGTGCTGAGTGCCACAAGGTGGATGCAGATTGAGTTCTTGAGCTCCAGGAGATAGTCTAGGATGATGAATACAGAGACAGTGGAGGGAGAGGTCCTGGTGGTGCACCCAGGAGGTGAAGCACTTACATTTTGTGGCATAGCATGCCCTCGTAGATTCCCGCCTACTGTGTATAAGAATACAGCAGACGGGTGATGAACAGGCACTGTCTATGCATTTGCCCCATCCAAAAATCAGACCGTCAGCTGGAGCAGGCCTGGGTTGGCAAACCCTACTGTGGTCCTGTGTGAGAAGGTCTAGCCTGTTGGGGAGGTTGATCAGTGGGCAGGCTAACAGCTGAGTAGCTTGAGAAATCAGAACTGTTGGGGCCAGCACAGGGCTATAAGGATGACCCTCGCCAGATCTTGGTAGGTCCTACAGAGGGAATGGGGGAAAAAGAGTACAGAAGGTTGTCATGCCATGGAAGAAGGAGGGCGTCGCCTTGGAGTCCTGACCCCTGGCCCTCCCTGGAGAATTAGAGGGGAACTTGCAAAGAGATCCCAGAGGGGGGTGCCCCAGGTCTAGCACATGGTGCAGAGCATAGGGTTGTGGAGCTCCCACTCGTGGTTAGGTACCAAGTTCTGCTTAGTGCATCCACCAGGGAGTTCTGTGTCCCCAGGAGTCACGTCTCATGGAGCACAATGTTGTGGCAGAGACAACAGTTCCAGAGGTGGACCGCCTCTATGCAAAGTGACCGGAATCTGGTGCTACCCTGTCTGTTTATGTTTGCCATGGTGGTGGTGGTGTCTGAGAAGATCTGAATGTGTCGGTCGCAGAAAAGAGGCAGGAACACGTGGCAGGCCTGGAGGACTGCATGCAGCTCCAGCATGTTGATGTGCATGTGCGCTTCCCTGGCAGTCAACCTCCCCTGTGCATTGCAGCCCCCCAAATATGTGCCTCACCCTGTGAGGCGGCATCCATGGTGAGGGTGGCAAAAGGGGTGCCTCCAATCACCTTAGTAGGATCGGTCCACCAAGTGAGTGATGCATGGACCCAGATGGGTGTGATGTTGCACCCCATAATGCTTTATAGAAATATGCTTATGAATGTAAATATGACATAACTGGAATATGTTTTATGCTAGATATGCCATGTAACATATCTTTGCCAAGGTTATGTTCTAATGCATGTATTCATCCTATTAGTATGCATGTATCATTTTTATATCTAAAGTTATGAGTGTTGGCTCTATACTTGTATTTAAAATGTTTGCTGTAGAAGGCACCTAAGGCAGATTTGATCAACATGGTGTGAAGGAGTTATTCAAGTAAATGGAGTACGTGGTGAACAAGGGACCTTGATAGACACCAATCCACATCTGAGCTTTCCTGGTAACATCCCTGCCCATGTGACTCCAAGACTCCATCTTGTAGCTGGGATTTTACACAGGGAAGGGAGGGGTTTCTACGCTCAAGAGTGAAACTATATAAAGGCCTGGGACACCCCTCCATTTTGTCTTCAGCTGGCTCAAGAGGTAGCCACTCCAACCACAAAGGATACCTGAAAGAAACTGGAACAAAGGACAGTAACCACAGGGGTGTGAATGATAGCTGAACCCAGCCTAGAAGTAGACTAGTCTGTAAAAGAAGTTTACTAGAACATCTCTGAGGGTGAGATTTCATCTGTAATCACTTTCTTACTGTAGTAGGCTTAGACTTACGTGTTTTATTTTATCTTGCTTTCCAGTCCTACTTTTTGTATTTAATAAAATCACTTTTTACTTATTAATTAACCCGCAGTATGTATTAATACCTGGGGGGGGGGGTGGCAAACAGCTGTGCATACCTTTCTATCAGTGTTTTTGAGGGTGAAAAATTTATGAGTTTATCCTGTATAAGCTTTATACAGGGTAAAATGGATTTATTTGGGGTTTGGACCACATTGGGAATTGGGTATCTGAGTGCTGGAGACAGGAGCACTTCTTAAGCTGTTTTCAGTTAAGCCTGCAGCTTTTGGAGGATGTGGTTCAGACAGGGGTCTGTGTTTGTAGCAGGCTAGCGTGCCTGGCACAACCAGTCAGGGTTCTGGAGTCCCAAGCTGCCGGGTAAAACTGGCTCAAAGGCAGTCTCAGCATATCAGGTTGCAAGGGGGTTTCTGTGATCCAACCCGTCACAATGGGAATTGTCGAGGCTGACTCCAGGTGGTCTTAATGGAGCCTGTAGACAGAGAGGAGCCACAGTTGTAGGCAGCATATATGGAGACACGTGTGCGATGTCACATAGGTGTAGGCCACCATGTGGTTGAGGAGGCAGAGACAACTGCACACTATTGTGCATCAGTTGAAGCGCAGGATCTTCACGAGGGCAAGGAGGGTGGCGAATCAGTATGTCGGAAGGAAGTCTTGGCGCACTCCAAGGAAGTGGATTGTCTGAGTTGGGAGGAGCACAGATTTCTCCATGTTGACACACATGCCCAGTGGGGCCAGAAGCAAGCAGAGGGCTGTGACCACTGTCGCCACCTCTTGTGGTATGTCTTTATTGCAGAGTTAAATCAGGATCTTACTCAGGTGTTGCCCTTGTTCCCTTTCTGTTCACATACAAAACTTTGTATCATTTAAGTTTGGTGGTGCTTCAGCCTGAGCTAAGTGGCTTATCTAGGGCTGCAGGCTAAAACTCAAGTGAAGCTTTCACTCGGGCTAGTAACCTGCCCACTTTGCAGTGAGGACAAAGGCTAAATCACTTGAGTGCTGACACTTTTCCAGTGCCTTCTCACAATTCCTTGTGTATCAGTGCAGAAGGACAGAAAAATTCTTCCAGAATTCACCAGGAAAGAATCAGAGTGGTTCAGTTAACTGCAGCGTAAAGAACTATCAAAGGATATGTCCTGAGAAGTTGTCACACTATATATAGGTACAGTATATATGTATATATATATATATATATATGTACTATATATAAGTACAGCACCAGGGAGCACACAGTAATTCATCTGGAGATTTGCAGTGTGGCTGCACACACCCAGACTAGGCTAACTTGGATGATGGTCATGCAAATTAACTCTGCAGAGAAGAGGTACCTTTGATTCTCAGTCTTGCACTTCAGCCACAAGACTATCTCCTCTCACATGATTAATGGTAAAAAGGATCTTTACTTATAGGAAGGAGCAGCAATAATGGTGGTCATTTGGCCAACATTCCCTTGTTTAAAGTCCCTTTCATCAACACATATAACCAAGAAAGGGAAAACAGTTACAACACAGAGGACAACTCCACTGCAAATTTTAGTGTTGACATGTATGCTAAACTGGAAAATACCAGTTACAGAAAGGTTCCATGGTAAAGTTCCCACCTGTACTATATATTGCAACCATGTTCTAACTTGGTCTTTTAATTGGCTGAAGTACAAGGAATAGTTAAGGCCAAATCCTCATTCAGAATAATCAGAACAGCTCCATTTACTTAACTGGAGCTACACCACTTTACACAAGCTCAGGAGCGAAGCCATAATGACTACTGTTTGGCTATCCACTCACTACACTATCAATCACACAGGAAATGCTGTGGGAGAACCCATATATGAAAAGTGATAAAACATTTTATTCTGATTTATTATATGCCATTATTCATACTGCAGTCTGTAGCCTGATATCACTATATGTAACTATAAGAAAGAAAGAAAATGTAAATTTACCTGAGCAAGCCTAAGAGCTGGGTTAGCTGGCAGTGGTCGTGCAGGTACAGTTTGATGACAAGGTAGCTGGTGAAGGGGTGGTAGGACTCGCTGGGGTGTTTTTAACCTCAGTACATCAGATGGCTTTACAGGGTTACTGATATCAATAGTCTGATATGGTAGCAATCTTCTCGTACCATTTCTCTACAGAGCCATAAAATAATAAAATTTGTAGTTTTAAAAATTTCCAATTAATATTATGGATACAAACAATATTGTTTGAAACACTGTAATTTTTCTTGTTCTGCACTTGCTTTCCCCTTCCTTCCCTCCCTATTTTACTGTACCCCTAAACTCCTTTTCTGTAGCCAGAGAACAAGCAATTAACAACTTCCAGAAGCCTATTCAAACACTAATTCTTGGCTGTTCAGAAGGTAGCACTTCTGTCTGAGATGGCTGGCTGTATCCCAGAGACTAATTGTATTTCCTTTCAACGTTTGAAGTCTCCATCTGTTTGGAACTTGGAAGCCAAAGTGCATTTTGGGCCCACCTTTTCTGCTCTTGTTTAACTTGTTCATAGTTTTATACAATTTTAATACTTATTATCATTAAGTGTCATAATTACTTCAAACATACAGGAAATGTATATAAAATTCCAGTAATGATATTTTGACTGTTTAAGAACCCACCTGATGTATGTTTAAATTTTGTGGCTTTATGACTAGGTTTTTACTGAGAGTTGTGGTATGAACATGATTAGGCTCAAATGAACTGGAAGGCCTTGCTGGACTCACAGACCTGCAATACAAGTATACACTTATTGAATGCAACTTTGTTCTTAGAGCTTTACTTTTTTCACAGTATCTTTCTCAGAATAACATTTTGAAAGGGCTTTCTTATTTTTTCTCTCTATGGAAAACAAGAAAATGTAAAAATTTTCTAAAAATCTTGCAAGAATAAAAATATAGATTTTTTTGAAGCCACTAGTCTGTTAAATTAGCTCTTGCAATCTGTGGAAATGCAGCTTTATAGCACCCAAGAGACTGTTCTAATGAGTCTAACATTTAAGTAGTAATGACCTCACATACAGAAGTTTTAGCTCAGTTGACTGAGTTTAGATAAAAGGCCAAACCAGATAATGAAAATATTTCAAGCAATCCAAAAATCAAGGCAAAGTTTCCTTTACTTTTTAATTGCTTATCATGGAAAGCATAATAAAAAGGCATATAGTCAAACCCCATTTTATTTACTGACGTCAATGAAGTTGAAGTGAAGAAAGAACATTTCTGAAAAACTCATCTAAATTAATGAACGAATGAACTTTTAGTAAACTTGACTCAATGTCTCATATACACACCACAAGTATTGAGAAATGGAATGAGTACAGTCAATTTCTACTGAAGTTTATAAAAATGAGTGAGTAGTTAAGGAAAATTATCATACCTTAGTTTCTCTATTGTTGTCTTTTTATTTGTAAATAGCAGTCTAATCAAAGTTTTCCTTTTGAGATACATGATTAAACCAGCAACAATAAGGCACAGAATGGTTACGAGTATTCCTATGGTTAAACTTCTATTATCTGAAATAAAACACATTTTTTTGACTTGTGATGGGGTCAATTATGATGAACTCTGTGTGATATCAAGAGTGGGATATTGCTGGCTAGGGCTGCTTTCTAGCAACATACCAAATTAAATTATTAAATGATTGATTACTATTTCTCCTATGATTATGCTTGAACTTAATTCTCATATCATTTGTTTCTGTCAACTCCAAAACCAAAATGGTTAAATACACGCTGATAGACTCAGTCCATTCCTCAACTGTATAAATATCCAAAGCAGAAAACTGGAAAAAAAATACAGAGAGGTGCAGTAAAAGATGGAAGAGGCAATTAAATATCAACTCTCAGTGATACAAATATTAAAAACTTTGATAGTTTATTTGTTAGCTTCAATTTGAGATACTACTCAAAACTCAACAGCTGATAGCAAAATGGTTGTCTCTCAATTTACCAAAGTTTTTTCCCCTTCAAATGGATATTAGTGAAAGTGTAAAAATCAGTTGTCTTATGGTGGAAAAACATAATTCTTACCATTTAAGGGTCAAATGAAGTAATAAGACTACTCATGGTTATATTTATTTAAGACACTACAGAATGGCAATTTCTTTACCAGATTCACTGTATTCCAGTGGCCCACTTCACAGTGTTATTTGGATTGCATTACTCTGGATTTTACAGTCCAAATGTCAGCCCTTTACATTACAGGTTGGCAACTGCTGTGACAATGGTTATGCTCCTTGAGCTCAGTAACAACAGATGGATTGGAATAATGGGTGGCCTTTGCTCTAAATACAGCAATATGCAATAATGAATAATGCTGACAGCTTCTGCTCTTCCAAAACCAGAAAATGATCTAATCAAAGATTCCATCCAACCCAATCTGGAGAAAACCCTGCCAGAAGCGCGCACTCACTCTCTCTTTTATACTAATGGGGAGCTCCAGCTCAAGGTTCTCTGCTAACTGCAGCTGTGGCAGTATGGCAGGGGGAGTGGGAAGGTCTCAAGCCCTTAGAACTTTATACGTCAAAGCCAACATCTTAATCTCAATTTGGAAATCAAGGAGTAAGCAATGTAAGAATATTGTATCATGTGCTTGTGATGAGACACACCATTTAATGTGCAGGCCGCTGCCTCCTACACTGCCTTAGGTTTCCAGAATGATTTAAAGTGCAGTTTTGCGCAGAGTACATTGCAATAGTCTAATCTAAAGGTAACAAAGACATGAATCAATCATGCCTGCAAGGTTTGCAACTAAATAAAAAAAAACAACAAAAAACCAGCCACAGTGGTCGGGAAGAGATGGGAAAAAACTCTGGTAGATAGGTCTGCTATATGATCATCTGCTGGAGATGCAATAATACTCTAGAACTATAAACTCTAACAACGTATGGAATTTCTCACCCTCAGTAAAAAGTACAGTTATAATGCTTACAATGGCAACCTACCAGCATTATTTCAGTCTTATCCTGACTGAATTTCAGCCAGCTAGATTTTTAACGTACCCCAACCTCAACTAGACATTGGCCAATGCAATTGACAGTACTGATTGCATTGGCTGACAGCGACACAGAGCACTTTAGCTCAGAGTAAGAGTAATAAATCTCTTTCCAGTCCTAAAAGCTAAATAAAATGAGTAAACAGAGTATAGGCAATTACATTTAATTTATCTTTACATAACGATTCTGTTAAATATTTAGTACTGCTATTTAATAAAGATATAGTGTGCTGAGTACACAGATTTAGTAAAAGTTAGCTGGTTAGTAAAGTTAGTAAAATCAGTAACTAAAGACAAATCAGGTTGTGTGTCTCATTTAACTAAGGTAAATGACTGTTTCTCTTTATTGAGTTAATCCTTCTACCATTTGATTTACAGATGTGCAAACTATTCAGGACATAATCCGAACCTTGTATCAACTGCTCATATTTAAATCACAGATGTCAGGGAAGAAAAAGCTCCCCTAGCAATTTCTATATTTGTTTATTCCCAGTACTACTGAGTATAGCATGGTCATTGAAAATAGATGGCAAAAGTATCATGATATATACAACTGCAGAAAACTATTTTAAAAGTAACATTAAAGGGCTTCCTTTCAAAGTAGAGAATTGAATTATTGAAGACACCCCATATTTGCCTTCTCCCCAGTTACTTCTATGTATTGCAGCACATTCTACATGATATGTACAGTCAGATTTTGTAATTCCCTGCACTACTTAGCCATAGCAAGGTAAGTTTAAGAAGGACTTACGTTAGAGCACACCTGGAAAAATGAGAATATTTACACATTAATAACTGTACTTGGCTCACTCTTGAGCTCAGTTTCTTTACTATTTTGTTGGAAGTTTGGTGTTTGAATAAAATCTTTCTTCCTCAGAACCCAGAATCTTCTTTCTGCTATGTCCTGCAGTGAAATCATGTCATGTTGTTGCCATGGAAATGACTGTGAGGTCACTAGTTCAGCATTACAATTCACTGCAGGATCCAGTATGTAGAGAATACAATCCAATTTATTTTTGAATAGCATTATTCATGATAAGAGCTCAGATTACTTCCCAGGAAATCATAGGCCACATATGCAAATGTTAGTAGACTACGGGCCTAATTCTCCTGTCACTGATATAAATTAGAACTCCACTGAAATCACTAACCTTATGGTACTCTGAAATGTAACATGTATCTAAGGATTATCAACACATATTGAAAAAATCTGTGTCTGGCTAGAGGAGAAATAGCATGCAATGGCCAGTATTTCAGGGATTACTCATAGAGAAATAGAAGGCACAGGGTACAGGAAATATATATATCTTCCATTATCATCAAATTTTCAAAATATATGAAAGTTAAATGGATTTATGTTTGTGACATATTCAGAAGTTTCCCCCACTATAAAAGCCACCATATCACAGTTACTTATTTTTCTGGATTTGTCATATTCTGAGGTTCCGATTTTTAAAAGTGCATGAATGCAAATCAGTTAATAGCATGCATGAATGTCTGGTCACATGAGTGCACAAATTCCCGATTTGCACTTGTAATGATAGTAATTTCAGGCTTACATTAGGCACACAATTGTGGGTGTGGCTTTGCATGCACAAACTGTACAAATACATTATTGAAAATCAGTCTCATAATTCATAGAGTATAAAGCTAGAAGGACCACTGTAACCATCTAGTCTGCCCTCCTATATAACATAGGCCAAAGAACTTACTTGAATTATTTTCTTTTTGAATTAGAGAATATCTTTCAGAAAAACATCCAATCTTGTTTTAAAAAATTGCTAGTGATAGAGAATCCACCACGATACTTGCTAAATTGTTCCAGGGATTAATTACCCTTACTGTCAAAAATCTGCACTTTATCTGTAGAGTGAATTTGTCTAGTTTAAACTTCCAGCCTTTAGATCTTGTTATATCCTTGGTCTGCTAGATTGAAAAGCACATTGTCAATTTTTTGTTCCTCACATAGGCACTTTCAAACTGTGACCAAGTCATCTGTTATCCTGTTTGTTAAATAGATTGAGCTCCTTGAGTCCATCACTGTAATACATGTTTTCCAATCCACTAATCATTCTTGTGGATCTGTTCTTAACCCTCTCCAATTTATTATCAACATCCTTCTTGAATTGTAGACCCCAGAACTGGACACAGTATTCCAACAGCGGTTACATTAATGCCACATACTTATCCTTAATACTACTCGAGATGTTTTGTTTATGCATCCAAGGATTACATTAGCCCTTTTGGTCAAAGTGTCACACTAGGAGCTCATGTAGAGCTGATTATCTACCATAAACTCCAACTCTATTTCCAGGTCAGAGTCCCGCATTCTGCAAGTTTTGCCAGCATTCTTTGTTTACATTTGACCATATTAAAATACACATGGTTTGCAAGTAATCCAGTTCGTTCTGTATCCGTGACCTGTCACCTTCATTATTTACCACTTCCACAGTCTTTGTGTCATAAATGAATATTAAGTTTTCTTCGAGGTCATTGATAAAAATGTTAGATAGCGTCAAACCAAGAAACAATCTCCAAAACCCACTAGAAACACACCTGGTCAATGATGATTCCCTGTTTGCAGTTACATTTTCAGACCTCTCCGTTAGCCAATTAACGTGTGTGAGGATAATTCTTTATTCTAGTTTTTTAATCAAAATGTTGTGTGGTCTCAAGTCAAATGCCTTACAGAATTTTA
Source organism: Dermochelys coriacea (assembly GCF_009764565.3). Classification (NCBI taxonomy): domain Eukaryota; kingdom Metazoa; phylum Chordata; order Testudines; family Dermochelyidae; genus Dermochelys; species Dermochelys coriacea. Next base: position 104,480,453 of record NC_050074.1, on the reverse strand, counting down.
AGTAAATTACATCAACACTGTTACCTTTATCATCCAAACTTGTAATCTCATCTGGAAAAGATATTAAGTTAGTCTGAGAAGATTTATTTTCCATAAACCCATGCTGATACAGTGATGCTGTAGTCAATGGAGGATGCTTTGGAGTTTGATGTATCTCAAGGTAGATCAGAAACACTGTCTCTCTCTCTTTTATGGTAATATGATAAGAGACTCAATAAATATGTGAAAAGAACAGGAGTACTTGTGGCACCTTAGAGACTAACAAATTTATTAGAGCATTTGTTAGTCTCTAAGATGCCACAAGTACTCCTGTTCTTTTTGTGGTTACAGACTAACACGGCTGCTACTCTGAAACCAATAAATACGTGGGAACTGTTACAGAGTACCCTGTAAGCCCTTACAGCAGTTGAAAAGTTAAGTTACTTGCTCATGTCCACCACTGAGTTAGGGTTAAAACTTGAGTTCCTGGTTCGTAATCTTGTGCTCACACCAATATACCATCGCCCCACATCCCGGAACTACCTAACTGGATAATGTACTCTTAAAAACAAACAAAATCTCTGGGTTGTTGTGTTCTTAATTATGCAGTAACATTGCTACAATCAACTGGCAGTGTTTTTTCTTCATTAAATTTTAATTAGTGCCAATTCATTTGGACTAGCTTGCCCAATTTATTGACAGTTTTGCAGTCTCAGTACCTATTTCAATAAAACCCATTTGGATTTTTCCTTTCTACCATGGAATGGCAGGAAAGCACCAGCTATTACTAACCTGCTTGTCTGGTTGGTCCACTGTCTATGCTGCCGCCAAACCCTGGCTTGTCACAATGGGGAGGGGCCCAGTCAGCTTCGCAGTGACAATTTTTTTTATTGTTACAGACCTTCAAAATAAAATGAAGACATATTAAGTAATATGAAAAGTTATTCCAGGCAACTTAGATTGAATCTTATCAGACTAGATGAGCTTTCACGCAGGGTAGATGCATGGAGAATAAAGTTCATGTCACAACAGGAACACATCCAAATCAGCCTGCTGCCACCACCTCGATTAAATACAATTACTTACACATTTTTCAAAATGTGTATATCCTAATAGCAATGTGGAACCTAAATCACTATTCCCGTATTGATAACTTGAACTGTAAGTGCCATCTAGTACCTCTATTGGAACTATAAACCTCAGAGCATCAAAGAGGAGTGGTGTTCATCTTCAATCATCCAAAATAACACTCAGTACAGTCGTCTTCAGTGTCTCCCTTTCTCCTCTCCAGCAGGAGCCCCACTTTCTCACAACTCCTGTTCTTTCTCCCTTGAAAGGAACAAGATTCCTCTCACCTTCCTAATGCCCCAACAATGCCTGAGCAGCTTGCTTCCTGGTCCCAGTCCTAACCTATCTGAGCTGGACTGCCTAGTGATACTGTCACTTCTCAGGCCTTAGCTCTAAGGGTGACCAACATTCTCAGCCAAGGGAGGGGACAGGGAACTGGAAGCAGGACAGAGTTTAATCACACTGGGTATGCAGGTTGGAGGAAGAGGGATCTTGACAGATGAGAAGGATGGTGCAAGGTGGGCACCTCTGCAGAGACCTGACCTGCCCCAGGTTCCTGTGACAAAAACTTTTCCTCTTGACAATAGATTTGCATGACCTGCAGCATGAGGGAGCACCAAGGGACAGACCCAATAGGGTAATAACAACCTGTTTCCATTGCACAAGGGAGAATGAGCTAACAGGATTCCAGTGCTTTATTCTTGAGAGAGATACTAAAAAGAAAAAAAAAGGGACCTTCAGCTCTCCAACGAAGGGCTAGCTCTTTAGTTCTCGCCCAGAGGAAGACCCTCTCCTCCCATCCAAACGAGGTGCTGCCGGGATTTTAAGTAGCGGCTAATGATGCAGCTTTGCCATTATGGTACAATTGAACAAGATAAACATTGTGCTGCATAGGGTTACACTTTATCACTCTCACACTCTTGCACTTATGGCAAGGTACTAAGGGGGTCCCTTAGTCCTACTAACATTGATCATCACTGCTCTGCAGGAACTTTTGCCATGGGAAAACTTGACAACAGATTGATCAGTAGAATCCTGCTTAAGACAATCTAGTTAGGTCAAATAACCTCTCAAGATGCTTTTTCTGAGGAAGCCAATTTGCATGCTTTCAGTAAGGCCGTATTTTGGGGAATCTGCACAGTTCAATAAAAACAATCATTTACTCAGCCTTCGCTTCCTCTCACAGTACTTTTAAAGGAAATATTCCAGAGTCATATAAAACATTACAACTGATTTGTTTTCACCATATAGGAGGACAATTAAAAATATCATTTAGGCTACAGTAATTTATAAATTAACGCTCTACAAGGATTACCATCTACAACTCTGCAAATTCTTGTTTGTGTTCTCCATAGCACTGACGTACAAGTGCCAATCTGTAAATCGATGCTTATTTCCACACATTGACAAAAAACAGTTACTTACCTTTTGTAACTTGTTCTTTGAGATGTGTTGCTCATGTCCATTAGATTCTAGGTGTGTGTGTGCGCCCACGTGCATGGTCATCAGAGATTTTTGCCTTAGCGATATCCATACAGTCGGCAGTGGCGCCCTCTGGAGTGCCGCGCTCATGTGTTGGTATATTAGGAGCCACCGGCCCTACGCCCTCTCAGTTCCTTCTTGCCAGCAACTCTGTCAGAGGAGTAGGAGGACAAGTAATGGAATGGACATGAGCAACCCATCTTGAAGAACAACAGTTACGAAAGCTAAGTAACCATTTTCCTTCTTCAAGTGCTTGCCCATGTAGATTCCATTCTATGTCACTCACAACCAGTATTCATGGAGGTACGGCTTATAACACTGCTCTACTGAAGACAGCATCATCTCAGGCTTGCTGGGTAAGTTCATAATGAGACGTGAAAGTGTGAATAGATGACCAGGTAGCAGCCCTGCAGATATCTTGAATCGGCACTTGGGACAGGAAGGCCACCAATGAGGCTTGCGCCCTTGTTGTCTGGGTGGTTACAATCACCAGTGGAGGCACTTTCACCAGATCATAGCAAAACAGATGCAGGAGGGGATCCATGATGAATTCTTCTGGGCAGATGTTGGAAGACCTTTCATCCTGTCCGCCACCGTGACAAACAAGTGCATCGACTTATGGAATGGCTTGGTCCTTTCGATGTAAAAGGCTATACTCTCCTGCTGTCCAGAGAGTGTAATTTACACTCCTCATCTGACTTATGAGGCTTTAAAAAGAAGACAGGTAAGTATATGTCCTGGGTTGTATGAAATTGTAAAACAACCTTGGGCAGAAAGCAGTGTGCAGTTGTAGCTGGACCTTGTCCTTGTAAAATGGAATTAGACCTTCCAGGAGAGTAGAAGAAGGGAGTAGGAAGCCAAAGGTTCAAAAGGGGGACCCATGAGCCGCTTCAATATGAGATTCAGGTCCCAAGGAGGGACAGGGTCATGAACATGGGGATAGAGTCACTCCAGACCTTTAAAAAACCTGACCATCATGATGTTAGCGAAGACCAACCTGCCCTGGAATGGAGGCTGGAAGGCCGAAATAGTGCCAAGTGGACCTTAACTGAGGAAAGAGACAGGCCCTGGAGCTTGAGGTGCAGAAGGTAGTCCAAGGTCAACCACAGCGAAGCCTGCTTGCGCTGGATACCCTGGTCAGGGCCAGATTAACTCTCCTATGGGCCTGGGACCATTTGATTTTGTGGGGCCCCTGTATACAAGTCTTTTTCCTAATTTAAAACAAAATGATCACAATTATGACATCGAGGCTATTAATGCTGTATTAAACTTGCCTTTTAATTAACATAAAGCCCTTCTGTGGTTACATTTCAGTCTGAAAACACATAAAATATAGTTAAGTTAATTCAAAATAGCCTACTTCTTACCTTAGAACAGCTGTTATATTAGTTTCTTTCTGGGAGGGAGTTTGGGTGCAGGAAGGGGCTCCAGGCTGGGGCAGAGTGTTGGGGTGCAGTAGAGAGTGAGGGGTGTGGGCTCTGGGAGGGAGTTTGGTGCAGGAGGGCATTTGGCTCAAGTGTCCTTAAGTCCATGCAGCCTCGCATCTGTCTGCTCAGAGAAGAGACCGCTCCCATCGAACGGGAGGTCCTGGATGGAGGACTGCATCTCCCGGGACAGACCTGCGGATTGAAGCCAGAAACTGCACCTAATTGCCATGGCTGAGGCACCAACCCTGGCTGCCAAATCGTCCGCGTCCCAGGCCATCTGGAGGGAGGTCCTTGCCACTGTGGTACCCTCCTCCAAGATGGTAGTGAATTCTTGGGCCAAGCCCTGGGGTAGTGAGTCTTTAAACTTTTTGAGGGAGTCCCACAGATTAAAATTGTATCTCCCCAATAAAGCCTGGTGATTTGACACCCTAAACTGAAGGCTGGCTGTCAAACTTTCAAAAGCATGTTAAATAAAGTGTCAGGCTGCTCTGCCATTTCTTCCACCTCCAGGCCCAAGTTCAAAGCCACTCTTCTGAGGAAGGCTTGGTGCTCCTTAAAGTCATCAGGAGGTCTGGCGCTTGAGAGCCTGCTACTGCCTTGTCTGGTGACAAGGATGAGAATTAGACCACTGCAGGGAGGGTCTGGGACGTTGTCCCCCAGGGGGGAAGGTTCTTTTGGAGTGGGTGCCTGCTCCTCTACTGTAGTATCGGATTCTGCTCTGAGCACCAAGCCCGGTGCCATCGGTGCTGTGGGTTGCTTTTCTGAGGCAGCAAGGAAGGAGTGATGCGAGAAGGGCATTGGCATGCCTCATATGTTCCAATATGACCACTGCGCCTGCCACTGGCCCTGCTGCCAGGTCGGCACTGTGGAAGCCGAGGTGGTCTCGGGCGGCCAAAAGGGCTGCTGCTGTCATGGCGAGGGGCTGAAATCCTATTCTGATCTGGACGAGCCCCTTCCAGGGACCAGGGTGGGGCCGTAGAAGCTTGTGTCTGGAAGTTGACCATAGCCATGGAAGACTGATGCCTCGAATTGAAGGACTGGTGCCGCTCCAAAGACCAGTACTGGCAGCAGGGAAATCAGTGCCATGCCAATGACTGATCCTATTTCAGAGGGGAACGATGCACCGATGGAGATCTACGCCGAGGGGTAGGCTGGCAGGAGGATGATCTGCATCAGATGTATGGAGACCACGTCTCACCATAGGCACATCAATGGTGATCGCAAGCGCGGTGCTGGCAACCTGGGCTGTCTGACAGGAGACTTAGGTTGTGGAGTCAGGGATCCCAGCCACAGACATGGGGAATGCTGCATCTGCTCTGGGGACCAACAGTATTTGGCTTCCCTCTGAGGAGGTCTCATGGCTGGCTTACCCCTTTGGGAAACCTTAGCTGGATCCAACACCATGCGCTACACTGGTGGTGCTGGGAGAGCTCTCTGATCCCTGGCCACCGGGAGGGCCTCAGACGTCGACGGCCCTCCCAAGTGTCTGGGTGCCCTCCCACTCCCGGGAATTGGTGGTGGATCCTTAAGGGGGACTGGGGCATCCAGCCGGAGAGGTACCCCCTTGTGCCTCCGGAGTGGACAGGTAGCCTCAACTGGGTCCTTTGCTCAACAAGGGTTCCCTTGACCCTTCTTCCTCAGTGCTGGGGAGTCTCGTTTCTTCAAATGCTTCTTGGGCACCGGTGAAGGGGAGCAGGGCCAGGCAGAGCCCAGTGTTGGCGGTGCACTATGCACCAGGGTGAAGGTGCTGGGCGTAGAGTCAGAGTGGGAAGGTGCTGATGCCGGGCGAAGTGCAGCCTCATGAGGAAGGCCCTTAGACAAATGTTGTGCTGCTTCTGAGTTTGAGGACAAAAGTTCTTGCAAATGCGACACTTATCCTTCATGTGCGACAGCTGGTATGGGGGTCACTAACAACAATAGGCCTATTGCAGGCAGAACAAGGCTTAAAACCTGGGGACCAGGGCATACCCCGCTCTGGGGCTAAATCCCCGCTGGGACTTTAACTTACTAAGTAACACTACTTAACACTTACCTATTGTAAAGAAACAATATACAAAGCTAACAACGAGAGTTAGAGAGAACCACTATTCACTTGCAAGGCAAGGGGAAGGCACTCTGACCAACCATCATGGCTGGTAAGAAGGAACTGAGAGAGCATAGGGCCTGCAATGCCTAATATACTGACACATGAGCACAGCACTCCAGAGGGCGCCACTGCCGACCCACAGATACCGCTAAGACAAAAATCTCTGACAACTGTGCACGTGGGCACTCACACTCCTAGAATGGAATCGACAAGAGCAAGCACTTGAAGAAGTTATATTATCATTGACTCTGCAAACTTTTTCAAAACACAAGCTATTAATTATAAAAAGGGATTTTTAGTTCCTATAGTTCTTGAAGCATGATTTCTGTTGGCACAGACTTTCACAGAAACAAATGAACCAATCATGCAGAAAATCAAAATTAAAATGATGTAGTTTGAAATAATTAACACCTTCATGAAAAATATATGTAGCTCACGAAAGCTTATGCTCTAATAAATTTCTTAGTCTCTAAGGTGCCACGGGTACTCCTTTTCTTTTTATGAAAAATATAAATTGTGTTTAAAAACATTTAGGTGCTCTTTATCGCTAAAAAGTTTTGTGAACTGAAATAGATTTAGATTTAAACAAGTTATGATAACCCCTCTCATGTAACTTTCATAGAATCGTATCACTGGAAGGGATCTCAGAAGGTCATCTAGTCCAGTCCTCTGCACTCACGACATGACTAAACATTATCTAGACTATCCCTGACAGGTGTTTGTGTAATCTGCTCTTAAAAATCTCCAATGATGGAGATTCCACAACCTCCCTAGGCAATTTATTCCAGTGCTTAGCCACCCTGACAGGCAATTTTTCCTAATGTCCAACCTAAACCTCCTTTGCTGCAATTTAAGCCCATTTCTCCTTGTCCTATCCTCAGAGTTTAAGGAGAACAATTTTTCCTCCTTGTAACAACCTTTTATGTACTTGAAAACTGTTACATCCCCTCTCAATTTTTTCAATCTTCCCTCACAGGTCATATTTTCTAGACCTTAGTTGCTCTTCTCTGGACTTTCTCCAATTAGTTCACATCTTTCCTGAAATGTGGCACCCAGAACTGGATACAATACTCTGGCTGAGACCTAATCAGCATGGAGTACAGCAGAAGAATTACTTCTCATGTCTTGCTTAATAACACTCCAGTTAATACATTCAAGTAGGATGTTTGCTGTTTTTGTAACAGTGTTACACTGTTGACTCATATTTAGCTTGTCATCCTCTAGGACCCCCAGATCCCTTTCTGTAGTTCTCCTTCCTAAGCAGTCATTTCCCATTTTGTATGTGCACAGTTGATTGTTCCTTCCTAAGTAGAGTACTTTGCATTTGTTCTTATTGAATTGCATCCTATTTTCTTCAGACCATTTCTCCAGTTTGTCCAGATCATTGTGAATTTTAATTATATCCTCCATAGCATTTGCAATCTCTCTCAACTTGGTATCATCTGCAAACTTTATTAGTGTACTCTCTGTCATTATCTAAATCACTGATGAAAATATAGAACAGAACCAGACCCAGAACTGATCCCTGTGGGACCCCACTCAATTTGCCCTTCCACCTTGCCTATGAACCACTGACAACTACTATATAGGAACAGTTTTCCAACCAGTTATGCACCCACCTAGCTCCATCTAGGTTTTATTTCGATAGTTGTTTATGAGAAGGTCATGCGAGACAGTATCAAAAGCCTTACTGAAGCCAAGATATACCATGTCTACTGCTTCCCCCCATCCACAAGGCTTGTTACCCTGTCAGAAAAAGCTATTAGGTTGGTTTGACATGATTTGTTCTTGACAAATCCACGCTGACTATTACTTATAGCCTTATTATCTTCTAGGTTGTTCACAAATTGATTTGCTTAATTATTTGCTCCATTATCTTTCTGGGTACTGAAGTTAAGGTGACTGGTCTGTAATTCCCCTGTAATTCATACACTGCAGTCAGCATGGTTTTGCTATTTTTTTAATTTTAACCCTTTTTGAAGTGCTTTTTGAAAAATCTCAATTCAGATGCATACTATAACTCACTGCTGGGACCACAGAGAAACAATTTGTTTGAAATGTTAATAGGAAATTCTTCATGAAGGAAGGGTAGGCTTAAAATCACTTTGAAGATGACACAATTCCTTTTCATCACAGAATGTTAATTTAAAAAAAGATAAATTACTACTGGATCAATTTTTTTTGTTAAATAAAAATCACATTTAATTTCTCGCAGTGTATAAAGGACACTGAAAATTAATATCTTTAGAGTGAAATGATGAAAAGACTTTGACTGATATATTACAAAGAATCATAGATTCCAGAGCTGTTACAAATGAATGATTTATTGCTCAACTGGGTATTGACTGACTGCAAAAAATTGTTTCTGTAATACTTACTCCACGTCCATGGCATTTTGTTGCACATTCATGAACACCAAATATACTAGTATTTTGGCACCGGCGATTAAGACAGATCTGCAAAATGAGAAAGAACAGCTTTAATCTTGCTGAAAAAAACATACCAAGGGTGCACACAGTAAACTATTATATCCTTACAGCTACATTTGTTCATCTATCACCTTTCCCGTAGCAATTATACTGATTTGCCTATGCAGCAACTGATTTCACACCAGTGGAGTTATCCCTGATTTACAGCAATGTAAAGGAGATCAGAATCAGAACCTATGGCCCAGATTTTTAAAGATATTTAGGTGTTGCACTGAGTGTTGAAATGTGTAACTGGTTCAGGAGCCTAAGTTTCATTTTCAAAAGGAATTTAGGCACTTATGCGCCATGCATGACAGTCAATGGGATTTGGGCTTCTACATGCCTAAATCACTTTTGAAAACAAGACTTAGGTTCCTAAATCAAAAAAGAAAAGGAGTACATGTGGCACCTTAGAGACTAACAAATTTATTTGAGCATAAGCTTTCGTGAGCTACAGCTCACTTCATCGGATGCATTCAGTGGAAAATACAGTGGGGAGATTTATATACATAGAGAACATGAAACAATGAGTGTTACCATACACACTGTAATGAGAGTGATCACTTAAGATGAACTATTACCAGCAGGAGCGCGGGGGGGGGGAGAAAACCTTTTGTAGTGATAATCAAGGTGGGCCATTTCCAGCAGTTGACAAGAACGTCTGAGGAACAGTGGGGGGAGGGGGGTATAAACATGAGGAAATAGTTTTACTTTGTGTAATGACCCATCCACTCCCAGTCTCTATTCAAACCTAAGTTAATTGTATCCAGTTTGCAAATTAATTCCAATTCAGCAGTCTCTCGTTGGAGACTGTTTCTGAAGTTTTTTTGTTGAAGAATTGCCACTCTTAGGTCTGTAATCAAGTGACCAGAGAGATTGAAGTATTCTCCGACTGGTTTTTGAATGTTATAATTCTTGACGTCTGATTTGTGTCCATTTATTCTTTTACGTAGAGACTGTCCAGTTTGACCAATGTACATGGCAGGGGGGCATTGCTGGCACATGATGGCATATATCACATTGGTAGATGCGCAGATGAACGAGCCTCTGATAGTGTGGCTGCTGTGATTAGGCCCTATGATGGTGTCCCGTGAATAGATATGTGGACAGAGTTGGCAATGGGCTTTGTTGCAAGGATAGGTTCCTGGGTTAGTGGTTCTGTTGTGTGGTGTGTGGTTGCTGGTGAGTATTTGCTTCAGGTTGGGGGGCTGTCTTAAGCAAGGCTGTCAGTTAGGCATTGTGACGCTGAGCGCAGCAATGTCTAAATACATTTAAAAAGTATGTTCTTTTTATTACCATCCTTGTAAATCCTTGGGGTTCAAATCCACTTCAATCCCAGGTCAGAATAAAGGTTGGTATCACTCTTGACTAGCATGCAGGGTATTGCAAGATTGAATTTCAGATATATCTGATATCGAAGGCTGTATCCTGAGCTAGTGCTAATCTGCATAGTTCCACTGACTTCAATGGAGCTACACCAGTTTACACTAGGTAAAGATTTGTCTCTTAGTTTTTGAAAATTAACAATTACTAAAACACTTTATTATTTACGTAATTGTGTTCTTATTCTTCCAGAATTATGAACATGCCAAAGTGGATTCTTTCATGTACTTGAACTGGCTGTATTAGAATTCTCACAAGCCAACAGACCACTTCCTGAATTAAAAGATCGGATCCTCTGCTGGTATAAAGAAAAGGAGTACTTGTGGCACCTTAGAGACTAACAAATTTATTAGAGCATAAGCTTTCGGGAGCTACAGCTCACTTCATCGGATGCATCCGATGAAGTGAGCTGTAGCTCACGAAAGCTTATGCTCTAATAAATTTGTTAGTCTCTAAGGTGCCACAAGTACTCCTTTTCTTTTTGCGAATACAGACTAACACGGCTGCTACTCTGAAATCTGCTGGTATAAACTGACATAGCTCAATTTACACCAGTATGTGGAGCTATGTTGATTTACACCAGTGGAGGAGATGGCCTGGCATGTTTGGAAATTCTTGAATATTTTCAAAAGAATACTGATCAACACAGGGTGGGGGGGGGTGGCTAATTTAATCTCATCTGATAAATCTAAACCTTTCTAACTGAATTTTTTAAGAGAAATTATTTTTTAAATCAACTATAAATAGAGTTTCAGATTAGGTAAAATAATCATCTCACAGGAAATTACAAATTAGCATTAGCCTAGGGGAAGAGCTTTTACCCTTCTGTTAAGTGGAAATTAACAAATATAGAGTTTCATATATAATCACATGCAAAGTTCTTTGTTTTGCAACCATTACGGAGAGTTAACTTCACTCTTTCCACACAGTGGAAGGTTGGGATAAAGCAAGATTAGCATCATCTAATAAAAACACCAACCAATACAAATTGAAATGACTGATGTAACTAATGGTAATGAAAAGTTATCCAATTCAAGCTGAAACAAATATTACGATTGGAATGACTGTTACTATACTAGCTCAACAATAAAAAAACCCAGTGTATAAATTCTGCTCTCCTTTAACTCTGTAGTTCAGTTTAGTAGGATTACAAGGCAATCACAATAATTAGCAGCAGGCTGGGTAAAAGTGATGGCATTGGCCAAAGGGATGTCTAATCAGGGAAATTATCCCCTGGGGGAAAGAAAAACGGGAAACAAATTAGAGTGAATTGGCATTCACGTGCATGCATGTAGTGAATATGCTCTGATTACAGCAGTATTCACAATTCAGATATTCAGAGTGCACTAGCACAGAGAATTCTGAGCCCATTAAAATGGCTGCATTTCAAACTGTATATCTTCAGCACAAAAAAAAATCAAGAATATTTAAATTCATATTCTGAATCCATAATACAAATGTGGTAATGCCTTCAAAGTAAAACATACAATTTCATAAGTATTAGGCTGTATATTCTATAGTGTATATGACAGGTTTCAGAGTAGCAGCCGTGTTAGTCTGTATTCGCAAAAAGAAAAGGAGTACTTGTGGCACCTTAGAGACTAACAAATTTATTAGAGCATAAGCTTTCATGAGCTACAGCTCACTTCATCGGATGCATTTGGTGGAAAAAAAAAACTTTTTTTTTTTTTCCACCAAATGCATCCGATGAAGTGAGCTGTAGCTCACGAAAGCTTATGCTCTAATAAATTTGTTAGTCTCTAAGGTGCCACAAGTACTCCTTTTCTATAGTGTATATGTTTACGATTAGACAGATTAGAAAGATTAGATACTCACTCCTGAACTAGAATGGGGGGATTTTATACCACTGGATTCCTCACTAGTTTTCTCTTTGAAAAGCTATTTTATAGACCATTTTATAACAGAATTACTTGAAAACATTTTTGGAGGACATTGCGTTTTCTTATAATATAGTTTTTGTAGTCATAATTAGGACAGGTTTTAAATTGGCTGCCAATATGCCTAACAAATTACGATAACTCAGCAAAACTCAAGCATTTGGATATTTGAATGGTTTTGTTTCAACTTACCTAAACTTTTCTAGGCTCTTCCCCTTTTTCCTTTCTGCTCACAATCCTCCAATAGCATGCCTGCCCCCTCCTCCTCAGCACTTCCGGGACACCATTCTTCCCTCCCCCAATAAATTCATAGCACTCCAAAGTCCACAAGGCTCTTTTGTCTCCCATTACCGCCTTTGCTCTTTTCCTCTGTAGCCAAAACTATGGATGTGGTGCCAAGATGGAAACTGTACTACAAACATGCAAAACAATTAGCAATGCTTGCAAAATGTATGTGTGCGCACACACGCGCACACGCGTGCAAAAATCTGCTTTGGTGGCAGCACAACAATTGGTTTAGGTTTCCCTTTGAAGTGAAAGGCCATTCTTTGCAGGCAGACGCTGCCTTTCTTCTTAGCAATTACCTCAATTTCAATAAACAGCTTTTTCTGAAGTGAAAAATGGAAGTGTGAGCAATGATTAGCAAAATCTCACAAACACATTACGAAGCTGGTGTGAGGCTAATCAGAATTTTGAAAAAATACCAAGAAACCCCATGGACTCAAAGTTTTGAATATTGGTATGAAAATTCGTGGACATTTTTTATTTTAAATCTTATGTCTCATTAAACACAAACTGGTTGCTCTGAATGGGTCTAAAGGACATTCAGGAAGTACTGGGTACCCTGTGTATGTAAATCTTTTGACCTAACAAATTAATTCTGTACAACAGTGTAAACAATAAATCTTGAATCAAGACAACATGCAGACCTGATTAATTGCAATCCTAATGTCCAGGTGTAGCTCCCAGCAATAAATATGCTTAGCCAGGTTTTCAATAATTGGCCTTTATTTTGGCTTCTGGAATTATTTTGCAGGAGGTAAAATCTCTGCTATGTGTTCAAAAAGTACTTGACTGTGCTCATAAATCACATGTCTAAGTGATTTACATTCTACTTGCAAAACTGTGGGTTCAAAAACAGAAGCAAAGTGAAGGAGCAGGTAAAAATCTGGCTCAGTACGAGGGTATGGAAGACAGTAAGATATAATAATAAAATAAAAAAGTGACACTTGTCTTAGTACACAGAGATTTGAAACACAAGGATGGTAAAGTTCCACTTTTATACATTGAGAATTGGCTGCTTGGAGAGTATTTTTGAATCTTACTTTTTCATCTTCACATTTTGTGCCTGCCAAAACGAGACCAGGATCAGGCATATCATCCCCCAAGTACACATGGGTACCACGACACAGAATCTTGCCTCCTTCCTGCAGCGGGATATTTGTTTCTATGGAAACAGCATTGGTACCAATTACAGGTCGATTTGCTCCCCCTTGACACTGAATTTTTCCACATTTAGCATCTCTAAAGGGAAAAATGATTTCAATAATTTTAAAGATATCCAAAAACTGAGGCTTGTGTTGCAATGTCAGTTGTTCTGGGTGCAAAGAGAGATCCTACCTGGGTTCACATTTAGCAAAGGAACTTTTGGAGTCTTTGCCACAGTTGCCATAAGGATCGCCTGCAGAATTGACTCTCTCAAAGCAGATCCCAGGGGCGGGTTTAGCACCTGAAACAAAAACAAATCAAGACTTTCATCTGATGCAGTGTTTTTAATACTTGTCTTTGAGCTCCATGGGTGTTTTAGTTGAAGGTAAGATGTAGCCTGCCTACAGACAAAGCATAGCAAAACACTTGTGCTTGCTCAGCCTGCTAATTGAGCAACCTGAACGTGTGGGTTGTCCACAGTTGGTGGTCTCTCTTGGCTAGGCTAATTGATAAGCATGGCAGGCTTAATTCTCCTTTAAGATGCCTAGATGGTGTCCCTCATGTATCCTCCTAGGACATAACAATTGTGACTAGTTTGGCTAAGAAAGATACTGAATAGTTTGCCAGTTGGCTTCCTTCCCTTCAGAGTAGCTAAGTGAGAACTTAAGAGCTAAAGAATAGCTAAAGAGAAGTGCTAGGTCACTGAGCGAAATGGGGAGAAAGGGATATGTAAAGAGCTCATAAAACACATGCAGTTCTTCAAAAATTCCAAACAAGAGAAAGGACTGGTTTGAAAGAAGGGTAATTCTCTAATGAAGTGGCTGAGCTAGGAGACCATGAAGCTATATGACACCTGCACCTTATTTACACTAGCCTTTTTAATGTAAATATTTCCCAACATGAGTGCAGCTTCTTTGGCGATAGCAAAGGTGGGAATGCTTGTAGACAGGTCACAGATACATTGATTTTAAAGTCAGATTGGAGCTTTAGATCATCTAGTCTGACCTCCTGTATAACACAGACCATAGAATTTAATCTAGTTGCTTCTGTACTGAGCCCAATAACTTGTATTTGACTAAAGCATTATCTTCTAGAAAAGCACCCAAGATTTGATGTGTAGACTTCAAGAGATGGAGAATCCACCACTGCCCTGGATAGGTTGTTGCAATGGTGATTGCTCTCACTGTTAGACATTCACACTTTATACCTAATTTGAATGCACGATTTTAACTTCCAGCCATTTGGTTCTTGTTACACCTTTATCTGCTAGGTTAAACAGGTTTAGTCACTGATATTTTCTCCCCTTGGAGGTTCTTATACACCATGTGCAAGCAATGTTCCCTCTAATTTTTGACAGGCTCGGTGCGCGCAAAAAATTTCTTCTGTGCAAATTTTTGTGCTTCTGTGCAAATTTTTGTGCGTGTGGTGTTTCGCCATGTGCACAGGGTTTAGGATCTGTGTGCGCGTGCACATGTGCACAGCTTAGAGGGAACAGTGTCTGCAAGTCATCACTGGCATTCCAAGCACCATGACTTGCTCTGAGAAGAGCTAGATAGATGACACAGTGGTTAAAGTTCAAACAGATGCTTGTACCAGCACTCACACCATTGATAGCATTGATGTAGCTATGCCAGTGGCTGTTAACAAAAAAAGCCCTTGTGTAGAATACAGCCAACAAGCATTGGACTTTTGTCCAGATCAGGAAAATGAAAGAACAAAACAAAATGATTTGAAAACCTGTATGCTGAGAATATTACAGTTTTAGCACATTATGTCCCTACTCCTCAACAACAGAAACAGAATAGCCTAGTGAGCATTACAATTGCCAAATGTTTTGAGCTGTTTCCAAGCGTGTGTATATAGTAAAAATTCTGCAGTTTGGGGGAAAAACTTTTAAAAGAGGAAGTTTAAAAAAGTTTCATACTCTTGGAGAATAAAATTAAACATGATGAAAAGAGTTACAGTTAGTATGAATCCTTTCACTAATAATGCAAAGATTAAAGCCTCAATTAATTATCTACATTTCACAGTCAGAAGCTTGACTAATAGAATATCCTTAACTGAATAGCAAGGTAATGCTACAATGGACAAAATTTGCAATCTTAAAGAGAGGTTTTAGATGGCTTCCCCACCTTCCTCTAACTTTTTATATATTGAAACTGGAAAACCCAGAAAATAGGGCTTAGAGGGAACAAAATATGAGCTGCTGCTCTCCTGGAGAGAAGGACAAGAGACTGAAATCTTTAAATGATTACTATCAAGCTTGCTGAGTTCAGGATACTTATCAAATCTGAGACTATTAAAAAGGTCTCACACGGAATCCTTGCTCTTTTTTCAGAAAACCACAGGCAATAATTGTGCATTGACTGAAGCATCTAGAAAGAGAAACTACCCAGATGAAAGCCAAAATGCGACTTTCACTTTCTATGAGGTGTGCTTCTTGACTTTCCAGTTCAGAGCCAATGGCTATTCAGTATCAGACTAACATTAAAACGTGCACAGGCTATGACTGGTTTTTGAGAGGGAAGGTGGGATGGGGAAGAAGAGGAGATAAGTTAAAAAATCAAGTATATCCAATTCTGTTTCCTCTTACTTCTGCACAGACCTAATTATTTAGCCCCAGCTTTCATAACTGACCAAAGGAATGCAGCACTGAATAGATCTTGTGCACCTGATTCTGGTCTCCTCTTCTCAGCTGGGAAACCTCTTACGTATTATGTTATATTACTACAGTACTGAACACTTCCCCTGAGAGTGTATCAAGAGAATGCTTCACTCTGGCAGTCCAAAGCACAGATATGTTTGCACCAGAATGGTATATGGGTTCAGCAGAGCAAAAGCATTGCTTGCATACATGCACCTGCATTGCCTCAAGATCAGCAATCAGGGTTCAATAAGGCAATGGCCATTCCTTGGACAAGGATCTAAATGAAGAAGAAGAGCAGATTGGGGTATATTTTTATTTTCTGACTGAACCTTTAGAGTGGGACACCCACCTATATGTTTTAATGTGGAAGCAGCCAGCATGTTAAAGATGACAAAAGAGGCCTTGCTGGACAGGGAATACATCTGTCTCTTCTAGCGCAACAGGAACATTCATGCCAACTGATGTTACTTATTAAGAGAATAGACCTTTAGAGAACAAAATGTCCATTCCTACCAGGCTCTGAACACTCTGTGTGTAAAAGCACCTGACTCCCACTGGTCATCTGTGGTCTGGAAACCAAATCCAAGCTCTAAATTTCTGTCTCCTAATTGAAAGCACAACATTCATTGGCTTGGGATTCAGATGGCTGCAGCCTTCTCCAGATTGGTCTTTTTACCAGCTTTGAATTTATTATAGTATATTATATATATTATTGGATATATTATATTATTTATTATATATTTATTATATATAAATGTGTGAGGAAAGTGAACAGATGGAGTTCCTGGGTTAAAAGAAAGATTTCAAAGGACACTTATGGAAGAAAATCATAATGTTGTGTTTCTTGAAGAAGCCCATTTATCACAATTTCAGCACATAAACTGAAGCAGAAAGAGCTGTCTTTCTCTATTTTGCTACTTCAAGAGGAAGAAACAAAATGATTTGTGAAAATATTTCCAGTGGATATTAAGCTCCTTGATCCGGACGAGCGGAGTTTATTTCACTTTGCTATTGATAATTATAGCATTGCAACCCTATAATTAAGGTCCTATCAGCCCTTCCCGTCCAAATCTTTTTTCAAGGAATTAAATCAGCCATCTGAAATCACATCACGTGAAAACATGCCATTAAAGTTGTCAGCCTGGATAGATTTTTTTTTCCAGATGTGCAAATTGATAAATTCATTTCTTTAGTTATAATATAGAAACAGAGAAATGTTGTGTGGTTTCAGATGCTTCCATGACCTGCTTTAATTAAAAAATATCTTAAAGTACAGTCCAGAAGAAGAAGGAGGGTTCGAATCTGAGAAGGAGAGAGAATTCTGATAGTAGAGGAGGTTACAAACACAGAAGTACTAGGTGCTGGAATAAAAAGCAGAAAGGAGAGGAGGGATGGTCTTGTTAAGAGACTAGACTGGGACTCAAGAAATGTAGGTTCGATTCTCAATGTTAACACAAACTTCCTGTGGGACCTTGGGCAAGACATTTAATCTCTCTGTGTCTTTGTGCCTTGTCTCTCAAATGGGGAAAATAACCCCATAGGGTGAGTGGGAGATCTGAAGCTCAGACACTACACTAATGAGTATCAATCATGTAAGAATGTATAAATAAATACAAGAAAGACACGCAGGAATCCTAAATTTTGCAGGTTAAAGCCTTGATTCTCCGTCCTGTTAAGTCTGCTTTGTGCTGTTCCGGTGGTGCAAGCAGACCTCAACCTGCTTTCTCTGGCCAATGGAGAAGTCTCTTTGTATAGGGGGAATAGTCTGGTGGTGCAGAGCTGGTATAGTCCCTGCATCACTGGCCCTTAACTGTCCATCTACGTGGGCTCTGATGGGCTGCTGGCCGTCTGTGTAAGACGGCCCAATTTTTAAGCTGCTCTGCTTTTCACTGGGGAACATGCTGGGTAACAACAAGTCCCAATCTGTGCTTGATACTAACTTTGTAGCTCTAGTTGGACTGGAGGAACTGGGCCAAATTTGTGGTGATCACGTTTTATCAAGTACTTGTGAATTTGGGTATATAAAGTTCATTTGTATTTACCGGTCATGCAGATAGATATAAATCAATTTAAAGCTTGGTAAGACCAGAGTTCCAGGTAAAATGATTTAACCATAGTTTAAACAGCCAGTTTGGATGGGGGCAACCTGTGTTATAATGTCCTAATTTATCTTGATTTACTGCTGTAGGTTTTTTGTTTTCTTAAGAGCTTCTGCCTTGAGCATAGGTACCTACAGCAAATACACACATACAAGCAGAAGAACTCTTCCTAAACAAATGACCATGGCTGTTCAAACAGCCACATAATAAAGTCAGCTGCCTGCTAATTATTAAAAAGCCAGTGCATACAATTGGCTCCCCAAAGCCCTCATTTACACCATGCCTGGAAAAGGCCGGGAAGAAGATGAGCACCGCAGTATGTTCTGAAGCACCAGCATGTTGTAAAGTCACAGACTCCTCATAGGGAATGAATGGTCATCTAGCAGAGCCCTCTCTTCTCTCATATTAATGGGTACTAGCTAAGATGATACTCCCTGTTACTTGCAACGGCTGGCTATAGCACCAGCAGACAGACTCCATCCAACAAGAATGCCACGCGTCACTCGGCTGCACAATCTGCCCCACATTACTCACACACACACGCACACCCTTCCTAAAGATTCATTTGCCTGTCAGTGTAAAAAATGCCGGCAGTCTAAAGGTTAACATTTCCCCCACTCCCAGGAAATCAATAGTTTGTCTCTTTCCAATAGTTTTATCTGCATATCTAGCTTTTCCAGAAATGCCAATGGAGCAGCCTACATTATACAAAGGCATTTACGATTGATGTCTCCTTCAGTCATATTATTGTCAATAGGTCAAATCAATGGCAATATGACTTTTTAGAATTAAAAATGTTTCAAAGTAGAAGCATTTTACCCTTTTAGTATTAAAAATGACACACATGCAAAAGTATGCAGTGTTGCTGTAGCTGTGTGGGTCCCAGGATATTAGAGACATGGTGGGTGAGGTAATATCTTTTATTGGACCAACTTATGTTAGTGACAGAGACAAGCTTTTGAGCTACACAGAGCTCTTCTGAAGATACTACCTCACCCACCTGGTCACTTACATATGCAAGAGTGAAATAGGAAAAAAATATTCTGTGTACGAGGGGCAGAGCACAATGTGGATGCTCTTTAACAAGTTTACTGTAATTTTTAGAGACAGTTCCCTGCGTATGCTTTTATTCCACCAGCAGTAGTATTTTCTGTCCAGCAAAAGGCTTGGTGAAACACACAACATATGTTTTGTAAGTGGCTTTGATTTAGGACCAAGCTCTAGCTGTGGAGGCCTTCAAGCATCCAAGAGGTTATGCACTTTTCTCAAGTGTGTCTAGGTGTGGGGTAGGAGGCTGCTTGGGCTTCCCTTTCCTACACTCGGATTATTTAACATCACTGCAGTCTTCGGCTACAACTGACTGAATGAAGAGAAGGCCAGAAGTTACATGTCAGTCTATGATCTGTGCTCCTGTGGGCAAAAGACTGAGTGAAGGAAACGGTTTGGGGTCTCAATGAGTAATGCAAAACTCCTTCCCACACCGTATCTTCTAAACAAGCTCTTACTTTCTTTGTTTGGTAGCTCTAATGCTAAATTGTCTATCAGGTGCTGCCTTAGGCTATGTCTACACTATGCAGCTACAAGGCATGCAGTGTTGCTGCTGTTTGTCGGCAGGAGAGAGCTCTCCCGCCAACAAAAAAAATTCCACCCCCAGTGAGTGGCGATAGTGCTCCTGCCGACAAAGCGCTGTTCACAGCGGCACTTTCCCTTTTTGGGGGGGGGGAGCAATTTAACACCTCTGAATGACAAAAGTTTTGTCGTTCACTTGCCAGTGTAGACAAAGCCTTACTCAAGATGAGCCACACAGTTTCCCTGTCAGGGAATGGTCAGCCATGTAAGCACTAAATAATGTGCTGAAGATAAGTGCAAGGTTCTGTGAAACCTAGGCAGCTCTTGAGGGCTCCACTGTGTGGATATACATGGTGGACTAGGATTTGGTTTTGGGTTACTTAATTTACAAAGATTAAATGGACTCTGGAAAAGCATGCCAAATTATTTTAAGAAAGATGATATCCTGGTATGCTCAACCCTAAAATACTGCTGGTTTTATTGGGTGGCAGGGTCTTGAAAAGTATATCTCCATGTGAACTGGACTTATCTGCTCGAAGCATTGAAGAAACATGATACAGTGTAGTTCTTCTGACCCTGAAACAGATTCTCATTGCTCTCCCTAATTTAAACAAACTCAAATCTCTCTCATGGCTTTTCTTTAACTAGATCTACAAAGGTAGGATCAACATTTATCATGGAGGTGGGGGTACTGGGCCTTTGTAAGTAAACATATATAAAGGACACCCAGACCAAGGATTTGCATATATTTATACAGGAAACCTTACTGTGCTTTATCCCACATGACTTCCTGCTATTCCAACTTGCTTATTGGGAAGAAAAAGAAGAGCAGGAATGTGTGCAAGTGAGAGAGTGAACCAGGGTCTGTGTTTCTTTCTGGCTACAGTAGGGTTTTTTTTTTTAAATAATTATAACAATTTGGGTTCAAATATTAAATTTATACATTGTAAGGTGCTGTTAATATTATAAAGATGTGGCTAAGAAAAACATTGTAGAATGTTCAGGCTTTTTGCTTTACAGGAAGTATTTTTAAGATTCCCACATTACTGCGGTATAAAAAGAACAATAGAAAACACTGGGCCTTTCTACTCTTGAAACATTACAGCCGCATAGCTGCAGCACTGCAACTATGCTGCTGTAGCACTTCAGTGTAGACACTACCTATGCTGACGGGAGAGGTTCTCCCATCAAGATTCACCCCTCTGAGAAGGGTAGCTTGTCGACAGAAGAATTCTTCCATCAACCTAGTGCTGTTTACACTGCGGTTAGGTCAGTTTAATTACGCCGCTGTGTGGTATGGATTTTTCACATCTCTGAGTGAGGTAGCTGGGTCAACCTAACTTTTTTGTGTAGACCAGGCCACTGAAACTTCACTTTCTTGCATGGCATTGAATTAAAGGGGAAAAAATTGCTCTCAACTCACATATCTGAGATCTATTGGCACCAGCTGGGAGTTTTGCTGTACACTCAAGTGTAAAATCTGTTTTTTCTATAAAAAAGAGTCAAGCTACACATCTGTTGTTTTAAGGTTAATATAAAAATGTTAGGTTCTAAGAGATACTGTTATGTGCCAGCATTACATTACTGCTATTTATAATGGTAAATGGTAAATATTTCCAGCTCTGCTATAATTCTTCACTGATTAACATCCTTGCTTGATTCAGAGTAGCAGCCATACAAGTCTGTGTCCACAAAAAGAAAAGGAGGGCTTGTGGCACCTTAGAGATTTATACACACAGAGAACATGATACAATGGATCCCACAGGCCCACTCTGATTATCACTACAAAAGGTTTCCCTTCCCCTTCCCTCCCCCACCCCGCCACTCTCCTGCTGGTAATAGCTCACTTTACCTGATCACTCTCCTTACAGTGTGTATGGTAACACCCATT
Organism: Dermochelys coriacea; assembly: GCF_009764565.3. Lineage (NCBI taxonomy): Eukaryota > Metazoa > Chordata > Testudines > Dermochelyidae > Dermochelys > Dermochelys coriacea. The sequence continues at coordinate 104,459,028 of NC_050074.1, read as the reverse complement.
GTTTCATGTTCTCTGTGTATATAAATCTCCCCACTGTATTTTCCACTGAATGCATCCAATGAAGTGTGCTATAGCTCACAAAAGCTTATGCTCAAATAAATTTGCTCGTCTCTAAGGTGCCACAAGTCCTCCTATCCTCGCTTGAGTCTCCTTCTCTCTCTCTACTGTAATTCTCCTCTATCCTGCTCCCATTTTTCACCTAATAGCGTAGAGGAAAGATGGTTCCGTGGTTAGATACTAATCTGGGAGACTAGATTCTCTTTACTGCTTTGCCTCAGACTTTCTGTGACACCTTGGGCAGGTCACTTAGGGTAGAATTTTCAAAAGTGGCTCAGGGTCTATATCCCATTTTCATAAATGAGTTAAGCACAGAGTATATATCTACACTGCAAAAAATAAACCCCTTGCAGCAAGTCTCGAGCCCGGGTCTATTGCTAATTTTAGCACCATAGCACAAGCCGTGCAAGCCTGAGTCTGTAAACTCAAGCTCTGAGACTCACTGCCATGTTTGTTTTTGCTTTTTTTGCAGTTCAGACACACTCTTAGGAGCCTAATGTCATTGAAAGTCAAAGGGACTTAAGCTGCCAAGTGTCGAAGTTACTTTTAAAATTGGGACTAAGGCTCCAAAATCATCTAGATGCTTTTGAAAAGCCTGGTTCACTCTAGTCATTTTACCTATAGTCTTTCTGTATCTCAGTACCCCACCTGAACAATGGGGATAACAGCACTTTCCTACCTCAAAGAAAGATTACGAGGCATTCATTACTACAGTAACCAAGGCCATGTAAGTACCTAGAATATAGTGTTCTGGTTAACCATACTCCAGTTTTCACTGATGCTTATTATGAATCACCACTCTCTGCCCAAAATGTGCCTCTCTAGTGTAGTTAAGTGGGGTCTAGTTGGAAACTAGTCCACATATCCAGCCCTCAAACTCACCATAGTGGTTTTGTATTTTGTTTTACTCCCAGCTGCTGTACTTTTTTTTTTGTTTCCTTCAGTGTTGGAGTTTTGATTCAACAATTATTTAAAAGCCTTGGGCCAGCTGGTATAAACTGGGGTAGATCCTGTGAAATCAATGAAGCTTTGTCATTTTACACCAACTGAGGATCTCACCCTGATTCTCACAAACACGACTGTATTCAGGAGTAGGTATAGGCCTTGTGCCTTAAAAATAACACAGCTATTGAAGCCACAACCATACCAGGTATCTGTAATTTCATTTAGGAAGAAACACTCAGGGTGTTTGACATATTCTCATGGGATAAAGGAGGCAGATTCTGATCTTACCTGGAGAGGATTTACACCAGTGTAAATCTGTGACTTCAGTGGAGTTATTTCTGATTTACAAAGGTGTTAGTGAGATCAGAATCAGACCCCTCAATTTGGGGTTGGCAACAGTGCAACAGTCACAAATGCTAAAAGTCTTAAGGGGTTTTATCACCATGCCATAAAAACCTTATAGTATTTCTCCCTCCTGTTTAGCTGCACCTTTTCTGGCTGTTGCTGTAATTCAGAGAGCCATTGTTCTAGTGCAGACCTGGCGTGGGTGTGGGTGTGCATGTGCATGCACATGCAATTGAAACTAATCATGAGACAAATGAGGTAATTCCAGGTAAGTTCTTTCATGACCAATCGGGCCCTGGGCTCAACAAGATCTCGGACCGTTTTCCCCAATAAATGTGCCCTAGTAGCTCCTCTCTGCTGTAGGCTTGTGTTGCAGCACAGCTCACATTAGACAATTTTTTAAAGACGGTAGTGAGAAAACTGGCATTGAGCACCGGAGCTTCCAGAGGAACCTCTTCCTCAGGAAATGAAGATGGCAATGGAGCCCTGGGAATTCAGCTTCCTGACCTTCAGCTGGATTTATCTCAGTGACAGGAATTACTAACAATTCAACTGAGTAATGTTCCATTGTATAGAAAACTGTTTTACAAAAAGTGTTTTTGTTTTGTACATGAGACAACTTCCTGTATCCATGGGATTTAAAAGTGGATTTCATCACCGAGTATGTCTATGGTTTGCAAGTAAGGCTGCTAGTGTACTGGTGGATTTGATGGAGTAGTTCAGATGCAACTTTTGTGTGGGACTGTGAATGTACACACAACACACACACACACACACACACACACACACAAATCAGGCTGTAAACTCCTGAGGTCTTAATGCCTCATTTCCATTTGCATTAATGACTTCAAAGAGAGTTGAGTGTGCTCAGCATCTTACAGGATGACACAAGGCCCCAGTTCAACAAAGCATTTAAGCACGTACTTAACTTTAAATATGTGTTTAAGTCCCTGTGAAGTCATGGCAGAATCAGGGCCTAAGTACAGTAATTTGCCTCAAGTCACATAGCCAGTTAGTAGTAGCCAGGAACATTGTCTTCAGTCTCCTGCTATAACCACTAGACACCACTCTGAACAAAAGAGGAAAACAAATCCTAAAACTGTTCCATCAGAACAAAAAATACTGTGTGCCAGATCCTCAGAGAGTGTAAATTGGAGTAACTCTATTGGCTTCAATGAAGCTATGTTGCTTTACATCAGCTGAGGATCTGGCCCTAAACCCCTAAAACTAAACTACTTTACTAATCTGAACTTTATTAATACAAAGGTCTTAAAATCTATTAATATGTTTGTGAATGAAAAACTGGCACAACTTCTTCAGGAGTATTTCTGATCACAATGGGTACATATCGCATTACATAACACTACTTGCACATCCTTCCAAAGTCATATGATATTTGTTATTTTATTAAAAATTGACATAATACCTAGAATACCCAGCTCTTTGTACCTCTGAACTTACCTTGTCCCCAGAGTGTGACACATTGTTGTTCATGAGTCTGACATATGCCATTATAACAATACCCATCTACTCTGTAGCATGGATGTCCATCGTGCAAATATACATTAGCTGGGCAGTGAGGATTGGCTCCAGTGCAGAACTCTGGAAGATCACAGGAATTACTTGACTCTCTGCAAGAAATCCCTGCTGGCTTCAACTGAAGGAAGAAAAAAGCTGCTGTAATTCCAATCAATAAAAGATATCCAGTGGTATAATTTATGCTACACATTAATGTTTTATTTCAGTAGCTCTGCACCAACTGACCATTAAGCACAGCATAAAGACAATAGAGCACTTTATATATAATTTATTTGACATATTGTGTAAAGGTTTTTGGCACATTTTCAAAGCAAGGGCACAACTCTGCTCTTAGATGAAAGTGTATGGATCATGTGGTACACCTCAGAGTAGAATTTGGCCTTTAGTTACCTTCACAGTGGTTTGGTTTTTAAATGAACAGATAAAGAATTAGCATCAATTTTTCAAGGGGCCTCCTTAATTGCTCCTGTGATGTTTTATGGCAAACGGCAACTGTATGTGCAGATCAAAAAAGTGAGGCTGAAAATATTTTCAGTGGTTCATGTCTTATTGGGTCTACATTACATGCTCAAGGAGATTGTAATGAAATAACTATTGAATCAGCAAACTAACCATGTAATATTACACGTACTGGCCTTAATTAATACAACTAACTCAGGAATAGGTTATCCTCTCCCCCTTTCCTGCATACTGAACTGGGTGGCCTGTTTCTCATAAAAGATGCTTCTCTTTACATGTTTCAAATCTTCCCAACCTCCACAGAGTACAGCCAGTCCAGATAACTGCTCCTGTACTTGCACTGCTTAACAGAATTACTTCATTCTCTTCAGAGCTGAAAGCAATTAAACTGGGGACCTAGCCATTCTGAGTACTTATTTATCAACAAGATGACAATGGTTATGTACTGGAGTCGAGCTAAATTTTTAACTGCATCAACAAGGTATTCTAGACAACAAACAGAATGGCTTCAATACTGATTCTGATAAACTGTATGCATTAGAAAAGTACCTAAGCAGGCTTAAAACAGTGCCTGCTAGCCTCAGTGAAACCCCGCCTAGATACCTTACTAGCTCATACTCAAAAGCTGTTTTGAGGACTTAGGAATATTACTGTCTGTGGCAACCCTGTCTGGGTGCTCATAACCGTAGCCACAAGGCTAAGATTTGCTGTCACTTGTGACTTGCCAACAAAAAAGTTTGTTTTAATAGAATTCATTAACATTCCTTCTCCTTAAGAACCCCTCCAGATACAGCATATGAAACATGTCCAGCATAACTTGATTGCCTGCAATGGCATAGCATCCAGAAGTGTCTTCAAAAATCTGCATGCAGAAGTTCATACAAATGCAGGGCTTTTGCATACACGAGTGGAAACAGCCACAAATACTGCAGGCACAATTAAGGTGGGCCTATTGATTTGACCCTGTATCTTCAGCTGCTGCCTCTGGCTGATTTTTTTTTTTAACTGCTTACATGAAACACCACGAAGTGTCTTAATGCTTAATTATACCAATTTGTTTGTTCTGCCTCCTTGTTTACTAATCTGCAATTAAGATGATTATGGAATTCTGCCACTCCACAGAAATAAGAAACCTTTCTACAAATTCACCTTGCAGTCTTTACAGCAAAGTCCATGTGCGCACACTGCTTCTGCTTTCAAAGTGCAGGTAGTAGCATTACAGCAACGGTTTGTACATTCCTAGATGGAGAGTAAATTAACATTGGACAACTTTAAATAAAAATTGGCTATTAATCAAGAGTCCACATTTTTCTAAAAAGCTTGCTGTAGCTCAAACAGAAGATATGGGTTCGATGCAAGAAATACTGTGAAATTATATGTAGGTGGTCAAATTAGTTGACCTTTTGGCCTTGAAATCTGTGACCCCATAAGTAACTGTAGTAAACCAGCAAGGGTCATAGAGCTATGCCTATTTACTGACCATCAGGCCCCATATATTATTAACAAGTACAATATATGCATGCAAGATTCACCAATGGTTATAGCTCCACTGAAATCAATGGAGTTCCACTAGTATGAAGCTGGAGGAATGTAGTGGTGAATCAGGCCCAAATCCTCATTGCCATATTCTGTCCTCAGCTATGTGTGGGCAGTGACACTGTTGTCAATGAGGCTGCACTGGATCACTGATAACTGAATCTGACCCTAAAGATATCTGACAGTCTCCAAGACATTATAAGAAAAAAAAATGAATCTAGCCAATCCTAATGGTCAGTTATTCCTAGATAGAATAAGAAAAAAAATGAACCTAATCCACTTTAATTGTTAGTTATTTCTAGGTAGAATACTGAACAGATATTGCACGTATTTAGAGAGTCACTAGAGGCCAAATCCTCAGCTGTGTAAATCCGCATAGTTTCACTGACTTCAGAGGAGTGGTATTGATTTACCCCAGCTGAGAATCTGACACATGGGCTCTGTTGTGTCATTAAACATGAGCATTACAGTCCTCCCTTTTAAGAAAGTATCTAATCAGAATTCTGTATTGCAAGGGGATTGGTGGCTGTTATAAAGAATGAGATAATGATATTGTTCAATACTGCTGAGAATGCAAGTGCAATAGTCTTATATCAGAGCTATTCTGAAAATAGGGCTTTGTAGAAAATATGAACAGCACTATCACTAACTGATACATTCTCAGTTCATGTTGGTGCATTAGATTGTGGCACTTCCCATGTATGTGGGTTTTTACAAACTTTGTCTTAGACTGAAACAATAAAAACTTTAAGGAACTAGTGGATTTGCTTCTGAGATTATAGTCATGAGTTGCAAGCTAAATCACTAGCACTTGAATCACATCTGTCTAAGATCTAAAATAGCAGCAAATGAAACTGCTATTCAGCAGTGTTAAGTCAGCCTGCCATCTATCCATGCTACAGAATACTCAAAAGTAGGATAGAGGCTATGAATGACATTCCAACCAAAATTCAAAATTCCTCTAATCAGTCACTCCCCTGTTACTCATCATGGTAAAGGGCAGGGAAATAGGTTTTGTGTCTGGGCTGGTAAATTGTCATAACTGTGTTGTTGTTTTTTAAATGCTGGCAAGAGAGTTTTGTGATGGAGGAGAGATGGGAAGTCACGAGCCTGGGCTGCTACTTCAAAATATTTCTTGTTCACAGGAACAGAAAAGCATAGGACTTGGGTTTCTTGGAGTAGGTTTCCTGGTCTATGACAGCATTTCAGCCAAACAAATTACAACTCCTGCATTCCACAAGAGATGTTAGTTACTGATAATATAGACCATCTTGTTATCACAAGGCACCAACATCTCTCATCATTTTTTCCATTGTCTCCAGGACGTGGGCTTTACAATGAACCTCTCTGCTGCTGATGTTACAGTACTTTACACGTTTTTTGTGGTCTGTTTAAAAATTGTTTAATTTTTAAAATAAAAGAAGGAAGCAGGTGCTGCAGAATACGCCTGCAGCACATCCTTCAGCTCTCTTTGTACATAAAGCTTTAATGTGGGCCACAACAGGAATGTTGAACTTAACTGGTGTTTTGCATTGACATCAGTCTTAATCAGGATTTCACCTCTTGTGTTAATTGTGGTAATATAGCAAGGGCTGTAATCAGCTACTCTTAGCTGACCCTTATACTGAGATGCATACTTCTCGACGTCACAGTGAATAAGGGTCTCAGAACTTGCTCCTAATGTCTTGTTAACAGGTCCTGCAGAGCCATAAACTAAAGGTCATTGTGTGATCATCACATAGTGCACAAACTTCTTAAACCTGGACATTAAATACACCTCTACTCCTGGGTAAAGCTTTTATGAGCAGAGCAAAGAAAATTGTAGTATGTGATTCTAACACATTGGACAAATCACTTGTTGTACATAAATATGTTTGCAATGATATTTAATCTTGAAAGTTGATAAAAACAACTATAATGTGCAGCATGCTACAGTCTCGTACCCAGAGGTGCACTGTGACTGGTGCCATATAGCATTGCATTAGCACTGGTGTACTGACACTGGTCTAAATGACTTGGCTAGTGAAACATTAACTAATATAACAGATTTGCTGGTACCTCTCAGACTACCATGGGAGACTGCAAGTTAAATCCATTGTACCTGAGTCACAGCTTTCTAACATATTTAAGAAAACAGAGAAAGAAGAGGCAGATCAAGGTACTATTCGATGGCATTAAGTGGCTTCGACTCTAAAAAGGTGTCACTAACACTCAAGGAAAAATGAGAAAGATAACTGGATTAGAAAGATATTTGCAAGCTATTGACACTCTAGTGGCGTTAAACAAGAAGATAAGCCTACTTCTTTAATCCTGTTACCCCGAAGAATGAGCGAGCTGTCAGGAAATCCTTATGGTCTGTATAAATTCAATAGACTGTATGGAAAGGCTACAGCACTCGTTTGCTATTTTAACTGCCCTGGGTCTATTTTGTCAGCAGTTCCATATTTATCAGAGGAGACAAATGCCTCATCTGCTGATGTGTTCAGTTCAAGTTAGTCTGGGACAAGTTCAATATGACCAATGAATATTGAGGCCAAAAGTAGTACGGATGTCTGATCAGATATCATTTGAATCCCGGTTTTCTGCATCATCTCTCCTGATTCGAGCAGTCCTTTGACATGTTCACTAAATTAAATTGAATCAGCTTTGAAGTAGCAGTAACCTTTTTGTAAGTAGTGTAGGCTATTTCTATAAGTAACTGAATCAGATGGCAGCAAAGAAAAAATTCAAACCAAAATGGGAAATGTATTGTGCATGACAATGGAAGCAGGTTTTCCTGGGAGCAATGTTTTATGATACTATTTAGTTTATAAAAACAAGTAGCTCCAAATCCAAGGAAAGAAATCTCCAGCTAATATATGGTATCTTGATAAATCTCAGTAATTTTAACTAATTTGTGTTGGTTTCAGGTCATTAAGTAGTACTGAAAGGGATTCCCATGTTGCAAATCTCAATAGGAACATGGTTAAAGTTCTCCGACACTAATCTTAAGAGATACAGGTAGTTTGTAAAACCACACTAATATGACACTTAGGCCTGCCTATTGCACTGCAATCAGACACAATGAAAAGCGGAGTCTAACAGCTATTTTGGGGAATTTAATTAAGGTTTGAGATTGAGAAATGGAGGAGGAGGAAGGAGAATTTTATTTAATACCCATCAGTCTCAAAAAAGTACTTTGACTAATTTGAAAGCACTCTTGCTCTCTTCTCCATAAAAGATTGGTAGCAAGGAGAACAGCAGTAATTCTAAGAGAGAGAGAGAGAGACAGCCTTACTTCGGGTTCTCCACAGTCACACTCCTCTCCATCTTCCACATAGCCATTCCCACACTTCCGTCCACCAAATGATTCCTTAACTTCAGGCAGGTTAAAGAGACACATCCCCACTCCTTTTTCCAGGCTGTTTTCTAGGTCCTTTTTACTGCAGCTGCTGAACATCATGGGGAATGGATAGCTGAGAGAGAAAAAGATTGAAAAAGAGGAAGATTAGCATTTTCAGATGACCTCCCTGTACCTCTATACACAAACAAGCACCAGGCTTTCCATTATTCACCATTCCACACAGAATTCACTGTAGGTTGAACCATTCCAAGAAACATTTTGAGACTAGACTCAATTATTTCCAAGAGAATTTCCATGCTTAACCACCTAACTTATGGATGCAAACAAGACTTGTGCCTGCAAATCAGGAGCTGGATGTCTACATAGCTGATTATGCATGCAAAATTGTGAGTGCTAGTTTAGGCCATCCTGCACCGTCCACAAGTGCAGAGTCGTCGGCAGGGCCTTAGGAGCTAGTTTAAGGCCCCTTTGAAAATTTGGCCCAAAATTATAGATTTCACTCTCATTTTAAAGTTACCACATTTTATTAGAGATAAGTCGTAGGCCCCTTTACCTTCATCTTGGTGGACTCATGGTTTTCTTAGGGAAACCAAGTGAGAAAAATACCAAGTTATTTAAATACCAAGCCCACTCCTGCAATCCCCAGGCAAGCAAAACTTGCCTTGAAGTAAAGGCCTAGGGACCATGGATCTGAGGCAAATTCTGTTCTCATTTTATACGAGGATGGATCCAAAGTAAATACTGAAGCCATCCACATTATGGATTTACACTGGTGCAAAAGCAGAATTTGTCTCCCCTGATTACTGGTCATGGGCATGAATATTTTGACTTCCTTTTTAAGAGGCTCAAAGGTGTTAGCACCAAGTCTACAAACATGCTCTACAATGCTCTGTGCTTTTACTGCCGAGGATTCAAGTCTGCACCCACTGATGTCAATGGATGTTTATCGCTTGATTCAACGAGAACAGGCTCAGGCCCCCGAGGCCCGCTGACTTCAGTGGTACTTGGATCTGGTCACTGGTACATTACTGTGGAAATCATGCTATCACCCTGTAAAGAATGCCAAAGCTCCCTTTCTCCACTGGGACATGTGTATGATTACATTAGATCTGGATCGCAACCAGCCGGCAAAAAACATGCAAGCTGTCTTATTTCCCTTAAAACTTTGGACACGATTCACCACCACTCTGCAGTCAAGCAGTAATTCAACATCATGGCAGCACAGGAAGCCAGACTGATGATGACTGGGCTTTGTTCCCTAAATGCTTTCTATCAGTCACATATTATTAAGAACAGGGTATAATCTTAACAGGCAAATAAGATAATAAATGAAAGTCCTATGCTGTTGATTTACAGAATTTAATGAAATCAATTGTTATTTCTAATAATGGAGAGTAGAAAGCGTTCTCAGAGACTGTGAGACCATGCCCAGAGACAGCAGAGAGAGGATCCTTTCTAGTTAAAGAAAAAAACCCAGACTGCAACAGTCGTAAATGTAATGGAGGTTTAAGTTCCTATGTTGATTTAGAAAGGTTAATTAGGATCTTACAGTAAGGTGGAGAGTACCTTATACAAAGAATTAATTTGCTCCTATTTAAAATTACCTTTCCTCAGATTCTTCTGAAATAAAATAATCAGCTCTCTAGCACAGGATGCAGATGTGCTTCTGAAGAAGAAAATAATTTTCACTGAACACTTATGGGGCTTGAATTGCTAAACTAAACAATGCTGTGGTTCACTGAAACATGACTCTAATAAGCTAATAGGCATCTCCACTTAAGGAATTGGTTTCTGGAAAATGTTAATGTTTAGTAGGATGATAGTGCTGAAGAGAAACTATCAATGTTCAGAGGAGCATGAGAGAGGAGTCAGGCTACTTTTCAGGAGCCTTGGGCTCTTAGGGAAAACAGGGAAGGGATCTGGGGATAATGGGGAAGGAAATGAAGGGAAATCGGGAAACCTTCCTACCTACCCTTGTATAGAGCCAGAGGAAATTAGCACAACTGTGGATTCTTGATTGTATGCAGTGTAGTTGTAGCCTTGTGGGTCCCAGGATATTAGAGAAACAAGGTGGGTGAGGTAATATCTTTTATTGGACCGACTTCTGTTTGTGAGAGAGAGACAAGCTTTTGAGCCACACACAGCTCTCTCAATTGGTGATTCCTGACAACTCTTGGTTTGGTGGGAAAAAGTTGCACAGAACATTCTGTGTATGTGAATGCGAACAGGTAGGCAGACATACAGCATTTTCAAATTCTGGCATAAATGCAGGCATCACACATATGCATGATTCACAGATTCTGTATGGAACATGAAAGGATATTTAACTAGGCATGATTCTTGCCTCAAGCTGTGAATATCTGAATACTTGATCCTGCTGCTTTTTGGTAAGGGTTTATTTGAAACCCACCAATGTGAAGAGAGACATAAAGACATATATGTTCAGTCAAAATTTGATGTGGGAACATAGATAATACATCTTATTTCCTTCTCTGCTGTTTTTGTAAACAGTTTCAACAGCTCAGTAAATTTGCTACAGCAGCATGCTGGTCAAAACTCTGAATATTTAGGGTTATATCTTTCCCTTTATAAATGCCCAGAATTGTTCATATGAATGGAAGGCGCATGGGTCCACCACTGGGAGAACAGAACCCTTATTATGTACCAGTGACAAAATAATGTCATTGTTATTGAATGAGATTTCTCCTCCCCGCCCGCCACGTCCCAAAAGTAACTTCAAGCTGTTTCCTAATTTTAAGTAAGAGACCCATTCATCTTCTGGCTTTTCCTGCTCTTGACACTGATTTCCTCAGCTGACATCAGTAGAGCACGTGTTATTTACGAAAGAAAAGACTAACTTTTTGAAAATATTTGTTCTTCAACCAAGCAATCCAAAAATAAACAAACAATGAGACAAGCACAACAACTGGAAACAGAGCATTTGAAAAGCGAATTCACCCACGAAGGGGAGGATCCTACATCCACTGAAGCCACTGGGAATTTTCTATGAAAGCAGGACTGGTCTCTGACATCACAGACATTCTGATGTAAAGATTTTTCCCCTTTCTTTGACGTTACCTCCCCACACGACAGTCATATCATTTGATATTTCTGCTTTTAAGTTATGATGTTTTGGCTCTGTTATTTTTATGCTGTTTCAGCAGCACCATGAGCTACTTGGCGGGGGGATGGAGCAATAACCATCATATGTCAACAGCATTAGGCATGTTATCAGTTTAAATAAATTTAGAGCTTGTGAAAGTTGGGGTAGTCATCATGTGGACTGAAGTCCTCCAGGGAACAGATACAGCAAGCTTCCTCACACTGCTCTGCCAAAATGCTTCAAACCTGACCTAGAGCAACCACTTCTAGACATGAGAAGATAGTTTGGTCTCCACCTTCCATTCAGTCCTTTATCTGTCTCCTGAAACTTTCAACACAGGTGCCAAATGGGGGTGGTTACAGCTTGTATGTGTATTCCTCACTTTGTAGGAATTCACTTCAGACCATCAGCTCATTTCACAGAGGCCACTAAAGAATTTTCAGAAGGTAACAGCTTTCATCACTACCATCCTATGGCAGATTCAGGTTATTGACCTACAGCTAGTAAAATACACCATATAGCTCATAATCCATCACTGAAGCCACTATCATTATATGTTTCTTATATATATTATTTCACCTCTGTGCAGAGGCCCAGCACAAGGCCAGTTTAAGCACTACTTGAGTCCAAATTATTTTGAGATCCGAAGTGGCATGTAAATGGTGCACAGATTTTCTGCATAAGGGTAAATTTTACCCACCATGGATAATTTCAATTCAAACATGCCTGCTGAAGATACACACCCATAGCACCAAAATCATCCCTGATATACCACCACTGGCTTCAGGGGGCTTACCGCAGGGACAAGTTTGGCCCATGCCATCTAGCTTTCTTGAATTACCAGCATTCCGTAACATCACCCATGTTCCTTTAATACTGAAACTTGGGTGCAGAGTCTCATGAAATTAATGCTCTAGTTTCCATCAGAAGCAAGATGCCATTGTTCACATCTACAAATGAGGCATTCATTTTAGCAAGATGATGCCATTAGTAGTAAGTGATGTGACAGCGCCTGGTTTTGTTCCGTTCAGAACATTTTCCAGTCATTATTATTTCAAATACTTAAGCCATGTAAATGCCAGCTCTTTTTCTATATATCTGCTTTTAAGTTTAGCCCTTGTTGACCTGTTCTTTTCATTAACTACATGAAGTGGCATCATTGAGAGTGCCCTTTAAGAAACTCAGAATCCTCTGTTAATGCTATCACTGCAGCACACACTACTGCCCTGTACACTCCAGCAGTCAAGAGTCTTTTGCATGAATTCAGAGTTAACTTGTCCTCTCAATTTCAGGGGTGGACCTGCTAGAATAGGGCTGAGGAATATTGTGGTAGGCACTGTATACAAATTCAGTAAGAGAGACTGTCCCTCCCCACAGAGCTTACTGTCTGAATAGATAAAAAAGACAAAAAGTGAAAGAGAAACCAAAAGATGAAGCAACTCTTATCAGGTCACAGAGCAGGTCAGTTGCAGAGCTGGGAGCAGAATCCAGACGGCTTCACTCCTAGTCATGTCCAATCCGCCAGACCACACTGCCTCTCAGATTGTCAAAAAGAAAAGGAGTACTTGTGGCACCTTAGAGACTAAAAAATTTATCTGAGCAGAAGCTTTCGTGAGCTACAGCTCACTTCATCGGATAGCTCACGAAAGCTTATGCTCAAATAAATTTGTTAGTCTCTAAGGTGCCACAAGTACTCCTTTTCTTTTTGCGAATACAGACTAACACGGCTGCTACTCTAAAACCTCCGATTGTCCACACCAATGAATACCACAAGAGGCAGTATGGCCTAATGGATAGAGCACTGGACTGGGATTCAGGAGACCTCTGTTTTATTCTGAGTTCTGCCACCAGCCTGCTGGGTGATCATGGGCAAGTCACTTCAGGGACTAAAGGTGCTTTTGAAAGTCACACTAGATGCCCATATACATCTTTAGGCACATAAATACTTTGAAAACTCTGGTTCTTCCCCATATGTTTCTGTTTCCCCATTGTAAAATGAGGATAATGATACCTCCTTTGTAAACTGTTTTTAAATAAATGGCTAAAAAGTGCCATATGAGATACTATTATTAAAATAACTTGTAATTCATAGCATGTTGCATAGGAAAAGAAACCCCTGGCTCATGATGTCCTGAAGATGATTATTCTTACTCTTTTTTACACTGCCAACCAGCCTTGTAGGACCTCCCTGAGAGATCCTGGCTCCATACATTTTACATTCACTATAAAGATAAGGAAGACCACACCCCAAAAGAGTGGATAAGGGGAGAGGAAGGCAAGAGTTCCAATGACAGGATCATGAGTTTGTTCTGGTGGTTCTAGGGCCAGGCTGGACCTCGATTCATACCCTCAGAAATCATTAGATTTTCACCACTGAGTCCACCTGAGCTTGGCTGCTCCAGTCCAGACAGCAGAACTTCAGTCCCTTTTCAATGAGAGGCACTCCTAAGCCATCCTCCTGAGGATTGTCCTTGGTAGTTAGTTTCTCACAGATGGGCTCTGCCCAGGGGACATCATGAAGGAGACAGTAGAGACTCCTAGCAAACCTCCCTTATGTGACCTGCCTCTTGTTACCCATATGGCTCGGGTCCCTCTTAAATCTCCCAGACTGGAGGATGCTTTGAAAAAGCTGCCGAGAGAAAGGCAGGTAGAAGAACTGCACCAGCATGACCAGTCTTCACTCATCCCTGCCTGACTCCCAACACCATGGCCAATCAGGAGCGGTGTCTGCTTGGGTTGTTGCTAAAGGTTAGATTGTTTAGTGATTCTGTTATATTCTAATCAAACCCACAACCTCCCAAATTCAAAGTCTCTATCTTCCCCAACCTATTCCTAATTAGTGTGCCACCTCATTTGAGAAATAATCTCCTTAATGAGTTCCACTGGTTCTGCACCTAGTTTATGTTTCTCAGACATTTTTAGGTAGATACACCAAGTGCTAGTGAAGGATCAAACCAAGGGATCAGTTACACCAAGGCAGTTATCAACCCATGATATGACACCTTGAATATCCAAGTGGCAGCATATGTATGCATTAGTCACACATTTCTAGAAAAAATTGTCACAGTTCGGCCTAGGTGTTACTCTATTGACTCCACAACTATTTGAGGTCATCAGGGTTATACCAAGATGGCAGTTGACCCCATGACTATGGGCTTGATCCTGCCAGATACCACAATGGTGCTGAACACCCTTGATTCCCACTGACTTCACTGTGAATATAGGATGCTCAGCATTTCACAGAATCATTTTTCACCTTCCAGGATCAAGCCCCATCTCACCTCAGATTCTCCTGGCTTCTCATTTCAGTAAAATGTGATTTTCTTTTCCTGTCTTCCTAATCACCAGTGCCCTTAAACTCATGTACTAGTCTGTAACATTTTGAACTTTAGCTGGTTTCCTTTTCAGCAATTTGATGTTAAACAGCTGCACTTGTTCTGAGCAGATTTTTTCCTGTGCTCCATTTATTCTTACAAACCTCCAATCCCCATTACAGGAACATTCAGATTATTATGACTATCGCTGCTTAGAATCATATTCTGCAGTGTTTTTATTTCCAGGAATTTTAGAACATTGCCATAACAGTTTTCCGCACCACATTTCCAGTACCTATATGCTGTTTTATTCCAGCCCTCTCTCCATCCTCATTTATGTCCACTATTCTAACAATGTTTATACAGAACCTTTCAGGCAGAGACCTGAAGTATTTTACAAGCAAACAATCGATTAAAATATACATCAGCCCTACGAAGGTGGCTTAAATATCACCATCCCCTTTGCAGAGAACAAGTTGAAGAACGATCCTGCCGTTAATTTAGGCCTAAGGGTCAGATTTTTTAAGGTATTTAGATACCTAGCTCCCATTGAAATCAATGGGAGCTAGGTCTTAAATACCTTTAATAATCTATCCCTAAGCGATTTGCCCAAGAATACATAGCAAAAATCAATGACAGAAATAGAAACAGAATTCAAGATTACGAGGGGCAGATCCTCAGCTGGCATAAAGTGTCCTCGTGCCACTGACTTCAGTAGGGTGTTGATTTCAATGGAGTTATGACACTTAAACTGGCTGAGGACCCGCTTCCAAACATGCAAACTCCTGACCCACTATACAACATTCCCTTTCAGTAAAACAATCATCCGCTTGGGTTTGGTTTAGCTTTCAAGACATTAATGTTCTTTTAATCTTTCCAGACTAACTTTTTAAGGCCTCCTTTGACATGTCTAAACATAGCAAATACAGTTTCATCCTGCTATTACACAGCATCTCTCAGACTCCAAGTGACCTGCATAGCATCTTATGGTAATGAATTAAATAAGCACAGGGAAATGTAGCAGCCGTCATGCACTAAGCAGCAGGTAAAACTCAACCTTATCTGATATCTAAACAGGTGTTTAAATACTATAGATTTTCATCAGTGACATTACATTGCCTTTGTATAACTCAATTTTTCACAGAAATCGTCTCAAGTTAGACAAGTGCCATATCGGGGATGTTATGTCTCAGTCTTCCATTTAAATGATGGATCCATTTATGTATTTTTAAAAGAAATCAGAATAATTTAATTAAAGTAGATCCCACAAGTCTAATGCAAGCAAACAGCTTGAAGATTAGGGGCCGGATCCTGCTGGGTATTAAGGCAGCTTTATGTGGTTCAAGCAGTGTAGAGCATTCCTAAAGAGGCGTACCCGGACACTGGAGAAGCATTCGCTTCTGCAGAGCCCGCCCTCCCATGCAATCTCACTGCCCGTGACAGCAAAGGGGACGTGGCTGGGAAAAGGGGGATATCTGGAGCATGCCTGCACTCCACTGATTCCTGGCTGCTGCAATGGCCCCTTGGGGCTATTGACAGGTGGCATTAATTAGAGCAACCTGCTGGGGACTGACCCAGCAGCCAACCAATCCCAGGAGTGGTTGGGGATAGGAGGCATCTTTCCACTATCCCTCTTCAGCTGAATGGAGAGGAATTGGCTAAAGGGATAGAGCTTTTTCTATTATATAGTATTAAAATATGAATTTTGCTTCAAAAGAAACCCAATGTGTGACAATTCACACTTATTTTTTTAGCCTATTTTTTACTCTCTTTCTCTCTTTTATAGTTTTAATCCGTAGAGCATCAATAAAGTAGAGCACGAAATTGAGCCATGTTGTTACACATGACATCAAAGCTCTCACTTGTATAGTTCATGGTCAGTGGTTTAAAAGCAAGCCTAGATTTCTTATATAGCTTTTGGCATGTTCTTTACAATGTAGCTTTCACACTCCCAATATGTAATTGTGAAGGTCAGGCTAGTGGCTAATTGAATTGCTATGTGGCGATAACAGCTTGTTGTGTTACAATGAAATTTTGAAGATTATAAAAAGAAAGCCTTTTCACCGAAATGTTTAAATTTCACACATAAATGCTTTAGATTTATTTGAACTGGGCCCTGGTAATTCTGAAGATTCCCAATCTACATTCAAATAATATTCACCTCAGGTGCCTAGAGTGGATTGCCAGAACCTCTGGTAGATTTGTCCTCTGCCGAAATAGTCAGGGTGAGAATTTAACTACCAGAAATATTTTGAAGGGCAGATTTAGAATGCTGAATGCAAGACTTCAGTGTAGAAAGTAGTAATGAAACATGGTTCGATGATTCTGAAAAATACTTTCGGCAGAGGAACAACACTTATGGTTTTGTACAGTATAGACTCTCACGGCTTAATATTTTTGCAGTCATAAAACTGCCAAATAAAACATTATTAGAAGTTACTTTTACTTTGACAAATGTACAGTCAGAAAAGTTTTTGCTTGTTGAGAGGCCTATTGTGATTTTCATTACTGTATTTTGGAGGTGAAGCAATACTAACCAATTTATCAATCTTGACAGTATTCTAACTGTTATCTGCCTTGCAAAAGCTCTATGGGAATTGTGCTTAAACAACTGTTTTTCCTGTTAGAAACCAGACAGCCAGGGAAAGTAGCTATAATCAGTTTGAATTCACCTCTGGCTGATCATTTGCTCTGTTTCCTTTTAGCCTGCTACCTCATTAATAAAAATTTATCAGATTGCTGAGAGTTCAGGTTACACAGTTTACTATTTAGTACTTGATGTTAATCCAATGCTGACTACAGAAAAAATTAAAGAGGGAACAAATACTAGAGAAAGGGATGAAAAGGCCAGACCAAAGGTGATGCTAGGGTAAGGAGAAACATGGTAGCAGTTATATTGTGCCCTGTAGTGATTACCAGCATCTAAGAAAATTGTAGATAAGAAGCGAAACTAGATTACTCTGTGTTTAAATTTGTTGCACAAAACGGAACATCCTCCGCAAGTGATAAGTGAATGAAGATACATGACTAATGCTGCTGTTCAAAATACACAGCTGACATTCTGTTTCCTACTGATTTTTTGGTTAGATTATAGGGACCCTGTCTGGAATGGCTTACAAGTGTCTCAGAGAAGTATCAAGTCTGTATTGCCTGATGATGGAATTTCATTAACTCATGACATGATTTCAGGACTCTGACTTTTTAAAAAATACATTTATAATGTGGTTTTGTCCTTTGACAGACTATGGAAATGATTTTTAATACCAGATAGTGGGAGCAGATTGGGTACCAAGGCAATATTGAATGTAGGGAGCTGGGGATCACTAATTGATTACATCAGCCCCCAGAAAGGCTGATCAGGGATGGACCCAGGATGATACAGCAGAATCGCCAAACTGTGGGATTACCAAACCCAGTTAATTGCCAACAAACCAAAATAAATTCATGAAATTTATACCCAAGCATAAATATATTCATTCCCTGTTTCCAGTCCTTTATGTGTATACTGTAGCATCACTGCTAACAACTTATTTTGTTAGCTGTTAGCAGTGATGCAACTCAGCCACATAGCTTTAAAGAATTTGAAGTGGCCCTTACGTTTGACCTTAAAATGATGGAGGAGTGCTTCCAGAAATGGTGCCTGAGACCAGATCTGGACAAATTGATAGTCTCTGCTTTCCACCTTGACATTAGAATTGCACAGTACATTCTATCAAGTTTTGTGGTGAAACTGTGCATTATGACCCAAAGCTAACATATCTCGGTGTTATTCTTGACTGCATATTGACCTTTCATGATCACTTCAAGAAAGTAGCCTCTAAAGTGAAGTCTCATGTCAAATTATTCAAAAGTTAGTGGGAATAAGCTGAGGATCAATGGCTCTGTCCTATGAATGTTGGCCTTGGACCTGGGTGTAGTCAGTTGCAGAGTACTGTGCACTCGTGTGGACAAGAAATTGCCATAAATCAACTTGTGGACAGGCAGCTGCATCAGACCATGTGAATCATCATGGGAACTTTAAAATCAACACCTCTACCGTGAGTTTTTGTATTAGCAAACATCAAATCTCCATCTACCCATCAAGATATAGCTACATCACAAGAATTTAAACATACCAAAGACTACCCTGAACTTCCCATCTGGCAGGTTATGGATAACATACCTCAACACCACCTGAAATCACGAAAACCACTATGGGCCACACACAACCAGCTCATGTCTCTGTGTCTGGCCAGGGAATGGCGAAAGTGTCTGAACCTCATCTACCATTCCAAATTAGCACATTATTACTGACATAACAAGCCACCTTCCTGGTTTTGACCTGACATGCAGATTTTGGAGCACACTGAACTACATCTGAACAAACCCTGGAAAATGCAGCTACTTGATGCACAAGTTGAAAATCAAAGGCTCCCCTTTGTGCGACTGCGGTGAGAACATCCAAACCATTGAACCCATCATAACACAGTGTTCCAAATAAGCACTCATAGGTGAACTGGATGATACCCACAACATCACAGAGGAGGTATTGAAATAGCTTGTGGACCTACAACTGCATCTGTAGAATGTTGCTCTGCAGATGCCATATGTGGGTCCATGTGAGAGACTGTTAATAGCACTGGGTTCTGAAAAGCGTAGGAAACGTAAAAGATAATGCTGGATGACTGATGTTGATTGATTGATGTTGCTAGTTAGACTCAAGGGTTAAGTTCAGAAGAAATTACTATTGGCATCTAGTTTGCATAAGGGAAGTCACAGTATTTCTTTAAGTAATTCCTGCATCAAGCCCATTTCTTCTGGTTGAGCTTGAGCAAATGTCCCTAAAAGAGAGAGATGTACTTTGTACTGATAGCACCAAATGCAAGAGAGGGCTACTTCAAACTCAGCCCTGAGAAAGCCCTGGGGGAAGGGGAGGACTGGCTGGTTGATGTTTTTGGGCTTGAGCCTGGTCTTTGGATCAGTTGATCATATGATAGCCTGAGGGGAAGGGGCAGGACTTCCTGAAGAGGGAACCTGCTCCATCCATGAAGAGAAGGAGAGTGACCTGCTGTGAATTTAAAGAAAATCTATGGACAGAGAGGACTGGGGAAGGACATCTCAACACAAGGCAGATGTAAAAACCTGGTTGAAGTTACCTGCAGCGAGAGACAGGAACAGAAGCCTTAAGAGGAAGAGGCTTGAGGACATGCCAGTCAGCAGGACCTGGGTTTTGGGAAGGAACTCCTGAGTGCAGCCAGGGGCTGAACAAATTGTAGAGTTGAAGGAAGACTTGTTTTCAATTGACACTTGAACTACAATGTTCTCTTAATAAACCAGACCCCAAGAAGGCACGTTATTTGACTAGCAAATGACTTCATGCAGTTTTTGAGAAGATCAAGAAGGGGAAAATAAGAGAGCAGCAGTGGGAGATATGAGACTGGGTCAACATAGCAGCAACCAACTTACCTCCAGAGTGAGCTCGCTCTCTCTGTGTGTGTGCAGAATGGGAGGCTGCATGGACTAGCCCTGCCTGTCCAGTACCATGGGTACATACTTGAGCAGTTAGATCAAAGCTAGTTTAGGTATGTCCACACATGCTACAATCAACCCTCCCCATTTCAGTGCAGATGTACCTTAAGAGGAGAAGAGTGAATCCAGTTGAGATCAATCCCATCAGGGTCATCAGGTGAGCCAACAAAACCTTGTATTCAAAAGGAATCCAATGCTGCTGATAGATCTAAAGAGGATCAGTATGGACACCTAGGGTGAAATCTTGATCTCACTGGAGACAATGTGAGTTTTGTTATTGACTTCAGTGGAGCCAGGATTTCAAGAGGATATTACTGACCAAGATTAGTGCAGTCTCCATAGTAAAAGAGATCAGGGAAACCTGAGGATTCTATTGGATGCCAGAGTTGTTTTGCCACTGTATTCTCAGTAGTTTTGTCCAAAAAGGGGAGGTAATTTTTATTCTGTACCATCAATTTAAATAGCTGAAATGGAAAACTCTTGCATTTCTGCAATTAGTAAACTACTCTGAGCGCACACGGAGTTCTACAATACTTTGCCATTAGAAAAGAAAAAGACCCTTGTGCTAGTTTGCAGGCTGTAATTGTTTGGGTAAAACAGACATCTCAAATTTTTGAAGTTTTTGTCCCATCCCTCCCAGACATGATGGACTTTGATTCTCATGACAGCTGTAGCAAAAATGCAGCCTTAAGCATCATTTAATTATAGTGATTCAGACATCCAAGTCAACATCAACTGCTTAAGTGATTCAGGGCATAGAGCATATGCCCAACAAAGGAGCATTCAAGTGACCTTAGGATATAACCTTTAGGGTAAATTTCCACTGACACATAGGGAATTTGGCATTCATCAACCAATTCACAATAGAAATTGTGTGCTTAATTCTCCAGGCACTTCACTGCATATTTACCCCTGCAGACTGAAATGTTCCACTGATGAAATGTAAAGCCAAGACAAAGGTAAATGGAAATGTCTTTATATGATTTGTTCATATGGGTCACAGCACTAGGGGAAAAAGTGTTCCTAACAGAGCTATATTCTGTATTTACACTATATTGACAAGACAAAATGTAGTTATACTCTTACATACTAGTGTCTCTGTTGGCAAAACAGTACAAATTTGGTTACATTAGGGTGACAAGATGCCCCTAAATTATCAGGACTGTCCCTATATTAGGGGCTTTGTCTTATATACGCAACTTACGTCCCCCTTCCCCCCGAAAAAAAGGGTCCTGATTTTTCACACTTGCTATCTTGTCACCCTAGGTTATATTCATGAGGTGGACAACATGATTTGTTCTTAAACATTTCTTGTAAACAACTAGAACAAAATAAAATGTGTTTTCATTTGAAAAGTAATGTTTGTCCATGTCAAGGCAATTATAGAAAATGGCTGCTGTAAATCTGAATATGATCTGGTTCTGGATAAATCTGGTACTGATCAGGAATGCACCACAAAAGTAACATACTAGGGTCTCTAGAAGCACAAATTTTGTCTACTAAACTGTTTAAAAAAATACCAACAACACAGCTTTGTGTTTTAATTGTTAATAGTGACAAACCGCTGAGGAGGGTTGGAAAATTTACAGTCTGTTATAACTAATGCTACTAACACTTGAACTGTGACCTTGGTTCTCCCAAAAAACAATTAAATGTATCTATAATATATCTGAATTATAATAAAGGATGCCAAATGAGCACTGATAGTCTCCTATTGCACACAGGGATTTTCTGGAAGCTAAATGAAATGCTGACATAAATCTGTTCTGTAATCTCATGGTTGTTTCCTACTAAAGGAAGAACTGGAATGCAATGTACTAAATTACTAGGGCATAAGGATATGTTGCTTAGGTTTTTGAAAAAGCAGTTGTACTGCTGGCAAAACAGAGCTAGTTCTGTCACAAGCAATTTATTACATCAGTAATTCAACTTTTTTTTTTTTTAAATAAAGTCTGCCTCTGTGCAGAACTCAGCTAGCACTGGGCTGGAGACAAACAGCTCCAGAGTTTAATTAGGGTCTGTTTACATCTAAGAGATAATTTCATTTTCTTCAAATGGTTAAAGATATCATTCCAGATGGGTCCGCTGACTCTGCAATTTAACATCCTTCTGACCTTAGAGTCTATGAGACTGTAAACAGCAGGTTTGAGAAATGCAAAGCAAAGTCTGTTCAACTGAAAGCAACCCAACGGAGGTCAGGAAATTCAGAGTTAACTCAGTGTTTGACTTGCCCTATGGTGACTAGGTTCTAAAAGGTCTCTGGAATAAGGAGGGGAGAACCAATTTGCATAAAATAAAAAATCCTCCCCGCTGACCCCCATACTCCCTGATCTCTGTCCCACTTCCATCATGACTCTTTGCTTGTTTTAACACTAAACTTCAGACCAACTTTTTTTTTTTTTAACTTTTCTGTAGTGTTGGGATAAATGGTTTTTCACTTCCAGATTCAAGCTGAGATTGGCACCAAAGCCAAAATGCTGTTCTCATGGCACATCTAGCTGAGACCAGGAGCCAGATTGCTGGAAATCTCATGAGAGAGAATGTTTTCACAGCCCAGAAATGGGATTGTGTTGGAACACCTAATATATAAGGGTTAAGCATAAGCTTAAGCTTTTCTAGATTGTTGTTAATGGGTTTTAATCTAAATGTTTTATCGTTACTAGTGTACTGTTTGGATTTAATTTCTTTTGTTCTATGTCCGTCATAAAAACAAAAGCAAAACAAAAAACAGATGACAAAATAACAAAGCTCCCCAAACGTTTCTGAGATTTGACACTACTGAGCAGAATGGATCCTCCAGAGACCTTAATCAACCATTTATCATGCAAATATATATTTAGATGATTTATAAAATCTGTATTATTACCAGACTTCCTTTGATATGCATTCTTAAAACTCATTAACACTAATAGGCAATACACAAGAGGTGGAAACAGACCCCCCCCAAACACATTATCGAAAAAAGAGAAAATAAAAAGAAATTCACACAATAGATAGTTTATCTGGCAGACATGCAGCCTTTATAATTCAAATTACTAAGACTGTCCATGGCATTGTTTTTAAGAGAACAAGTATAATAATTAGCAATGTGAAGCCTTAGTGACCGTGGCTGGAATTTTCAAAAGGGCTCGACTTCCGTTTAAGAATCTAAATAAATGGCCAGAAAAGTTCAGCAAAGTAGGTGAATGTTGGGTGCTGAGCTCTTTTGAAAATATGGTCCTAAGTGTCATTATGGGAGCTCCTGGGTTCAGACAACTTTTGCAAATCTGGCCCCAATGGCAGGTATTGAGCACTTTCAAATCTGGCTTTTAATAAAAGCATAGGATGACCCAGTTTAAAAAAAAGAGAACAAAAAGTTTGAGAATTATCAATGCAAAAATGTGGGAAGGTTTGGAAAAAAAAGGTGAAAGTAAATTAAAAATTGCAAGTCAGAGGTGCACAGAAAACATTACAACAAACTGCACTAATAATCAGCTTGCTAGAATGTAGGCTAGATGTATGCACATGAACCACAACCAATTTCTCCTCATCATCAGCAATATAGACATGCAACTAATGGTAAAAAAGAAAGAATAATATAGGGCCCAATGTTTAAACTTGGACACCCAAGTTAAGGCATCCAAAGAGGCATTGCAATCCCTCTATGCTGCAGCAGCTTAACTCAACCGTATTTCAGTCATATGGGAACTGCCCCTCGACAAACAAAACAAAAAAAATCCCACTCTTTCAAAATGCACTAAAGGGTTACATTTTCAAAACAACTCTACTTCTAAGCCAGAACAAATTTTTCTAGATCTAATACAACTTGGACAATTGGGTTGACGGTATAAAGAAATCACAGACAGTATGTTGCAAATGGGAAACCTGTATTCATGAAATCTTCATAGCAAAGTCTCTTTTAGCCTCTCATGGGAAAAAAAAAGGAGTTGTGGACACCTGGCAGTATCAACACTGAAACACAATTATGTTTTCACGTTAAAATTTTATTTAGTCTTAATTGTAACTAATGCACCCCAGCTCTGAGTGAGGAACATTCAGTTGTGCATAGAAGAAATTAGAACATACTTTGTAAAAGTAATGCTCTTTTAAAATAGCATTTTAAAGAATCCCTCGATAGTTTTCTTTTTTCTTTTAACAAAATCGAGATTGAGCCAATTAAATTAATTTGGGAGGGTAACTAAATAGATTCTAACCAGGTAATATTTTTATCTCGTCCAGGTTACACCATCTGTTCCTTCCCCTTAGTCACTTTCTTTCTCATTTAACTGTAAAAGTTTTCAATTTTAGTTAAAAATGTGTTGATGATGGGGGGGTGCTTTTATGATTTTTCTAAAAAGTTTTCTCCAAACCTCAGCAGTAAATGAATGTGCAAACAACATATTTTTTCCAACCTCAGGTAGAATTTCTACTGCATGCTAAATTGTTTCATATTCTCCATGTTCTTCTCCTCCTTCCCCCCCACAAAAGTCAATAATTAAAGTGAGATGAAAGGCAATTAACCAAAATTAGTCATTTCCTACTGGGAGGAATAGTCCTGCTAAAATCCTGTAAACTAATTAACAATAGCCAAGAGTTTAACGAAGAGTTGGTTCCAATTCCATTTTCCTTTTTTTCTTCACTGAGTTTATGACCACTGTATAAGTAACCAGATTCTCTAGGCCACAAACCATTTAATACAGCAATGTGCCCAGCCAACACTCAACAGTATACTGTCATCAGAGAGTCATAGTGTCCGAGTCTCCACTTCCTTGTACCTTGTGTAGTCATCTATATCCACACCAAGTGGCTTTACAACGTTACCAAATAAGAAAGATAGCATTTTCCACCCAATTTACATTCTCTCTGTAAAGGTGCAAATGAGCTATAAAGAATCAGACTTTTGGAGAGAAATTCATGGTATTGCTGCTGCCACTTTATACTGCCACAGGTGGCATAATTAACTCTCTACCTCCTTCAAAGGTGCTCCCCCATTGCAGGGGGTGTGCCAGAGGTGCATCATGGTGGGAAATGAGGTTGGGGCAGCTATTTCCTAGTGGTGCAACCCTAGGTAGTACATTGGCCTCCATATGGGCACAGGGATGAACAGTGTCTGGAACAGAAAGAGGGAAAAGGCCTGTTAAGGATATCCAGTCCAATTCTCTGCTAATGCAGAATTGTTTCCTACAGCATATTTAACAGTGTTTTGTCCCATTTTTTTTTCAAATTTCCAAAATCTGAGGATTCACGCACTGCCATTGGGAAACAAAGCCATAGATGCATACAGCTCAATGACTGCTCCCTTTCTTACTTGCAACCTTTTCTCCTTGCTATACCCTTGTGTACAATCCTAAAGCATCCCTGGCCTTCTTTGACATTATACCATTCAGATAGGTGTGTGGTGTGCACTTATTTCCCATTAGCCAGGCTACATATACATACCCCCTTCAACTCTTCCTCCTTCTCACAAGCCAATCACTCCAGCCTCCTGATGAGCTTCATTGCTCTTCTCGGAATCACTTCCTAGCATTTATTTATTAAGTAAAGCTCGGCTCATAACACAGAGGAGCTGATTAAAACTTGGTTCATTGATTTGCAGGATTCAGCACCAGACAATGGCAGTAGCTCCCCTGAAAATTCTCTAGCACAACTCTTTCCTCCGACTGTGGCTATTATTGTACAGGGCAGGTACAAATTGGAACAAATTGATAAACTAAACAGTAATAAGTTATCACGACCAGATAGTATTCACCCAAGAGTTCTGAAGGAACTCAAATGTGAAATTGCAGAACTACTAACTGTACTCTGTAACCCATTATTTAAATCAGCTTCTGTACCAAATGACTGGAGGATAGCTAATGTGATGCCAATTTTTAAAAAGGTCTCCAGAGTTGATCCCGGCATTTACAGGCCAGTAAGCCTGACTTCAGTACCGGGCAAATTGGTTGAAATTATAAAAACAAAATTGTAAGACACATACATGAACATAATTTGTTGGGGAAGAGTCAACATAGTTTTTGTAAAGGGAAATCATGCCTCATCAATTTACCAGAATTCTTCGAGGGGGTCAACAAGCATGTGGACAAGGGGATCCAGTGGATATAGAGTACTGAGATTTTCAGAAAGCCTTTGATAAACTCCCTCACCAAAGGCTCTTAAGCAAAATAAGATGTCATGGGATAGAGGGAAGGTCCTCTCATGGATTGGTAACTGGTTAAAAGATAGGAAAAAAGGGTAGTAATAAATGATCAGTTTACAGAATGGAGAGAGGTAAATAGTGGTGTCTCCCAGGGGTCTGTACTGGGCCCAGTCCTATTCAACATATTCATAAATGATCTGGAAAAAGGGACAAACAGTGAGGTGGCAAAATTTGCAGATGATACAAAACTACTCAAGATAGCGAAGTCCCAGGCAGACTGCGAAGAGCTACAAAAGAATCTCTCAAAACTGGGTGACTGGGGAACAAAATGGCAGATGAAATTCAATGTTGATAAATGCAAAGTAATGCACATGGGAAAACATAATCCCAACTACACATATAAAATGATGGGAGCTAAATTAGCTGTTACCACTCAAGAAAGAGATCTTGGAGTCATTGTGAATAGTTCTCTGAAAACATCCATTCAATGTGCAGCGGTAGTCAAAAAAGTGAACAAAATGTTGGGAATCATTAAGAAAGGGATAGATAATAAGATAGAAAATATCATGTTGCCTCTATATAAATCCATGGTACGCCCACATCTCGAATACTGTGGGCTGATGTGGTCGCCCCATCTCAAAAAAGATGTATTGGAATTGGAAAAGGTTCAAAAAAGGGCAACAAAAATTATTAGGGGTATGAAACGGCTTCCATATGAGAAGAGATTAGTAAGAGTGGGACTTTTCAGCTTTGAAGAGAGACAACTAAGGGGGGATATGATTGAGGTCTATAAAATCATGACTGGTGTGAAGAAAGTAAATAGGGAAGCATTATTTACTCCTTCCCATAACACAAGAACTAAGGGCCACCAAATGAAAATTAATAGGCAGCAGGTTTAAAAATAAACAAAAGGAAGTATTTCTTCACACAATGCACAGTCAACCTGTGGAACTCTTTGCCAGAGGATGTTGTGAAGGCCAAACTATAACATGGTTCAAAAAAGAACTAGATATATTCATAAAGGATAGGTCCATCAATGGCTATTAGCCAGGATGGGCAGGGATGGTGTCCCTAGCCTGTTTGCCAGAAGCTGGGAATGGGCGACAGGGGGAGGATCACTTGATGATTACCTGTTCTGTTTATTCCCTCTGGGGCACCTGGCATTGGCCACTGTCAGAAGACAGGTTACTGGGCTAGATGGACCTTTGGTCTGACCCAATACGGCCATTCTGATGTACTAACCAGCTGCATGAAGAAGGTTCTCAACTCCCACCTGTGTGCTCTGTGGCGAATGCAGGAATGCAGTGGGGTTAGTACAGATTGCTAGTTTGCTGTGCATGCCAGCTTTTTTTGCCAGCTGTAAAGACTGTTTATGCCTTATTCTTGATGCTCAAGACATTTCTAGGAGAATAGGACTTATTTTGTCATAAAGTTACTTGGATAGGAAATAAAGTACATGGTGGGCTGGGGGGCAGACTTTAAGGCGATCGTTACCTCTCCTACAGCAGGACACGAAGAGGACTGGATCATAGCCTCAAAGGCAGCCAGTTTTTAGACCCTGCCCCTTTTCTGTCATTGAAATGTCATCACAGTGACCCCTTCCTTCTGTATCTAGGAGAAAGGTGGGTCTGCTGCATAAGGCCCAATAGACACATCAAGGAATATGAACTATAAAATGCTTTTCTCTTCAAACCGATACTTATGCCTCTGGGATTAAAGGTGATAAGAAGATAAAATGAACATGGAATACAGGAATGGCCCCACAGTTAGTTCTATCCCTTTGGCTCCAGCCCATTCTTGTTATATCCAGCACTCATTAAGATTCTAGATCTGACATGTGGGCTTTTCAGCATTCTTTCTCTCTCAAAAAAAGTTTAAATTCAAAAGAACTAAAAGAGGCAAAAAAGTATAATTAAAAGACAAGTTTAGAAAGGAAATTGTGCCTTATTAAACACCTTTTTGTTGATACAATTTATTGATCACAGAAGCCCCACTCTTGTACTGGGACGTATGTTTTTGCTAGATGATATTTGAATCTCTGGAGCAGCAAAGGGACCCATGTTGTTCTTTTGATCCATAATTCTATATGAAATATTACGTCAAATATACTTTGCTAAAGTGTTAAGACTCTTTAAAGCATTTCCTGCTCATACAAAAGTGGCACGCACATCTTTCAGGTACCTTTTAAGACTAAAAGCTACAGGAAACTCGTTAATGGACAGATCCAACAGAGTTTAGGTTCCTGATCCCAGGAGGCTCCTGCCACTAAGTAATAATTTCCAAGACAAGTTTTTAATGTTAAATTCTTCAAAGAAAGAAGATGGCAATAATTAATGAAATCACTTTAAAATGAAAAACTCAAATGTTTTCCTTCATTACAGAACCACATTAGTGACTCCAATATTAAGGCTGCAGGGGCCTGTCCATTCCAACCTAAGTTTTTCCTACCCTTTATAGATCTTGAATAAAGACTTCTTCAGGGCTGATCCTATTTTAAAGCTTAATCTCAACCTGAGGGAGTTTTTTCTTCTTTTATAGTTTTGTAACACCCTGCGTAAACTACCAGAAATTAGAGGGCATGGATGGGAAGAGAATACATATACTGGAAGCAGAGACTGCCTGAGGAATGTATTGGGGCTTCTTTATATCCTCTTTCTTTTGATGTTTCTACTGTTCCAAGAATGTTTTCCAGGTAGGGAACATTCACCTAGCATTTTCTCAACTGATCATACTCTTAGCCTCCAAGCCTGCAAACATTTCAGGGTTCAGCGAGTAACCTACATATAAGAATAGTTCCAGAGATTATATATTTTGGTAAATACTCAAACTGGTAATTTTAGACTAACAAAATATTGTTCCAATTCTTTTATAAGAGTGCAAAGTATATCTCCTGGAATGTTTATTACAGACAGGCAGCAGCTACTTTGTAGTTAAATTTGAAGGTAAAGACAGAGGCTAAAAATTCCCATTGTAAGTCAATAACCTTTCCCCAAAAGAAACTGATCTTCCTGGAGCAAGCTCCTAGCTAAGTGGCAAGGCACTCTGGCAGGTTGGGCCTGTAGACTACAAGATGCAATGCCCAGACAAATAGAAACAAAGACACATTTTTCATATTAATTTGCAAAAACCCTGGAGGGCTCAGCAGGGTGTTTTCATTCCCTCAGAGGACGGTGCGGAGAATTTAGGACCCAGATTCCTGAACCTGCGAGTGTTGAGAATGTAGCTCTAGGGCTGCAGCTAACTATGGCACAGTAAGGGAAAATGGATAACCTTCTGAAGGTATTTAAGGACATATTCTCATTGCTACAAGGGTGGACCTCCCTTATAGTAAGAAGAGCCAAGCTGGCACAGAAATCCTACTGCATATCAGAAGGGATGAAGAAGGTACTGATTCAGGAAGTTGAATTAATGTTGAGACTAGGGGTAATCAAGGAATCGTTTAACCCTTGGTAGTCCTGTTCCCGAAACTCTAGGGGGGGCATCTGTTTCTGTGGGGACTTCAGACAGGTAAATGCCATTTCCTGCTTTGATGCCTTCCCTATGCTGCGGGTGGACGATTTACTAGAGAGTGTCTTAGCCAGACCAATATATTACTATTTTAGATATGACCAAATTCCTCTCAGATCTGGCAGATTCCTCTTTCCCCCTCACTCTCAGGAAAACACAGCTTTTGCTATTTCAATAGGTTTGTTCCACTTTGTCCACTTTCAACCATGATTTTGGGTTACATGGGGCCCAGCCATCTTCCAGAAGTTGATAGAGCAGGTATTACGATCTCACCATTGTTATGCAGTGGCATTTCTAGATGATGTTGTGGTCTGCCGCCAAGAGGGGCTTATTCACCTCTAAAAGCTGGCTGCAATACTGCAGTCCTCCCTGAGGTCAATCTCACAGCAAATCCTGAAAAAGTGCCAGGTGAGCAAGCAAGAAACCAAGGTAGAGACAATGGGTAGTACTCCCATCCCAAAGACTAAAAAAACAGTGGTGTGGTCCTTTTTAGTCATAGCCAGCTACTAAGATGATTTTTTCTGGAACTTCACTGTAGTGCCCCTCACAGATCTTGCCAAGACATCAATCCTTCAGCAGGTCACCAATGTGACTGGGCCTTCCAGGAGAAAAAGTAAACCGGATCCCCTTGGATTTCTGAATGTCACATCTCTCTTCCTAGAGTTGAGTTTGTGTGTACTCTGGTTTCTGACAATTGTTCTCATTTTTCCTCCCTCTCCTAACTCCAAAATGCCTTGTTTTAGAAACATGCACTTAGTCCTCCAGGGACTTAGAAATTAGAATGTTATTACTATTAAAAGCCTTTGGGCCAGCTCCTCAGAGAAGCATGGAGGAAAGGGGGTTGTGATCCATGTCTGGTGGGCCATCATTGCTGGCATAATTTAGAACTGAAGTATGGTTGGAGAAACTAGCCTCTGGATGTCCTCAAGATTATGGGAGCAGAAAGGTGGCTCTGAGACACCTATTCTCTACATGGGCCATGACCTGACCTTTTATCATGTCATAGCATGGTTATATGGTGTCTAAAGAGACCTTTCACTTCACTCAGTGCTTATCATACATGCCGGGAAGAACAAATGAAAGAAGCTGGATGAATAAAAAGAGAAGGTTTTAGTAGTTTAAATAATCTGGCTCTTCTCTAATTTTCAACCTCCCATAGTCTCCTTCTGAACAGACCCCCAAGGAGAGCCCTTCAGAGGTTGGAGATCAATGGAGGACCAGGAGGTAGATGGGGAGAAGCATAAAAGCCAGTGGAAAGCTAATGCAGCTTGAGGCTATGTTAACTGTTTCCCAACCTGCTCTGTTTTGGGTGAACCATCATTGAGGGCAGGTGAGGCCCAGAACTTGTGGTTGCTAGGGGAAACCCTGGCAGTTAATGGACCTGAGCTGTCAGCGAGCCCATATTGGCAGAGGGCTGCAAAGCCAACGTAGAGACACAGAGGTTTTGTGCGGATTTACAGAATTCTGTGCACAGCACTGCTTCCTAATCCACAGAGGCAGGGCAAACTGACAGAATAATTTGGGGAAAATTTCATGAGGTTTCCTCCCGCAGGGCCCTCTTGTGGTTTCTTACGAAGCTGCGGGGTGACCAGGTGCACAAGTACGAATTTGGTTGATGGTTAAAGGTTGTGTATATCATTCAGGCACTAAGATATAAAATCTGTCTGCCCATTGCTGATATGAAGTCAGGAGTTACCAATCACATTACCACTTCTTGTGGTCATGTTACCAATTTCTGTTTGTTTTTTAGTGTGTGTAATAGCTCTTATGTGCTGCTGAACAGAATTCTGCAAGGATATTTATTACCTATTGTTTTAGAAAAGTCAAGCTATTTTTCTTATGCAAACTTTAGAAATCGTTCCCTTTCCCCCACAAACACACCAATCTCTTTTCGTTGTTTGTCCCCTAGCTTGGTATGACTGGCCACTGGCCAGCACCTTTTTCTTTTCTTAACAAGAATGACAGTTTGCCTTTGAAGCAGATGCCAAAGCTGCTGTTTGGCTGATCAGCAGGGAGCTCTCCTGCATGACACTCCCTCTCCTCTCCTACCTCCTTTCCAAGAAACATGCAATCACTGCACCAGCAGAGAGGAAAGAGCCCTAAGCATGTTCACAAATCCTAAGACTGAAATGCTTCATAACTGACAGACAGTAAAATATACAAAAAAGCCCACGTATATGTAATATGGATGACAAAACATATGCACATCCAAGGTGGTGCGTTTCAGTTTCTAATATTGTAGAACAGGCTGAAAATTAGTGAACTGGGCCCGAAGTCCAAAACCTCTTGTAGAAAACACCATTGTATCTTTGATGTCCATAAAAGGTCAGGCTGTCAGCAGCAGCCTCCTAACACCATGCTTGAGTATCCACTCAGTATTGACTCAGAAAGAAGAGTGTCACCTATTGATTCGTCACCATAACTTCCTAGATTGCCTTGTTTTTTTCCCTCGGAAGACTCCCATCCAAATACTGAATAGGCCTGACTCTGCTTAGCTTATGAGATCTGATTTGTTCACAGCTCATGCTGGTATAGCTTCAAAAAAGCAAAAGTTTATCCCTCGCCCCATGCAAAGCCTACATAGCATTCACATCCCATTTCAGACTTCTTCAAAACAGGGTTAAGTTGGGACATCATGCTTGTGCTGATCTGCACAGAAATGAACTTCACCAAAAGTGAAACAACAGAAAGCCTAGCACTTTATTTCCTACATAGTAATTTGGTCATGGCCTTTATTCTGGTCATTTCCCCTTATGATTGTTTGTGATGTCACACTGGCAAGATGACAGTAGTGGAAGTTCTGATACAAACGCGTGCACTGTATTATAACAGGGGTTGTTCAAAATGACAAATAATTCATTGCTTCTTATGGTGTTTTTCTCTCTTCCACACCAGAGAACTCAACATGGCAAATTTTGCTCTACTAACAAGTTTTATTGTTTCTACTTCTGGAGGGGTTTTTGTGGGAAGCTTTGACTGGCCTCATTGTGTAAACTTTTGCTTAAAAGCTTCCTGAGATAACAAACTACAGTATAATTTCCTCCCCACCAATTAATGCTAACTAATGTTTTCACTTACCCAGTAGAGGGGTTCATGATACAGCCACCTTTATCAGTAGATGCTTTGCAGATACAGCCCCTCTCCAGCGTATCATGGTTCATCCCAAAGTTGTGGCCCAGCTCATGAGCCAGGGTTACTGCTGCACCAAGAGGGCTGTCTGAATGATCCTTAAAGAAAAAAAAAAGAATCGTGAAGCCCATGTACAAGAAGGAATGAGATAAAAGAATACACTTTTGCTATGGATCCATCCTCAATATCCTAAATTGTTTTATAAGTCTCTCCATTATAATTGCAGCTACTCGATTGCTGTTAATGGATAAAATTACAAATTATCAACATCCCCTCTTCCCTCAACCATTTAGGTTGGGATTATCAAAGAAGCCTGTGGCATCGGGACACTCAATTCCCCATGGCAACTATGCATTCAGATAGCTGAGGCAGCTTTGACTATCTTCGTAGTCTCTCTTCTACAGCTAGAAATTCTCTCGTAACCCTTGCCATTTTATGTCCAAGAATTTGGATATTGCATAAACAGCAGAAAATGATTTGCAAATGTCCTAAAGGATGGGGATGGCAGTGGCATAAGTGGGAGGAATGGGTGAAAGAGGGCAGAACATCGTGTACTTCAGGAGCTCAATCTCCACAGTGCAGTGAAGAGATTTGGCTTTGTCTCTAACATCCACTACTAAGCTGAAGCAGAAATTATAGCAGCTGTGAGCTCAAGCAACCATTTTACAGGACCTCATTTTTAAGTAAAAAAGACAAAGTCCTCACGTGGCCTCTAGCTAATTCCTGTAAGTGTTTTACTTGGTGTAAAAGTAAAAAAAATAGAAACATTGGCATTGATCCTTGTGGGAATGTTGTTTTCCCAAATAAATGTTTCTGAGAAATGCACTGTGTGGTTTGATTAGGGGCTACTGATCAGATTAATGTTTTGGCCTGGCCATGAATAAAAGAGATCTTTCCACAAAGTTCTGTATGACATCAATCACTTTCCTTGGGAAAAAAAACATCTTTCTTATAAAAGCTCTCCCAAAAGGCATAAAACATGTAATAGAAATGCATGATTTACGTTTTATCAGTCAGTAAATGGAATTAGTATGTACTGCTGCCTTCTTTAAAAGAATAAATGAATATATTCATCTTAAATAACTTCTATTATTGTCTTAGCCAGCCTTAGGACTAAAAAAAAGTAAAAGGTAAAAAAGTGTCTAAAATATCAGCCTTATATAAGAGAAACCCTTAATAAATTATTTGGTTTAGATTTTATAGATTCCTTTTTCAACTCTCTTAATATTTTTAGTAAATCAATCAATTTTCAAGTAGAAAACACATTTGAAAAAAGAATGTAATAAGTTCAGAAGGCAAATGGCCACTGTTATTTGGCTCATGGAGTAAATTCAAAGAATTTTATCTTCAAAACAACCAAAAAGTGCTCTCATTTCAGGCTTTCCTGAATCTTGCAATATTTAATACAAAAATGTTGTTGCTAAATTTCTACTTATGCTTGAGTTGTGTGTGTATCGTATTTTAAAATGGATGTTTTAGGGGAAGCTAAACAGCAAATTTGTTGTTATTATGGCAAACTGCAGTGTACACATGTACATTTATAATGTTTTTTAAAAATGTTCTCTCATGACACTTACACACCAAGATGTCTTAATATCTAGTTTGATTGATCTCTGTGGGTCCATGCATTGAATTTCCCAAATATTTAATCAATAGCTGTAATTACACCTGACTACACAGAAGAACCAAAAGTAAAACAAGGGCTGCGGATTGACAGAACAATGATGTAATGTCCACACATTTTAACAAAGCAGCACAGAAGTCATACCTTTAAATTAGGGATCTGTAGCAGCCGCATTCACTTTTAGATGTGCTCAACATTTAGAACTTTCTTCAAATCCTGAACAACTTAGAGAGACAATAAACTGAGCCTGTAACAGGGTGGCTTGTCCCATGAGCTAGAAAGCCTGTGGCTAAGCCAGCTCTGATTAGAGCATGAGCCCTGCTGGAGAGGGATCAGGTGATTCTCCTATAAAGAGCAGCTGAAAGCTGCAGTGGAGGTGGGGGGAGATGTTCAGGGAGAGTAGAGATTGTTGGGTTTTGGGACAGACTCTAGCCAGGAAGGCCTGGGAGTAGCCTGTTAAATCAGGAGAGACCCTGAGCAAGCAGGGGAGAGAGTGCAAAAGTTCTCCAGGCAGAGAGGCCTAGGAGTAGGAAGAGAAACTTTTGTCTGTTGGATGTCAATTTGGGAGTTTGAGTTTCATTTTGAATTATTTTCTGTGAATAAACCCAGACTTGCAAGGAGGGGTTCTTTGACCACAGAAAAAGTGTGGAGAGCCTGTGTAAGAGGCCCTCAAAAGGGGGAAAGAGAGGCAGGGCTCTGAAGAGTGACCCCTCGCCACGAGGGGGTGCTCAGTAAGGGGCAACCCTATTACAGAACCCAGCTGTTACTTTCATGCTCACAGACATTTCTCTGCACAAACAGTGAGATTCTTCTTATTTCAACATCTCCTAAGATAATAATTTTTAAAATAATGATTTGCACAGTCCATGACAAAATTAGAGCAAGAAATGATCGGAAATGTAATTATTACAGCACATGCGGTTCTCATTACTTGCTTGGATCATTCTGAATGCTATCAGGTTTCTAGAGTGGGTTTTTAAAGACAAAGAATGTGATGTCTCAGCAAAAGAGGTTATTGGAAGACAGCATAAATTAAGACTATCCAAACAAACAGTAATATGCCCATTTTGATAGCGAGACCATTTAAGCTCAGCAGCACTTGAGAAATGAATAGACTTACAAGGAATGAGGCTTTGATTTATTCCTCTACATTTTTTTAAGTTAAGTTCAGTAGTAAAAGTCATTAGCAAACAGTTTCACAATCGCCAAACAGGAAATCTTCTCCTGTTGAACACGTTATAGGCTGTTATACCAAATACGCAGTTGCTTTCAACTGAACTCTGCTGCACTCCATTGAGATTCAGCTTGAACATTAATAATAAAATAAATTTGTCTAATGCTGTTGCAAACTAGCACTTCAGTCCTAGAACTAACTCCAGGCAGTCCTCATTTGTAAACCGGGACATTTACAAAAAACACTTTCCACTGAGGTGTTTCTTAAATTAAATAAATCTCAGTGGCTCAGTTCTGTACTTCTCACTCAAGCTAACCTCCCATGAGAGTAAAAAGTTTTTGCCTGAATGTGTGCAGCAGAATATGTCTGAGCAAGAAAGCAACATTTTACCTTTACCCTTAACTTGCATTAATATTCATGGAAAATATGAGCCTCATTTATCACAAAGAGAATCAAACCACCTAGAATGTATATAGCAGGACAGGTGCTCAGAGAGGCATGATAAAAGAACCAAGATAGATAAGATATTAGATTTGAATAAGAGTGCAGACAGAAAAATCAGACCAGATAATAACTTTCTTTGACAGGGTAACAAGCCTTGTGGATGGGGGGAAGTGGAAGATCTTGACTTTAGTAAAGCTTTTGATCCTGCCTTGCATGACCTTCTCAGAAACAAACTAGGGAAATGCAACCTAGATGGAGCTACTATAAGATGGGTGCATAACTAATTGGAAAACCATTCCCAGAAAGTAGTTATCAGTGGTTCACCATCATGCTGGAAGGGCATAACGAGTGGTGTCCCTCAGGGATCGGTTCTGGGTCTGGTTCCGTTCAATATGTTCATCAATGATTTAGATAATGGCATAGACAGTACATTTATAAAGTTTGCGGATGATACCAAGCTGGGAGGGGTTGCAAGTGCTTTGGAGGATAGGATTAAAATTCAAAATGATCTGGACAAACTGGAGAAATGGTCTGAAGTAAATAGGATGAAATTCAATAAGAACAAATGCAAAGCACTGCACTTAGGATGGAACAATCAATTACACACATACAAAATGGGAAATGACTGCCAAGGAAGGAGTACTGCGGAAAGGGATCTGGGTGTCACAGAGGACCACAAGCTAAATATGAGTCAACAGCGTAACACTGTTGCAAAAAAAGTGAACATCATTCTGGGATGTATGAGCAGGAGTGTTGTAAGCAAGACACGAGAAATAATTCTTCTGCTCTACTCCATGCTTCTTAGGCCTGAACTGGGAGTATTGTGTCCAGTTCTGGGCACCACATTTCAGGAAAGATGTGGACACATTGGAGGAAGTCCAGAGAAGAGCAACAAAAATGATTAAAGGTCTAGAAAACATGACCTATGAGGGAAGATGGAAAAAATTGGGTTTGTTTAGTTTGGAAAAGAGAAGACTGAGAGGAGACATAACAGTTTTCAAGTACATAAAAGGTTGTTAACAAGGAGGAAGGAGAAAAATTATTCTTCTTAACCTCTGAGGATAGGACAAGAAGCAATGGGCTTAAATTGCAGCAAGGGAGGTTTAGATTGGATGAAACTTCCTAACTGTCAGGATGGTTAAACACTGGAATGAATTGCCTACGGAGGTTATGGAATCTCCATCACTTGAGATTTTTAAGAGCAGGTTAGACAAACACCTGTCGGGGATGGTCTAGATAATACTTAGTCTTGCCATGAGTTCAGGGGACTGGACTAGCTGACCTCTCAAGATCCCTTCCAATCCTAGGATTCTATGATCCTTCCCACTTTGATATTCACAGATTATTTGGTATATAGTAACTTCCACTACCTCTGTGCTTAGAAATGTACTTCCAGAGTAGTGGGAGCTCTCTTAGAGTAGGGCGTGTAGCATTATGAAGAGCATGTACATGAATATGTGCATTTGTTGGAGGGTTTGAGTGCTGTAGACTCAGGGTTAGAAACCACTGATTAATTCACCTACACATCCTTCTTTCTGAAGTGTTGGTTTTTGTGTACTTCATTTTTATACAGGAATTAAATTTCAGTGCTTGTGATTTGGTTTGGTTGTAGGTTTTTGTTTTGTTTTGGGCCAATTGTCTGTTTTTCTGAAAGATTTAGCTAAAAAATTAGAAAAGCACTTAGGGCCAAGATTGTGCAAGCATTACATTATGTAGGACCTTAAGTGCTTCCATTTATTTCAATGGGACTCCTTAAGAAGTAGGGAACTACTCAATGTGAATAAAGCTGCACAAGCTGGCCCATGGTTTCTAGAGCTCTTTGTATAGTTCTAGAAAACGTAAAGCATTATTTATCAGCCTAATACCCATAACCCTGCAAACATTTTAAAGAGACATTCATTTTTGTAATATGATCAGTTGAATAAAGGAATTTAGTTTTTGTTCATTTTATTTTAGTTTAGTTTATAGAATGAACTTTTGTAGTGAACAAGGTAAAACTTTGCATTAAAATACGATGTAACACAGTATAGGAATACTGGGTATGAGATAGTTTAAAAGGAAGAAATCAAGGAATTCCCTGTGGATGGTCCCACGGGTTAACAGCTCCCACTATACAATATTCTGAGGTCTTTCAATGCATGTAACTTTCAGTGAATCAACAATAGTTCTTTATGCCAGTCCAGAACCTGCTGTATATGCCAAGAGTAGTATATAAAACAATATTTTATTTTAAGATCCTTAAATAACTCAGCACAACAGGGGATGTTATGAGCCGAGTAGCTAGCTCAAGTCAGGTTTCAGAGTAGCAGCCGTGTAAGTCTGTATCCGCAAAAAGAAAAGGAGTACTTGTGGCATCTTAGAGATGCATCCGATGAAGTGAGCTGTAGCTCACGAAAGCTTATGCTCAAATAAATTTGTTAGTCTCTAAGGTGCCACAAGTACTCCTTTTCTTTTAGCTTAAGTCAGAATTTCAATGTTTATATTGGTTTCAGTGCATCTTTTCTTTATTTGGACATGTAATTATGTTGCATTTATCACCAGTGACAAGTTCTGATAAAGGCCAAAATGTTCTAACTCATGGATTATGTGTATTAGTCACATGGCTGGATACTGACAACAAAACCAACAGTAATACCCTTTGTGAGAGAAATGTAGTTAACATGAATGCTGCCACTGTTGCTAGTGTAGATTGTACTTGAAGTCTGACAACTACAGTAAAACCACTTTACTAGAAACATGGAAAATAAACTATTACACTGGAGGCTTTGTAAATGTATATCCTTGGTGCATTGTAAATGCAGTATTTTAAAATATTATTTCTTACCAAAGATTTATGAGAGGCTTTCATTGCACATAGCACTGATATCCATATGTGCACAGCAAACTTGTTCATTTCGATCCTAATCCTGAAAATGCTCATAACCCTGTGAATACTCCCATTGATTTCAAGGATTTCTATAAAGAGGCTTAACTATATTTTAATGCAAGGTATTATTTCATTCATTATGAAATACGATGCTTAAAACAATTACACATACACTGTATGTAGATATAGACAAAGCAAGAGTTTAGATTGAAAACAGTACTAAAAAGCAGACTTTCCATGACAAGATACAGTATTATGCAACAGGAAAACTTTTTGCACAAGATGGACCAAATTCAACTTTTGTGCTCCCAATACTTACCATAACAACTCCTCCAGATTGCTCTGCAGTGCACATGCTCATTATAGGTGCCATGCCGATGGTAGTCCCTTGGAAGTACACCCCACTAAAGGAGGGGAGGGAAGACAAACCACATAATCACCATTTAATACAAAATGAGAGGATCCTAATATTTTATAACTTCTTTTTCCTGCCAATCTTAGGCAACAATCCCATTTTCAAAATGCCAGCTCCAGACATTGAAAGTTGAAAACAATGAGGATCAGAAATTAGCCATGCAAATCCGTGGAACTGACAATGATAGAATCCCTGCTATATGAAAGATGCATTTGAGCATACTTGGGAGTTTTTGCTGTAGTAGGACTTTTTTTTTTTTTAATACAATATATTACAACCATGCCAACAATTGAAAACTGCCCTTACTATTTAACTTGGGAAACGCACATAGACATGCTTGCAGCTCATGCAAGTGTCAATACAACACAGTGCAAATTTATAATG
The DNA here is from genome assembly GCF_009764565.3 of Dermochelys coriacea. NCBI lineage: Eukaryota > Metazoa > Chordata > Testudines > Dermochelyidae > Dermochelys > Dermochelys coriacea. The sequence goes on along the minus strand of NC_050074.1, from coordinate 104,419,221 downwards.
TATTAGCTATGAAACGTACCCTAAAATTCATTAATCCCACTGAAATATTTTTGTATTTACAGAGCAATTAATAATATTGCAACAATTTGGAAGACCTCCTCCTGTACTTTAAGATAGATACTGAATGCCTCAATACATTTTTGTTTTAATTGCTAAGAGTCATTGCACAGTGAACGTTTGATCTTTCAACTTATTATTGTCTACTGAATTAAAATAATTAAGAGAAAACATATACTAGCTCTAGTCAAGTATAAATATTCTCTGTAAAAATATACTTTCTTGATCTGATTGTCATTGTGACCAGTGGAAGATTTTGTAATTATACCTATGAACACTTGTCTGTAGAAAATAAATCAATCTAAGCCATATAATTTTTGCAGTGTTGTTGTAGCTGTGTAGGTCCCAGGATAGTACCTCATCCACTTTGTCTCTCTTTGTTAAGCTATACAATGACAGGTTTCTCATTTTATGTAAGTCACAAATACAGTAGAACCCTTACATTATGAACTGAAGAGTTCTTAAAAATGGAAAAGTTCATAAAATGGAACATCTCAAAATTACAATAGGAATGGTGCGTAAGTTGCAGAATAGTGGACTGCATCACTTTCTTATGTCTTTCAGACCACTTACAAAGCAACTTCCAGTGCATTGAAGGCAATGGAATGTGAAAGGATATCAACTTGTTCTTTGTAGACAACACTTTTGTTGTGGGATATTTTTTTCCATCTGCAAAAAATGTTTAGTATAACTGGTCCTTCACAAGACTGGTGTTTGTAAAATCAAGGTTCTACTGTAAAAATGAACATGCCAATCTCAATCTAGGTCTGTGGGGACAGGGAAATGTCTTTTTGTTCTGTGTTCGTACAGTGCCTAGGACAGTAGGGTCCTGATCCATGACTAGGACTTCTTGGTGCTATAACAACAACATAATAATAATTAATAACAAATAAGAGGAGTCTTTAATTGAGTTCAACAGGCTTTGGATCAAGCCTCTTGTCTGTTAAAATGGATAAAACTAGGCACCAGTCCTGTGAACATTTATGCACAAGCTTAATTGTAAGCATGTGAGTGGTCCCATTAACTTCAGTGAGTTTAGGGCTTCAGTGAGCTTAACGTTAGGCATGTGAGTAAATAAGGTTTGTGTGACTGTGCCCTAGGCACAATTCTACACAGATGCTGCTCAGAGAAGACCCATGAGTAATAGTTTTTTGCAGAACTGTGTGAGAAAGCGGACATAGCATCTTCCCACACTAATGCAGCAACCTGGGAAGAAATTGTGAGCTTGTGAAGGATGGAGGGCTGCTTTTTGCTTTCAAAAACACAATCACCCAAATATTTTAACAAAAAAAAAAGTAACAGAACTTTGTGTGATTATTCTCAGTTCCTGGAAACCCGAGCTAATAGTCATGCAAATATTAAATACACTGCTGGCTATACCTCACTAGTTGTGCATTGTCATGGGGTTTACGAGGTAGTAGTTTCAGCTTTCTCCAATCCAGAAACTCATGAAGGCTGGTGAAGGGGTCTTGTGTTATAGAGCATTTATCCATGTCATTCCACACCTCCACTCCAACCAGGGCTACTCGAATATTTAATGGCCTGTAGAACTAGTGAGGCAAACAAATGAATCTTCTATATCCTGTTTTAGAGGAATGTGTTAAATCAATGCATGTTAACAAAATCATAATGTTCACACAATCCTCCCAGAAATCTGTTTGGTCCCAGAAAAAAACCTTTCCTCTTAGGATGAAAAAGGAGGGTACAATGTCTCTCCACATAAATGAACACCTGAAATCACTGGCATCAGATAGAACATTTGCCATGACCCAGAGAAAGATCTGACCATGGCTAACTATCCAGGAAATGTTCAGGAAAAACATTAAAACTCTCGGCAGGCCTCATGGTAGAATCTCCATGTCCTGGCCAGGGTTGGTACATTCCTCTAAGGTGCAACAGGGCAATGGCTTCCATACCCAATTAATTTCCAAACAAATTCATTGCAAGTCCAAGTGACCACTAAAATTTCCCTTTGTTCTTACCACCAGTGCAGCACAACTGGTGGGAGTGCTAATATAAACTTGCAACTAAAATGCCAGTTGCCAGAGTCATCTAATCCTGCTCATAGCAGGTCTAGATGACAAAGTGGTTCTAATATCAATGACCGTTGTGAAACTTGCACTAGTGCCAGCAATGGCAGGAAATTTTAGGAAAATAAATCTAGTATGGAGAATACCTAGTAGGCAGCGACCATTCTAGCAGTGTTATTACTTACAGTCCAAACAAAACCAGGCATATTGAGCATCTTTGTCTGATTTGTATGCTTTGCAGTCATTTGGGTGGCAGTGCAATTTACTGAGAACATAAACTGAAGCCAAAATGAATATAGCATGCAAAATTAGTTTCAAAACAGGTAGCAAATAAACTCCCTCCTTCCTTTAATAAGTCAGCAACACAGTTACAGAACAAGCCAAATTCAGTCCAGCATCTAAAATTGCCTAACCTTGAGTAAGAGTCTTTGAGATACCAGCGGATAAATTCTCAAATTTATTTGAGCATAAGCTTTCGTGAGCTGCAGCTCACTTCATCGGATGCATGCTTATGCTCTAATAAATTTGTTAGTCTCTAAGGTGCCACAAGTACTCCTTTTCTTTTTGCGAATACAGATTAACACGGCTGCTACTCTGAAATCAGTTAAATCAGACTCTTTCAGTCACAATTCCACTACTGGACTCTCCTAGATTTTCTGAACATATGGCGCAGTACTGTAAGATTTAATCCCATTTTACATGGTGGTTGGTTTGTGTTCAAGAAGCTCTTATTAACAACACTGAACATTATACAATTCCTTTCATCCTGAAGAATCCTGGTGTATATAGTATTTTAAAAGAAACCACATTAAATACAAGAAGTCTAGCTCTACATCTCATTCCTCATCGTCACCTTCAAACTACCACATGGCTTTGCCCTTGCCCACATCCCAACTCTTGTTTCTTGCCATTCGCACAACTTGGGATCTGTGTGCTGCTAATTTTGCTTGCCTTCTTGCTTCTTTCTAACTTACTTCCACAATACCTTATAGCTTTCTCCCTTGCTGGCCCCTGTGTCTGGAGTATGCTCCCTGCTCCTTCAATCAACCACACTCTCCTTCTTCAAATCCCTCCTTAAAACCTACTTCTTTACAAAATCTATCCAACAATGACCCACATTTTCAGGCCAGCCTAATAAAATTTAAGGCCTAAATTGTGGTTCTACCACAGGCTCTGTGTAAGAGGCTTCACATTGGTGCAGTGTCCCATGAGCATTGCAAGGAAGGAATCATGCCTCAAAAAGGATGTTGGTTCCAGCTAGGCTTTGAGATATTTAGGGTACTGAGTTCACAACTTACTGAGTTGAACAGGACATGGTGGGGTAGTTCATACTTTTGTTGCTGCTGCTGTTTGGCTGGATATATTATTCTGCAAGATTGGTGTATGGGGTGAACATCACATTTGAGAAGCCAATACATGAGAGCAGCAGAAACAGAGAAGCCATGGCTGCTTGTGGACCTGCCCTTGTGTAGATAGTCAACAACAGCTAAGTATTGCAATGGGTACTTTCAGACCTGCATAGAACTGGCTGGTGGGTGGATTGAGAGGTGACAAAGGATGGGCAAAAGCATTGTGGAATTATGCTGGGATGACTAATTGCACCAATGCAATCTCTGAAGTAGTACTTGCTGTCTATACTAGCATTGCAACAGTACAAAGTGACACACTGGTGGATCATATAGTGCACAGTCTTGCTCAGAGCAAGGACAGTCACAGTAGTGGGGTGCATTTTTGCATAGTGTTGCAGGCACTTCTGTTTATGGACATGTGGTATGTAACAGGCATGCAGAGGGGTTGCAATCGTGCTGGCAACATACAAATGTTCTAGTATAGACAAGGCCTTAGAATGCAACAAACTTTCATCCCAGCCACTGGAATGCCCAATTTGGTCATTACCTAAACAAAGTATCTTTGTCTAAGTTAGGTCTGTGGTTCTTCTCCTGTACTTAGAATGAAATTTGTCAGGTCTAGGTTAATGTTTGCCTTAAAAATTGCATTAACAGAACCTTAGTCATCCCATTGCCACATGCACAGCACCCCCAAACTGTTCCATGGTTGTCCTAGTAAAAATTCTGCAGTGCTGGAAATCTAGGTCTTGCCATTCTTACTGGCTGACACATTCTCACTGAGAAGCCATTTTCTTGTCTTTGCAGGAATGGTGTGTAATACTTTTTGAATTTCAGAATGCTTTTCCTTCCCAATAAGCCTAGATTTCACAGCAATACCCCTTGAAAATATTTGTGCAAATTAAATATTTTTGATGCTCTTACCTTATCAACATAGTTTGCAATTTCTATCAGCCTCTGCTTAACTTTTTCCACATCCTTGCCCTGTCTCTGAAACTTAGAATGTAAAAGAGTAATGCATAATAAGCATTAGTATTGTCACATTTGCTGGCAAAAGTCACCTTTGTCAGACTGACATTAACATTGACATTTGGGGTTTAAATGCATAAAAGACCAAAGACCCATTGATTTCCACAGGACTCAAAATGGCACAAAATTTGGCGCAAATTGGGCTAAGTGATTTTGTTTTCAGAAAAGATTCTAAAATCCCTTACACTGCTACGCAGAATCTCCCTACGATTGTTTTTATTAAAGAAACGAAAAGGTTCTTCTTTTAGCTTTCTTTGCTATTGCAAGAAAATGATTTTTGCTATTTAACCAGCAAGGTTCAAGAAGAGGAGTCTGTCACATTTTGAAAGAAAAAAATGTAAATTGGAAAATAGTTCGTACGAAGATTTCACGTCTTTGATTTCACTCCAGCCTGTTGAGATATTTTTGACAATCTGTCTCTTTTTTATTTGTTTTGAAACCCACTTTGCAAACTCTGCATACAGTCTTGCTTAATTCAGCATAATTGCTAAACTACAGCTGAAGAACCAACAACACTGAATGCTGCTGTTTACTCTAGACAGTAATGGTCTCCAGAGGTCAGAGTTAAATAGTGCATTGGGGGCTCAACCACCTCACTGGGTCATGGCCAGTGAATACTTACAGGAATCCATTTAAATTACTGCAAGAGGCCCCAGATGTTCGTGAGCACTACATTCCTTTCAAAGTGTTGCAAGGAACATTTTAGCCTTGGAACAAATACTTGTCACTCTTACACTGTTTTTAAATAGTCCTTTCTGTTACTGTAGCCCTACTTAGATGACAAATGTTGTTGTTTTTGCAATGCACAGTATTATTCTCTTAAGCACAATTGTTTGCAGCACCATGAAAACTGAACTAAACAATCACTTTCCCTCCAATACTCCCTGTACCAACTGCATCTTTTCTTTAAAACTTTCTTACCTCTCGATTATCTGCAACAATAACAAGCTCCACATATTTTGTTATCTTCAGAGTCTCCCTCTTGTGCTGCCAAAACAAATAGAAATTTGTTTTTGCATCAAATGACCTGAACACCTGAGTATCAGCTCTCGCTCAACCCAGCAAAGAAATTGTCAAAGAGAGTAAAAATTTCCTTCTCAAGCTTCATGCCACTCAATTCTTGGTCTCTTTTCTCCTCCTTACATAACCCTCTCCCTCTTCAATAAAAGGAGAGGATGTTTACATGGCACTCACCCAATCATCAAGAAAGCTAGGCAGTAAAGGTAGGCAAATGGCCTTTCTGTAATTTGTAACCTTTCACCTTTCTCTATATGAAATGCTCAGGTGACCCTTGCACGATGAAAATCTTTTTTGGTGGAAAGACCTCAGCTGTTTCTTGCAATACTTTCAGAGATGCACTATGGTAACAACTTGTAATATTTCACAAAATGGTCAACTGACCACTTAGCACAAAATCGAGATATTGAGATGAAAATTAGTCAAGGGACTAAATGACATAAGGAGTAGAAATTCTTGAATTGACTGTACACCAATTCTAGGAGCCTGGGTAACAAACAAGAGGAATTGGAATTGCTCATTTATCAGCATAAATTTGATCTGGTAGGTATTACTGAAACTTGGTGGGATGATTCACACAACTGGAATGTTAAAAACAATGGTTTTAATCTATTTAGTAAGGATCGAGTGAGGAAAAGGGAGCAGGAATGGTGCTCTATGTTAAAAATGACATTACCTGTTTTCAAGTCACTGATAACTCAGAAGAAAATGAGCTTGAATGCTTATGGATCAATGTACTAACAAATAAGGCACAAGACGGGGTACAAGTTGGTCCCTGCTATAGACCACCAAATCACAGGAACAGGATAACCCCCTTCTTACACAGCTATCTATAAAGTGTAGGGAAAAAGAACCGAGTGATCATGAAGGACTTCAATTTGAGTGACATATGCTGAAGGTCTTATGCTGCTGGCACTAAAACATCCTTGGAATTTCAAAACTTTATAGATGACAATTTCCTAATTCAAAAAGTGTTGCAGGCAGCATGGGGGAATTCTGTATTAGACCCTGTCCTAACAGATAAAGAGGAACTGACAACAGAACTAAAAATCAATGGTCGCTTATGTACATGTGATCATAACTTGATTACATTTATAATGTGCAAGCAGAATGAAGTCCAAACCAGTGATATACATGTTTGGTGCTTTAATAGAGTTAGTTTCACAAAGCTGAAAATATTTATGAGCCAAATCAGTTGGGAGAAAAAAATGTAATCAGAAAAATGCGAATGATAATTGGGAATAATTTAAGAACATCTTTCTACATGCTCAAAAAAGCCACAATCCCACAGCGGAGCAAGAAGGCTATACTGGTTAAAAAGCCAACCTGGTTTAGATGGAAAGTGAAGGTAGCTGTATAAAATAATATATAACAAAAGGAAGAAAGAAGGTGATAGTAAAGAATATAAATCAGAAGTTAGGAATTGTAGAAAACTGATAAGAGAAGCCAAGGAGAAACCTATGGTCTGTAGAGTTAAGGACAATAAGAGGGTGTTTGTTAAATATGATAGATAGAAATGGTAGAATTATCAATAATACTGCAGAAAAGACAGAAGTGTTCACTAAATGTTTCTGTTCTATATTTGGGGGAAGAAGAGGTGATGCAGTCTCATCATATCGTGATGACACATGTCCCATTCCATTAGTATCTCTGAAGGATGTTAAACAGAAGCTACTAAAGTTAGACATTTTAAAATCAGCAAGTCCAGATAATTTGCGTTCAAGAGTTTTAAGACAGCAAGCCAAACAACTTGCTGGATTGTTAATGTTGATTTTCAATAAATCTTGGAGGACTGAGGAAGTTCCAGAAGCCAGGAAGAAAGCTAATGTCATGTAACATGTCAGTGGAAAAGTTATGATTTGCTGAATATGATTATCCTGTTTGTATGTGTGTCATCTTTGTATCTGAAGTTACGAATATTGACTATGTACCAATATTTCAAATGCATTTGCTTCTGGGGTGACACCGACCAGGTAGTTTACATCCAATCTAGCCAGCCAATTATGAATGGATCATTCAAGTTGCTGACCCATTAATGAGCACAATGGGTCACAGAAGAAGCTTATTCCCACCTGATGGGTCTTCCTGTGGACATTTTAGCCAAAATATGGGTAATGACTGCTTCTGTGATTCATTGAAGCATGCAACGGCATGTGACACTAGGCTCAATCTTGTGCCTGTACTTTTCCAGAAACTGTGCTGGGGGCTTTGCTTGGGACAATGAGTTTCCCTCCACATGGGAGAAACTATAAAAAAGCCTGGAAAGAGCCATTTTGCCTCTTTCCCGCTCTGATATCTGGACTATGGACCTATAATAATGGGAACATTCCAAGCTTTTGGACGTTACCAGAGACATTATAAGCCAGCAGTTTATTCCATCATTGCTTCAAACCTGCTACAAGAACTTTGCAATTATTGTATGTATTTGATTTCCTTTGACCATTTAAACTCTCACCTCTTTCTTTTCTCTTATAAATAAACCTTTAGATATTAGATACTAAAGGATTGGCAACAGCATGATTATTGGGTCAGATCTGAGTTATATATTGACCTGGTATGCGGCTAGTCCTTTGAGACCAGTGGAACCCTTTGGTTGATGAAATTGGTTGTAAATATGACTCATCATTAAGTCTAGCATCTGGGGGTTGAAACAAGGATTATGATACCTAAGGAGACTACATTTCTGACTTCTTATTAGCCAATGTGGTGAGACAGAAGTTTACTTTTGTTATTGCTATAGTATATCTTATAGAAGAATAACCACCAGTTTGGGGCTAGTCTGCTCCAGTTCTCAGCAGTTTCTCCTGAATCTGGTTGTGACCCACTGAGGCACAGTGACAGGGGGACTCTATGCTAGGAAGCAGTAACTCTGAAAGAGATTTGGGGGTCATGGTGGATAATCGGTTGAACAGGAACTCTCAGTGTGATGCTGTGGCCAAAAGAACTAATGAGATCCTGTGATGCATAAACAGAGGAATCTTGAGTAGGAATAAAGAAGTTATTTTACTTCTGTATTTGGCACCAGTGCAACCACCGCTGGAATACTGTGTCCAGTTCTGGTTTTCACAATTCAAGAAAGATGTTGATAAATTGGAGAGGGTTCAGAGAAGAGCCATGATAAAAACTAAAGCATTAGAAAATGGGTTTTATAGTGATAGTCTCAAGGAGATCAGTCTATTTAGTTTAACAAAGAGACTGTTAAGGAATGACATGATTACAGTCTACAATGGCTCTTCAGTCTAGCAGAGAAAGGTGTAACATGATCCTACGGCTGGAAGTTGAAGCTAGACAAACTCAGAGTGGAAATGAGGCATTTTTTTTAAACAGTGAGGGTACTTAACCCTTTGAATAATTTACATAGGTTTATGGTGTGTTCCCCATCACGGGTGATTTTAAAATGAAAATTGAATATTTTTCTAAAAGATCTGCTCTAGGAATTATTTTGGGGATGTTCTATGACTTGTGTACTCCAGGAGATCAGATCAGATGATCACAGTGATTGCTTCTGGCCTTAGAGCCTATGAATCTACGACCGCTAAGAAACACTTGTGAGGAGGAAATGGGGAGTGAAATAGGGGAGATATGAAGAGGGGAATCAGTGAATGACATAAATATGGGAAGCTACAAAGGAGCATGAACTGCAGGGCAAAACGGATGAGGGAAGTGATGGATGGAGAAGAAAGACTGTTGAGGCAAAACTGGGAAGGGGAGTCAGATTAGGTCTGGACAGACTCTGGGAGAAGGGAGATAGTGGGAAAGGGAAAAGAAAGGTAATCAAAAGTGGACAGAGAGAAGGATTGAGAAAGAAAACCCAGAGATACAAGCTTCATCCTGGAGGCTGCAAAATGATACTAAATTCATCAATTTTTGGTGTCCCACAAAGACTTAGAGGTGGAGGACAAAAAATTATTGGCAATTGTAATTTCAATAACCTTATAACTCTGAAATGTTGCATGTTCTTTTATAAGCAGATTTTATATTTATCATTCTGTATAACATTTAAACCACAGTATCTGTATAATAATCAAAGTACAGGTAGAGCAAATGCTCTAAACTGGCTGGGCTGGAGAAATATATGGCTAAGTGCACCATTGCTGTGAAGCCATGGATTCGCATGACTAAGCATCTTGATTTACCTTCCTTTTAAAATCTCTATCCAAAAATACTGGGCATGGGTGAAACGCTACATTACTGAAACAAACAAATGACTACACATTCCTACCTGTGGCAGACTTGGTTTCTCTGCCACTGTAGTTTTTAATAGATGTCTGAGACTTAGTCTGAGCAGTTATTCAGAAAATTGCAGATTTGTGAGATGCTTTGGTTTTTCCCCAAAGCTAATATTAAGACCATAGATGACAGCATAGTTGTAAATATGCGAGAAATGCTTGGGCATGCCTAGGGTGACCAGATGTCCCATTTTTAATGGAACAGTCCTGTATTTAAGCCCTCCTGCAGGTGTCCTGACTTTTTTTTTTTTTAAATGGGCAAATTGTCCTGTATTTTCTGCCTCTCCCCCCACCTCCATCAGTACTGGTGGGTCCTGCTGCTGGCTGGATCCCTGCTCACCAGCTGCCCGCCCACCAGCCAGCAGTGAGTGGGGTAGTCCAATGGCCCACAATGGGGGTGGGTGTGCAAGGCTGGTGGCAGGACAAAGCTGCAGCATGCAGGTCCAGGCCTCTCCCCCTGCCAGTCTGTCAGTGCAGCTCCTGCTGTGTGCCGGCTCTGGAGTGGGAGGAGGAATAATTTCCAGCCTGTTCCCACCCCAAACCTGCAAGCTCCACAGCAGCCCCCCGGGGCAGGGGTTTAGCATGCTCTTCACCACCCATTCCCACTCTGGCTCCTGGCCCCAGGGGACACAGCGTTGCTCTGTCCCCAGGCACCCTCCCCTGCTGAGCCACCTCTGACTGGGTTTGCTGAAGCCCCTGCCCTCAGGTTCCCTGGGCCTTGGTGCACACATCATTAGGGCTTAACCCCTTCCTGCCCGCACTGTAGCCAGGGGGACAAGAGGCGGTTGGGTTATGTTGGTGGCCAGCAGCAGCCTGGAGGCGTTAGCTGCCTTTTGACACTGTGCGGGCAGGAAGGAACAAGCTGTCTCCAGCCCCTTGGTGGATGGAGGGAGAAGAGATAAGCTCTGCAAAGACATGGGCCAGGTCATCCCTTCCCCCGCTCCTTCTCCCTTGAGGATGGATGTAGCTCCCGTCCCTTCCTCCTGCACAGTGCTGAAAGGCTGCTGCTGGCCACATTCTGATGTGAATGCTGGTAGAAATCTGAGGAGGGGGAGCCTGTGACCCTGCATGTCCCCTCCCCCCTCCCCCATATTGCCTTGGGAAGATAGTGTCAGGTACCAGGACAGGCGGGTCCATCCTGGGGGGCCAGCCAGGCATGAAAGATGGAGCACGCTGGACAGAGAGGGTCGGTCACCTCCCCATGTGAGAGAGGCGTACGGCAGTGTGTCTATGTCACCTCTCCCCGTGTGTGTGTGTGTGGGGGGGGGGTGGGTAGGAGTGTGTGTGTCACCCCTCCCATGTAAGCCCTAAAGCCTTAAAGATAAGAAGGTAAAACAAAAAGAATCCAATGCAGTATTTCTTTTTAATAGGGGCTCAGTCAACTTAATGTTAAATTCGAATGTTTGTACTGCATAGTTCTAATTGATTGCTGTAGAACTTGCTTGAATACGAGTAATTTTACCATGTGTCCTGTATTCAGCATAAATATGGTCACCCTAGGTATGCCAATAAATTTAAGCCATCCCAAAGTAACATTGCTTGGAATAGGGAAGATTTAGAAATTGAACAGTTGACTGCAGGGGCATGATCATGTGAGCCTGTGGTGACGCATTAGTTTATTGAATCTATTCCTGTGACTTGACCAGAGGCTGTGTGTGTTCCTCAGATACAATATTTATTTATTTATAAAAAAGTAATTATCACTTCTTTCAGCTTGTCTTCTGCAGTTAATTGCATTGTGGTACAATCTATGTTCTGACTTATCCATACGTACAGCATTAGAAAAAGAAACAGCAACATATCTACAGCAAACATACATGCATTTGCAGAAAAAGAAATTTGGAAATGTACTGTTTAATGTTCCTGTAAGGCAAATGAATTTGTTCCAGTACATAAATAACATCCCTTGATGCCCTTTAAGCTGTTTTCCTTAACACTGAATTTAATGTAACTAAATGAACTAGGTAGGCAGTGTGGCTATAAACACTAATATTTCTCATTTAATAAAAACTGTGTACAGATTTGTGCTACTATGTTACTCTTGAACATCTCAAACATTCCCTTCTACAATACCAATCCAAGATGCATGAGAATTTGTGGCAGTATTTTTTCCACCTGGTTTGAAAGTCATTTATTTTATGCAATTTCCATTTGCAAGATGCATTGCAAGTCAAGTACATTTCCTCCTACATAAAAACAATTACAAATGATATATCCCTAGAATAAAATGCTGAGAACATGTTCTGGGTGCATAAAATACTTCCCTATTACAATGTAAAAAGTTTGTTTAAATTTCAACATATATTATTAGGAAAGTAACATGGCTATAACATTCTCCTTTCCTCCTTGTGTGGGCCAAAAGCTATTTAGACATTGTCAGCTGCTTTCTTTAAGACTGAATTGCAAGTGGCACAGGAATCAAAATATATTACCAAAATTTGTAATCTGCCTACAATTCTGCACCATCTCATTAATGAAAACAGGGTGGAATTAAAATATGAGCAAGAAAAATGATTAAAGGCCTTGATTTAGCAAAGCACTTAAGCACATTTAACTTCAAACACATGCTTATGTTCCATTGTCTTTAAGAGACCTTACCATGTGGTTAAATGCTTTGATGAACAGTTTCTTAGGCTTCTAGAGAGATTAACTCATGGACAAAGTGTAAAAGAACTAAACAAGTTTGATTGTCAAAGCAGTAAGACTCAGATTGTGAGTGGCCCCTGTGCAGGGCTGGAAGGATGAGCAAAAAGCTCCCCAGGGCTCACTCATAATCTGAGGAGCATAAGGCCTGCTTGCTCCTGCTATTCAAGGGGGAGCAGGATGTTGAAGGCAGGGTTGTGACTGCATCTCTTCCCTCTACATCAGTCAATGGAGCAGGGCTGGCACACCAAAGGGAAACTTCTGCCTAATGCAAGGAACAAACTGCTCCTGCTGTGCACAGGGAGCAGCAGCAAGAGAGACTGCACAATTTCCCCAATGTTTCTCCTTGGAAAAAGCCACATTTTGACCTACGTATGGGAGGAGAAGTGATAGCCTCCTAAACCAGCGGTTTTCAATATGTGGTCTGCAGATCCCTGGGGGTCCATAGACTATGTCTAAGATTTCCAAAGAGGTATGCACCTTCATTTGAAATTTTTAGGCAGCTGCAAATGAAAACCTAAATGTCCAGGTAGATCCAGAGAAGTAGAATATCAGAAGTCATGATGAAATTTAGAAATGGGAAAAATCTCTCTATATAAAAATGGAATCTCAGTCCCAAGAGAAATGGCAGAAGCTCCATTTGCTGGGCTGTTTAGAACTAGGCTGGGCTAATCATCTGATATTGAAGCATAGGGAACCATCCAGCAAGCAAAGAAGAGAGAATTTAGCTGGGTCTTTTCCAATCATCTCTATTTTACTTGATTTCATGATGGTCACCACCTCCAGGTGAAATCTTGGCCCCACTCAATGGAGCGTTGATGTCCCCATCCATGCATTACTTCAATTGATACACATGTAGTGCAGCAATTAATTTTGATCTGGATATTCCACCAATTTCTGGAAATTGCCATAAAGAGATGATCAACAATTCCAAAACATAAAACTATCTTTCCACCTACCCTGCTAGTGAATGCTTGAGAAGACTGTGATGTGTCATCAATAGTGATGCCAGAGACGTTGAATTGGTTGTCACAAGATCCGGAAGCTATTTTCAGGTTCTCTGCTTTGTAGATCTTGTGTTCACTTGTAGCATTTTCCAACGGCTCCAGAATGTAGGTTTTATTTTCAAATAAAACAAGTCCCCTGTTTTATAAAAGATCAGAAAATGACACATTGCTTTTAAGTGCTGATATATGTTTGTTTTCAGCCAATCTACAGGTTTTAATAATGATGATGAAATATGAAACAGTAAAATACTGATTTATAATGTCAAAACCTACTGGGGTCTGAGACATCAGTGATGTATGTGTCATCTAGGCATACTGTACTTTACAAGAAGCAAAGGCAGAGAGAAAATATTCCTCCTCTGAAATGATGTGCTACAGAGCAAAATTACATTTGTGTTTGATGTGTTTTCCATTCTTCCAGTGATGCATTACCACTGTGGAGAGGAGTTACAATGCATCTGCTTGGAAAGACTCCTAGCAAATATTAACGAACAAGAATGTGGTGAAATACTTTTATAAGAAAAAAAAATACAGAATTCATTATGATCAGCAATATGTATTATAACTTTTTAAGTGAATGCTGCTGCAAGCAGCAAATCTACCAGTTCAAAGATGAACCTCAGTATCAGAATGAGTTATCGGATACTGTATGACAGGGAATTATAATGGAGCCCAGATGCATTAACCACTGGATTTCTGTTTAATACAATCAACCCCCCAAAAAATAATATGTACTGCAATATTACCTGCCACCTAAGGATCTCAAAGAGCTTTTACACACATTAATAAAGTAACCCTTGCTAAACACCTGAGATCTATTGTACGTAATGGAGAGATAGTGGCTCAGAAAACAAGTAACTTGATGAAAGTCCCACAAGAAGTCTGTGAAAGAGCCTCATAGTATGATAATATCATTTGAGCTGATAGTCAAAGCTGCCCATGTAAGGTTGTACCATAGAATCAAAAGGTTGCTCTAATTTATATCATGGACCAGACTGGCATGAAACTGGCACAGATGGGCACAAAAGTGGTTTATAAGCCAAGACTCCAGCTCCAAGGTGGAACTTAAAGTAGGAAGAGAGCATGACATTTAGCTATTTTTCATATTGGATGGTATTGCAAAGCTTTACCATGAGTTGCATCCTTTGTGCAGTGACTACATAACGGTAAGCAGAGGATAAAGAACCAATTGAATTCAAAGCTTTGGCTATTAGCACCTGCTCTTATTGAGAAAGGTGATGCTGGGCAGGAGACTGGAGACAGTTTTTTCCTTTCTCAGACTCCTTTGCTAATTAAGGATTACAGAAGGGGAAAACCTGTCAGGCAGTATCAAAAGGCAGCAGAGAGATGGTTGAAGAGTTATGGCACATGACATCAGGAGATTGGGTTTTATTGGGTTACAGTGTAACAAAAGCAAATCAGCTCCCTACAACTGTTTCTCCTTCTGTAAAATGGGGACAACATTTATCTAGCTAACAAGCCTGTTGACGCTTAATTATTAGAACCTCAGCTGAAAAGCACTACAAAAATGCATAGTATAATTAATTTTTACCATATCTGTGAATAAGGAGTTTTAATCCCTGAACACTGGCAAAGTTACAGAGGTAATTACATTCTGCCTGCCTAAAATTCCTGTGAAAGCTGGAACTGACTGACATTCTTCTTTAATTCCTGCCCTAATCTGCTGTATACTGTCCATGTGTGCTGTGAAACAGCTGACATTTTTTCAGCGGTGTATATGTATCCTTGTGTATATGAAGTGTATACTCTTAATATGTCTGTTTGTTCTTGTGATAAAGCTGCTCCGTAAGTATAAGATATTATACTTATTATGGCACCATGGATCTCTGCATGCTTCCTGGGGCAGTGAGTGAAAAGTGTCCCAGAAGACTGATGAACACCATGAATGCAGATTTTAAGAAATAATAATAAAAACCAGAATTATTAGGAAAAAAGCAATCCAGCTCTGTAGCAAGGTGGTAACCTCGCTCCCACCGGAAGGGGATAAGGCAGCCCTGGAGAGGGCTGCAGGGAGGAAAGCTGGGCTAATTGGGAAAGCAGCCACAGCTGTAGCCAGTGCAATCAGGGCCCAGCTAACCCTTATAAGAGGGCAATGGGCCAGAAGGACTCAGACTCTCTTTCTAGCTCTAGAGAGGAAAGGACCTGGCTGCCTGGGAAGCTGAGAAGGGTAGCTAGGATGGAGCAGTGCTGGGGAAGGGCAGAGGGAGCCAGGAGCTCCAGCCTAGCATAACCCCAGGCTGCAGGCCTTGTTAGGGTAAAGCAGTGCTGGGGAAGGGCAGAAGGAGCTCCAGCCTAGCACAACCCCAAGTTACGGGCCCACAAAGGGTACTGGGGCTGAGGAGGGGCAGCCCCAAGATAGGCAGAGGCAGCAGGTCCAAACCCTCCTCCTTGACAATGATGTGTGGCTTTTACAGACTGCAGTCAGCCCCAGTGAGTGGGGGCTAGATGGTGACTGGCAGTAGCCACTGAGGCAAGGTGGGGATAAGGGGCTCCCCTGAATTGGGTTGCTGTGGTGGGTAGAATCCCTGGGTTAAGGGTACCGGGGTCCAGGAGGGACATCAGCGGGCAGCGGGCACTCCGGGGCTGGTAAGAGCCAATTCCCTGGACAACCAGCAGGAGGCACCATGCTGGTGAGTCACTGCCCCACCACAAGTTGGAATTAAAAGAAAAAAACGAAGTAAATCAAAGCCCATGCCTCATAACCAATTAAATAAAATTTGGTACTAAGCTGACAGTATAGTCTTAGGATAAAACAACTGTAACTGTGGCTCAGCCTGGTGAACCAAGGTTCATTTCTGTTAACGCTAATGATCTTTACTTTTTTCAGAGTAGCAGCCGTGTTAGTCTGTATTCGCAAAAAGAAAAGGAGTACTTGTGGCACCTTAGAGACTAACAAATTTATTAGAGCATAAGCTTTCGTGAGCTACAGCATCCGATGAATGCATCCGATGAAGCGAGCTGTAGCTCATGAAAGCTTATGCTCAAATAAATTTGTTAGTCTCTAAGGTGCCACAAGTACTCCTTTTCTTTTTGCGATCTTTACTTTGAGGATGAAGACTGGATTTTTCCACCATATTAAAAAATCTGTGCAATATCCTCCACAAGAAGATCTTTATGAGAGAGAGGCATAATTTACTGCTCTGAACAAAACAAGGGCCCAATAAATCCTTCATTTGCCACTCCCTCGGTAGCCTTTGGCAAGTCACTTGAGACTCATATTTACCCACCACACAGGCATGTTTTGTGGACTGTTAAACCTTTATAAAAACATTTTGAAGATTAAAAGCATCAGATACGGGTATTAAATTTCTACAGCAACCCATATAGCTGAGATTGAGATGCACTGTTTTGGAGCATTTATAATTCAGTCATAACCATTATTCTGCCTCCTCCCCCCAGAGCTTTACATCTAGTGTAGACCAGCTAAAACTGAGTGTAAGTGTTTTCACTAGCTTAAAAAGAGAGATTAAGACAGAAAAGTCCAAATGAAGAGTAATGTGGGAAGGGACAGAACAAGCAAGGTTTAAGAGAGAAGTGTAATAATTTTAGTGTGGTATTTCCAGACTTAAGTCAATTTAAACATCAAAACCTGAATGAGCCACTGATCTTGGATTTTTGCATTAAATGTTATATTACTTTCATTCATGTGCCAAAATGAAACAGTGCAAATGTAGAGCAGGATGAAGTATAAAAGGCCTGGGACAAATTAACCAACCATTATGAGTTACTGGAAAACTTCCGTACAGCGTAACTCAAATGAATAGTTCTCCACTTTTGTTTAGTCTTTTGTCACCCACAAAAAGGCTAAGAGGTTGGGAAACTTGGGCAACATTCCCTTTGCTCCCATAATTGGCAACTTTATAACACAACTTAAAGAATGGTTGTAGCCTCTCTCTGGTGTAACTAATCATTTAACTCTGAAGGCTGCTAGAGACAATAACAGAAGCAGAATTCCATGCTTCATTGTTTGAGACGGGCAATTCTGACATTCTTACAGCATTGACAGCTACACAACACTAAATACTACACAACATTTAGGTGTTTCTTAAACTATACAGATTACTAAAATAAATTTTGTATTTAAACTTACACAAAGTCCTTATTTGTACTGTACAATTGGTTAAAAACCTCACTTCTCTATCAGCATCATGATCACAGGGACTGATAGAATAAATTGCTCACACTGTACAGTGCACAAGTTGCAGGTGGTAGTATCATTACTATAGCTTCCCCAGTGTATCATTTTGTAATTCCAACCGTTGTCCAAAGTCACTCAATAAGCACTATTTCCCTTCCATTGTATTTTCCCCAGGAGCAGGAAATGAGGATGCAAGAGAAGAGGAGACACCTAATTGAGTGACTAATCTCATTCTCCAACTAAAGTAGTGAGAATGGGACCCTCAATTCACTGTGCTACTGAAATTTCCATCTTGAATGAGATTACAGCCTTTTAAGAACAGCTCTACCTTTGCATACAGGCCATCATGCTGTACAAAAATCTGCAAATTCAACATAAAGGAAAAGTATAACTTTCAGTTTAATGTATTGTTATTCTTTGAGTGCTGCCTACAGGATATCAACACCTTGTTTTGACCATTTGTAATAAGATAATGAATATCGAATATGTATTATCTTGGCTGGCTCTCTGTTTTCTCACTAATTTTCTTTTCCTACAAATGCATTTTTTCCAATTATCAGTGCCAAATACAGCACCTTAAAAATGTAGTTAGCTGAAAACTTCTACATCTTTCCTTCTTTTGGTGGGGGATGAAAATAATTTGTACCTTACAGCCTTTCAGTGTTCAGAATCAGATGCAAATAAAATAAATCCAAAATTACTCTTTTCCTTACACATTTTTGTTGCAGATTTTTCAAAGAGGCTTGATTACTCCCACACTAATTTTGCCTCTTCCTCAAGAGCATGGGTTTCTCCCACTCCTGCACAGTATACACATTCTCAAAGGCCAAGACAGGATATGGCTCAGCTGGGATGTTCTCTTCCGAAGCAGAATAGCCAACAGTTGGGATTTTCTGCTGAATACCTTTTTGTTTTAAAGAATAAAAACTAGTCAATGCTGGGAAACATTTATTGATTTTACCACCACTGCATTGTATATTACTAGTTTTTACCAAGAATCATCCAAATTTTTGAAAACAGCTGGGGAAGAATTATTACTATAGGCCAGTTATCTAAAATAGTCCACATTTTTATTACTTCGTATTAGAATATGAGCCCCTCCATAACCTAGGTTCTATTTACCGGAGAGAATGCCTCCTACCTTACGCTCTTGCCCAGCAGTTATAATATAATGGGATAAGATGGCTTTTTGCATTTAATCCAGTGCCTACTCAAGTTAATAGACAGAATTTAATTGACTTCTGTGAGTTCTGTGTCAGGGCCTTTGTATCGGAGTTCAGCCAAGAGTAGTTTTCTCAGTTCATGGTCCTCTCTGACAGTCCTCTCTCCTGGAGGTCCTTGCTGGCTGCACTTACAACATGATGTCAAATAATAATTAAATTATTTAATTATTTTCATCTGTAGAGCTTTACAAAGGAGGTCAGTACATATACTCCTGTTTTACAGATGGGGAAACTGAGGCACAAGGAAGTTATATGACTGCTCAAGATTAGTCACCAACCTAGTGACAGAACTGGGAATAAAACCCAAATCTCCTGCATTCCAGACCCATGCTCTGTCCACGGGTCCTTGCTGATGTAAAGTCCATAGATTGCAGTAATCTTTAGCCTGGGCCATTTTTAGGTTCCCTCCATTTTTTTTCCATTTTTCTATTTCTTTCTAGGCTACAGCAATCTTTTTTGTTCCAGAAATTTTGTGTGAACTGGGAACATTCCTGTTTGCTTGGTGGTGTAGTTGTTGGATTTGTCCTGGGTTCTGGATGGTGGTCTGTTTGGAGCTTTATTTTTTATTTTAGGCCCCACTACTGGTATTACTGTACATGGCTAGGATGCCAGATTGAAATTATACAGTATTCTATGTTTTGTTTTCCATTTCCCAGCCAGCGCTAATGCTCATTGATCTATGCCTTACAAATGCAGTAAGTACATAATGTACAGAACATGTACTTGAGCAAATATGACAAGAGGAGTCATTAAAGGATTCAAGTGACATTGTGCAATACAAGGGCTCAATTTTGGTGAAGTTCTTTAAACTTTCCTTTGAGATTGTAAATAGTTAATGGCCAGCTCCTGCGCCCAGTGAAGCCCATGCGAATTTTGCCATTGACTTTAATGGAAACAAAACTGGGCAATGAATTTGAAAATGGAAAGGGGTACCTATTGTCTTTGCAGTGTCTTAAGATCCATCTACAGTTACAGAAGCATGCAGAGTACAGACACTACATGCCTCCCTAGCACAGGTATAAATAGCAGGGTAGACAGTGAGGCACTGCTATGTTGAATAGAGTTGACATGCCAGAACCCTTAGGCTATATACCCTAGATGGCTCTCTGCATGCCCAAGCAGTGCCTCCCACACCTAGTCTGCCAAAAAATATCAGAGTAGTGTCCTGCTGCCAAAACCTCTCTCTGCTGCAGTGAAAGAGTCCAGCAGCAGGGAAAGTCTATGGGCAGCAAAGTGGCAGCAGGGAAAGGCTCTGGCAGTTGCCCACTGCTGGAGCCTTCCACTGCATCAAGGAAAGGCTGTGGTGGGGGACGGAGGAAGGGGGCAGCAGGAAAAGACTCCAGCAGTGGGCAACTGCCACTGTCTCTCCTGACAGAGCCTTTTACTCCCCTGTGTAGCTACCTGTATCCTACATGCTGCCACAAGTGTAGACAAGGCATAGGTGTTCATAAAAGGTGCCTAAATGTAATGAAGCAACAACTCACCAGTACAGCACCTCCTGCTGATCGTCCTGGGAATTAGCTCTTAGTGTCTCACCTGCTGCTGGCCCCGTGTCCCTTCTGGACACCAGTGCCCTTCTATGTCAGCATTCTGCCCCCAGCAGTATCCTGCAATCTGGGTTTCCTCACCCTGGGGAACCCCCAATCCTCTATCCCCACCTTACCTCAGCGGCTACTGCCAGTCACCATCTAGCCCCTGCTCACTAGGGCAGACTGCAGTGTAATGGCCACTCATCATTGGCAAGAGGTTAGGACCTGCTGCCTTTGCCTATTCCTAGGCTGCCCCTCTGCAGCCCCAGTATCTTTCTGGGCCTTTACCAAGGCCTGCAGCCTGGGAGTTTACCAAGCTGGAGCTCCCTAGCTCCCTTTGCCCTTTCCCAGCACTGCCCCTACTTCAAGTACCTGCTCTCAGGCAGCTAGCCCTTCTCACTCTAGGGCTAGAGTGAGACACTCCTGTTTGTGGCCCACAGCCCTCTTATAGGGCCAGCTGTGGCCTGATTGGGGAGTGGCCCCAGCTGTGGCCACTTCCCCCAATCAGCCTAAGTTTGCTGCTTTCATTCCTTTTCCCCAGCTACAGCCCTCTCCAGGGCTGCTTTTACCCCTTCAGGGCTGGAGCGGGGTGACCACCCTGCTACACTAAATGACAGCATTAGAGACTGAAGTATCAAAAAGGGAGAGCTCAAAGAGCTGATGGGGATCCATCATGGATCTCCCGAGATCTACCAAAGGCTTGTGCTATCTGCACACAGGCCCTGTGCCTCTTCATTTCTCCCCAATCCTTCCAGCTAGTGGTAGGTCAAAGTTGGAAGAAACCTGTGAAGGAGCATGGAGGGAACTGGAAGAAGCTGTGCTTGGTGGGAAGGAGTTTGCCTACCGAAAGGACTCTCTCTTGAATAGCTGAGTGACAACAAAAGCAAAATTAGGAATCCCTCATCACCAGAGTACCTGAGCACCTTCCAGAATTGCCTTAAGTGACATGACTAGCATCTGTCACAGGGGTATGTTCTCTCGCTCATATCCTCACCTCCTCCTTCTATCTCTGTCCTCAAAGCCCCATCACACTTTCTCCATTTCATCTTCCTGCTGCTCAGTAACCTCCATACTCCCTCTCCTTCCTACAGAAAAGAAGGGGTTCCTTGGCCCCCATAGTTAACTCCTTCCCCTTCTCCTGCCCACAAGAGAAACAATCCCTTGCCCACATCCCCAAATAGGAGGAATTTGAGCCCCGTTAGCCTTCACTACTGCCTTGACAAGGCAAACAAGGCTGCAGAGGATTGATCCCTCCTCAGGATGGCAGATCCCTCTCCTCTGTGGAGTGGGAGGGAACACAATGTGGAATTCTCTCTCCATCCCACTGAAAAGAAACTTAAAACATAAAATAACAAATGCAGTTATTAATTGCTGGTTAACTTGCCAGGAACCTCCTGAGGGGAAGTGTAATTAGAGGGAATAACTCTACTTATTTAATACATGACAAAGTGAAATGGTCTATTCCCTTCCTTTATTAAAAAAACAAAACCTAATGCAAAGCCAGTAATATTTCATAAATCAACAGGCTTTTGGAAATCTTAAAATACAAACGGGATTTTTCTTTTCCAACCTGTCAGCAGAAGAGTGGGTCCTGCCAATATAAACCATTGATGCATACTTGTCTGAGAAATTGAGATACTAAAGGAAAACTTGGCTAGGACAGCATTATCCGAAGCTATGATATATTATTCTGCTGCATTGCAAGTGGAGAGTTAAGTAAATCAATAAATCTGATAGCCATGAATGCAATTAAACATTTGGTTTTAATGAAGTTCAAAGTTATGCTCATTTCTAAATAAAAACAATAAAAAAGCCCATTACCATTGGAAGAAAAATGTATATGTAATTTGCCTTAGTACATGAGAAATGTACTGAAATAGAAGACTGTCTCATTTGTGTATATTATGTATTCACTTTATACATAAATTCACCTCTATACAGCGGCTCAATGCAAGGCCTATCTATCAGTGAAGTTCCACTTAAGTCTAAGGGAGTTAAGTTTTGAGAATATCTCATGCTGCCCCTCTGCTCAGCAGTGAATTTAACTAATTATGAATGTTATAGCTTCAGTAGTTCATGCTCATTGCCTATTCCCTATGCTCACACATCATCCTGGTTCTGGAAACTTTACTGCCATTAGTTAATGTCTCTCTGTATTTCCTCTGTATAACTGTTCTCAAAGGTTCATAACTCTGCAGACAAGCTCAGATGGAAAGAGTCTTCTAAAATTGTTTCAGCTCCTTTTCAGTTATACTTGTAGGGGAAAATGTTCTGCCAGCCTCCATTTTATGAGCACTGGGAACCCTCAAGAGTGCAAGCCAATCACGTAAGTGTGCAGACACTTACACAGTGGAAATGTGCAATTGCCCATGTAGGTGCAAAAATGTGGCATTCACTCAAGTTTTGGATGAGCATGAAATGAAGGCTGTCTGAAAGGAATAGGAAACGTAGCCTTTATTGTGTTGATATGTACCAATTTTCCAAATGTAGAGTCCAATCTACATTATATTGACTTCAATGAGAATATTGCCTGAGTAAGTAGTCCAAGATTCGACCTACATTGCCTTAAGAGCATTATTTCCTTCCCCTTTGTAACATAATGGCCTACTGGATGTAGCACAGGATTGGGACTCAAGAGACCATGGTTCTATTCCAGGTTCTACCACCAGCCTGCTGGATGACCCTTGGTAATTCACTTCATCTCACTGAAGTAATGAAACTTCCCTCCTTTGTACAGAGCTATAAGTTCTACTGATGAACAGCACAATATAGGAGCTTATTATTACATAGATCAGAACTTAAAGGTCTGACTCAAAACAACAACAGAGAGAAATTAAAAGTGACCACTAAACCAATGGCTGTGTTGTTTTCAGGTACTGCAGCACAATAAGGGAGTTCTCATTTAGATATACCCCATAGTCACATGAACCTGCTTTATGCTAGCAAAATGGCCTTCATCAATCTGAAAATCTATTCCATAGTACAGTATATAAAAATTACCCATGTACAGAGACCACTGTAACATGTAGTTAGGCAGGTTAATCCTTTCACATTGCAAGTGAGATTTATCCAGTTTCACTGCTTGTTGGTCTGAAATCCTGGTGCCCAGAATTCAAGGATGGACTTACACAGAGTGACAATAGCATTTAATGTCCTGTACTTTGGAGTCAAGGTAGAGTAAATGTATCATCAGAGAAAGTGTTATGAGTGAGCTTTACCATTAGAATGGCAAAACAGACCAGGGAAGATAGCAAAGGAACTAGAGGAAGAAAAGAGAGGGCAGTTAATATCAATGCCGTTTTAGTGTGTTATTTAGTAGCACTATATAATAAATAATATAGGAAAACAGTAAAGAGACACTGAAGTCAAACTTG
Source organism: Dermochelys coriacea (assembly GCF_009764565.3). Classification (NCBI taxonomy): domain Eukaryota; kingdom Metazoa; phylum Chordata; order Testudines; family Dermochelyidae; genus Dermochelys; species Dermochelys coriacea. Next base: position 104,395,578 of record NC_050074.1, on the reverse strand, counting down.
GCCCCAGATTTGGAGTCGATAAAGAGGGGATTTTAAATACCGTAGGACCTACAGAAAAGATTTTACTTTCTATTTCTTGTTTTTGTGCATTGACTAAAAATGTCATGTTTCAGAGTAGCAGCCATGTTAGTCTGTATCCGCAAAAAGAAAAGGAGTCCTTGTGGCATCTTAGAGACTAACAAATTTATTTCATGAGCTTACAGTGTATTTTCCACTGCATGCATCAGATGAAGTGAGCTGCAGCTCACGAAAGCTTATGCTCAAATAAATTTGTTAGTCTCTAAGGTGCCACAAGGACTCCTTTTCTTTTTTAAAAAATGTCATATATGGATGACTCTGTTGTGCTTATTATTTAGCAAATATGCTGCACCTGGCACATGGGGTAAGGTTTTCAAAGTACATAAGCAACACAGGAGCAAAAGTTCCACTGACTTTCAATGAGACACATGCTCCCACATCACTGAGGCACTTTTTAAAATCCCACCTAGGGTCTGCTGATCAGTGGGATCTCAACATGGCTTCCTCTAGTGTATGCATGTGTACCTGCATATGAGCTTTTCCAGCACTTGCTCCTGTGCATTCAGGTAAAGGGGTTTGTGGCATGCAAATCTTCTTCAGACAAATAGGTTTTATGTGTGTATATTCTATACCCTGCATGCAAAAGGGTTTGCAGATGTGCAAATATATGGTTGCACAAGCACACGTGGAAGCTGAAAATCATCCCCAGAAGACTCATGTATTTGCTACTAAACTGGAGGGCCCCTTTCCCTGGGAAAGAAAGAAGAGTATTTTCCATAGGATGGCAAAATGACCTTGCCTCATCCAAACCATCACCTCCCAAGTAGTCCTGCCACTCAACTCCTCCACCAAAGAAGTAAGCAGTATGCAGACAATGGCATGATTATACTCTCCTATAACCTTCATTTTAGGCAGCTATCAGTGTCAATCTAACTCTGTTTATGCCATTGTAGTCCTAAGTGAAGCAAGGCATTCTAATGTTATGTCTGAGGGAAAGTATTGTAGTGCGAATATGAAAGTGAGTCTGTAGAAGAAAACTGAGTCTTCTTTCTGTCTCTATGTGATTCAGTTATCTCTACATCAAACCCCCTTCCCCCCTGCATGAGCAACATGTGCTTTTCAAATCCAGCTTAATTTTCAGATTTCACACTATTCCTTATGCAATACGCATAAGTTAGGTTAGGCAATCAAATGCCATATATAAGCTAATAGTTTGTCTTAAATGCTTAGCCACATGGCTGCATTGTATATGTAAGCTTCACAGCTTTCTAAAATGTGTAACCTTCTCTTTTGAGTCAGTTTCATGCCTTTTAATGCATTCTCTTGGTCTATGGGAAAGGCACGTGTCTTTCTCCAGTATCGATGGAAAGATGTCCAAGATGGACTGCTAGTTTCAGATGGCAAGATGACGGCATCCTGAAATTTAAATGAAATAATTATAATAGTTTGCGCATCCTTTCATCAAGGGATCACATGGTATTTAAACTTTAAGGCTCATGCAACACGCATGGGAGGAAGATAAGAATTATGATCTACATTTTACAGATGGAAAAACTGAGGCACAGAAGTGACTTGTCCGAATTCATGCAACTGTGTGGCAGAGCCAAAAACAGAATCTTGGAGCACTAAGCAAGGCATCCCTCTTTAACCCATGACTGCATCTCAGTACTTTCTTGTGAAACTCTGTGTGCAGCTAGGATTCCTGGGACTACATCAGATCAAAACAGAGCCCTGGAGGGAAAAGCAACATAAACAAGGGAACTGCAGCATGTTAGCTTTCTAATGTTATACATGAGACATTAATTTCTACAATATTCAGGCACAATGGAATGTGTTAAGGACCAAGTGGTTGCTTTAGCTCTGAATTTCCTGCACTGTTTTAAACTGTTTTTTATGCATAATAGTAAAACATTCATATTAATAATATGCATTTTAACGTTTCTGACTAAAGAGATGATTAAAATTGTTTTTGTGAGAGAGGTATTATGTGAATGGTGGGCCCAAATCTGTGAGGTACTCAGTGCCCTACGACTTCACAGCAGGCCCTTAGTATTTTGCATCATCTGGCCTTTTATTCCTAACTTATCTTAATGAGGGGAAGTGGATGGTTCAGGGAACTGATATTGCAATATGTAGTCTTTCAACTGTATGTTTCTGTTCAAGCTCAGATACTGATATAGTTATTATCTGTTACCAGGCTGTGAAATGAGTTTTGGGGTCTAAGTCAACAGCTGTTGCTATCACAAAACCGCTATCACTCATGAGCACTCGTATGGCCAGTCCCAAGAGAGAATGCAGCGGTTAAATGGATATTGAGATATATCCTCACCCTAGATGTTCTCCCTGTATGCTAAGATTGAACCACATTATTAGAGAAATGGGGAAGCCTGCCCTGGCAAAGAAGATGCTACACCAATAAGGGGCCCATTTACCACCAACCTGCCCTGTACGTGGTTACTTGCACCAGTGCAATTTGAGTGAAAAATGTTTCTATTCTGACTGGATAAGGCTTTACATCCACTTTGTACTGATATAAATGACTGTGTAAGGAGCTGGGAAACGATGACTGGACTCAAAGAGAGGATTAGGGTTCTCAGTCAGTTGTGAGCACAAAATTCACCAAAAGTGAAAGAGAGAATGAATCAGAGAAAAGAGAGAAACCACATTTAACATACAGCCAAACTGTTCTTGTTAGCTCTTTTCTTTGTAAATAGCTCTGGGGTGCAGGACTAATACGATCTTTTATTTTCCTCACAAAGGGCAATTTTTCCGTAGCTGCAGTAGACCTCCTAGCACTGCTTTCACTGTAATCATGCAATTCTTTAAAATATTTAAGGGGCATTAAATTATTTTTTACCTGCCATGACAATGGCTTATATTTGACTAATGCTATTTAAAATACCACAAATGTAATAGGTTAACTCGAATAAAATTTAGTGGCGATGCCAGATAGATGGAAAAGCACCCATAAAAAATGTTTTCTTACTGGAAGACAACAGTGGAATCCTACTAACTATGGCCCAGGTTGCCCTTTTAATAAGGATAAGAATTTTGGTAACAAATTGCTTGTTCACTCTATGTTTTCTTCCTCCTCTGCTCCTATGATCTCCAAGGCTATAATATAAAAGCCTTGACAATACCACCATCATACAGAATGCAAAACAGAGGAGGGAAAGGCTCATATAGTAATGCAGTTCGTAGATAAATTAAACAAATCCAGAAAAGTCTGAGACAGCTGGACATTTGACAGGAAAACTGGTTTTCCAGGGAGAACACTAGAGCCAGTTTACAGTTAATTACTGTGATTTAGAACTTCTCTGTGAGTAAATACCATTCTGTGATTGACCAACTAGGAAGGATAATTGGTTCCTGAATTGTGTCTATGGTGTATTTAAAAACTACCATCAGTCAGTACCTTTCTGAAAGTTGACTGAGAAATTATTAAATTGGTTAATTTAATTTTTTTCTTGACGTGCGTCTCTCTCACTCTCTCTCTTTTTTTTTTTTTGGTGTGTGTTAACATTAGCATCTAAAGTACTTGCTACATGTTATATCTTTCACCACCACAATTTATTGAGCTTCATAGCCACATTAGGAAGCAAATTCTCAGAACTACTGGGCTCTTGGAAGCTGTAAGAGTTAGCAGCAGGACAGCAGTTCTTGTCATTGCTAGTGTATACCATTGCTCACTACCCCAGGGGGACATGTTTGAGGACTCCACAGCTAAACAAGGGCTGGAAGGCAACCAGGTTCTGTCACAGTCTGATAGATGCCAACCAGTGTACTGTCAGAATAAAATACAGCATCACCTGGGCACAAGTGCCATGGGAAAATGGCAATAATATAGACTCCCCAAAATTCTACTATCCTGTTGATGTCCCCCTTGATGCAGCTGCAGGGAATATGCATTCTCCATTAAAAGAGAATTAAGGGCAGGAACATAATCAATGCCAGTCACCATGCATTTATGGAAAATAGTTTTTGTCACACAAACCTGATTTTGTTATTTGAGGACATTACAAGTTTGGTTGACAGAAGTAACTGTGTAGATGTAGTATCATACGTTTGTAAGGTTTTTGACTTAGTACTGCATGACATTCTGATTAAAAAGTAGCACTGTACAATATCGATAAAGCACACATTAAATGGATTAAGAACTGACTAACTGACAGATCTCAAAACATAGCTGTCAATGGAGAACCCACTCCCTACACTGGATTACCAGAGAATTTTGAATCATGTTCAAGGTCTAGGTCCTTATCTTCAAAGCACTCCAAAGTCTGGGCCCAGGATATCTAACTCAATCATCTAAAGCTCTGGGACAAAGATACCACCCCCCGCCCCAGGAACAAAGGACCATCACAAATCTCACCACTTTCTGCTCCAAGCGCAAGTCTGCCCTAGAGTCACAGATTTGGGAATCCCAGCAACTATGGACAAACTGAAATTCTTGTCAGTTTCCCTTCACAAGTATGTCAATTCAATCAGCAGCTTCTGGTCCAGGGAGCATATTTTGTTTAGGAAAAAGAAAAGGAGTACTTGTGGCACCTTAGAGACTAACAAATTTATTAGAGCATAAGCTTTCGTGAGCTACAGCTCACTTCATCGGATGCATTTGGTGGAAAAAATTTTTTTCCACCAAATGCATCCGATGAAGTGAGCTGTAGCTCACGAAAGCTTATGCTCTAATAAATTTGTTAGTCTCTAAGGTGCCACAAGTACTCCTTTTCTTTTTGCGAATACAGACTAACACGGCTGCTACTCTGAAACCTGTATTTTGTTTAGGAAACACCATGTGGCTGTGTTTCTGAAATGAAGTTTTTTCAGGTTTTCTAGGAACCAAATTTCAAAAAGTCAACGTTTCTCATAAACCAGCAATCCTGAATTTCAGCCAGCTCTATGGATGAGACTGATACTGGAATACTGTGTATAGATCTGGTGTCTGTATTTTTAGAAGGATGTTTGAAAAATTGGAGAAAGGACTGGAAAAATTATTCATGGACTAGAGAAAATGCCTAATAGTGAGAGACTTAAAGAACTCAATCTGTTTACCTTATCAAAAAGAAGAGTGAGAGGTGACTGGATTAGTGCATAAATGCTTCATGGGGAGAAAATACTGGGTTTAAAAGGGATCTTTAATCTAGTGGAGAAAGGTACAGTAAGAAATAAAAGTTATTTACTTTTTACACTAATTAGATTTCTTCAACATGTGTGGTCCCTATCTGTAATCTACTTTGGGTGTGCCTTGCCTCTATGCGACTGAGACCAGAAGTTTTTTTGCTAGCAGTGTCCGTTGGTCTGTTCCTGCACCCTTCTCCTGCTCATGTGCTGAACCAAGGGTATAAAGGGCGGTGTGGACCAACTGCCTCTTCAGTTCCTTCTCTACCATGAACCATGCATCAAGGATCAGAAGCAAAGGGGAAGGAAGGCAGATAGTGGAATACACATAGGGACCCCACATCTCAAAGAACTCCAGTTACCATATACTATAAGCAACCCTTCTTTCTCCTTCAAGTGATAATCCCTATGTGTTTTCCACTGTGGGTGACTGAGAAGCAGTATTAATTGAGAAAGAAGATGCAAGAATCTCTGTGGTACCAATGACTGGAGTGCTGCTGTGCTGAGAGGTGCGTCAGCTGGAGAAGCTTGCACCAGAGTGTAATGTCTATTACAGATATGGACAGAACCCCACATTGCTGCCTTATAGTTTTCAGTGAGAGGAACATCCCAAAGCGAGGCTACTGATGGGGTCTTGGCTACTGATGGGGAGGAGGGTTGTTTGTTAACTTATAACATGCAGCCTGAAATTCATTTGGAAAGTCTCCACTTTCCATCTCCCTCTCATTGTATGCTCATCTAGATGAGTGCCCCATCCTAACAAGGAGATGTCTGTGATCAATGTCTTCTCAGGGGTGGGGGTGGGGATGATGAAGAACACACTTGCTCCCTGTTCTCCCAAGAGATTTGTGGGAGAGAGAGAGACTAGTTTTTCCACATTGTGTCTGCTTGGCATGTATACTGACTGGAGCCAAGCTTGTAGGCAATGAAGCAAAGTCTTGCAAAGGGAGTAACATAGGTGCAGGGGGCCATATGACCTAGAAGGATGACAAATGAACAGACTGAACAGGCTCATCTGGAGCTGAATACCATGGTTGATTAGAATCTGACCTGAGGAAGGTATGCTTTGACACTGACAGAGTCCAGTGTTGCCCCAATTAACTCTATAGTCTGTATGGGAACTAAAACGGACTTTTCTATGTTTACACCAAGTCCCAGTAAGCATGGAAGGTTAAGCAGAGATGAGATCACTGTCAGAATCTCCTGATGAGAGCTCCCTAGTAATACCCAGTCTTCGAGGTAAGGGAAAAGTGATGATCTGTGGCAGTGCAAGTAGGCTACACAACTGATAACACCTCTGAATACTCTTGGCACTGTTGTGAGGCCAAAGAGGGAACACCCTGTAATGACAATAGTTCAAACCTACAGTGAACTCAGGAATCTTCTGTGCGTGGGGTATATGTCTATGTGAATACAGGCATCCTTCTTGTCAAGAGCTGTGAACCAGCTGCAGTTGTTCAGAGGGGGAATTACTGATGCCACGGTTACTGTTCTGAATCTCAATTTGCAGATAAAGGCATCAAGCTGCCTGCAATATTGATGGGTCTCCATTCTTCCTTCTTTTTGGGAATGAGGAAATATTCTGAGTAAGACCCCTTTCCCCAATGTTGGTGATGTCCCAGTTCTGTGGGTCGCTGTTGAAGAAGGGAGTCTACTTTCTGAATGAGAATCCTCTCATGGGAGTGGTCCCTGAAGACAGATACAGTTGGGGGTTTTGGAGTGGAAGAGAGGAACGCTATAGTGTAGAGGATATGAATGATGTCAAGGATCCATTTTTCTGTTATCATTTGCTAGGGCTTGGGAGAAATGAACTAGATGGTCACCAAATTGGGTATCTGAATGTTGCGTAGATAGATTGGCAACTGGTTTGATTCAGATCTCTCGAAAGTGTTTCTTAGTGAGAGGCTGGGGTTTGAAGGAGGAAGAGGGGAGAACATTGTACTTGTTCCCCTGCATCCTCTGCCATTTTGTAGTGGTTCATATCCCCTTTGATGGAAAAAGAGTTGAGGTGTTGGTTATGAGACTGTGGTCTACAGAATTTTCTCCTTGGTGGAGTGTAGATTCCCATGGAGTGGAGGGTTGTCTTTGAGTCCTTCAATGAGCATAATGAATCATCCATATTCTCACTGAACAGGCTGTTCCCTTAGAAGGGCAAGTCCTTCACTGTAGATTGGACTACCCTGGGGAATCTGGATGATTGAGGTCACAACAGTCTATGCATGAAAAAAAGCCATAGCCATTGACTAGGACGCTGTGTCAAGTGAAGCTTGAAGGGATTATCTGGCAATCATTGTACCTATTTCAGTAAGTGCTTGGAATGGCACTTAATCCTGTTGCATGAGTTTGTCAGTGAATTCCATGAACTTGGAATAATGAATGAAACCATATTTAGACATTAATGCATGACAGTTTGATGTAGAATTGCAGGCTGGTTGTAGTAAAAACTTTCATTCCAAATAGGTCCAAATATTTAGCTTCCAAGATCCATCCCTTCTGTAAGGATGACATTGCCTATTTATTTCAGTGGCAGCCTAGATTTCTAAGGAATTCAGGATAAGGGGTATGAATTAAAACTCTGCTCTCTTGTCTGGTATGAAGTACACCTCTACTCTGATATAACATGACCCAATATAACACGAATTCGGATATAATGCGGTAAAGCAGCGCGTCAGCATGTCTGGCTCCGACAAGCTGCTCTGAGTGGCGTGTTAAGGATGCTGGGCCGGGGCTGAGGAGTTGGATAAGGGGCAGAGGGTCTCGGGGGCCAGTCAGGGGACAGGGAGCAGGGGAGGCTTGATGGTTCGGAGGTTCTGGGGGCGGGATGGTCAGAGGACAGGGGTGTTGGATAGGGTGTGGGAATCCCAGGGGGCCTGTCAGGGGCAGGGGGTGTGGATAGGGGTCGGGGCAGTTAGGGGACAGGGGGTGGGGGGGTTTGGATGGGTCGGGGGTTCTGAGGGATCAGTCAGGGGGCGGGAAGTGACTATTAATAACGGAAATGCTCAAGGCCAAAGCAAGTTCGATATAATGCGGTTTCACCTATAACGGGGTAAGATTTTTTGGCTCCCAAGGACCGCGTTATATTGGGGTAGAGGTGTATTTCTTTTCTGTACTTTTTGGCATAGGAGTGCATGTAGCTGAGGTATGCCAGACCATGCTGGCAGTCTGCAAAACGGGAAGCACCACCTTCCTGGGCCCACACTCTGTAGGATACCCAGGAGTTTATGAAATATCTCCTGTGCTTCCTCTGGGGAATCTGGAGTACGTCTGCCACTCTCTTTAGCAAGTCTTGGAATTGCTTGCAATCATCAGGTGGAGAAGGCAAGGCTGGTGCCACCCTCTAATCAGGGGATGAAGATGAGAACAGACCCATCAAAGCAGGCGTTTCCATTGATGTTGGTTCTTCGCTCCTCATCCATTTCCTGAGGGGGTTCCATCTCCTCCCTGTGAGAAGAAGAATGACATGATTCTCAAAAACATCTTACTGACTCGGAATAGTTCTTGTATGGGTCCCATGACCCCCAATAAGGCAGGTAAGTGGGAACAAAAGGTGGCTGGATTGGTCTTGATGGCATTGTGTGCCATTGGTACCAAGGTTAGCACACTGTCTTATGAGATTGCATGGGGGGAGCCCCAGGAGACTCTGGATCCACTATCCAGCTAGATATCCTCTCTCAGCAGTAATACTGTCTCGCTAATATTTGATTCACCCAAGGAGGAAAAGGTAGGCTCTGATTCCATGGGTTTTGTTGTCAGTACAGACTTTGTGATGCCCTAGTGGCAGAAGGTACCAGAGAGCAGCTTGCGTGCTCTCTTGTGATATCCCTGGACCATTGGCGTCAGGATTTCTCTTGAGATGATTGGATCTGAAAGGGTGGGAGACTTGGGATCTGGGAAGGATGATTATGTCCTCAGGTGTAATGTATCTCTCCCCAGACAAGGGCTAGGGTGGGGCAAGAATGAGGATGCCTATTCTTGCTTACAGGCAAAGTCACTCTGGCCAGAATTCTAGGTTCTGACGAGTCCTTATCAGAGTGCAGTGGTAACGCCAGTGCAGGGGTGCTTGATGCTTTTCCTTGGTTGGTACCAGAGATGGTCCTGCTCCTATGGGTGGTGGCAGCCTCAAAACACTCTTATTCTTAGGATCTTGGAGATTGGCACCATGCCTCTTGTGACGTCCTTAGTCTGCTGCACTGGGATGCAGACTTAGATGGTGTCGGTGAAGAAGTCTTCTTTTTAGAAGTGTATCTGGAGGAAGGTTTCCCTCATCTATTATGACTAACTAACTAAGCTAAGCTAAGAACTAAGATGCTATCTATAACTATCTAAAGACTATAGACAATTATTTACAGGTAATTACTGAATAAAGCAAATGCTGCTGTAGCAAACACTGTGGACACTGAAGGATTCCATCTTGGACCATGGGTGGTAGAAAGGAACTGTAGAATCAGTCAGTCTGCATCACCCCTTATACCCTTGGTTTGGATCAAGAAGAGGAGAAAGACATAGGCACAGACCAACAGAATAGCTAGCAAAAATCTTCCAGTCTCTGGTGCATGGAGCGTATGTGCACCCACAGTAGAATACAAATAGAGACCATCACCTGAAGAAGAAACAATGGCTGGAAGCCGAATACAGACAAATTCAAAGTAGAAATAAGGCTTTTTTTTTAAAAGGAAGGTATTTAACCACTGGAATAAATCACCAAGGGAAGTGGTGGATTATCCATCTCCTAATGTCTTCAAATCATGTTGGTATGCCTTTCCTGTTAATATGTTTTTACCAAAACCAAGTTATTGGGCTTAATACAGGGATAACTGGGTGAAATGTAATGGTCGAAGATGGGGTGACCAACCTGAGCCTGAGCAGGAGCCAGAATTTACCAATGAGCATTGCCAAAGAGCCACAGTAATACGTCAGCAGCCCCGCATCAGCTCCCCGCCCTGCTCTCAGCGCCTCCCACCCACCAGCAGCCCCGCCAATGAGCGCCTCCCCTTCCCTCCCCATCAGCTGTTTCATGGCATGCAGGAGGCTCTGGGGGGAAGGGGGAAGAGTGAGGGCACAGCAGGCTCAGGGGAGGCAGCGGGAAGAGGTGGAGTGGGGGTAGGGTTTGTGGCAGGACCAGAGGTTGAGCAGGGAGCACCTTCCGGGCACATTGGAAAGTTGGCGCCTGTAGCTCCAGCCCTGGAGTCGGTGCCTATACAAGGAGCTGCATATTAACTCCTGAAGAGCCAGATGTGGCTCCGGAGCCACAGGTTGGCCACCCCTGGTCTAAGATATACAGGAGGTCAGACTAAATGATCTAATGGTCCCACCTCATCTTAAATTCTATGAATTCTCATTCCTAGTCCCCACGTTCAACTTTAATACTGGGGTTACACAAATCATGCACAAACCATGACCTTCTGTACATCACAGGTCACTAAATTTCAATCACATTCCGATATATTGAGCTCAGAGACTCTAGTTAGAGACAACAGCATGTCAGTCATCAAGGATTAAACTGTCTGCCACAGCCAGAGAACAGGAGCGACTCAGGTGCCAAGAAACCAAAGTCCAAGGTCCCTCCAAATGTGATCTGGAGCAAAATTCTTAACCCCAAATCCAGAGAGCAGTATGACCCTGAGCAAGACACACCAATCAAGCATCTAGAAAGAGGATTTTTGGTACCAACTCAGAACACTGGTCTACCCTGTCTGGTGTCGCAACTCCAGGTTTGGCCGAGCTTTGGTATTTCAGAGGAAGATAGAAAAAACATCAATCCAGAATACATCTAGCCAATTATTTATTGGGGGGAAAAATCCTTCTTGACTCCTGCAGGCAACCAACTGAAGCCTTGAAGCATGGGATTTGATTGTAATCATTATATGTGTTTTTAGATGTCCAAGATGTGTTTGGAAAGCTCACTTACCTAAGTCCAGAGCAGGTACTGAGACTGACTGCAGAATCAGGATACCCTTGCACGGAACCATGGTAATAGCAGTGACCCTAATTGCAAAAAGGAAGGAAGGAGCAAACATTTAGGTAATCATAAATTCCATTCAGTGCCTCGTTTTTATAAGGTTCTCCCCTCCTTTCTATCTAAAAACCTTGTCTGATTTCAGGCAACAACATCCAGTATCCCACTGATAGCAATCATTCTGCCTCCATGAAATATTGTAATGAGCATTCTCAATGTTTAATGTTGGACCAAAGGAGTCCACACAAGTACCTGTGACATCCCTAATTGCTAAAAGACAATCAACAGTGTATTTAAAATGTGAAGTTTTTTCTCCTTGATTATGTTATCTGAAAGCTATGATATGGGGCATTTTATAAAATTAAGCAGCTGAACAAATCACATTAACATCAACATTTTGCTTAGATGTAAATTTTCTTTAGTAATAGGATGTAAATTCATAGGAGGTAATTAAGCATACTGTGAGATGTACTAAAACTAATCTCAGATCTATGGCTTGAGAAACTCCCAGGGCAAATGAAAAGTGGGTTGGAAAGGAAGCATTTTATTAAATTAACTAGCCGGGTAGCAGCACACTATTAGGAACAAACAAAAATAAGAGGGTCTTATTCTATTTTGAAAGGCAACAATCCTTTTTCATTTTATGGCTGGGTTATTGTATTTCTTTAATAATCCATTTGCTTGCAAAAGGCAACCACAACACAGATACTGACTCTCGCTGCAATCAAAATTAATTTTATTGTTGACTAAAGATTATACTACATCCCCAATTATGTGACTGGCTGGAAAGTAATGATTGTGTCAGGTTCAGCATTTCTTTTTTTCACAGCTCCTTTAAATGCTATCTGGAAGCTGAAAATACTATTCTAAAAGATTGCTATCTTATTAGTGCAAAAGAAAGTTGTCACTCATGTTTCAACTGACAGTCATCTCACTATGCCTTTTTATTACTTGGTTCATTCACATCTAGCTGCATTAATTAACCTTTTCAGTGTCAGGGAATGGTTTTCAATTACACAGCCCTTCACAGCATACTTCTAAAGCCTACCTTGATTTCTTAAAGAAAGCAATAACCTAGAGAAAGACCAGGGTAAAATGGAATAGCTATGATATGAATCCTAAGCAAATTAGTTTCCCTCATAAGAAAATATTTATTTGGAGCATTTTTTTAACATGAGAATGTAACAAAATTCAGAACAGTGGGTTATAGTCTGAATTGAATTTATACGCAAAAACAATGAGGAGTCCTTGTGGCACCTTAGAGACTAACAAATTTATTTGGGCATAGGTTTTCGTGGGCTAGAATCCACTTCATCAGATGCATGGAGTGGAAAATACTGGACCAGGTATAAATACATGAAAAGATGGGAGTTGCCTTACCAAGTGAGAGGTCAGTCTAAAGAGACAATTCAATTAACAGTAGGATACCGAGAGAGGAAAAATAACTTTTGTAGCTTTAATGAGAGTGGACCATTGCGAACAGTTGACATGAAGGTGTGAGTAACAGTAGGGGGAAATTAGTATGGGGGAAATTAGGTTTAGGTTTTGTAATGACCCAACCACTCCCAGTCTTTATTCAGGCCTAATGTGATGGTGTCCAGGGAGATTGAAGTGTTCTCTGACTGGTTTTTTAATGTTATGATTCCTGATGTCAGATTTGCATCCATTTATTCTATTGTGTAGAGACTGTCCAATTTGGCCAATGTACATGGTGGAGGGGCATTGCTGGCACATGATGGCATATATCACATTGGTAGATGTGCAGGTGAATGAGCCCCTGATGGTGTGGCTGATGTGATTAGGTCCTATGATGGTGTCCCTTGAATAGATATGTGGACAGAGTTGGCATCGGGCTTTGTTGCAGTGTTTGGTTCCTAGGCTGGTGTTTTTGTTGTGTGGTGTGTAGTTGCTGATGAGTATTTGCTTTAGGTTGAGGGGCTGTCTGTAAGTGAGGACTGGCCTGTCTCCCAAGGTCTGTGAGAGTGAGGGATCATCCTTCAGGATAGGTTGTAGATCCTTGATGATGCACTGGAGAGGTTTTAGTTGGGGGCTGTAGGTGATGGCTAGTGACGTTCAGTTACTTTCTTTGTTGGACCTGTCTTGTAGTAGGTGACTTCTGGGTACCCTTCTGGCTCTGTCAATCTGTTTCTTCACTTAACCAAGTAGGTATTGTAGTTTTAAGAATGCTTGATAGAGATCCTGTAGGGGTTTGTCTCTGTCTGAGGGATCGGACCAAATGCAGTTGTATCTTAGAGCTTGGCTATGGACAATGGATCGTGTGGTGTGGTCCTGGATGGAAGCCGCAGGCATGTAGGCAAGTATAGTGGTCAGTAGGTTTCCAGTATAGTGTGGTGTTTACGTGACCATCACTTATTAGCACAGTAGTGTCCAGGAAATGGACCGCTTGTGTGGATTGGTCTAGGCTGAAGTTGATGGTGAGATGGAAATTGTTGAAATCATGGTGGAATTCCTCAAGGACTTCTTTTCCATGGGTTATAAACCAATTACTTTCTTGAGTAGAAAAGAAAATTATATTCTTCTGCTGAAAGTGCTGAAGGATATAGGGCCTTATCCTCCTCTCACACTGGCTTTACACCAGCGTATCTCCATTGAATACCACTACAAAAGTTATTTTTCCTCCCTTGGTATCCTACTGTTAATTGAATTGTCTCATTAGACTGACCTCACACTTGGTAAGGCAACTCCCATCTTTTCATGTATTTATACCTGCTCCTGAATTTTCCACTCTGTGCATCTGATGAAGTGGGTTCTAGCTCACAAAAACTTATGTTCAAATAAATTTGTTAGTCTCTAAGGTGCCATAAGGACTCCTTGTTGTTTTTGCTGATACAGACTAACACGGCTACCACTCTGAAACCTGAATTTATATGGTTTGCCATAGATAAAGCAATGAGAAAAATGGTGTGTCAGTGACTTATTATTAGTGTGTCTTCATTGTTTGCCTTAGTAAAGTGCTAGTAACACTCTGAGAAAGAAAATCACAAAGAGGAGCAATTCCACACACTGAATTCTCTCTAGAGGTTTGTTTTACTCACAACTAAGGGCATGTAGTTGTTAGGCATGGCCACAATATTTCTGCTTGACATTGAGACAGCCTGGTTACATAAACATCCACTAAAAGTCATAAGAGTTAGTAGTCTGGAGTCTCAGGCAGGAGCACAATTTATAACTGGTGCTGCTCATGGAAGCCAGATATCTGTGTGCTCTAGCTGTGTGCAGCAAACTCCTGGACTACACTACAGACCTGTATCGGTACAACTATGTCACACTCAGGGGTGTGGATTTTTCACACACAAGTGATGTAGTTATACCGACCTAACCCACTATGTAGACAGCCCTATGTCAGCAGGAGAGCTTCTCCCATTAACATAGCTACTTGGGGAGATGGATTAAGTGCGCTGATGGGAGAGCTCTCTCCCATTGGCTTAGACCATCCTCATTAAAGTGCTCCAGCTGCGCTGATGCAGCCTTTTAAGTGTAGACTTGCCTGGTCTGTGAAAGTGTCTGGTGAAAGAGGAAGGGGACGATGATTCCCAGGCTGATACAGACTGCATCTAAAGTGTAACTGACATTATCAAAGAGTGTATTATAGAAAAGGTTCTTATTCCTTCCCACTCCAGACATGCAACTAGATATTTCATTAACTTTGAACTCGTCTGTTCATTTCATAACTTCTTCAAGATCCACATGCTGCAAGAAGGTAAGGTTCCTTTAAGTTCAATATTAAAAATGGTAAACCTATCAGATCATATCCTGTGATTGGACTGGTGGAAAATTGATTTCTAGCTCAGTAACTCAGCTGAGTTACAGAATTTTTCACCCACCAAAAAAAGACTTTTGCTGTTTTAAATTACTGAATGAAATAGATGATCCCCCCGCAAAAACGAATAGTTACTACAGTTAGCTGATTTGTTGTATTTAAAGCTGTGCTCTGACTTTATTGCAGACCATTAACTAATAAAGGAGTGGTTAACTTTGAGAATGACAGATGGGTGGGGAGGGGGCTATTTAGTATATAGTATAAATGTGAAGAGAAAACAACAGTAACATCTGCACCAAGCGAATGCTCAGACCTAGGACTGCAAATAGCACAGGGACCAAAACCTGATTTCATTTCCACAGCCAGGTAATTATAAATCAGTAACTTGATTTAGTTTAGAGTACATCGTTCAGGCACTTTAAGAATACTGAATGAAAAAAGATGTAAAATCAAATTATAGAACCTCAGGAAGACATTTCTTTTAAACAATATTGCAGTTGCTCTTGATCAAAAATGTATTGTACTGGTTTCTTCAAACTATTTTAGGAAGCAAACTGCACCGTTAGTACTATTTATTTCGGGTCTTTCTGCCATCATCACTGTACCAAAGTACATTGCCTACTTAAAACTTTTCTTTCAAATGTATTTGTAAAGAGGAAACTTTCTACAGTCAGCAGTACACATAGCTGACATTAGTTTGCTTCAATAGTGAACCACAAAAAGTTGTATATTCTTTCCTCATTTGAATATTAAGAATTTTAAAACCATTTTGAAATTTTTCATTTACTTGCCCTTTTGCTGTTTACTTACAGCACAGACTATACAGCCCTCCTTTTATAAAGTTAGCCCATGGGATGTTATACAATCTTCCAAAGGAAGTGATCAGCCATTTTCCATTGCACTAATTTGAAATAAGATATGACCACCATATGCATGTGTGGACATGTGCATACAGTCACACATGCACGTGTGCGTGCACACACAGAGAAAGAGGCTGATACCTTTCAAAATTGATTGCTTTAGTCTGGATATGACTGGCTTTTCATAATGAAGATATTTCTTAGCATTAAAAAGACGTGAGTGAAAATACTTCCTTTACAGAATCATTACAGATAACATGGAGTGAGATGCTTCTACTGATTAAGTAAGTAAGTAAATAAATAAATGAAGAAATAGTCCATCCGAGCTGGATCTACTAAGCCAGATAAAAGATAAACTTCATAATTAAAATCAATTGCTGCACTGTTTTTAATTAAGGAATTCATATTTGCCATCAGAGGACAAAAATGTGAGTGCCTTAAAACTGTAACTATTTATAAAAAGCATTTTTTAAAAGAGAAAAAAGGGCATTTTGTGCTTATTTTAACGAAGAGCAAATTAGCCAGATATATTTTTTGTAAATATCTTAGGGCCTGATTGAATAAAAACAAAAAATAAAAGATACATCTTGCTTTTGCATTGTGGAAACCCACACAGACCTTGGAATGTCTTTATGTGACCTTTGGCACTGGCCTGTGGAAGCCAGCTTTTTAGGGCTTTCTTTTTAATTGAATCGGCCTTCACTCCTTATCTGTGCAACAATGGCTGTTTGTGGCCTACTAGAAAACTCTAACGAGTGCATTTTCAAAGAGCTGTATAAGGCTTTAACAGCAAAAATCTTACAGGCTTCAATGACAGTCATTGGTGAAACCCCACTTTGAAAATTTCCCCCTCAGAATTCTTGCTTAGGTACACAGGGACAAGCAGTTGCCAAAGACAACAATCTAAAAAGAATACCCAGCTAGCTATTTTATTTCACCCTCCAATCCTGGCAGCACTCACGTGGTGGGTGTTTTAATGATGAAGCATCATCTATTCCCCAAGACACAAACCTTACCGTATAATTGCGCATGAGAATGACATCAGTGCCATCTTTCAAATAGTGCGTTTCTGTGAAGCTCTCCGTTAAGAGGCCTCTGAAAAAACAAAAAACAAAACAAAATGACACATCTGTAATATTAAGATCAAATAATCATGACTTTTGTTCTTCCATGGTTCCATTTGAGATAGAATAAGAAGTTTAAAATTAAACTTGGAAACAGAAAGTCTCATAATAGGTCACCGTGACTAGAGCATGAACTAGTGCAGAACTGTGCAGGAGATTAGGAAAAAAATGTGACTGGTAATCACTCAAAACAGCAAAGAAACCTAGTAGGTTAGTAGGCTGCAACATAAAAAATTCCTCGATTAATAATAAAATGTCTTTATTCTGACTGAAATTTACTAGAAGCTGCCAGATGTCCTTTCTTCCAAAAGAAGATTAAAAATAAGCACAGCTCAATATTGAACCCCTCATGTCATTTTTAGTATCTTTCCAATCAAACTGAAAATCTAGATATTTGGAATATTTTAAAAGTAATTCAGTCATGGTAAAGATGCTGAAAAAACGACACACATTGGAAAAAAGGTAATGTGTCCCATATTCTATCCATCACTTTGCTATCTAATGCACTGTGTACATCAGCCAATGGCTAGCCACTGCTGCCACATTTACATGCTCACAAAAATGTAAAACATTGGTTTTGAAAAATACCATGGATTTATTGGCCTGGTGTATTTGGGTAACAGGGAGGTGGGAGAAATGAGGTCACTGGAATATCATCAGTGGGATTTTCAAGAATGCTCAGCTCTAGTGTAATTCTGCTCCTTGAGATTCCATTGGATTCAACGGGAGCAGAGTCAGACCAATGATGATTTCTTCTGAAAATTTTACCCCACAACTTCAAGGAGCACAAATCTTAAAACTTCAAATATTTCAAGCAGCTAGGGGAAGAGGATTATATGTTTCTACCTCCTGGGCTCTGTCAGTGCCCATTTAATTTTTGTTACATTCCAGAATGTAACAACTGAAGCATCTTGTGATTATACAGCAACTGACCGTATTAAGCTTAGCATCACTGACCATTGCTACTGTAGTGCCAGGGCAGTATCAGCTGTCTTTGAAATTCAGAGACACCTACTTTCTAACAAAAAAGAAAAGGAGTACTTGTGGCTCACTTCGCTGTAGCTCATGAAAGCTTATGCTCAAATAAATTTGTTAGTCTCTAAGGTGCCACAAGTGCTCCTTTTCTTTTTTGCGAATACAGACTAACACGGCTGCTACTCTGAAACCTACTTTCTAACAGCATTCAGCTCCTCCCATCAGAGATTCCCCAAGGATAAGGTTTTATCTTTAAGATTAAAAATTGTAATTTTAAGTAATAAACACACCCCAAGATTGTCATTATTTTTTCATGGTGCAAGCAGCCCTGTTCTATGGAAGGGGTATATTTTATGCCATAATAAGGTGACTTACTCATCAAGGCATCACTGTGCCTTCTAGCCAAAGTATTAGAGGGCTCTCCTCCTGCGATGGTAGGATAATTGATTATTTTAGGCAAAAGCAACATGATTTCCCAGCACTAAGTTTAGTTTACACGAGAGTAAAATAAACAAACTTGTTTGATTGATAGAAAGGGTTTGAGAGACTCCAGGAAGAGATGAAAGAATTCCTCCTAATAAACTGGATTACCACACACAGCAGTCAATAATTTGCAAGGATACATCAAAAGGAGAACATGTTCACAATGGGATTCTTTTTTCCCCACAGCAGCTTATCAGAAGTACCTAAGCAACATAAGGGTACAAGCCTCATTTATTTTTATTGAATCTTGAGCTTTTAAGTCATTTTGGCACTTTTGAAAAATCTACCGTTACTGAATATGATGTCTGTGAGGTGGGCCTCCATTTGTCTGAGACTCAGACAACACCTTAATAATTTACCCAAGTAAACAAAGGGGGACAAGAAAATTCACTGCTGTGGAAATAAGTTTCTAATATAAAATAACAGCTATTTGGGCAGTTCACTTTTCAGGAAAAAAGTATATGAAAAGCAGTTTGGATGAGGAGAGAGAGATTGGCTCCATTAGACTGGCAGTTGCATTAGACTAGTTTTCAATAAAAGAGAGGGATGCTTCACAAAATTAACCTTTTTGTCCCCAGAATATTTAAAAAAAAAGATCAGAAGGTTCTACTATGGGTACCCATAAAACTGTTTCTTGAAGAAAGAGTTGTTATTGATAAAAGACTTTCCACTTCTGCCTGAAGTTCTCAGGAAGATTTATAATCATGGCACTTAAAGGTTCCTGGACAAAGGAATGTCAGCAAGGAAACGTAAGTGGTCTAAGATGTTTTGGAAAAGAATTTCCAAACCTTGTAAGTGTTCAATGCTAACTGTATCTTCTTTTAAACCACACCGAGAACAAAGATCTTGGCACAGATTTTTGGAGTTCATAACAGATTTTTGGAGTTCATAGTGTATATAAAGTTGCTCCTTGCGGAAAGCTCAGGGAATAGGGGAAGCATTATTTTTGAGTGCAGTCTCTGCTCAGGGACTTTCTTCCTTCAAGTCAAGGTATTGACTGTTTTTCAATTTTTCATCTAGAAAGCATTTCTAACAAGGTCAGTAGGAAGAATATATATTTATATTGGCTCTCAACATAGGTGAAAAAATACCATCTGTGAGTGTTTGAGGTTTTGACAAACATTTTAGTGAAATATAAAAGCTCCAGACAGATGATGATATCAAAACTAAATGTCAATATCATCTGCACACCTGCAATGGACCAGATAATTCAGATTACAGAATATATCTTTGGCATAGAGTTTTGTAATATTCTGCTTTCTTCCAAAAATGTGTTTTTCATTTGGGAAGTTCATTTGTCCAAAGTGGTCCATCTCTTTATATTGCAAAGTATGGACTGAATTGTTCTTGAAATTAATACATATTTTCCAAAATTGGTGATGTTTGCATCTTCGTTAACACACCTTTTTTTTCAGCTTGTACACACGTTAACATCTCTGGTAGACTAACATTTTTTTATTAATTATTATTATTATTTGTGTTATGGTAGTGCCTAAATGCCCAATCAAGATCAGGGAGCCATTGCACTAGAAGGGTGCACTGTACAAACACTTTTTAAAAAACCAAGTCCCTGTTCCAAAAACCTTACAACCTAGATGACAGTAGAAAATGACAAGTGGAGGAATCAAGCAATTGAGGAGAAAAGGAGGATGAAGTAACACTAAAGAAAGGAGGTCTTTGCACCGCAAGCTTTAATCATGGATCTCATCCCAAATTTCAGCATGTGTGGGGTACTTTTCTTTGTATAGTCATATTTTATGTTAAAATCCAGCAACATTTTTCAGTGGTTCACTGGGTTGCACAAGAGGCAATTTGGGTAGTAGCAAAGCAGCAGATATTATGACCACACCAAGGTATATCTACACTGCAATTAGACTCCTGCAGCTGGTCAGTGCCAGCTGACTCAGGCTCATGGGGCTCGGGCGAAGGGGCTGTTTAATTGTGGTGTTCTTAATGTTCTTAAGACCTCCCACCTTGCAGGATCCTAGAGCCTGAGCTCCAGCCTGAGCCCAAATGTTTACCCTGCAATTAAACAGTCCCTTAGCCCATGCCCCAGAAGCCTGAGTCAACTGGCATGGGCCAGCCGCAGGTTTTTTATTGCAGTGTAGACATACCCCAGGCATTTACAGTCTCTGAAATGGCTGCTAATTTAAGGGAAAGTAGTATAGTTAAGGTTGCCAACTTTCTAATTGCACAAACCCGAACACCCTTATCTCGTCCCTGCCCCACCCCTTTCCCAAGGTCTCGCCCCCCACTCATTCCATACCCCCTCCCTCTGTTGGTCGCCCTCCCCCACCCTCACTCGCTCATTTTCACTAGGCTGGGGCAGGGAGTTGGGTGCAGGAGAGGGTGAGGGCTCGGGCTGAGGGTGCAGGCTCCCAGGTGGGGCCAGAAATGAGGGGTTCAGGGTGTGGGAGGGCCAGAAGGTTGGGGTGTGGGCTCTGGGGTGGGGGAACGGATGAGAGCTTTGGGGTGCAGGAGGGGACTCTGGGCTGGGGGTGTGGAGACAAGGGATTCAGAGTATGGGAGGGGGCTCTGGGCTGAGGTGGGGGTTAGGGTGTGGAGGGGATACAGACTCTGGACTAGGGGTAAAGGTTCTGGGGTGGGACCAGAAATGAGGGGTTCAGGGTACAGGAGGAGGCTCAGGGCTGGGGCAGGAGTGTGGGAAGGGTGCAGGATTCAGGCAAAGCTTACCTCAGGAGGCTCCTAGGAAGCAGCAACATGTCCCTCTGGCTCCTAGGCGGAGGCGTGGCCAGGTGGCTCTGCACAGTAAACATTGCCTCTGTTCACAGGAGCCGCCCCTGCAGCTCCCATTTGCTGTGGTTCCTGGTCAATGGGAGCTGTGGAACCGGTGCATGGGGTGGGGGCAGCGCGCAGAGCCACCCTGGTTGTCCCCCCGCCTAGGAGCCAGAGGGTCGTTGCTGCTTCCGGGAGCCACGCAGAGCCAGGTAGGGAGCCTGCCAGCCCTGCCAACCAGACTTTTAACGGCCCGGTCAGCAGTGCTGACTAAAGCTGCCGGGGTCCCTTTTCGACCGGACATTTCAGTCAAAAACCAGACACCTGGCAACCCTAAGTATCTACAGTCACTTACTGCCAATGCTTCTGAAAACATCATCATAAAGAGCAGCTGTTTCATTAATTAGTGTTACCATTGATATAGCAACACTGGTCAGCATTGTGTTTTATAGACATGTAAGGACAAAGAGTAAAATCCTGTTCCCATTGAAATTTATAAGAGTTTTGCCATTGACTGCAATGGGCCAGGATTTCACCCAAGATGCCTGCACCAGAGGGTTTACTATTTAAACAGACAAAATACTGACATAGGACAGGGTAAGAGATGTAACACAGAGGAAAAGTGACTGAACAGTACTCTTGGCCTGTGCCCTGTTATTTCCAAGGGTTTCACAATAACGAAGTGATCTAATGAGATGAGAGATGGATACAGGGGAGGTGACTCAGTGCTGGAGCGCTAGACTGAAGAAGGGAATTTTAAGGAAGAGGCTGGAGAGGAAAGCTCATTTCCTTGGGTACTGGAGGAGGTAGACTGTTGATGCTGATCTCATCATTACGAAGATCAAAAACTGAGAATAACAACAATGGGAACGATGACTAGGGTGAACTCCACCCCCGAGAGAGGGCTCAGGAAAGGCTATATAGGTTTTAACGCCAGAAAGGACCATTGTGATCACATGTGGAAAATTCACACCTTTGAGCAACGTAGTTTTATTGACCTAACCCTTGCTGTAGGACAATGCTACATCAATGGAAGCGATTCTTCCATTGACATAGCTACTGCCTCTCGTGGAGGGAGAAGTTCTCCCATTGGCATAGGTAGCATCTTTACTAAGTGCTACAGTGGCACTGTAAGTATAGATAAGCTCTTAGTCTGACCTCTTACATAACACAGGCCATGGACTTCCTTGAGTTAATTCCTGCTTCAAATCCAGTTGCTGTGGTTGATCTAGAGTATTTCTTCTAGAAAAAATATCCCATCTTGATTTAATAATTTCCAGTGACGGAAAATCCACCACAACCCTTCACATGTTGTTCCAATGGTTAACTACCTTCACTGTCAAAAAAGTGTCTTTTATTTCTAGTCTGAATTTGTCTAGCTTCAACTTCCAGCCAATGGATCTTATTCACTGGCATCATTGGTTTCATTTCTCTTATGTCTTTCCTGGAAAGTTCCAGCTCCTGAATTAAGAAAGTTTACCAAGCAAAACAAACTCCCAAAGGTGCTACTATCAATCCCTGGAGGCTTCTTTCTTCAGAGCCTTTTGGCTCAGTAGCCTGATACCAGTCTGTTGAAAAAGTCAATTGAATTGTAAGGCTGAATAGTCTAAGAGTGGTAAAGGGTCAGCAAAAATCCTGTGGCAATAGGAGTCCACCAGCAGACTTTCCCAAAGGAAGATAATCAAGTGAAATGATCTGCTCCTAATGCAGCAGCTGAAGATCTGCACATTTCCTGTACAGGTTATGGGCCTGCTCAGGAAGATTCTACTTTTAAAAGTGTGAGAGGGTGTAGTGGGGTGGTCACCCTGCTCCAGCCCTGAAGGGGTTAAAAGCAGCCCTAGAGAGGGCTGCAGCTGGGGAAAAGGGGTTAAAAACAGCCAAGCTAGGCTGATTGGGGAAGCAGCCATAGCTGTGGCCAGCTTAAATAGGGCCCAGCTAGCCCTTATAAGAGGGCTGGGGGCCAGGAGCTGGGGAAGTCTCACTCTAGCCAGGGACTGGGAAGGGCTAGCTGCCTGGAAGCAAGGTACTTGAAGTGGAGCAGTGCTGGGGAAGGGCAAAGGGAGCTGGGGAGCTCCAGCCTCATAAATTTGCAGGCCTTGGTAAAGGCCCAGAAAGGTACTGGGGCTGCAGAGGGGCAGCCTGGGAATAGGCAGAGGCAGCTGGTCCTAACCTCTTGCCTGTGATGAGTGGCCATTACAGACTACAGTCTGCTCCAGTGAGTGGGGGTTAGATGACAGGCAGTAGCCTCTGAGGCAAGGTGGGTTTAGAGGGGTGGGGGTTCCCCAGGGAGGGGAGACCCAGAGTGTGGCGGTACTGCTGGGGCAGAACCGCAGGGTAAAGGGCACTGGGATCTGGGAGGGACAAGGGGCCAGCAGCAGGTGAGACGCTGGCCTGCAGAGGGTGCTCTGAAGGCTGGAGAGCTAATTCCAGAGACAACCAGTAGGAGGTGTTCGTTGCCTCGCTACAGAGGGTTTCAGTAATAATACTAGTCATTAAACATGCTTTTTGAGTAGCTCTGAGCCTACTTACTAGAGCTGGAATTGAAATTTCCCTGCTTAAAACATCTCCCTTTGCTCTTTTGCCATGTACTGTGACACATGGATATTAATTTGATAGTAAGACAGACAGATTTTCCTTATGATGTAAAGGATGGCGACTGTATAATGCGTGCCCTGTTGTGAAAATTGGGCATACAAATTTACCTTAATTGCGAGCTCAACTATAAAAAGTGACAGGTTTCAGAGTAGTAGCCGTGTTAGTCTGTATTCGCAAAAAGAAAAGGAGTACTTGTGGCACCTTAGAGACTAACAAATTTATTAGAGCATAAGCTTTCGTGAGCTACAGCTGCATCCGATGAAGTGAGCTGTAGCTCACGAAAGCTTATGCTCTAATAAATTTGTTAGTCTCTAAGGTGCCACAAGTACTCCTTTTCTTTTTATAAAAAGTGAGTGTAAGTTCATAAGATGGTACAATAACATATAACAAATGTTAATGGAAAAATGTACAAAAGGGAGACAACAAATTAAATTAGTCCAAAATAAAAGACCCACTGATACAATTCAAGGACTGTGTTAAGATCATGTCTAGTAAACTCACAATGTGAGAAACAAAATTAATGTGTCAGAAATTAGGTCTATTGGTGAGAAAACAACAGGATGGACTACTCCACCCATCACTCCCTTTTAGGGTCCTTAAAGAGACATATGGAGAAAAATTGTTTATCAGAGCGAGCTTCACTATCCTACCACCCACCTCCACTGTCTCCTGGGAACCTGGGACTTTGTCATCCTGAACCTGAGAGATGTTCTGACCAGACTGGGCCAGAAGGAGGGAGCAAGATGACATTTGCCACCTATACTGGTTCCTGCTAATACCTGAATACCACCTAGGATGCAAAACTTACCTCTCTCTCTCTCTCTCTCTCTCACACACACACACACACACACACGAGTGGCCTTGTTCTTCTCCATCTTATTTCTGCTCTTTCCTCTCCCTTTCCTTTTTCTATCTCTTTAATAAGAGTCTAGCTTAGCCAGCCAAGACTTCATATATTGCAACATTGCTGTAAGCCTGTGACCAGAAAGGGGCAAATAAAAGCAATACCCTAAACAGCCCAATGCTGGTATGAGTTTGCCTGATAAGACCATGTGATGTGTTTTTTAGCAATCAGGTTGCAAGTGAAAGTCAAACACCAGAAACAGAGGCTGCATTTTCTATCTTTGCTGTTATTTTCTCTCCCCTTTTTTGTGTTCATTTTGTTTTATGCAGGTTTTAGCTGTGTCGGTTTCAGGATACCTCAGAGCTTCTCTCTTACCAACAGAAGTTGGTCCAATAAAAGATATTTCTCACCCACCTTGTGTCTCTTCATTTTGTTTTGTCTTCTAGGAAATGGGATCAGACTTTAGCAGCAGCAACGACAGCTCCTGTCCATATCCACTTCTGCTCTTTTCCCACAAACCATGGTTTTCAATCTGTGGTCTGCAGACTCTTGGGAGAGTCTGTAAACTATGTCTAAGAGGTCCACGAAAGGTTGTCGGTACCATAGAACAGTGGTTTTCAACCTGTGGCCCATGTACCCTCTGGGGTTCTGCAAATTATGCCTAAGATTTCCAAAGGGGTCCGTGCCTCCATCTGAAATTTTTTAGGAGTCTGCAAATGAAAAAAGGTTTAAAACCACTGCCCCAAAAGGATAGTTATTACCATCTTTAATGCCACCTAAAAGACTGTCAACCAAGGTATTTTTTCCTTCTAAAAACTCTCTTCAGCTAAAGGGATGTTGTTAAAATGAAAGCCTTATTTAATATTTTACATTTCAAACGCTTTAACTGTTTGTTCTTCTTTTCTGTATTTTTAATAAAACGTTAAAACGATTTTTAGTCATGTTTGCACCATGGTACTAAGCAAGCTAAGATCTCACTATACCAAACCTTGTTTAATGTTGGACTGGGCCTGGGTTACGTTAACACCTTTGGACCATATATTCCATCTAACTTAATACAACAGCCCATAGTGTACCCAATATTTTTTGGCAGGCAAAGCTGTTAACCCCTCTTTGAAAACATCTAATGCCTTAAAAGCTGTCTAGTAGAATAAGCATTTAGCATGAGTATCAAGAGACTAAGTCATGTAAGGGCATTTCTTGAAAGCTTATCAAAAATAAGTATAACAAGCACTCAAGTTCAGCAATCAGGAAAGGTGTGCTTAAACTTCCCATTATGACACTAATATTAAACAACACATCTAACATATATATACCTTAGGTAATTTAATTGCTTCCCTCAGAAAGAGATGTAATTCACTAAATTGATTTATACCTCCCTTTTCTGAGTCATAGCAAAGGAGATTAATACAGGAAAGAAAATCAATTTAGATGGCAAGCTACTTAACCTAATTGGATCAATGTAATTCAGAAAGAACATGGATCAAAATAACATTAATACATCATAGTGCAGGAGCTCTGGTTCAGTTCATGCCTACATCTGAAGTTCCAAACACCATCAATCCACAATATTCAACAGTGCCAAATGATGATCAATTTTTTGCACTGCAGGAAAAAGTGGAAACAAGGGAAATAAATAGTATCAGGAACCGCATTACTTGCTGGGCATATGAGAAAGAAAGAAACTAATGGAACACTAGAGCTTCCTGATTAATTCTTTGTAAATGAGAAACGTGCTCCTCCTGAGTTAAATTGCTTAGTCAATGACAGTGTCATGAAACAGCTCTTCCTTTTCTGTCTCTCTGAACAAACAAGTGGAAGCTTCGCAGGGCAGGGCAGGGCAGGGCAGGGCAGGACAAGCTTTGCCTACCCTGAGCTAAGTCAAATATAGTGCAGTTGTAAATTAGTTCTAAACTTACCTATCAGATTTGCCTACAAACTTTCAGGTGTCAGCTGCCTCCATTGGTCTAAGGCCCAGAGTACATAATGGACATAACTTAATTTAACAAAAAAGTTAATGACCCACAAACTTGAGTTGTTGATTTTTCAAAAATGCTAATCTTGCATTCAAATACACAAACAAGATTTTTTTCAATCCGCTCACTAACAGGTCTGATTGAGCAACACAACTTAGCCTCTTATCTCCAAAACAAGAAAACCACACTACGTTTCCACAAGCAGCAATATATTATTTCCAAAGGTCATAATGATCCTTCCATAAGTTT
The DNA here is from genome assembly GCF_009764565.3 of Dermochelys coriacea. Taxonomy (NCBI): domain Eukaryota; kingdom Metazoa; phylum Chordata; order Testudines; family Dermochelyidae; genus Dermochelys; species Dermochelys coriacea. The sequence goes on along the minus strand of NC_050074.1, from coordinate 104,368,863 downwards.
GGGAATATCGAAGAGATATAGAATCAAAGAAGCCAGAGATGGAACAGATCTACTAGATCAAACAGACAAATCTCTCTGCAAACGTGAGATGTTGTACAGCAACTAATTTTTGCCTCACCTAGTTTCAAAATGTCACAAGCAATACACCCTTTACTGCTTTGCAGAGGTGACTGTCATGATTTGTTTCCTGATATTCAGCATAGATTTTCTCTGTTTTAATTTCTCCTTGTTATACCACTTTACTAGCTTAAATAATTCCTCTCCTCTTTGGTGCATACATCCTTCAAATGGGTGTAGACCGTTACCATGTCCTCCCTGAACCATTACTTAAGCAAGTAATACTCCCATGAGGAAATAGAAGTGCCAAGAATCATGCACATTTCACACTACTGCTACTTGGGCAAATGAGTGGCAACAGCAGGGGCAGACAATGGAATAATTCTTGGGGAGGAAGGTACTGGAGGCAGGGACAGAGCAGCAGTGATCTCTTTCTACAGCCTTTCGAAGCAAAGAGGGGGAGAATAAGAGACCCTCCCTCTCACAGCAGCCACTAGATCTTGGAGTAGAGCAATTAGGCTGATTTTTTTTGTTGAACAAAACATGGCTTTTGTCTAAAATTAAATTTTAATTTTGGTTCACCTGTCCCTCCCTTTGCAGAGGAGAGCGGGGTATTGAGCAAAAATTTTGGGGCCCATAAAAATGTTCAGGTTTTCCAAACCAGAAAATGTTGACAAAAGTTTTTTGAAAATCATTCTTTGTTTGAATTTTGTATCAAATACATACTTATAAAGAAACAATCTTGAAAATTCCTGTGAAAATTAGCAATTTCCAACCAGCCTTATCCTGGAGGGATAAGCAGAGACAGAAAGTTCATTCTCTCTCCAGCAGCTGAGGTGGGAAGGGAGAGTTTTAAACAAATAGAAAGACCCACTAGTCAGATATGAAAGGTGGAAATCCCAAGCAATTTCCAGGGAGAGCAGCCTGATAGAAAGACTAGCCACCATCCTCCTTCCCAGCATCTTGGGTAGCAGTGGAGATGGGCATCACTTCTGGACCTTGCTGGTGGGCCTCTTCATATCTACCTGTGGCTAGTCCTCTAGATAACTGGTGTCTGGTAGATTTTCCAAGCCATCCCTGGTACATTTCTTTACTCTACTTTTGTTCTGTCTCTTTATGCCTTTTTTTCTTGACAGTCTTTTGGCAGTTCTCTGTCAGTGTTCATATCCAAGCCAATCTGTATTAATTTTGAGAATAAGATCTCATAAAACACTGTATCAAATGCTTTACTAAAATGCAAATATATTACAATACAAGCTTTGACTCTGTCATCCACTATTTGTACTTAATGCTGCACTTCATGGGCCATAGGTTGCTCTTGATCCGTGCTCCAAAAATGTATATGTAGCGAAAAGTGTTGAGGATGATGGCATTGATGGATCATGTTCCAGTACCAGTGAAGCTCAATGTTTATGGATTTTCTTGTCAAGCCTCTGGGACTTAAGACATACATAGTCCTCTTGGGACAAGGTGCTGGGCTTGCTCCAAGTCACATCTGATTTCTTCTAAGTGAGTTTTGAGGAAGACTTAGACTCATGCATATGAGAGTGTTTCCTGGGTTCCTCAGACGATCTTGTCGGAGGGCCTCTGGGGATAGATTCTCTGGCACCAGTGTCAGACTTAGCAGAAGGAGGCTGACACATCGCTGAATTAGGCCGATGTACCAGGGGGTGACTCACAAGCAGTATCCTCGGAGGTGGACTCAGAATTCACGATCTTGCAACTTGCAACACTGCTCTACCAAAATCAGCATTGTCCCGGGCCTGCTGAATAAGCACATAATGGGATGTGAACGTGTGGATGGATGACCATATGGCTGCCTTGCAGATGTCCTGGATAGGCATTTGGGCTAGGAAAGCTGCCAAAGAGGCTTGCACTTAGGTTGAATGGGCAGTCATGATTGCTGGAGGTGGCATCCTTGACTGATTGTAGCAGCAGCGAATGCAGGCAGCGATCCAAGAAGAAATTATTTGAGTGGACACTGGACGACCTTTCATCATGTCGGCCACCACGACGAACAATTGTGTCGACTTGCGGAATGGCTTGATCCTATCAATGTCGAAGGTCAAGTTGCAATGGGGGAGGTTTAGATTGGATATTAGGAAAAACTTTTTCACTAAGAGGGTGGTGAAACACTGGAATGCGTTACCTAGGGAGGTGGTAGAATCTCCTTCCTTAGAGGTTTTTAAGGTCAGGCTTGACAAAGCCCTGGCTGGGATGATTTAACTGGGACTTGGTCCTGCTTTGAGCAGGGGGTTGGACTAGATGACCTTCTGGGGTCCCTTCCAACCCTGATATTCTATGATTCTATGACCCTCCTGATGTCTGGGGAATGGAGTCTATGCTCCTCCTTCTCTGACTTATGCAGCTTTGGGAAAAAAAAACAGGTAAGTAAATGTCCTGGTCCGTATGAAACTATGAGACCACCTTGGGCAGGAAAGCTGGGTGCAGCCACAGCTGGACCTTGTCTTGGTAGAAGATCATATAAGGTGGTTACAAGGTAAGCGCCCTAATCTCAGAGACCCGGTGGGAAGATGTTATTGCAACCAAGAATGCGACCTTCCAGGAAAGGAGAAGGAGAACGCAGGAAGCCAGAGGCTCGAAGGGAGGTCCCATGAGCCTTCACTGCACAAGATTCTGGTTCCACGGAGGGATGAGGTCCATGATGTGTGGCTAGAGGCGCTCAAGGCCCTTGAGGAACCTGGCAGTCATGTCCTGGGTGAAAACCGACCTACCCTGGAGTGGCAGATGAAAGGCCGATATAGCAGACAACTGGACCTTGATAGTTGAAAAGGACAGGCCTTGGAGCTTGAGATACAAAAGGTAGTCCAGGATTAACTGCAGCAAGGCTCACTCGGGCCGAATGCCTTTATCCAAGCTAACCAATTCCATTTGGGCTCTGGTGGCGGTCTTTCTGCTGCCCAACAGGACCTCTTGAACACCGTCCGAGCACTCCTGCTCTGTCGCATTCAGCCATGCAGCAGTCAAGCCATCAGGTGCAGCGCCACCAGATTCGAATGCAGAAGACTGCCGTGGCTTTGGGACAGCAGGTCCGATTGAAGCGGTAGCTGTAATGGAGCAGCCACTGAGAGGTCCAGCAGCATGCCGAACCAGTGTTGGCACGGCCAAGCCAGCACTATGTGAATCTCTTTGCCCTGTCCTGATTGATTTTCAGGAGGACTCTGTGGATCAAGGGAACTGAGGGGAAGGCATACATTAGAGACCCCGACCACAGGAGCAGGAAAGAGTCTACCCCCGAAAGGAGCAGAAAATGTGGCATTTCCTGTTTTGCCTGAACGTGAACAGGTCCACCCAGGGAGTACTCCACCTCTGGAAGATGGTGCTGACCACCTCTGGATGGAGAGGCCATTCATGGTGAGATGAGAATGTCCTGCTGAGGCAATCTGCCAAAGTTTTCCTGGCCCTGGGTAGGAGTGCAGCTATGAGATGGATGTTGTGTTGTATAAAGAAGTCTCATAGCCTAAGGGCTTTTTGGCAAAGGGCAGATGACCTAGCTCTGCCTTGCTTGTTGATGTAGAACATAGCCGCTGTATTGTCTGTCAGGACATGGATCACCCTTCTCTTTAGGTGTGGTAGGAAGGCCTGGCTCTAAGCTCCCTGACATTGATGTGCAGGGAACAATCAAGATGGGACCAACAACCTTGCATGCTGAGATAACTCAGGTGGGCTCCCAATCCCAGGTCCAAAGCATTGGAGACCAGGGTAACTGATGGGGGGGGGGCACAAATGGAACTCCCTCCAACACTGCTGCAGGATTTTGCCACCATGCAAGTGACGACAGGACGTGGTCTGGGACCTTGACCACACGGTCCATGCTGTGTCCGTTGGGGATGTAGACTGATACCAGCCATGCTTGTAACGGCCTGAGGTGGAGCCGCGCATGCCGGACCATGTAAGTACAGGCTTCCATGTGGCCCAACAACCGCAGGCACGTCTGAGTGGTGGTAAGAGGGTGGGCTTGCATGCATGACATCAGGTCCATCATGGCCCAGAACCAGGTCTCGGGGAGGAAGGCACTGGCCTGAGTAGAGTCGAGGACTGCTCCGATGAACTCTATGCGCAGTGCCAGAACTAAGGTTGACTTTTTCTTGTTTATTAATAGCCCCAAGTCACAACAGGTGGAGCAAACCAGGCAGAACTGATGCCACACTAACCTGATCCCAGGATTGGCCCTTTATTAATCAGTCGCCGAGGTACGGATAAATTTGCACACCTGGGTGCCTCAGATAAGTGGCCACTGGCTCTATCTACTTCATAAACACTCTTGGGGCCGACGAGAGACCAAAGGGCAGCACCATGAATTGAAAATGATGGTGGCCCAACACAAAATGGAGAGAATGCTTGTGCCCCGGGAAAATGGAAATATGTGTCCTTTAAGTCGAGGGCAGCATACCAGTCTCCAGGATTCAGGGAGGGAATAATGGAGGCCAGAGAGACCATGAGAAACTTCAACTTCTTGAGAGACTTATTGAGGCGGCGCAGGTCCAGAATGGATCTGAGGCCCCCTTTTGCTTTTGGAATTAGGAAATAGCAGGAGTAGAACCCTTTCCCTTTCAAGTCTGGAGGGACCTCCTCCACCGCCCCCAGGTGCAGGAGGTTCTTGACCTCATGAATGCGTAGTTGCTCATGAGAAGGGACCCTGAAGAGGGATTGGAAGGGGTGGGGTGGGAGTGAGGGTCAGTCATGAACTGCAGCGTGTAGCCCGAAATATTATGTCAAGCACCCCATGGTCTGAGGTCAGCCGCAACCAGGCTGACCTGAAGGGGCGCAGGCAGTTGAGGAAAGAGCGGGGGTGAGGTGGGGTGGATCCTGGGAAGAGACAGGGGTGCCGTCCTCAGGCACAACCTCAAAATGCCTACTTCTGGGTTCCTTGGCCTCTGGCAGGACCAGGTTGGGCAGATGAACAGGAAGACTGTTGTCACGTAACGGGTGTTGCCACAAACTCTTTGCCTCTGTCCTTCTTCCAGTAGGAGCTGGACCGGGGAACATCCCAGAACCTTGACGGAGGCCTAGAAGGTGGGGGACGGAACAGCTTTCTAGCCTGCTGAGGGGTGTGTTGGCCCAAAGAACAGGGTGACACAGGAGTCTTTAAGGCCATGGAGCCGTGCATCGATCAGCTCGAAGAAGACCCCTGCTCACTCAAATAGGAGGTCCTGAAGGGTAGTCTGCATCTCCTGGGATAGCCCAGAAGACAGTAACCAGGAGCTGCACCTCATGACCACCGCAGAGGTGACAACCCTGGCCACCAACTCCGCAGCGTCCCAGGCCATCTGGAGGGTGCCTCTTACCACCTCTTTTCCCTCTTCCATCAAGGTGGCGAACTCCTGGGCTCAGTCCTGTGGAAGGCCCTCCTTGAATTTGCTGATAGGGTCCCAGAGGTTGAAGCTGTATCTGCCCAGCAGGGCCTGATGGGTAGACACCCAAAATTGCAGGCTGGCTGTTGTATAAATTTTCCTGCCAAACAAATCCAGCCTCTTGGTATCTTTATTTTTCAGTGTGCCACTTACCTGTCCCTACCTGTCCCTCTCATTGATGGCAGATACAACCAGGGACCCCCTGGAGGGTGGGAATACAGGTACTCAAATCCCTTTGCCAGGACATAGTACTTCTTTTCCGCCTTCTTGGAGGTAGGTGGAATGGAAGAGTGGGTCTGCCACAAAGGCTTCGCAAATTTTAGGACCCCAGGTGGACAGGCAACCCAACCTAGGCTGGGATGGAGGAGGGTATGACATTAAAGAGGTCGTCAGACTCCTCCACTAGCTCCTCAACCTCCAAGTTCAGGTTGGCAGCCACCCTTTTAAGCAGGGCTTGGTGCTCCTTGAAATCGTCAGCGGGTGGGGGGAAGGCTTCTCCTTTGCAAGGGGATCACCACCGCTTCGTCTGGAGACAACGAAAGCCAATTGCACTGCAGGGGGAGGGGTGGCTTCCCTTTGCTCATCTGGGGACGTCTCCTTGGGCCTCAGGGCCTGCTGTGTCGCCCCCATGTCAGATTCAGCATCATACTCGGACTGCGGTGCCTGCTGTGCTGGGGGCAGTTTATCTGATGCGGCCTGGGAGAAAGGGTGAGAGTACGGGATTGGCATAACGGGTACATTCCCCAGGTTCCAGTACTGTCACTGAGCGGGCCATTGCCCCTGCCTCTATGCCGCCACTGCAGGAGCTGCGCTGGTCATGGGCCTGTGGCAATTCGCCTTCTATAAGTGAGGGGCTTTTATAGGCTGAACTCCCCCTCGAACTTGGACCATTGCCCTTCTGGTGACCAGGGCAAAGCTGTAAATGCCTGAGTCTGCCTACTGACCATTGTCGGGGACCGAGGAACAGTGCCTGCCCGAAGAGTGGTACTGGGGAGCTAGAGACTGGTGCCGCAACCGGGAACGATCCCACACCAGGTGTGGGTGTGGGATCAATGTCTGGGAGACCACCTAGGTGATGGTGATCTGCGCTGTGACGAACTCTGGCAGGAGGCCCGACAGTACCGTGGGTATGGGGATCGACGTCGTGACTCAGGTGTCCCACGCCTTGCAGGCAGAAACCTTGGTGTCAGGGACCAGGGTCTTCTAACCGGGGACTGAGGCTGCAGTGCTGGGGTCCGAGGATGTGGTGATGGGGACCAGCGCCTGTGGTTCAGGGACTGGGGATGCTCTTCTGCCTTACGGGGCGGTCCCATATCTGGCTTGACCAAAGATACCTTGGCTTTGGCTGGGTTCGTCACGTGGGTTGGTGTCTGCGGTGCCGGCAGGCCTACTTGATCTTTGGCAACCAGGCCCCTGCCGCTCCCGGGATTCGGAGTTGGATCACTAGCTAGGCTAGGGGGGTCTGACTGGAGGAGTACCTCCGAGTAGCTCTGAGGTGGGCATGTGGCCTAACACAGGTCCTTTGCCCGAAGCCTCTTTTTCCTGTGGTGCCGGCAACCCTTCAACTTCAGCCGCTTCTTAGGCACTGGAGAGGGGGAATGGTGCCAGGCAGATTCTGGTGCTGGTAGTGCACTGCACACTGATGCCAAAGTGCCAGGTGTGGAGTCTGATCGAGAGGGCTCCAAGGCAGGACGAAGAGCAGCCTCCATAACGAGGGCCCTCAAGTGGATATTCTGCTCCTTCTGAGTTCAAGGGTGAACGTTTTTGCAGATCCTGCACTTGTCCTTTCTGTGGGACCTCCTCAAACATTTCAAACAACTCTTGTGGGGTCACTAATGGGCATCAGCCAGCTGCACAATGAGCATTGCTTAAAGCCTGGGGAACGGATTCTGCCCTGCTCTGAGGCGAAGTCCAAGCCTGGACTCTAAACTACTAAATTACTACTTGAATATTTAACTTAATGGTTAAACCAAGTACCTATCAACTAAATATAAGGGAGACAGAACAATGGACTGTAAGAACCGCTAAGACTCTTGTGATGCAAGACAAGGCACTTCAAGCAACCATCATGGGCGGTAAGAAGAAACTGAGAGGGCGTAGATTTGATGGTGCCTAATATACCAACACATGAGCATGGCACTCAAGCTGACTCTAAGGATATTGCTACGGCTAAAGTCTCTGACAACTGTGCATGCGGGTGCGCACACACCTAGAATGGAATTGACATGAGCAAGTACTCAAAGAACAAATCATGTCACACCAACCTAATAGCTTTCTTTGACAGGGTAACAAGCCTTGTGGATGTGGGGGAAGTGATAGATGTGATAAATCTTGACTTTACTAAGCCTTTTGATACTGTCTCACATGACCATCTCATAAACAAACTAGAGAATTGTAGCCTAGATGGAGCTATTATAAGGTGGGTGCACAATTGATTGGAAAACCATTCCCAGAGAGTATTTATCGGTGGTTAACAGTCAAGCTGAAAGGGCATATCGAGTAGGATCCTGCAGGGATCAGTCCTGGATTCAGTTCTGTTCAATATCTTCATCAATATTTTAGATAATGCCATAGACGGTATGCTTATAAAGCTTGCAGCTGATACTTAGCTGGTAGGGGTTGCAAGTGCTTTGGAGGACAGGATTAAAATTCAAAATGATCTAGACAAACTGGAGAAATGGCCTAATCCACTGGTTCTCAAACTTATTTGATCGGGTTCCCCTTCTTTGTGTCTGTAGTTGTTTACAACCCTCCTGTCAAGGTTCCTTCCCCACTCTGAACTCTAGGGTACAGATGTGGGGACCTGCATGAAAACCTCCTAAGCTTACTTTTACAGGCTTAGGTTAAAACTTCCCCAAGGTACAAACTATTTTACCTTTTGCCCTTGGACTTTCGCTGCCACCTCCAAACATCTAACCGGGTTTATTATTGGGAAAGAGTCGTTTGGAAACGTCTTTCCCCCAAAAATCCTCACCAAAACCTTGCACCCCTCTTCCTGGGGAAGGTTTGATAAAAATCCTCACCAATTAGCATAGGTGACCACAAACCCAAACCCTTGGATCTTAAGAACAATAAAAAAAACATTCAGTTTCTTACAGGAAGAACTTTAATAGAAGAAAAAGTAAAAAGAATCACTTCTCTAAAATCAGGATGGTAAATACCTTACAGGGTAATTAGATTCAAAACATAGAGAATCTCTCTCAGCCATTTAAAAGAAATCATAATCTAATGCATATCTAGTGTGACGGGGCAAGGCCAGATGGCTATGGAAGAGTAGTGGGAGATAGATATATTAGCTCCAGGCTAAACAAATCCCTGGGACCAGGATAAGCGAAATGGCAGCTGCTCCAGGTCAGTTAAGACACCTGGGGCCAATTAAGAACTTTCCAGAAGGCAGGGAGAAGGCTAGGTTGATTGGGACACCTGAAACCAATCCGGGGCTGGCTGAAACTAGTTAAAAGCCTCCCAGTCAGTCAGGTGGGTGTGCATGTCAGGAGCTGTGGGAAGAAGTTGTGCTGTTGGAGAGGCTGAGTAGTACACGCCATATCAGGCACAAGGAAGGAGGCCCTGAGGTAAGGGTGAAGTGGAGCTTGAGGAAATGAGGGCTGCTGTGGGGAAGTAGCCCAGGGAATTGTACATGTCATGTTTCGAAAAGGTCAGCTACCATAGCTGATTCTATTAAGGTCCCTGGGCTGGAGCCCAGAGTAGAGAGTGCGCCCGGGCTCCCCGCCACCTTTGCCCCCTGATTAATCACTGAGACTGGGAGACAACAGAGACTGTGCAAGGAAGGATAACTTCTCCTCACCTCCCTTGCTGGCTTATGATGAAAATGGCTCAGTAGACTGTGACCCTTGTCTCTAGAGAAAGAAGGGTTACGTGGAGGGTCACAGTGAGCCTCTGAGGCTAGCGAAAATCCGCCAGGAAACGCGGGACCCACGGAGGCAAGGAGAGAGCTTTGTCACACTACCTAGATTACTTACTAATTTCTAAGACTCCATTCCTGTTCTGTCCCAGGCAAAAGCATCAGACAGACCCAGAGCCTTTGTTTTTTCCCCCCTCCAGCTTTGAAAATATCTTGTCTCCTCATTGGTCATTTTGGTCAGGTGCCAGTGAGGTTATCCTAGCTTCTTAATCCTTTACAGGTGAAAGTTTTTCCTCTGGCCAGGAGGGATTTTAAAGGTGTTTATCCTTCCCTTTATATTTATGACACCGCCACACACTCCAGCTCTGAAGGCAGAGTGGAGAGCAGCAGCTGCTGGCCGGGCATCCTGCTCTGAAGGCAATGCTGCAGCAGCAATGCACAAGTAAGGGTGGCAATGTGAAAAGTGATATTTGTCATCACTTTTCACTGCAGACTGAGCACCCCAACTGCCACCCTTCTGCATTACTGTTGCCATCCTGGGGCTGACAGCCAGAGCCCTGCCACCCCCAGACGAGGGACTGGAGGGAGGAAGGAGAGTCTGAGCCTCGTCTGCCTCGAGGTGAAGGATTGAGATGGGGTGGGGGAAGAAGAGCCTGAGCCAGAGTGGCAGGGCTCCAGCTATCAGCCTCGGGATGGCAGAGCTCTGGCTGTCTCCTTTATTCTCACCTCTCGGGTATGCACAGCCCTTCTGCACGAGCTCCAGCTACCCAGGACTGACAGCCAGAAGTCTTCAAAAACAAAAAAACAAGCAAACAAAACAAACCCCCACACACCTCATGCCTCACTTGACATATTCCTGCCCCTCCCTTGTGAGGCCTGTCCCATAGTTTGAGAACCACTGGTCTAAACTAAATGAAACAGGATGAAATTCAATGAGGACAAATGCAAAGTACTACACTTAGGAAGGAACAATTAATTGCACACATACAAAATGGGAATTAACTACCTATGAAGGAGTACTGTGGAAAGGGATCTGGGGGTTATAGTAGATCACAAACTAAGTATGAGTCAACAATGTAACACTGTTGCAAAAAAAGTGAACAGCATTCTGGGATATATTAGCAGAAGTGTTGTAAGCAAGACACTACAAGTAATTCTTCCACTCTACTCTGAGCTGATAAGGCCTCAGCTGGATGATTGCATCTAGCTCTGGGCACCATATTTCAGGAAAGATGTAGACAAATTGGAAAAAGTCCAGAGGAGAACAACAAAAATAATAAAACGTCTAGAAAGCATGACCTATGGAGGGAAGATTGAAAAAACTGGATTTGTTTAGTCTGGAGAAGAGAAGACTGAGGAGAGACATAACAGTTTTCAAATACTTACATGGCTTTTACAAGAAGGAAGGTGGAAAACTGTTCTCATTACCCTCTGAAGATAGAACAAGAAGCAATGGGCTTAAACTGCAGCAAGGGAGGTTTAGGTTGGACATTAGGAAAAGCTTCCTGTCAAGGTAGTTAAGCACTGGAACAAATTGCCTAGGGAGGTTGTAGAATCTCCATCATTGGAGGTTTTTAAGAACAAGTTATACAAACAGCTGTCAGGAATGGTCTAGTTATTACTTAGTTCTCCCTTGAGTGAGGGGACTGGACTAGATGGTCTACCGATGTCCTTTCCAGTCCTACACTTCTATCATTCTATGGCCTGGGACATGTTTCACTTCTAAATTATGGGTTCAAATCTGCCTCAGTTTGCTAGTGTCCAAAAGTCAATCACAACTGATTCAATGGGCTACATGCGACATGGTTGTGGACTCCATTCAAGCCCAATGGATAAGAGTCCTCATTACAAAAAACACCTAATACTATTGGCACTATTATTATACTATTGATAAATTTCAGAAAGTAGATGTCCTCTGGAACAGGACTCATTGGCATGACAGTATGATGACGCTTCCACTGCTACAATCCGTACAGTATCAGTTTGGTGCGGTTTTCTAAAGTTGGGAGGAATAGTAGCTTATGGGAAAGAGGGACGAGAAGTTTTTAAAACAACTAACCCATATACTATTCTGCTTCTGGCAGCACTATATAACAGACTGCATTCAAAAGCAATGTTGGGAGTCTGGGTTTCCGTTCTCTGAAATGCGCATTGTGGCACACCGCATAGGCTGGCTGAAAACAACATGGAGTATTTGTGATCAGTCATTCTCAGGTTAGTTCCATTAAGAATTATATCAGACTCTGAGATGTGGTCAAGTGAAGCAGAAACTGAAGGAATAGGAGAAATCCCACATTTGTCCTAAAATAGAAATTCTCTAAGCAATTTCCCAAACCTCTTTAAAAGCTGCTCTTAAAAATAAGTAAATAAATAAATAAACTCTCCAGTGGGTGGAAAGTAACCAGAAAAGCTGAGACATAACCCCTCCTCCACCGCACACACATCCATCGTTGACAGTCACTTTTATTTTGAGGGCTGACAGGTCTGGGAATAGGGCTTGGAGATCCAGCATATAGATTTCATTAATCTAAGAACAGTGAGATGTAAGATCTGTTTCTGATTTCTTCTGCAATACTCCCACCTCCAGCACTCAACCCCACTGCAAGGGGTTTGGAAATGCAGCCCATTAGCTTCATTTTATATACCTAATTAAATCCTGCTATATCAATGATCTCCTTTATTTTCTTATTTATAATTCTAACTCTGTAACTAATGCCCTACATTCCCAACCCCAAGCAAAAGACTCACGAGCCCCGCAAATCATGAGATTGACTTAAAATAGTATATTTGGGGTTCTTTTTCTTTGCCTTCTGATTTTTTGAGCCTTTAGGGCTCATGTTTTTAAGCTTTTCTCTGCAACTTACTTCTTTGTTTTTAAACGAAAGCAGATTCTTTTATAATCACTTGACTCTAGGACCTGGGGCCTTAAGACCACCACCAGATATCATGAGACTCATGATTAAATCATGAGAGTTAGCAACACTTTTTTGTGTTCTAACTATTCTGTAAGAGCAATGCACCATTTTAAGGCTCAGTTTCCAGATCTCTGGACCATCATCTAACCACTCAAGCATAAAACAGCTGGAGAGCTGCCCTACAGGGGTTGCTCCCAGTTTTAGGGAGTCCCTGGGTAGTGTAAACCTGGCATATCTGGTTTATGTGACCTACTCCTCCAATTCTGAGTAAAGGGGCATGTCATGGGCAGTGAAAGGAGGGGATGGTCCAGAATACCTTCCACTGTGGCCATCCTTGGCTGACAAAACAGCATCTGAGGCTGTTCTAATTTATTCCAGGAGCTGAAATGCCCTGAGACAGAGCACTGGCAAGATGCCTTAAAGCCACCTTCCACCTTTCCTTCTGATGTGCTGCCAGAGCTTTACTGCAGTTAGGGAGCTGGCCCTTTGTCTTTATTTAACTTTGCTACTCCTGCCCCTCCCTCAGATAAAGATTCTGAATGATAAAGTATCCGTTTGTTTTCCCTGTCTTGCTCTCAATCTCAGTTGCAAGAATTCTTATTAAAAATTCTTGATATATATTTTGAAATCTTGTCTGTAAATATTGGGGGGGCATGGAAATATACCAAAAAATTATTACTTAAAATGTCATCCATTAATGCTGCAGCATCTCAGTCCTGGTCATCTTGACCTTTACATTGGAATTAGTTATTTCTCCAACAGTAACCATTTGGATTACTATATGCATTCAATGAAATAAACAAGTCTATTAAAGCCGTTGTCTTTTTGCAGCGGTGGTCTCAGTGAAAATATCTTCAAATATTCAGCTGGGCTAGCTTGGCAGTGGCATTTTTCAACTTTTGTTTTTCATTACAATATACAGGATGAATGAAGCATGATAATGAGTTTCCCATGCTCATGCATCTAACATCATCCTAGTCGTACAATCACTACATATTCTTTAAACACACTATATTCTTTCCCCCCTGTTTAATTATCTTAAGTAATTTGGAATGCTTTTGGACATTTTTCCACTTCATAATATCCTATCTGCTATACTCCAGGGTGTTGCTATGGAAGAACTGCAATGTCATAATTAAAAACCCTGAGAGACTGAAACTTACTATGCTTAATTAGCACCCTGTTTCTGAGGGAAAAAGAGGAATAAAATAGAACTAGGAAAACAATCAAGCATTCAAAATTTCAATACTGTATGTATGGTAGTGGCCACTCCCTTATTTCTTACACAGCCAACAGTGTCAATCATGATGAGCATTTGAAAAACAGGCCTCTATATTTCTACCTGCTACACTGCGTACACAGAGGCTGCAGTCAATGTTAATGCTCCCCATTGACTGTAGTGGCACACGATCAGGCACAAACTCAGCAGTATTTTGTTTAAGCACCCAATTTACATACACAAATTTGTAAATGTAGAAGCCTGGTAAAGTTTGACCCCAGACAGTATGTTTAAACAAAATATTTTCAATGATTTCTTATTTCTTATAACCCTGAGAAAAGTAGACAGGAGACACATGCATACTTATTTAAGAATGGCATGCTGGAAAAGTCCAGTGGTCCATCTATGACAGTAACCTTCCTTCAGAAGTAGTCTCTATCTAATGTTTGAGACAAAAGCAAAGCAAGTAATATTCTACCCAGCCAATTGTGCACTACTATAGGGAAAAATCCTTTCTAACTACAGCTGATGATCAGTGGATGATTCTGAATCTAAGGATAATTGTTTCCCAACTCCCATCTCACCAAGGAAATTTCAGAATTGTAGATAATGACAAAAAAAAAATACAGAGAAGCAGCAGCAAATATGTTATCTTTCATCCCAGAGACTCAAATCTAAGTTTTGCAAAGTCTTAAAACAAACAACAGGGCTATTTTGTACATTCCTATGTTGCACTGGTTAGGGACTGATTAACTAAAAAACATCTACAGTCTTTCATTCTGATTAAAGCTCTGTGCCAGATATCTTGGTTTTATGACTGTTAAGCCATTTAGAAGTGTGACAATTGTAGTAGCCACTTTTCATCTCAATTCCAAATCAGTGATGAGGAGATCTACTGATAATTGATAGTGTGGCAAAAATGACTTTTTCCATCATGAGTTACCCTTCCCCCCACACACCTCAGCCTAACATTTCTTAAATGCTTAAAAATGGCCAAATTCTCTTTAAAATGACCTAGACCCTTCAAATTGGCCTTGATCAATCTTCTTCTTTTTTATCTGTTTCAAGCATTCTGAGAGATAAAATGGGATTCATTAGTGAGCATATGCCTGACATAGCCATTAAGGAAAGGATAAGGGGAAACCCAAAAGATCTGTTGGGTGGGCTATGAAGCAATGAAAGAAATGTCAGAAATGGTCTTCTCTGTATTGTACTCAGTTTGAGAATGTGTCTGGTGAATAATAGCCTGTGCAGATGACAAATCGTGGAAACCTGAAAATACTAATATCTGCTGAAAGAAGCCATGAGGCTTTAAAGGTGTATGACAATGACTAACTGCCCACAATCCAGGATAATTACTGGAGATTTGTCCCATGGCCATAACAGCAAGAGACATTTTAAGATTCTGAGGAATTTTCATAATGAATATGACTGTTACTCAATTTCAAATAAAAACAGATACGTTTGAATTTCCAACAGCATAATCACTGCAGCCAGTGAGACCTGGAACTCCCATTCCTCCATCACCACTCCACAGCAGACTTTTATGGTGAAAATCAGCTCCCAGACTAATTCCTACAAGTTGAAACGCTACTGAATAGGTGACTGAGATTAATTTATGTTTGAGTAGATTTTACATTTGCAATTCTACAATACTTATGTTAATGCAACATTTTTGCACAAACATGCTCCTCTTCCGTATCTACATGAAACGACTTGTAGAGGTAATGAGACCTCTCCAAACAGAGAGTGAGCAGCTTTGCTTACATCCATGTCTGGTCAAGATAGTCTACGTAGGAGTGGAAGGACATTCTTCATCTCCTTACCCCCTTGCATGATCACATAGCTCAAGTCAGAATTTCTCTCTCACCATCTATTCTGTGTTAACATTTCACAGATGCCCTAAAACATTTTCTTCATTCTAATTCAAGTACCCCAGATTTCAAGACAAGTTAAAGAATCTGGTAGTTAATTTTCAGTCTCTCTCTAGTAGCCAACTATCCTATACAAACTGTTTGGAATATTTTATGAAGCCTCCATGGTTTTCTCACAGTAGCAGTAAAATATAAACTACCTTATCAGTTTAGCTAAGTAATAGAATACTATGCTATGCCATGAAAAGCAGAAATCTTCAGTAAGGGCTACAGACCACCACTGGCCACAGATTGTAATATTAGTTAAAAAGCATGTCAGGGATTATTAACTAGTTCAAATGTGATTGAAAATATAATTCCATATATTTAGGCAAGCCTTGCAGTCACACTGCTTTCAAATTATTTTATTATATTAGTTACATTAAATTATTTTTTAAAATTTACCTTGATGGCAGTGACTGTGAAATTCTGAAGGAATATGCCAAAAGTTAAAATATTATGCTAGAAATAACTACTAAACCATTACATCATTGAGGTATCCAAGGCACAGAGCAAAAAAATAATGTGCATTGCTGTAATGTACATTGAAACCAGACAGATTTACACAATCCAGAGTATTACTTCATTTCTCTGAATTGGCTTTGGCTAGACTAAAGACTAACACAACTCTAAAACTTCTGGCTCACCTGCCATGGATCAGTGGATCTATTCCTCAGATGACAACCCTGTGGTTTCATATGAAATGCATACTTCCTATTATAAAACATCTACTAAAACCCACACAAATAATCTAATGGCTTCATTCAACGTATTCATCTTGCATGCAGAATACAAGATAGAATTACATATCAGACAATACTACTCAGACAATACTACACAGTCACGACTCAAAACAGTTAATTAGAAAATGTTCAGATGTTTCAACATGTTTTAAAAGATAGCAATATTATCAGGGTCAAAAGTAATATTTTCATGTGTGCTTTTTTAACATCACTAGCATTGACCTTCCTTATAACCATTTCCTTATTGTAACAGTGTGATGTTTCTAGGATGAATTATTTCCATTGAACAGCAAGATGGGAGATACTGGGCTGAAAAGCTGACAAACTAGACTTGAAACATTTCATTCAATTAAAGATGTTGTTTTTGTCCAAATAAAATTATGCTGCTTGAAGAGACATCATCTGACAAGATAAACTTCAGCTTCATCTGCACGCTTCCAGAATAGCACAGAACTCCATTTAAAGGGTCAATGAAAACTAGCCATAACATGGAAAAAATCTATACAACAGAAATTTAAGTAACTCCAATGAAGAAATTTGCAGTTATTAAAAAATAACTAACAGAACTTAAACAATACTATAGGGTTACAAAAGGCACTATCCCTGTATTTGTAATGCTCTGTGCTCTTAAGATTAAAGATTGATTGAAAAATCAGTGGGACTTGAGTGTCTAACTCTCCTACAGCTGCATTGAAAATGTCATCCTTAAGTCCTACTTTTTATGTGCGTGCACTTCATATGAAGCTGTCAGTCACATGAAATAAAAATAATATTTTAGTTTTATTTTTCTAAATCCACAAATTCTCCTTCTGGCACAAGAATGAACTATATGACATGACCTCTCAGTGTTCATATTTTACTTGTAAAATGTTGCTAGTTTGTGCAGTTATGTCCCTGGTTTTCTTTACTGTCTTTCTAGCTCACTTTTCACATTCTACCTAAAAGCATGAGGTTAAGAACAGAGAGATGTGTGCAGGGAAAACTCTGTGCAGAGACCAAGGCATGACCATCACTTCTGATCACCCACATACAACACCCAACATCACCCACCCTTGAAAAATCTTAAATTAGGCCCCAATTCTTCAAAGATTTATGCACGTATTCATTTAAAGTTAAGCACACATGGAAGCCTTTGTAGGGCTAGAGTCTTACGGCTGGAATTAGAACCATGAGAGCTTTCCCAGTTTCTTCTTACAATTTTCTTTTCCAGTTAAAACAAAGAGTTCCATGCAAATCTATCAATCTGGCTCCACAGCAAAATTTCAGCTGTGATTTAAGAATATATGTTGAAACTAAAGGCAACACCTATAGTTAAGGCTGTGAGTCTGTCATGGAGGACACAGAAGTCACAGATTCCATGACCTCTGTGACTTCTGCAGTGGCTGGTTCTGGCTCAGGGGCTACCCGACTCGGGGACACAGCCCCACCCCCGCAGCGCCCATTGGCTGTGGTTCCCGGCCAATGGGAGCTGTGGCAGCCAGTGCTTGTGCCCCTCCACCACCTAGGAGCTTCAGAGAGGCAGAGCCGGGTAGGAGCCAGTGATCCCTGGCCACTCACCTCAGCCCAGCTCTCCCCACCCAGCACCAGCAGGGGTCCCAAGCCATGTGCCTCAGCTCTGCTCCCTCTCACCCCCGAGCATCAGCAGGGGTCCCGGGCCACCTCCCCCAGCACCCACAGTGCCCTGGACTGCCCCCACCCCTGCAGCTCCCGCAGCCCCCCACCCAAGTTTTAGTCACAGGTATTTTTAGTAAAAGTCATGGACAGGTCGCAGGCTGTGAATTTTTCTTTACAGCCCATGACCTGTTCTTGACTTTTACTAAAAATATCTGTGACTAAAACATAGCCTCACCTATAGTTACTGGGAGCTGTAGGGTGAAGTCCTGTTCCCATGGAAATCAATTCTTATTGACTTCAACATGACCATGATTTCAGTGTTTTGGGCAACAATTCCACCGCAGCAGAGTAACAAAGAGAAGGATCCCCATTATCACAACATGTCTACACTGCAATTAAAATTTCACGGCTCATCCCTGCCAGCTGACTCAGGCTTGCGGGGCTCAGGTTGATAGGCTGTTTAATTGCAGTGTAAAAGTTCAGGCTTGGGCTGGAGCCCAGGCTCTAGAACTCTGCGAGGTAGGAAGGTCCAAGAGCTCAGGCTGCAGCTGGAACCCAAACATCTACTTTGCAATTAAACAGCCCCTTAGCCAGAGCCCCTTCGCCCAAGTCAGCTGGCACGAGCCAGCCACTGGTGTCTAACTGTACTGTAGACATGCCCTAAATGCACTTTATTCTGAGTGGGGGCAGGACTCCTGTAGTTTTCAAGTGAGTAAGGGTTCCTCTTTACAGAGTGAAATCACAGAATTTTTAAATTTTTCTCCAGTCCAACAAAAATTGGATTATTTTCTGCTTTCACTAGTGGCATCAGCTTTTGTGCAAATTTCCTGACACCTCTGCTGAAATTCACCACACATTTCAGCCGCCAATGCTTCAGAATCTGGAAATCCCAAGTTGTTCACTTACCCACTCCCTCTCTACCCACTGCAATTTATTCAACCAGCTGTGTCAGCCTTTTGCAAAGCACATTTCAAACGGCTAAGGAGAAATCACTTGTGGCTTTCCAGTAACTATGCTTCATTCTAAGATGATGATGGCTAGTTTTCCACTAACTCTGATTAAATATTTGATTTGAAACTGGAACAATGCAATATTAATATATGCAAACAAAAGCACTGTTAAAGACCAGGGACTTCATGCAACCATCCTAAAAGGGCCTGACAAATTCCATCAAGATGCCTGTCTCCTTTCACTCTCTTCCCCATCCTTATTCCCTCACCCTATATTTCTTGCACTTTTTCCTCTCCATTCTTTACTTTCTTCCCATTCTTATTCCATCCCATTTGTACCCTGACTTTACATTTTTCACCTTTCCCCCCATGCCCTCATTAGAAAACATTAAAATCCTTTTAATGCCTTCTGCCTCAATATTCTGCCATTATTCTGGCTATACATTCTGCCCTATAAGAAAGACATAAAATCAGCCACAGAAAGATCCCAACTACTGAGGCTTCCCTTCAGAGTTCACTGGATTTTGGGGTGCCACTATCCAGGGAAAGCTTGGCCCTGCAGTACTGCTGATCTCTCAGATACCACTTGACAGTCAGAGATGACCGCCTTGGAGGCAGAATGGCCTGGAAGGCACTACAAAAATCTTATTCAGAGAGGGGTGGGCAGTTAAGGAGAAAGGCCAAGGAAAGAGGTATTAGGGTGTGCGGGCAGGCAGCGAGGGAGGCAACAATTGGGCTGGGGTGTTAAATGCAGACTGATACTCCCTCCCAGGGAAAAAACATACAGCCTTTCTAACTGCAGGGTTCAGAAAAGTTGACATGAAGATGTTGTTTAGACAGGGTTCGTCTGAGAACCAAGAGATAGTTGGCACTTGTCTCTGATACAACTTTAAACAGATGAACATCCAGGAAAAATATATATATGCAGAATACTAAGTTAGCTTCTTAATTATACTGGGTGAAATTCTAGTTCCATTGAAATTAATGGGAGTTTTGCCATTAACTTCAGTGGAGTCAGGATTTCACCCATTCAGGCTTTTTGACTGAGCAAAGCTCCAGGCCATCAAGGACCAATACTCCCTCTCATAGTGTGCTATATCAGGAATAATTTCACTGAAATCAATGGAGATACGCTGGTGTAAAGCCAGTGTGAGAGGAGGATAAGGCCCTATATCCTTCAGCACTTTCAGCAGAAGAATATAATTTTTTCTACTCAAGAAAATAATTGGTTTATAACCCATGGAAAAGAAGCCCTTGAGGAATTCCACCATGATTTTAACAATTTCCATCCCACCATCAACCTCAGCCTAGACCAATCCACACAAATGGTCCATTTCCTGGACACTACTGTGCTAATAAGCGATGGTCACAAACACCACCCTATACTGGAAACCTACTAACCACTATACTTACCTACATGCATCCAGCATCCATCCAGGACACACCACACGATCCATTGTCTACAGCCAACCTCTAAGATACAACCGCATTTGCTCCAATCCCTCAGACAGAGACAAACACCTACAAGATCTCTATCAAGCATTCTTAAAACTACAATACCCACCCGCTAAAGTGAAAAAACAGATTGACAGAGCCAGAGAGTACCCAGAAGTCACCTACTACAAGACAGGCCCAACAAAGGAAATAACCAAATGCCACTAGCTGTCACTTTCAGCCCCCAACTAAAACCTCTCCAACGCATCATCAAAAATCTACAACCTATCCTGAAAAATGATCCCTCACTCTCACAGATCTTGGGAGACAGACTAGTCCTTCCTTACAGACAGCCCCCCAACCTGAAGCAAATACTCACCAGCAACCACACACTACACAACAAAAACACTAACCCAGGAACCTATCCTTTCAACAAAGCCCGATGCCAACTCTGTCCACATATTTATTCAAGTGACACCATGAAAGGACCCAATCACATTAGCCACGTCATCAGGGGCTTGTTCACCTGCGCATCTATCAATGTGATATGTGCCAGCAATGCCCCTCTGCCATGTACATTGGCCAAACTGGACAGTCTCTAAGCAAAAGAATAAATGGACACAAATCTGACATCAGGAATTATAACATTAAAAACCTGGCTGGAGAACATTTCAACCTCTCTGGTCACTCAGTAAAAGACTTAAGGGTGACAATTCTGCAACAGAAAAGCTTCAACAAGACTCCAACAAGAAACTGCTGAGCGTGAATTAATATGCAAACTAGATACCATTAACTTGGGTTTGAATAGAGACTGGGAGTGGCTGGGTCATTACACATACTGAATCTATTTCCTTAAATTAAGTATCCTCACACCTTTTTGTCAACTGTCTAAATGGGCCATCTTGATTATCACTACAAAAGTTTTTTTCTCTTGCTGATAATAGCTCATCTTAATTAATTAGCCTCTTACAGTTTTTGTATGGCAACTTCCACCTTCTCTGTATGTATATATACACATCTTATTATATATTCCATTCTATGCATCCGATGAAGTGGGCTGTAGCTCACGAAAGCTTATGCCCTAATAAATTTGTTAGTCTCTAAGGTTACACAAGTACTCCTGTTCATTTAACATTTAGTCACTGACACAGATGACAGTTATCTTACATAAGTCATTTTAATAATTTCTGGTAACCAATTGCTCAAAATATGGTGTATTCTGAACTAACAATGCATTTTCCGACACTTTTGGTTCTATTTCAGCTTGAAGAACTGATGCCTAGAGCATTTGCATTTATCAAGCTCATTATATATTTCATCCAAATTACTACAGATAATTAAAAGTATGCTTCATTTTGATTATAATGGTTTTTCCCTAACACAGCAAAGTGAGTCATTGTTCAGGGTCTTAAAAAGTTGTGTTGACTCATCTGCCAGAAAATACAGTTTCAATAAATCGTATATAATCAGGGATTCTCACACTGGGGGTTGGGACCCCTCAGAGGTCGCAAGATTATTACATGGCGTGTCGTGAGCTATCAGGCCCCACTCTAAACCCCATTTTGTCTCCAGCATTTATAATGATGTTAAATATATTAAAAGGTGTTTTTCATTTATAAGGGGGAGGGGGTTACACTCAGAGGCTTGCTATGTGAAAGGGGTCACCAGTATACAAGTTTGAGAACCCTGGTATATTCTCTCACACTCACAACACACACATTCTCTCACACACGCACACACGCATAGTGTGTATATATACATGGCCAAGATATTCAAAAGTGACAGTGATTTTGGAAGCCAGGCTTGAGACACCTTAAGGGGGCCTGCTTTTTAGAAACTATTGAATGGCCACCTTCTGAAAATCAGGCCCCTTTAAGTTGTCTCAATTGGGCATCCAAAAATCACTAGTGACTTGAAAATCTTGGTCATGGGTATTTTTAGGTAGGTGTTTATAATAAAATATATATGCATCTGATTCCCCACTACCTTACATCATATGCAGGCATTCACAACTGTGCAAAGCAGGTATAACAACACTACTGCTAACATGAGTAGCAAAATCTAATCTGGTAGTTTATTACCTCACTTTTTACAAGTGTAAATAATTACACAAGACACAATGCAGTGAAGAGCCATGCCTATATATGAAAAGCCACCTGGACACAATTATACAGTGTCATTCTGACTGAACTAAGTTTTAAATTATTTATATGGAAACCTCTTTTGAGCTGTAAAATCCATTTCAAAGACCTCTGAACTAATTTAGATTTCCCAGCATCAGGACCTAGATGATTTGTAGTAAGAAAAAGCTTCCCTTGAATATAAATTTAAGCCATAAATTTCTACAGGAAACCATTGAATTAACAGCCTGAATTTTAAAACAGCAGGGTTAGCAATCATGCATATTGTCTTCTACTGTTTCTATGCAATTATAAGTCAAGGATACTGGAATTTATATAAAATTATTTGTAAAACATTTACAAGGGTCAAAGTTAAGGTAACATTTATTAGCCAGCAGAGAGTCCTGAGATTCAGGTTGTCTCTAGAGTTTCTAAGATTGGTTTGCAGCAGTAGAAAATCTCATGTGGAGGGCTGCTCAATTTTGGAGCACTTAACTGTATTTCAACTAGAGGAGACTGTGTCTCATAAATGATCCCCGACTCTGAAGTATCATCAGATTCTTATATTTTTACAAGACTTTTCATGTTACTTTAAAACTAAAAGTAAATAGAGATGACATTAAAAACATTCCACATATATGCCTTTTTCATGCCCCCATTATAATCCACATTCTAGTTAAGCAGAGAGAGGTTGTTTAATGACTGTGTGTATGGATATAATTCCAATGATTTAGCATTAGTATACAAAGGCTACATCAGTAACAAGGGATAGGAGAAACATGCCTGAGTCAGATAAGAGAAGAAAAGAGAAAAATAAAATCACAGTTGGTAGAATCTGACCCAGAATCTGAGAGTTGACAAATATTAGGGAACAGTTCAATATTTTAAAGACAATTTTATATGTCAATTCAGTCTGGAAACTGCATAAATAATAAAAGACAGAATGATTACACATAGGTTTCCTCCCACCCCCAGGAATAAAGTCAGTGAGAGAGAACCCTCCTCAATTCTGCATTTATTTGAATACTTCACATGTAGATTGCAATTTTATTTTAAAAATAGTTTTTTCACAGAGCTCTAGCAGCTACATAAAAATACTCCTACACCTACTGGTATCAATCAAGGAAACCATTGCCATTAAGGAATCAGAAAAGCACATAGGACAAAGAGAAGGATGTTGTCTCATTCTAGGGACTAGAGAGTGGCAGTTTACCTAGCTTTCAGGAAAGATAAGACAATTTCATTCTTTCAAATTTGACTCCTCATTCAACAGAAAGAAGAGACTGCTGGGGTAGGCCATGCGCAAGGGATGTATAGCTACAGGCTTCGCTGGACAGTTCACCTGTATATATGGTCTGAAACTGTCACAATCCTGGAGAAAGCTTCCACAGATTCAAACTATGTTTGAGCAACACTGACATTCATCTTAAATATATAAAGTGGCAATAAAAGTACTTTAATAATTACAGAGAGGTGCCCCTGAGACTGATGGATTCAATTATTACTAGAAGAATCCGATAGTAGGAAAAAAGTTGTCTTCTCATAATCAAGGATCTCTAAGTCTGAAGGAGAGGATTACTGGGAATTTAGAAGCAGTGGTAAACTAAGGGATGGAGGAGTTTAGAAGAACAGAGGAATAAAGGAATTTCTAGCCTCATATCCATGGATGGGGTTAAGTCTCTTGATTTCAGATTGTCAATAGTTTGTTTTCAAAACAGATAATTACTGATTTATTTTTCTCAGACATTTTAGGCACAAAACATATGACATTTAAATATGCTTACTAAAATTATTTACATTTACGTATTAAAAATATAGATACCTGCCAAAAAGAACTCCCAAAGCCCAAACAATAAAATCCCACTTAAATTTTCCCAAAACCACCATCTGCTTAAAAAAAAAAAAAAACCATGTGCAAACCATACTGCAGTAATTCTACCCATTGCTATAGCATTTTAAATTTACAAAGAGCTTCCCTGACATTAGTTAATCCTCACAACAGACCTGCAAAGGCCTATGTCCAAAAGTAAAGCTTGCAACCTGCAGATCCAGATTAACAAAAGGCAGGCATATCCTTCAGCTGAAAGCTAGATACCATCTCTACTCTCTTCTCGTTATTTTCCTCAATCCTTATACATTTCCTTTGTTTTATTTCCGTTGACCTCCTGCCAGCTAGTTTTTCTTGCTCCATGTGTTGACATTGGATGAGCCAAGAAACTACCCATCCAAAGAAAAATTAGAAGAGAAACCCAACTCTTTAGTCTCTTCAATAGAAAAAAATAACTTTGTGTGATACTCTGAGAGCTTAGTGTCACAGACTGAGGATTCCTTTTCAATTTGGTGTTCAAGGAAACAGATATGCAATTTGTATTATTGTCAACATAGGAGCTTTGTGTTACATCTTCACAAACACTACTGAACATTTATTCCTTATAGCAACATTCAAGAGAATACATAGTATATTTTATTTTTAAGAGTCCCAGACTCTGAATAAGGGGCACCCTTTATTTAAGCAAGAGTCTGGCAGTTAAAAGACTGATATGGATTCCATGGTGTAGCCAATTAATTCATTTTATCATCTATTTATCATTGTATTACATGATGTTATGGTCCATTTATATGCTATTTCACATATAATCAATGTATACAAAATAGATTTAAATTGTAGGATTACAAAAGTATAGGACTGATAAGTATTTAGGAGTGATGAGTGTGTATTAGGTATATAAGTAAAACATGGCTGGAACGCAAGGCCTACAGGCTGAGAGCTGTAAGATTCAGTTTAGCCATATTGGGCCATAGAACACTTGATATGAGTGAGTGACCTAGGAATAACCCTATACCCAAAAGTCACAAGGTTAATGCATGAGATGTGCCAATAGATGAGGTTATGGAAAAATGGACTGCAATAGACCGTATTCTCCAAGACCATGGGACACCTGACTGTAACATCTTTGAACATCTGTCTTGATCGCAGGGTACATGTCATGCGTAGATGCTAATGAGAATAAGAGGCACTACAAACAACCTATGAAAAATGGAGCACTCCAATATTCATTGGAGTTGTGGAATTACAGAAAAGGAAAAAGAGGGTTGATACCTTCATGCAAATGCATAAGGTGTTAGGTGTAGTCAGAATTACAATATAAAAGAGGGTTCCTTAGTTAGGTAAGAATGGGAAGACTCTAGGGAATACTCACAGGAAAACCCTGAGGAAACTATCCCCAATGATCGTCTGTGGAGAAGTCCATCAGAGCCCAGAATATCTTCGAGGATGTGAGTATGATTATAGTTATAATTATTGTATAGGTTTCTGTAGGATTTCTACATGCATGGGTAATTGTAACTTTACTTATTGCTTTAAAAAAAACTTGTGGTACAGATAAGCCTTTGTACTTTTGATTGAATCTGTGGTCATTATCCTTGAATTTCGTGTGTTCCTAGAGCCCCCAAATCTGAGAAAAGCACCAGCGGCAATTTCGCTCTGTTGAGCTTGAAACTGTAGCAACTGAAGCCGACCCCATGGTGGTGTAATACGATATCTCTAGATGCACTTTAACTACAATAAAAGGCTACAATGACCATACCTTATTTGATCATTGGTGTGCCGCAGTGCTGCAGAACAGGAATAACCATACAGGTGAAGTACAGGATGGGCTTTTATCAATATCTTCCCAGGTGCCCAAATAACAAAACGCACAGTAAAGGTGTGCAGTGAGGGGTTTTCACTCCTACTGTGTCTGTTTGACATTTGTACATGTCAACACTGGCATTGTAGAAATAGATTAAGAGAAAACACACACTATAAAAATAGATGCCATCTTGCAAAGGAGGTAGAGATACAATTCACAGAAAAAGTTTTATCCCATGTTCAGATAGGTGAAAAAAGAGAAGATATTACCGGAGTTAAAGCTGCAGATGAAAACTAGTGGTTTGGAGGACTGGTAATGGTATACTGAGCTTTTCATCGCTGCAGATCTTGTTTGAATTAGGTCTTTGTCTGTATAAATGAAAAGTTTTCTAGCATCAGATAGCTGCAGTGTAGTTTGGGACAAATGGATTTCTGGTCTGAGCTGAGGAAAGGATACACAACCAACAAAAAGAAAAGGAGTACTTGTGGCACCTTAGAGACTAACAAATTTATTTGAGCATAAGCTTTCGTGAGCTACAGCTCACTTCATCAGATGCATTTGGTGGAAAATACAGTGGGGAGATTTATATACACACTCAGAGAACATGAAACAATTGGTTTTATCATACACATTGTAAGGAGAGTGATCACTTAAGATGAGCCATCACCAGCAGCAGGGGGGGGGAAAGGAGGACCTTTCATGGTGACAAGCAAGGTAGGCCATTTCAGCAGTTAACAAGAACGTCTGAGGAACAGTGGGGGGTGGGGTGGAGGGGAGAAATAACATGGGGAAATAGTTTTACTTTGTGTAATGACTCATCCATTCCCAGTCTCTATTCAAACCTAAGTTAATTGTATCCAGTTTGCAAATTAATTCCAATTCAGCAGTCTCTCGTTGGAGTCTGTTTTTGAAGTTTTTTTGTTGAAGGATAGACACCCTCAGGTCTGTAATCAAGTGACAGGAGAGATTGAAGTATTCTCCGACTGGTTTTTGAATGTTATAATTCTTGATGTCTGATTTGTGTCCATTTATTCTTTTACGTAGAGACTGTCCAGTTTGACCAATGTACATGGCAGAGGGGCATTGCTGGCACATGATGGCATATATCACATTGGTAGATGCGCAGGTGAATGAGCCTCTGATAGTGTGGCTGATGTGATTAGGCCCTATGATGGTGTCCCCTGAAGAGATATGTGAACAGAGTTGGCAATGGGCTTTGTTGCAAGGATAGGTTCCTGGGTTAGTGGTTCTGTTGTGTGGTGTGTGGTTGCTGGTGAGTATTTGCTTCAGGTTGGGGGGCTGTCTGTAAGCAAGGACTGGCCTGTCTCCCAAGATCTGTGAGAGTGATGGGTCGTCCTTCAGGATAGGTTGTAGATCCTTGATGATGCATTGGAGAGGTTTTAGTTGGGGGCTGAAGGTGATGGCTAGTGGCGTTCTGTTATTTTCTTTATTGGGCCAGTCCTGTAGTAGGTGACTTCTGGGTACTCTTCTGGCTCTGTCAATCTGTTTCTTCACTTCAGCAGGTGGGTACTGTAGTTGAAAGAATGCATGATAGCGATCTTATTGGTGTTCGTCTCTGTCTGAGGGGTTGGAGCAAATGCAGTTGTATTGTAGAGCTAGGCTGTAGACAATGGATCGTGTGGTATGATCTGGATGAAAGCTAGAGGCATGTAGGTAGGAATAGCGGTCAGTAGGTTTCCTATATAGGGTGGTGTTTGTGGGACCATCGCGTATTAGCACCGTAGTGTCCAGGAAGTGGATCTCTTGTGTGGACTGGTCCAGGCTGAGGGTGGGATGGAAATTGTTGAAATCATGGTGGAATTCCTCAAGGGCTTCTTTTCCATGGGTCCAGATGATGAAGATGTCATCAATGTAGCGCAAGTAGAGTAGCGGCATTAGGGGACGAGAGCTGAGGAAGCACTGTTCTAAGTCAGCCATAAAAAGGTTGGCATACTGTGGGGCCATGAGGGTACCCATTGCAGTGCCACTGATTTGAAGGTATACATTGTCCCCAAATGTGAAATAGTTATGGGTGAGGACAAAGTCACAAAGTTCAGCCACCAGGTTTGCCATGACAGTATCGGGGATACTGTTCCTGACGGCTTGTAGTCCATCTTTGTGTGGAATGTTGGTGTAGAGGGCTTCTACATCCATAGTGGCTAGGAGGGTGTTTTTAGGAAGATCACCAATGGATTGTAGTTTCCTCAAGAAGTCAGTGGTCTCTCGAAGATAGCTGGGAGTGCTGGTAACGTAGGGCCTGAGGAGGAGTCTACATAGCCAGACAATCCTGCTGTCAGGGTGCCAATGCCTGAGATGATGGGGCGTCCAGGATTTCCAGGTTTAAGGATCTTGGGTAGCAGACAGAATACCCCAGGTCGGTGTTCTAGAGGTGTGTCTGTGCAAACTTTTCAAAATGCAAGCACTAAGTTGCAGCATTTATGTCAAGGCCATGGTCTGGGCCTGTGTGAGCCCCTGAGGTGCTCCTCCTCTGTCCCAGTGTCAGCTCTGCCCCTGAGGAAAAGCAGGCAAGTCTTTTTAACTGGCCTGCTGGTTCTTCCTTGGTCAGTATTTCCTCCTGGCCCTTCTACGCCTCCCGGAGGGCTGTCTTGTTGATCACCTGGTCTGGGTGTATTTTCCTTGGATGGGGAATGTCAGGGCGCTGATGTCTCCACTAAGGAGTCAAAAAAGGCTGAATAAGGCCCTGTCACAGCAAGTGAGAGCTGAGGCACATTAACAGGACAGTGTGAAGAAGCTTGCACTGAAGCTGAACTATGCTCTACCTGTTCTGTACATGAACAGAGCTCTTTCATTTCCAGGGCTGTTAGTCCAGAATATACAGCAACCAACAATGCAATTAAATAAATTCAAGAAAAAAAAATCAAGTCAGAAAGATTTCAATACTGCCACAGCAACAAGCAGTAGGCACTTTATATAGCTCTAACGTACTGAACAATTCATCTTCTGGTTTGACATTTTTTTCCTTTTTTCCCCTCTTTATTTATTTTGCGTATCAAGTGGTTGGCTTTTCCTAATGTTTCTCTCACTGCAGAAAAAGGAACCCACTCATCTCCATTTTATTCTCATTTTGGTCTAATTTTCCACCTGGGAGCCAGCTCCTAAGCTTCACCAAGAGATTTAACGAACCTTATGTTTTTTAATGAAGAAGGGAGGGTTGTATAGAGAGTACCATTATCCATAGCTTGTCCCCTCCAGACTGAACTACGGAGATTTACTCTACTTGAGACTGCAGTTGAAGGTAACTTGGAAATTTCCAACTGTTGCTGAACTGCACTTACCCACTTTGTGTTGTTTTAAACAGCATGAATATTCCAACTGTGCTCCAGAAACGGCAGTGGCTTCCAGATAGTTTAAAAAAACAACAACAAAAAACAAATTGGGCCTGTTGTCTTTTTGAGGCAGACTGCCTCTTCACACTTGACAATTAACTTGACAATTGAGATCAGTGGTAGCAATCAAGCTGATGCTTTCTAGTCTTAGACTGTGAGAAGTCCTTCTCAGAAGATGGACCTCTGTTTAACAGCTGTTTCTTTGCCTTGATCCAAAAGAGCTTGCTTGCTATTTTAATACAAAGACCATTGATCTATGAGGCACATTGCGTGGTCTTTTTATTGACTTAAACTTTCCTTGGGATGATTCAAATGTGTGTGTTTGGTAAGGTAGGTAAGGATGTGTGCATGACTGTGTGCGTTTAGGGGAACAGGGTTTAATTGTCATTAGCTGATAATGACTCAACTGATGACTATATGTATTTGGTTTCAGAGATATTTTTGTACATGTGCTCAGTGACCCCAGTACACATTATACACTCTAAGCCAGATCCTCAGCTGGGGTAAATCAGCATAGCTCCTTTATTAGCTCCTGAGCTACACCACTTCACACAGCTGAAGATATAGTCCTGAAAAAAAAACCACAAAAGGGTCTGTTCTTTGAATTAAAACCAGGCAGCAAACAAAATGATTGAGTTGTTGAAAACAACACAAAATAGTAATCTTAGCTTGTGAATGGGGGGGGGGGAAGCCAAGGTATTGTGGAATTCCTGAAATTTGCTATCCTTAGAGGAAATTGCTCTTATCCTCTCAGAAGGATGAAAGGCTTAGTGTACAATGTCACTGAAACAGCAAAATGAGTGAAGCTACAGAGAGCCAAATCTGCCAAGCTACAGAACGGCCTGCCAAAAACAACACATTTTAAACATTAACAAGATGTGACCAGAGAGTATTTGGCCTGTCTCAGCTTCCTGATGGTTAAAAGTTGGAAAGGTAAAGGTGTCCTGGCTAATACATCTTGAAAGCCCAGGTGGCAGAAAAACAGCGGGGTAGGAGGGAGGAGAGACACATTTATGTCAGTTTTCAACAGTGTTTTGCATCTGGAACATTTGCTGCTGTCTTTATTTTAAGGCATTGTTTTCTTGAAAAGCTCTCTAAGTTGGCCCAGTGTATAACACACCAATTGGTCTGTGGCACTGAGCTTTAGCAAAAGAAAGGCAACAAAATCTCTCTTCATCTCAGATATCTCTGATGTTGTTTCCCCTCTTATTTCCTCATGTGCTTTTTGGTTTTGAAGGGCTGGAAGCAAAGAAGTCTAATAGGTGTAATTAGCTCCAGAATCGAAGAGGTGACCAAGTAGCGTAATAAAGGTTCCACAAAAAGGTTACATGTGTTGGCCGGTATTTGGAAAAAAGCCTTGGTGAATTGGTGAATACTGCATGCAGCTGCCAAAATCCATTATCTCTAACAAGTTGCCTAAAAACATGATACTGACGTTTGTAATGTTCCAAAGTATCAATAGACTGCATGAGTAAAGTGATATCATGCTTGCCAACAGCTGCCATAAATAGTATAGATTCAACTTGTTATTGGACTCAAAACTGTCTTTCTTTTCCACTTTCTACTTCCACACATCTTCAGCTGTCACAACAGATATGTCAAGAAACTTCACCATCCCGACAGTATCAGTCCAAATTACTTCCCAACATGTTTCTCTTTTGACTTCTGGAAGGCATGAATCCGTTTCCTCAATCAAAGTCAATGCACTAGGATAGAAATAACATACTGCACACCAATATTCTGTGCATCATTACCATTCATCACCAAATTTAAGATGGATCAGCCCAAGGAGCAGTCCAAAACTGCTGATACACTGCACTGGTTGGGGAGGATGTGTGGTAAGTAGCCAAACCAGGGGTACAATTCATTCCCACAGTTTCTGAAGCCAGATACAAATGAACTAGCAGAAAGAAGGAGGGAAACTTGATTTACTCCTTTAACATGAGTCTAAATATCATTGTCTCAGACATAGATTTGCATGAAATCTTTAGATAAATAGTTATATAATGCATACTGACATTCTGTCTCTGTACTTTTGCACAACACTGGCAAATCTAGAATGTATCAGTGATTCTTTTAAGGTCTATTGTTTTCCCATAAAGATGTTATTCTGTCCTTTGAATCATAGATGGGAAGAAATCTTAGAGAGATTCTCAACAGAAAACACAGTCTTACAAGTTGTATAGGTTTATAGGTTCCTATCAGAACAATCTAAAAATGTGTGTAGCAAGGTATGTAAATAGCAAGAGAAGATATGAAGTTCTATGTAGTACAGAATCAGAGCCGTGGATACTTGTAATATATACATTACATGTTGGTCAACATTCATTGATGCAGTTTTTCTTGATAGTCTGGACTCTGCTAGTATTTCCTTTGCAATTGTCCATGTCTGGGAATTAGCCCTCGTCTACACTACAAGTTTAGATCAAATTTAGCAGCATTAGATCGATTTAACCCTGCACCCGTCCACACAACAAAGCCATTTTTGTCAACTTAATGGGCTCTTAAAATCGATTTCTGTACTCCGCCCCGACAAGGGGATTAGCGCTGAAATCGACATCACCGGGTTGAATTTGGGTTCGTGTGGACGCAATTCAACAGTATTGGCCTCCGGAAGCTATCCCACAGCTATCCAT
Organism: Dermochelys coriacea; assembly: GCF_009764565.3. NCBI lineage: Eukaryota > Metazoa > Chordata > Testudines > Dermochelyidae > Dermochelys > Dermochelys coriacea. The sequence continues at coordinate 104,337,046 of NC_050074.1, read as the reverse complement.
TGTGACTGCTCTGGACAGCACTCAACTCCGACGCACTGGCCAGGTAGACAGGAAAAGCCACGCGAACTTTTGAATTTCATTTCCTGTTTGGTCAGTGTGGAGAGCTCATCAGCAGAGGTGACCATGGAGTCCAGAATCGCAAAAGAGCTCCAGAATGGGCTGAATGTGAGGTACTGGATCTGATCACTGTATGGGGAGATGAATCCATGCTATAAGAATTCCGTTCCAAAAGATGAAATGCCAAAATATTTGAAAAAAATCTCCAAGGACATGAAGGACAGAGGCTATCACAGGGACCCACAGTAGTGCCACGTGAAACTTAAGGAGCTTAGGAAAGCCTACCAAAAAATCCAAGAGGCAAATGCCCACTCGGGGTCAGAGCCCCAGACATGCTGCTTCTATGATGAGCTGCATGCAATTCTAGGGGGTCCCCTTACCACTGCCCCACCCCTGTACATGAACTCCTGAGGAGGGGGAGGTTGAAGATAGTGCACACCAGGCAAGCGGAGAAACCATTCTCCCCAACAGCCAGGAACTGTTTATCACCCTGGAGCCTATACCCTCCCAACCCAGGCTCCCAGACCTTGAAGATGGAGAAGGCAGCTCTTGTGAGTGTACCTATAATACACAGTTTAAAAGCAAGCGTGTTTAATGATGAATTTGCCCTGAAGACTTGGAATGCATTCGCGGCCAGTACAGCTACTGGAAAAGTCTGTTAACATGTCTGGGGATGGGGTGTAAATCCTCCAGGAACATCTCAATGAAGCTGTCCTGGAGGTACTCTCAAAGCCTTTGCAAGAAGTTTCTGGGGAGGGCAGCCTGATTGCGTCCTCCATGGTAGGACACTTTACCCCTGCAGGCCAGTAGCACATAGTCTGGAATCATTGCATAAGAAAACATGGCAGCATGTGGTCCTGGTGTTTGCTGGCATTCAAGCAACAGCCGTTCTTTATCTCTCTGTGTTATCCTCAGGAGAGAGATACCATTCATGGTCACCTGGTTGAAATGGAATTTTACAAAGGGGACATCAGAGGTGGCTGTTCCTGCTGGGCTGTTTGCCTATGGCTGAAAAGAAATCACCCCCGCTGTTAGTCACACAGTGAGGGAAGGGGTGAAGCGATCATCCCAGTGAATTGGGGATCTGTGTGTGTGGGGGGGGTTAATTGGGTTTGTGCTGCACGTTAACCCGAAAACATCAGCCCTGCCTTTTAAATGGCCAGTGTGTCTTTTTCAATTTTAATCTTTCTTTTTTTCCTCCTGCACCTGCAAATGTTTCAATGCTGTGACTAGTATCTTTATCCCAGAGGCTAGCGCAGATAAGAAGGCAAAAAAAATGCACTCGCGATGAAATGTTCTCTCAACTCATGCAGTCCACCCAAACCGAAAGAGCCCAACAGAATGCGTGGAGGCAGACAATGGCAGAGTCCAGGAAAGCACAAAATGAACATAAGGACAGGAGGGACACGCGAGAGGATAAATGGCTGGAACAACAGGAGAGATGGCGGAATCAAGAGGAAAGGTGGTGGCAGCATGATGAGAGGAGGCAGGATGCAATTCTGAGGCTACTGGAGGATCAAACTGATATGTTCTGGCATATGGTTGAGGTGCAGGAAAGGCACAGACCGCCACTGCAGCTCCTGTGTAACCAACTGCCCTCCTCCCCAAGTTCCATAGCCTCCTCACCCAGATGCCCAACAACATGGGGCGGGGGTGGCTCCAGGCATCCAACCACTCCACCCCAGAGAACTGCCCAAGCAACAGAAGGCTGGCATTCAATAAGTTTTGAAGTGCAGTGTGGCCTTGTCCTTCCCTCCTCCCCACATCCACCACCCCACCAGTTGCTTCTCTCCTCCCACACCACTCCCGGGCTACCTTGGCAGTTATCCCCCTATTTGTGTGATGAATTAATAAAGAATGCATGAATTTGAAACAACAATGACTTTATTGCCTCTGCAAGTGGTGATTGAAGGGGGGAGGGGAGGGCAGTTGGCTTACAGGGAAGTAGAGTGAACCAAGGGGGCGGGTTTTCATCAAGGAGAAACAAACAGAAGTGTCACACCGTACCCTGGTCAGCCATCAAACTGGTTTCCAAAGCTTCTCTGATGTACAGCTTGCCCTGCTATGCTCTTCTAACCGCCCTGGTGTCTGGCTGCATTTAATCAGCGGCCAAGCGATTTGCCTCAACCTCCCACCCGCCATAAACGTCTCCCCCTTACTCTCACAGATATTGTGAAGCACACAGCAAGCAGTAATAACAGTGGGAATATTGGTTTCGCTGAGGTCTAACCAAGTCAGTAAATTGTGCCAGTGTGCTTTTAAACATCCAAATGCACATTCTACCACCATTCTGCACTTGCTCAGCCTATAGTCGAACAGCTCCTGACTACTATCCAGGGTGCCTCTGTATGGCTTCATGAGCCACGGCATTAAGGGGTAGGCTGGGTCCCCAAGGATAACTATCGGCATTTCAACATCCCCAAAGGTTATTTTCTGGTCTGGAAAGTAAGTCCCTTTCTGCAGCTGTTCGTACAGACCAGAGTTCCTGAAGATGTGAGCATCATGCATCTTTCCCGGCCATCCCATGTTGATGTTCGTGAAACGTCCCTTGTGATCCACTACTGCTTGTAGCACCATTGAAAAAGTACTCCTTTCGGTTTATGTACTGGCTGCCAAGATGGTCCAGTCCCAAGATAGGGATATGGGTTCCGTCTATCACCCCACCATAGTTAGGGAATCCCATTGCAGCAAAGCCATCCACTATGACCCGCACATTTCCCAGACTCACTACCCTTGATAGCAGCAGCTCAGTGATTGCATTCGCTACTTGGATCACAGCAGCCCCCACAGTAGATTTGTCCACTCCAAATTGATTCCCAACCGACCAGTAGCTGTCTGGCATTGTAAGCTTCTAGAGGGCTATCGCCACTCGCTTGTGAACTGTGAGGGCTGCTCTCATCTTGGTATTCTTGCGCTTCAGGGCAGGGGAAAGCAAGTCACAAAGTTCCATGAAAGTGCCCTTATGCATGTGAAAGTTTCGCAGCCACTGGGAATCATCCCAGACCGCAACACTATATAGTCCCACTAGTCAGTGCTTGTTTCTCGGGCCCAGAATCAACATTCCATGGCATGAGCCTGCCCCATGGCCACCAGAATGTCCAAATTGCTGGGGTCCATGCTTTGATAGAAGTCTGTGTCCATGTCCTCATCACTCTCGCCACCTTGCTGCCATCGCCTCCTCACCTGCTTTTGCAGGTTCTGGTTCTGCATATACTGCATGATAACATGTGAGGTGTTTACAATGCTCATAACTGCCACAGTGATCTGAGCGGGCTGCATGCTTGCCATGGTATGGCGTCTGCAGGAGAGCAGGGTTGCAGGGGAAGTGGTGGTTGGATGACCAGTTTTGCAGACCTACTGCACCGTCTGCTGCCAGGACACAACAGCTGAGCAGGCTGCACGCTTGCTGTGGTATGGCAAGACAAGAGCAGCCAAGCAGAGTTGCAGCAGAAGCGGCCCTGCAAGATCACCGGGAGAGCAGAGTGCTAGCGGAAGTGGTGGATGACGATGATGACGGTTAGCAGTCCTACTGCACCATCTGCTGCCAGGACACAACAGCTGAGCAGGCTGCATGCTTGCCGTGGTATGGCGAGCCAAGAGCAGCCGAGCAGAGTTGCAGCGGAAGCGGCCCTGCGAGACCACCAGGAGAGCAGAGTGCCAGCAGAAGTGGTGGATGACAACGGTCATAAGGAGGACCTGCGAGGTGGATTCATAGCATCAGAAGAGCAGGAGAGCAGAGTGGCAGTGGAAGCGGTGGACGACGACGACGGTTAGCAGTCCTACTGCACCGTCTGCTGAAAGAATTATGGCGCCTGCACGGAAAAAAGGTGCAAAACAATTGTCTGCCATTGCTTTCACAGAAGGAGGGGCGACTGACGACATGTACCCAAAACCACCCGCGACAATGTTTTTGCCCCATCAGGCATTGGGAGCTTAACCCAGAATTCAAATGGGCGGCGGAGACTGCGGGAACTGTGGGATAACTACCCACAGTGCAAAGCTCTGAAAGTTGACTCTAGCCTCGGTCCTGTGGACACACTCCACCGACTTAATGCGCTTAGTGCATTAGTGTGGGGACACACACCATCGACTGTATAAAATCACTTTCTAAAAAATCGACTTCTATAAATTTGACCTAATTTCGTAGTGCAGACATACCCTTAGTGTCTTCCATAAGAGGTGCAGCTCTTATTACAGCAGAACCTTGAAACTAGTATATAGTTATTATAAAATGCCAATTGTGGCAATACTGAAGACAAAAGGTAGACAAATCCCTTTCCTATGCTCTACATCTCTTTCTTAAAAACCAGGCATACTTGGTTGATTAATTTTATTTCCACAGAGATATTATTCTTCTCCTCATCAGAAGCTGGTAGCAGTTTTGCTCTTCTGATTACTTATTCTACTCTGCAGTTGGTTCTGCAATTGGTTTGATTAGGATGTTTCTCTATCACTCTTGGGAGAAATCCTGACCTGGCAACACTCCCATCTATTTCAATGGAGCCAGGACTTCACCCACAATATTTTAATAAGAAAAGTGAATTAACTAATAATTGAACAGAGCAAGAAGGTAGAATTCAGTAGAAGATATTTATTCATGGGTGTATGTAACAGGACAACACATAGGAAAGGGAGAGGCAGAGCTATGCAATATCTGCAAAGAAGCAGGTATGCATAAAACATTCCACTAATCACTGCTGTAATGAACTTGAAATCTAGTCAATTTAAAACACATAGTTAAAAGCAGTTTCAAGTATGCTCGTGCCTCTTTGCTCCTCTGCCACTTTTCCGTAATTTTACAATTACATTGATTTATTTTTTAAAATGTCCCCCCTCTTGTAACTGAGTGATAGACCCACCTAAACAAAAGAAAACTGACTGACTCAGGTCCTCATTCAGCAAAGCACTTCACCACCTGTTTAAGTTAAAGCATGAGCCTAAGTCCAACACTATTCAGCAAAGTACTTAGGCATATGCTTAAGTTACAAAGGCTCCTGTGAACTGCCCATAACATTGGTTGATGAGACAGAATTATTGCCATAAAAACAGATCTTTGGTCTGATGCCCATAATGTAAGAAGGGCTTTTATGCTACGGAAACGCTTTTGCAAATGTATCACTGTTTCATACAAGTGATGAAAGTCACTTACTAGCAGCCTTTCATTTTGTGAGTTGCACCAGGATTGTACCTTACAGAATAAAGGTGAATGAGTGTACTTGTCTTAGCTGAAGAGTGCTAGGAAAGTGCTTCCTTAGCTGAAGAAAATTGAAACACATATCTTTTGGCATAATTATCCATCCCTCCTGAGGACTGGGTGTATTGGGAAATGCTGGGGTTGCCTGATCTCTTTTACCTCTTTAGTCAAGATAAGTTAGCATATACCATACCTGAAATGCACACTAAATTGCTGCCTGAATATGGAGCACAACAGGATGAAGAAATAACGTACTTGATTTATAAAAGACTGGTTAAATCTGAAGCATGTGAAATAACCGTTGACAGTACATAGCATAATACTGGTAGGGGATAAGGGAAAAAAGGATTAAGCACAGAAATTCTTAAGAATTCTTGACTTCTATTCCTGTTCTGCCACTGAGGTGCCTTAGATAAATCCCTTACCCTATCTGAGCCTCAATTTCATCATCTGTAAATGGAGACATTTATGTGCCTCAGAGTGACAAGGAAGTTGTGAAGATTAACTTGAGCGGTAACCATAAGCCTATGCCATCTGTATAGGTTGCCCTGCACTACAGATACACCCAACCCCCAACCAGAACATTGTAATCAGTTTCACATTCATAATCTCATCAGAATTTAGTGCTCATAGGGCCTGGATGACATTAACTTTCCTGTAACCCATCCCTGTCCCTGCCCCAAAAGTTGGGTTTTGGCGCTACTACGTAGATCTCTGGGCCAGCAATGATGGGGTTGGGAAGAATAACCAGATGTGATAATTCACTACAAACAGATGAGATTTGCAATAAAATGAAGATGGTTGAAGGTGGGAGGCACTGTGGGTACAAAGGTGAGGAGGCCCAGTCAGAGATTGGGAGGGAGCTGTCTGGGTCCTCACATGTCACTCACATAGAAACATGCACAACCTACAACTACCTTGATTAGATAATGTCTGTACAGTGCTTTAAAGACACAAAGTGCTAGATGAATCGAATGAATCATTACTATTAAGTATCAGCATAAAATACACTATTAGTAGCAAAAATATTTTCGGAAAATTACTTGGGATCTTTCAGCTTTCACAACTTCAAGAAATAGAAGCAAATGTTATGAGACATTAGCACCAGATGGCGGGGTGCTGGAAATAGGGGTCCTGGGGATGCGGCAGCATCTCCTGGCTTGAAGTGGTTTCTATCATATACAGGGTTGACAGTTTTGTTCAATAGCTTTTGGCACCCCCACTATGAAAATTGTTCCAATGCCACTGCCAGCTGGTCAGAAAAAGTAATGGGAAAATGGAAAAGGATAAATTACTGCCTCAATAAGTACTCATAGGTATATTTGTAATTGTCTGAAAATACAATTACCGGGTTGTTTTTATTTATATAAATTCTTCTACTGTTAACTGGTTTTAAGATTGCATCAGTAAAGTCTACTCCATAACCTTCTTTGACTTTTGTCTTCAAACATTATAATGTACAATGTTCTGCTGTCAGGCATTCATGCTACAGTAACTTTAGACAATTCCTTTAGGGCTATGATATTCTATTTAAATACTTAGCAGCTATTACCTTTAAGAAAAGTCATCTAACCAATACGAAAACAGTAGCTGGAACAGTGTGAGCACAGACACATAGCCTGTATTTTATTTTCAGTAGTTGGTGAGCTCCAAGCATCTCTTTGAGGACATTATTATTTCACTTACATTCTCAGACAGCCTCTTTGTCCCATTTCATACAAAGAAAAGACTCTGATTCACAGGATGAGTTACCAGGAGGAAGTGTTGATATTTATTCCAAGTGTAAAAAATATTTAATACCAAAAAATATCATAAGAAAGAAGACCTTTCGAAATAATTTACTTCTTCAAAGAGATGTTCCCCAAATTACGTGTTGTAATTTTAATATGGTTTGCTGAACCAGTTAACACGTTAACTTAAAACTATAACTTGCCTCGACTACAATATGATTTTAACAAGTTAAACAACAAGCTAAAAATGTTTTAACAACTTAAGAAACGTTAAAGATACACCTTTCTCTAGTGAAGAGAAGGCCTTAGTGTGGTTCACACAATGCAGAGTACAGCCAAAGAAATGCAAAGCATACTCAACATAGACTTAGGCTCCCACAAGTCTTCCAGGAAAATCCATCTAATGACTGTTTCAATGGTGCTACATTTTGCCATCTTTATCTACTGAATGTAACATTGCCTGTTCTTGTAATCACCGATTTGCCAAACCCTTCACCTTACTTATATCTTTTTAGTACAGATACTTCTTCAACCTCCTATTTAGTGGCTCTCATTACTGCTCTCTTCCACAAACCTATATTTTGCCCATATAAATAATGATATTTCACTTTATTTATATAGTAGGCGGATGGGATTTTCAGAAGTATTAAGCGTCAACCTACCTTCTCTCATTGAAGCAAATGGGAACAGAGTTAGGCTAACCACAGAGTACTTTTGAAAAGCACACCCTTGATGTTTGATAATCTAACAATTTCCCCACAAAATCCACAGGGGCATTGCTCAATGTATTAAAAGCCATTATAATACAACACAGATCCATTTCAAATTCAAATAAAAATAAATCAGCTCTGGTGGAATGGAAATAACTTCAATGGCTGGAAGTTGAAGCTAGGCAAATTCAGACTGGAAATAAGGTGTACATTTTTAACAGTGGGGGTAGTTAACCATTGGAATGATTTACTAAGAATCAGTATGGATTCTCCATCACTAACACTAATTTTTAAATCAAGATTGGCATTTTTTTTTAAAAGATATACTTTAGTTTAAAATGAATTATTTTGGGGGAGTTCTTTGCCCTGTGTTATATAGAAGGTCAGACTAGATAATCACAGTGGTCCCTTCTGACTTTGGAATCTATGAATCTACACAATCAACTTAAATTCAAATAAAAATAAAACAGATGTTGATGGGTCTGATCCAGAAGAAGAAGGAAAAGATTACTGTTACGATGCTAAATGTCCCTAGCACCTATATCTATTTTTTATTTACAGATTATTTCTTAAGGCAATATTACAGTCACAGGTTTGTGGCTTGAGACATTTGTTTTCAGTGTGCATTTCACATAATTCTCTTGTGCCTTCAGCCCCCCTTTTTCCACTTACCAGCTGGCTGCTGGAGGCAAATACTGAGTTTGACTTCAAACTCAAGTTTCCCTACTAGCTGAACACCACCCTATCATTATATCCTCAGGCTTTTCACTACAAGTTGCTCTCCCTATCCAGGATCAAATATACATGTCAGTGCATAACCTTGTTGATTCAGAAAAAAAGCAACTGAATTGACACTATAAAAATCTTGATTATTTTTTAAAAAAATGATTGCAGGGGAAGTTTTGTATTTTAATAAATGAACCCTAAGCATACCTTCTCTCGCAGAATCATACATGGCTTCAGTTTCAGGACACTGTTAAGGTGCAATTTTCAAAAGTGCTCCCATTGTCTTCAGCAGAAGCAGAATTAGGCCAAAACAGTGCCCTGGAGCGGCCCTCATGGCACTCAATATATGACCCTGCCGACCCGACCCCCCTCAGTTCCTTCTTGCTGGCATGACAAAGTTCCTGATCTACCTGGGTGGGCCTTGTCCTTATTGGAGGATTTGCTCACCTTGGAGCTTCACGGCAGCCCTCAGCTTGGCCGTTTTTCTGAATTCACAGTCCAGGTTGACTCCTCCTGTGTCTGACCAGGAGTTGGGAGGATTTGGGGGGAACCCAGGCCCACCCTCTACTCCGGGTTCCAGCCCAGGGCCCTGTGGAATGCAGCTATCTAGAGTGCCTCCTGGAACAGCTGCGCGACAACTACAACTCCTTGGGCTACTTCCCCATGTTCTCCTCCCAACACCTTCTTTATCCTCACCATAGGACCTTCCTCCTGGTGTCTGATAATGCTTGTACACCTCAGTCCTCCAACAGTCCACGTTCTCACTCTCAGCTCCTAGTGCCTCTTGCTCCCAGCTCCTCACACGCACACCACAAACTGAAATGAGCTCCTTTTTAAAACCCAGGTGCCCTGATTAGCCTGCCTTAATTGATTCTAGCAGCTTCTTGACTGGCTGCAGGTGTTCTAATCAGCCTGTCTTAATTGTCTCCAGAAGGTTCCTGATTGTTCTGGAACCTTCCCTGTTACCTTACCCAGGGTAAAGGGACCTACTTAGCCTGGGTCTAATATATCTGCCTTCTATTACTCTCCTATAGCCATCTGGCCTGACCCTGTCACACCGGCTACTCTGACAGAGGGAAAGAAGGATGGGTATTGGAATGGACATGAACAACACCTCTCGAAGAACAACAGTTATAAGAAGGTGAATAACTGTCTTTTCTTCTTTGAGTATTTGTTCACATTAATTCCAATCAGTTGACTCCCCAGCTCTCCCATGGGGGTGGGGTCAGAGTTACATAAGAACAGCCATACTCGGTCAGATCAAAGGTCCATCAAGCCCAGTATCTTGTCCTCTGATAGTGGCCAATGGCAGGTGCCCCAAAGGGAATGGACAGACAGGTTATCATCAAGTGATCCATGCCCTGTCACCCACTCCCAGAGGCTAGGGACACCAGAGGCTAGGGACACCATTCCTGCCCATCCTGGCAAATAGCCATTGGGAATCACTGACTGGAGCACCGCTTTACCGAGAGCTGTGTCATCTCTAGCATGCTGGGTGATGGCCCAGGGGGTAGCAAACATGTGCACAGAGGACCAGGTCGCCACTCTGCAGATCTCCTGGATGGGAACCTGGGCCAGGAAAGCGGTGGATGAGGTTTTAGCTCTTGTCGAGTGGGCCATAATAGCTGGGGCGTTGGTGAGGTCATAGCAGGTACAGATGCAGTCCATAATCCAGGAAGGGATACATTGTGAGGAGACTGGAAGCCCTTTCATCCAGTCCTCCACTGCTACAAAGAGCTGGTTTGACTAACTGAAAGGCTTTGTGTGCTCAGTGTAGAATGCTAGCACTCTCCTCACATCTAGTGAGTGAAACCTCTGCTCCTGTACATTGGCATGTGGCTTGGGATAGAAGACTGGTAGAAAAATGTCCTGGCTGAGGTGGAATTGGGATACCACCTTGGGCAGGAAAGCTGAGTGCGGTCTGAGTTGTACCTTATCCTTGTGGAAGACTCTGTGTGGGGGGGGGGCTTGGAGGTTAGTGCTTTTAACTCCAACACCCTCCTGGCCAATGGGATGACAAGCAGAAAGGCCACCTTCCATGAGAGATAGAGAAGAGGTCATGTAGCCAGTGGCTCAATTGGGGCTCCCATTAGTCTAGCTAGTACCCCCAAGTCAGTACTGTGGGCGGGACTGTGGATATAGCCATTCCATGCCTTTAAGGAAATGGCCCACCATAGGGCTGGGAAGACTGAACGCCCCAACTCTCCCAGGTGCAACTCTGAGATGGCTATGAGGTGTACCTTGATGGATGATCCAGCCAGGCCTTGCAGCTTCAAGTGCAGTAGATAGTTCAGGATGAATGGTATAGATGCCTGAAGTGGGGATACATGATCGCGATTGCACCAGCATGAGAATCTTTTCTCTTTGGCCAGGTAGGTGGCTCTGGTGGAAGGTTTTCTGCACCCCAGCAGCAGTTCCCTTACCGATTCTGTGCATTTGAACTCCCTTGGGTTTAACCATGAAGCTTCCAGGCTGTGAGATGGAGGAACTGGAGGTTCAGGTGAAGCAGGCGGCCATGGTCCTGTGTAATCAAATCGGGAGGAGCAGCAGCGCGATCAGGGTGCCCACGGACAACTCCAGAAGCGTGGTGTACCAATGTTGGCATGGCCACTTGGGAGCTAGCAGAATTACCTCTGCCTTGTCCCTGCGGATCTTGAGGAGAACCTTGTGGATGAGTGGTATCGGAGGGAAGGCATACAGTAGACAGTTCCCCCCAGTGCATTATGAATGTATCCAAGATAGAGCCTGGCCTGTGCTTTTGGAAGGAGTAAAACATTGGACACTTCCTGTTGCTCCTGGTGGCGAATAGGTCTACCCACCTTTGGAAGATGGAATGTCTGATGTCCAGCTGGATGGACCACTCATGACTGCGGAATAACCTGCTGAGGTGATCCACACGCTCTGTCCCTGTTCCCGGGAGATAGGGTGCCTGCAGGTGAATGGAGTGGGCTATACAAAACTCCCAGAGGTGGAGAGCCTCCTGACAGAGAGGGGAGCCACAACCAGGGATATGCACTTGGTGAACACCCAAGGGCTGTTGATAACCCAGATGGGAGCACTGTGAACTGATAATGTATGCAGTTGACAACGAACCTCAGGAAATGTCTGTGGACCAGGCAAATGGCTATATGAAAGTACACATCTTTCATGTTGAGGGCAGCATACCAGTCCCCTGGATCCAGGGAGGGAATAATTGTGCTTAGGGAGACCATGTGGTACTTCAACTTTACAATGAACTGATTGAGTCCTCGCAGGTCTATAATGGGTCTAAGACTCCCCTTTGCTTGGGGGATTAGGAAATAACAGGAATAGAATCCCTTACTCCTTAGCTCCCGAGGATCCTCCTCCACTGCCCCTTTGGCAAGGAGCGATTGCACCTCCTGGATACGGAGTTGCTCATGAGAGGGGTCCCTGAAGAGGGATGGGGGGGGTGGGAGGGAGGAGAGGAGCAGAATTGGAGAGAATATCCCACCTCTACTGTGCGAAGAACCCAGTGGTCCAATGTTATATGGGACCAAGCACGGTAGAAGTGGGATAGATGGTTCAGAAAGCGGGGGGAAGTATCCGGGATAGTGGCTGGTACGCCGTCCTCGGGCATCCCTTCAAAACCCTAGCTTGGATCCCAACAATGGCTTGCTCAGGCCCTGCCCTTGGCCTGAGGGAGGATTGGAGGGTCTACGCCTGGAATTCCTGCCCCTACGGCGGTATGTTTCCTGCCTTGGGCAAGGCTGATATTGCCTCTGCTGCTGTAGTGGCTGAGGCTTGAAGGGCTTTCTCTGAGTAGCAGGTGTGTGCATCTCCAGAGATTTCATAGTTGCCCTCGAGTCCTTTAGGCTGTGGAACCTCAACTCTGTCTGGTCCGAAAATAGCCCTGCACCCTCAAAGGGAAGGTCCTGCAGGTTCTGCCAAACTTCCGGTGGAAGCCTAGAAGCTTGAAGCCATGCAGTTCTCCTCATGGCCACCTCCGAGGAGATAGTATGTGCCACAGAGTCAGCCGAGTCGAGTGAGGCCTGCAGGGATGACCTGGCCACTGCCTTCCCCTCCTTGACCAGAGCCGAGAACTCACCTTTTGACTCAGTGGGGAGTAACTCCTTATAGTTGGACATGGAGTCCCACAAATTAAAATTATATCTGCTGAGGATAGCTTGCTGTTTAGCTATCCTCAGCTGTAGACCCCCCGTGGCATAAATTTTCCTGCCAAAGAGGTCCATATGTTTGGCCTCTTTGGTCTTGGGAGCCGGCACCTGCTGTCCCTGGTGCTCCTTTTCATTTACCGCTTAGACTACTGGGGAGCAAGGGTGTGGATGGGAGAACAAGAATTCATAACCCTTGGAGGGAACAAAGTATTTCCTTTCCACACCCCTGATGGTGGGAAGAATGGAGACTAGAGTATGCCATAGGGTATTATAATTGTTGCAAATAGTTTTAATGACTGGCAACACCACTCTGGAAGGACCTTCTGGAGCAAAAATGTCCACCACAAGGTCCTCTGACTCGATGACTTCCTCCACCTGTAGGCCCACGTTACGGGCAGTGCAGCAGAGCAGGTCCTGGTGAGCCCTGGGGTCAATGGGCGGAGGACCTGAAGCTGACACTCCTGCCACTGCCTCATCAGGTGAAGATGACGAGGAGGCCAGTGGAGGTGCAGAGTTGTCATGGCCCACTATGTGCCCAGGTTGGTCCTGGGTAGCATTGGTGTCAAGTGGTTCAGCATGATCAGATGTGACCTGGGTTGTGGGTGGGCCGGTTCCGATGTCCCCTCTGTAGTATGAAGGGGCGGTCTGGATAGGGTCACCTCTGTAGTACGAGGGGTGGGTCTATCTGCCGGTGACAGTGCAGGATGATGCCCTGATGTCATGGACCTAGAAACCCTGGATGGGTTACTCTGGGCCTGATGGTAAGCCTGGTGGTCCAAAAGGGCCATTGTGCAGCAGGTGGCCACTGTGGATGCCAGGTTGGCTGAGCGTGTCTCCGGCGCTTATCCGACTTGTGCCTACTGCGCCACGAGTAGCAGGAGTCGGCCTCAGAGTCCAAGGATCCCAAGGGCAATGACCATGGTAGTGCTGACTATCCCTGAGCCAGCGTTTGGTGCCAAGAAGAGGAAGTTGGAGATCAGAGCCACAATGATCATGTAGAGGATTGGTGCCAGCTGTCCCATGAATTAGACTGCTGGCATGAGTCCGGTGCCGGAGAATGGCTCCTGTGTTCCAGTGCCGTATCTCGGTGCCAGCCAATAGGGAGTGACTGCGAACGGTGCCAACCCCTTGGTGCTGGAGACACTGAACATTGCGCTCCCTGTACCAGTGCCGGGAGGTGTTGTGGTGATGTAGACCGTGAACCGTGTGTGAACCATGCCAGTCTGGTGAGGAAGACGGCCTCATCATTGCAGGTTTGCCTCTAGATGCACCCGTCTAGGTGGTACCAGAGGTTTCTCTCTAACAGCAAGGGGCTAAGGCGCAGTACTTTCTATAAGCTCTTTTGCAGCCTTGAAAGTATCTGGGGTGGAGGGGGGTTCCAACTCCTCCACCAAGCACTGCCCAGCCAGAGAGTCACTGAGTGCTGGGCTCAACAGTGCCAACTGGGGCACCGGAGTCGATGGCACAAGGTCTTGCTGTTTGGAAGTTGAATCCTTCCTCTGAGGCAGCAAAGTCTCCCCGGATGGTCTCACTCTCTGAGGCAAGTGCCCTCTGTCAGCCTTCTTATGGTGCTTATGTTGATGGGGATGTTGATGCTTATGGCGGGGATGTTGATGCTTATGGCAGGGATGTTGACTGGTGCCAGGGATCTCCGGTACCGAGGGTCTCTAGCACCAGAGTCCTTCCTCGGTACTGGTTTGTGCACCAATGCCAGTGTGCTCTGCACCAAACTCGGGCCTGGGACTTGGTGATGAGGTGCCACTGGACGGAGTGCAGCTTCCATGAATAGCTGCTTCAAACGGAAGTCGCGTTCTTTCCTAGTCCTGGGCTTGAAAGCCTTAAAGATCTTCCAGCGCTCGGACTGATGCGCCTCCCCAGACACCTCCGACACGAGTCGTGAGGGTCACTATTGGGCAAAGGCTTTAGGCTTTATTGGGCAAGATTTAAATCTTGGGCTTGAGGCCCCAGGCCATGCCCCAAAGCCCAAGGCAGGATGAGAGAGAATGACTCACTCACCAGGACTATCCTAACTACAAAACAAAACAAAAAGAAAATTGTGTAGAACTAAGTAATAGCTAAGGGAATACTTGCAAGCAAGCAAAACGCAATTCCAACATCGCCACGGACGGTAAGAAGGAACTAAAGGAGGGTCATGTCCGGCAGGGTCATATATTGAGCAGAATGCAGGCACCACTCTAGGGGGCTCCCTGGATGATCCGATGGGAGCTCCTAAGGGAAAAAAGTTTCCAACAACCGTGCACGTGGCGCACGCACACTCGATTGGAATCGACGTGAATAAACAGTTGAAGAAGAATCCCACCTTACTGTAAAGATTTTACTGTGAATGAATTACAACTGACAAGACCAGCACTCCAGTGTTCATTTTATTTTACCTAACTAGTCGTTGCTATAGTTTAGTTCTATCTTCTTATTACATCATTGTGGTACAAAGATTTCAGATTTCACCACATTTATATTCGTCTAACAAGATGGCAGGGTATATATAGTTACAATGTTACCACATAAAAGATAATTTTAAAAAGATAATTTAGCACTAATATAATAGAATGTAAAGCTTTTAACATAGAATCATAGAATCATAGAATCATAGAATATCAGGGTTGGAAGGGACCCCAGAAGGTCATCTAGTCCAACCCCCTGCTCAAAGCAGGACCAAGTCCCAGTTAAATCATCCCAGCCAGGGCTTTGTCAAGCCTGACCTTAAAAACCTCTAAGGAAGGAGATTCTACCACCTCCCTAGGTAACGCATTCCAGTGTTTCACCACCCTCTTAGTGAAAAAGTTTTTCCTAATATCCAATCTAAACCTCCCCCATTGCAACTTGAGACCATTACTCCTCGTTCTGTCATCTGCTACCATTGAGAACAGTCTAGAGCCATCCTCTTTGAAACCCCCTTTCAGGTAGTTGAAAGCAGCTATCAAATCCCCCCTCATTCTTCTCTTCTGCAGACTAAACAATCCCAGCTCCCTCAGCCTCTCCTCATAAGTCATGTGCTCTAGACCCCTAATCATTTTCGTTGCCCTTCGTTGCACTCTTTCCAATTTATCCACATCCTTCCTGTAGTGTGGGGCCCAAAACTGGACACAGTACTCCAGATGAGGCCTCACCAGTGTCGAATAGAGGGGAACGATCACGTCCCTCGATCTGCTCGCTATGCCCCTACTTATACATCCCAAAATGCCATTGGCCTTCTTGGCAACAAGGGCACACTGCTGACTCATATCCAGCTTCTCGTCCACTGTCACCCCTAGGTCCTTTTCCGCAGAACTGCTGCCGAGCCATTCGGTCCCTAGTCTGTAGCGGTGCATTGGATTCTTCCATCCTAAGTGCAGGACCCTGCATTTATCCTTATTGAACCTCATTAGATTTCTTTTGGCCCAATCTTCCAATTTGTCTAGGTCCTTCTGTATCCTATCCCTCCCCTCCAGCGTATCTACCACTCCTCCCAGTTTAGTATCATCCGCAAATTTGCTGAGAGTGCAATCCACACCATCCTCCAGATCATTTATGAAGATATTGAACAAAACGGGCCCCAGGACCGACCCCTGGGGCACTCCACTTGACACCGGCTGCCAACTAGACATGGAGCCATTGATCACTACCCGTTGAGCCCGACAATCTAGCCAGCTTTCTACCCACCTTATAGTGCATTCATCCAGCCCATACTTCCTTAACTTGCTGACAAGAATGCTGTGGGAGACCGTGTCAAAAGCTTTGCTAAAGTCAAGAAACAATACATCCACTGCTTTCCCTTCATCCACAGAACCAGTAATCTCATCATAAAAGGCGATTAGATTAGTCAGGCATGACCTTCCCTTGGTGAATCCATGCTGACTGTTCCTGATCACTTTCCTCTCCTCTAAGTGCTTCAGGATTGATTCTTTGAGGACCTGCTCCATGATTTTTCCAGGGACTGAGGTGAGGCTGACCGGCCTGTAGTTCCCAGGATCCTCCTTCTTCCCTTTTTTAAAGATGGGCACTACATTAGCCTTTTTCCAGTCATCCGGGACTTCCCCCGTTCGCCACGAGATTTCAAAGATAATGGCCAAGGGCTCTGCAATCACAGCCGCCAATTCCTTCAGCACTCTCGGATGCAATTCGTCCGGCCCCATGGACTTGTGCACGTCCAGCTTTTCTAAATAGTCCCTAACCACCTCTATCTCTACAGAGGGCTGGCCATCTCTTCCCCGTTTTGTGTTGCCCAGCACAGCAGTCTGGGAGCTGACCTTGTTAGTGAAAACAGAGGCAAAAAAAGCATTGAGTACATTAGCTTTTTCCACATCCTCTGTCACTAGCTTGCCTCCCTCATTCAGTAAGGGGCCCACACTTTCCTTGGCTTTCTTCTTGTTGCCAACATACCTGAAGAAACCCTTCTTGTTACTCTTGACATCTCTTGCTAGCTGCAGCTCCAGGTGCGATTTGGCCCTCCTGATATCTTTCCTACATGCCCGAGCAATATTTTTATACTCTTCCCTGGTCATATGTCCAAGCTTCCACTTCTTGTAAGCTTCTTTTTTATGTTTAAGATCCGCTAGGATTTCACCATTAAGCCAAGCTGGTCGCCTGCCATATTTACTATTCTTTCGACTCATCGGGATGGTTTGTCCCTGTAACCTCAACAGGGATTCCTTGAAATACAGCCAGCTCTCCTGGACTCCCTTCCCTTTCATGTTAGTCCCCCAGGGGATCCTGGCCATCTGTTCCCTGAGGGAGTCAAAGTCATAGTAGACAATACAACAGAATGACACTCTAGGGAAATCTCACTTAGCTTCTCCTTCCTTTCATCCAAATCATTTTCACTTTTTATCAATACACACTGGAGAGCAGCAGGATGAGCAGCAATGTGAAATCTGAAAGGGAACTGCAGTATCTGAGCCTGCTGCTACTAGGGCATTCGATACACTTTTGCTGTTTCAGGGGATTCAGAGGGCCAATTTCAAAACTGGCATAAGCAGGTAAAGCTCCAGTGAAGCCAGTGACAGTGCACCCAGTAGAGAATTTGTCTCATTTGGATGTATATGTACCAGCCACTTGCTATACAGAATTTGCAATTCTTTCATAACAGGACATAGGCCTGGCAAGACAAAAAAACCAACCCCCACCTCTCATCCCAAACAGCAAATGTTAATAAAAATATTCAAGTCTTTTAAAAACTTTCCTGGTGGACTCAAACCAAACTGGATGAGACATATTAGTTGTTGCCTTCTAGTAACAGGATCAGTATGAAATAACAAACAATACCAACATTAAAATTGTCATAATTAGGCCTGAAAGTTAACAAACAGTTAAGATGAATTAAAGCAATTCAGAGCTACTGTTCGTCTGTCAGCCTCAATACTCAGTAAAACAACACTGCATCTGCTCACTTATGGAGTTTGTCTTTGTAAGACAACAGATTACATTACAAACTTATTTTTTGTAAATGAAAACTTAAATTATGAAGAAAAACCACACTAAACATGCAGAAAATCCCCAAACCCATACTTTAACATGGAATTTGCATTGCACGTTTCTAGCATGTTCAGATATATGGCAATGACAAGTTCAAGACCCAGATCACTCTGAAATATCACAGCAAGATACAGTGCATCTTTCCTCAGTTCCAAAGCAGAGATGCTTCCATGGACAGATAACTAAGAAACAAAGAAAAGTCACTCAACTAATGACATGTACCTTACTTTAGTAATGGATGACACTTCAAGTAAATGCAAAGCAGGGCTTTTTTGTATTGTGAATAATCCAGAACTAGGCTGGCTGTTGCTACTTACTTGGAGGACAGCAAAATAAAATATTTTTTAAAAATAGGGAATAAGTGGAATAAAGGAAATATTTTTTCCAACCCATTAGACTTTGCTACAAAAATTTACATACAGGCATGATTTATTACCGAACAACTATAGTTCACAGTTAGTCAGTAGGTGTTCAAACCTTTAATGTGATAATGTTAACAGTGATAATAGTATCAGTGTCAAATAGATCTCACAGGAAAAGATGTAAAAAACAATTTCCAGACTATATTTTTCTTATTTCTTGACTGTTTCAAGTGAGGTGCTGAAGCAGAAGAAAAACAATAATAAAACCCTACAGAAAATATGCTAATTTTCCCCTTAATTTAAAAATGTTTCCAAGAATCATAGAATATTAGAGTTGGAAGAGACCTCAGGAGGTCATTTAGTCCAATCCCCTGCTCAAAACAGGACCAACACCAACTAAATCATCCAAGCCAGGGCTTTGTCAAGCCAGGCCTTAAAAACCTCTAAGGATGGAGATTCCACTACCTCCCTAGGTAACCCATTCCAGTGCTTCACCACCCTCCTACTGAAATAGTGTTTCCTAATATCCAACCTAGACCTTCCCCACTGCAACTTGAGACCATTGCTCCTTGTTCTGTCATCTGCCACCACTGAGAACAGCCGAGCTCCATCCTCTTTGGAACCCCCCTTCAGGTAGTTGAAGGCAGCTATCAAATCCCCCCACCCTTCTCTTCTGCAGACTAAATAACCCCAGTTCCCTCAGGCTCTCCTCACAAATCCCAGCCCCAGCCCCCTAATAATGTGCCCCAGGCCCCTAATAATTTTCGTTGCCCTCTGCTGCTTTCTCTCCAATTTGTCCACATCCCTTCTGTAGTAGGGGGCCCAAACTTGGACACAACACTCCAGGTTTCAGAGTAGCAGCCGTGTTAGTCTGTATCCGCAAAAAGAAAAGGAGTACTTGTGGCACCTTAGAGACTAACAAATTTATTCAAGCATAAGCTTTCATGAGCTATAGCTCACTTCATCGGATGCATTCAGTGGAAAATACAGTGGGGATATTTATATACACAGAGAACATGAAACAATGGGTGTTACCATACACACTATAACGAGAGTGATCAGGTAAGGTGAGCTATTACAGCAGGTGTTGCCTCACCTGTGCTGAATTCAAGGGAATAATTACTTCTCTCGATCTGCTGGCAATGCTCCTACTAATACAGCCCATATACATACTGTTGGCCTTCTTGGCAACAAGGACACACTGCTGACTCATATCCAGCTTCTCATCCACTGTAATCCCCAGGTCCTTTTCTGCAGAACTCCTGCTTAGCCAATCAGTCCCCAGCCTATAGCAGTGTATGGGATTCTTCCCTCCTAAGTGCAGGACTCTGCATTTGTCCTTGTTGAACCTCATCAGATTTCTTTTGGCCCAATCCTCCAATTTGTCTAGGTCAGTGGGTTCCCAAACTTGTTCCGCCACTTGTGCAGGGAAAGCCCCTGCCGGGCCGGGCCGGGCCGGTTTGTTTATCTGCCACGTCCGCAGGTTCAGCCAATCGCGGCTCCCAGTGATTGCGGTTTGCTGCTCCAGGCCAATGGGAGCTGCTGGAAGTGGCGTGGGCCAAGGGACGTACTGGCCGCCACTTCCAGCAGTTCCCATTGGCCTGGAGCAGTGAACCACGGCCGCTGGGAGCTGCGATCGGTTGAACCTGCGGACGCGGCAGGTAAACAAACCGGCCCGGCCCGGCCCGGCAGGGGCTTTCCCTGCACAAGTGGCGGAACAAGTTTGGGAACCACCGGTCTAGGTCACTCTGGACCCTATCCCTACTCTCCAGCGTATCTACCTCTCCCCACAGCTTAGTGTCATCTGCGAACTTGCTGAGGATGCAATTCATCCCATCATCCAGATCATTAATAAAGATGCTGAACAAAACTGGACCCAGGACCAACCGCTAAGGCACTCTGTTTGATACCGGTTGCCACCTAGACATCAAGCCGTTAATCACTACCCGTTGAGCCTGACAATCTAGCCAGCTTTTCATCCACCTTATTTGGTAGTAGAGCTAACAATAAAAATCAAAACATAACTTAGCCAGTTCAATGGTGTACTGTTAACACTAGAAGTGCAGTTTTGATTTAAAACTCTTACTTAATATTAGCTAATCAAGCTAATGGTTCTGTTTCACAAGAAATTTGAAGATGCAAATTAAGCATCTCTTTATACAATAGCTCTGGCATTCAGTCATAACAGATGCCTGTGATGAGGCACAGACTCTTGCAGACATGAATGAAACACTGGTTAGCTTGTATTAATATAATTTACAAATAGTGGCTGAAGATACATTTAGTTGCTGTTGACAGATGCCACATGAAATACCATGTTAACAAATATATTTCAAAGACTTAATCTCTGTCCTGCTACAAATGAGAATAAGTAAAAACTGTCTGGAGAATGGCCTGATGAAGTGTCAGAATGCAAAATGAATAAAACCAGGCATGTGGCCAGAAGGGCTCACCTAAAGGCCTTAGTCTGTATCATTTCCCCCCATTCCTGCAAGGAAGACATCAGGGGTGGCCAGATGTTCCCACTAGTTTCACTGGTTGTTTCAGTGAAATACTTGCCACCTGGTTTGTTGAGGTGAAATTAGTGGATAAAAACACCCAGGCTTCCTCCTTGAATGTTAAATGTGTTGCTTCTGTAGGAGAGTATTTAGACCGAAGATGTTTCACCAAAGTCAGTTGATATGAAATAGCTTGAACTGTCTTGGTATAGGACCTGTTTGTTCTTTTAGACAACTGTTCAATTGTTAAACACCTTTTGAATAGCAGGAACATGCTATATCTGAAGAAATCTAATGATATCTAACATTCAACCATTTAAAGCAAAAGTTTTATATGCTGGTAATGGCTCGCAATTTTTGACTCAAGGTATGTATGCTTACCCTTTACAAAGTGCCCTTTCAATTCTGTAAAGTTTTCCCCCCACATTTCATGTATATTTATGAATATACTATTACTGCCAAATTCCTGGCTTAGCTATCATTGCCATACTTAATACAGATTCAAAAGTCACAGCCCTGGCTAGAAAAAGATGAGTCCTTTTTGTAGAAAACAATTCCCCCCACATATTAAAATGTAGAGCATTATTAATTGTCATATGCCTGTTAAACCAGATTTGTTTTTTTAAAAAATTATATTTATGTGGAAAATGCATTATAGTCCAGAAGACTCGCACAATTGCAGCCCATACTTGTTTAGAGAGAGATTTACTTCCGTTATGAAATTCTAAGGGAATTTAAAACAATGCTGGTAGTATTTGGCATTTTAAAAAAATGTCTGGTAAACTAACAGGAATACTAACATTTTATTAGGATGGAGGGTTGATGGCTCCTGATAACTATAATGTCTGTGACAGTTACTACTGTTATGGTAGCTCTTGGAAATTGCTGTTTAAGTGACTCACGAATAAGGATAAAGAATGACAACTCAAATAGATTTAAACCATAATAAAAATCCCCTTGTGTACCTCCAGTATTTACTTGTGCTTTATAAATTTTAGAAAAAGCTGTCTTCACCGAGAAAGAAAAACGAAGAAATTCACTGAAAAGCTTTTGTATTTAACTAAAGGAATCACTTTTTTAATCACACTCCATTAAAAATGTGACTATTGAAGCCGTTGCAAATCTCTGTTATGTCTGACATGACTCACAACTAGTGAAACAATATGAATGCTGGCCCCTTAGTAATGGTCCCACATAAAGGAAGGATATAAAGAGCTATTATTCTAAAGGATTAAGTAGCTTCCTGTTACATGCCATAATTAGATACTAATATACTAAGCACGGTTCATAAGGATGAAAAATACATATAACCAGTTTAATTTATGTTAGCAGCTTCCATTCTATAAAATCTAGGTTCAAGTCTACACTTAAGTACAGAATTGTATGTGGTTCTGGAATACAGCATCTCTCCTAACCTGTTAAACTATAATAGCACAATATAATCTACAAGAGGACAAATCCTTACCTAGGCAAGTAGTCCCACTGACATCAGTGAGACTACTCAGGGGAGGAAGGTGAACAAGATTGTACCATTCAAGAGACTATTTGATTAGAGCCAAATTTACACATTTAGATCTTTAATGGGTCAAATGAATGGGAGTCAGGTATCTAAATACTTTTAAGAATTTGTCCCTTAGTGCCTGGGTCCAGTGCTCATTCAAGTTAATGGAAAAACTCTCATTTACTTCAATCGGCATTGGCTAAGACCCTTTGAACTTGTCTACATTAGGATAAAAGATACATTTTAAAAATGTGTTACCTAAACCAATTTCCACAACATGTTTTAAAACCCAAGTGCAGACAGGACAATTAACATTTTAGTGGATGTTAGTTCATAAAGGTGAAGCCTTAAAGTAGACCCCAGAGGTCACAATGACCAAGTAGCATGTATTAAAATACAACTCGTCCTGTCTATATCAGACTTTTAAAACATCATCATTCAAACATTTTAGCTACCACATTTGAAACATATACCTTTATCATAGTCTAGACAAGACTGTAGTGTACAGTAACTTAAGCAAAAGCTATTTGACACAGCAAGAGATGCAAGAAGCAGAACATCTGGCATTAAAACATAGTAAATTCTGGAGAACAATGTGAATGAAGTATATATTGCAAGTCATCAATGTTTTGCATATTAGTACCATTAGTTTACAAACGGGTACATCTCCAGAGCATGGATTTTCCCTATGTCATTTATCTATTTAGTCAGCTATAGTGTCTTAACCATCTGCATATGTGGGACATAGATTTTAAAGTAATTATTTTTATAGTATTCTGAGTTGCTATTCCATACAACAGCATATATTTTTCAGCTAAATAGTGGGAGGTTACAAAAGTCATAAAATATACAGGACAATATGTGTTTATTTTAATTTAGCTGTTGGGTAACTAACATGAAATTTCAAACCAGAAGATAGTGTGTAGATTTTTGGCTCACAAAAACACTAACCAGTTGGTTTATAGTTTTAAGCTTCCCTCCTGGTGATAACATCTGCAAAGGACTTCTTGTGTTTTATTTTCTTGTCTTCAGGAACATAAACAGGATAATGTCTATCATGATTGTTATTTGATGAGGTTTAATTTTAGGAGCAATTATTAAGAGTTTTTATTGTTGTTGGTTTAGGTCATCTAATTTTTTTCTGACTTCTTCCCCTCTTTTTACCTGTTCCAGCCATATGACCCATAGTTGGCTTATAATGGAAAAATTATAACGTATACAACACTCATTGAGGTCTAAAAATGGCCTTTTTCATTATAAAACACTCCATCCTATAATCCAAGAACTAGCAAAATACGAAACATAATGGGTTTCTGAAATCATTACAAATAAGGGTACTTTAGGCAGAATTATAATTACAACAGAGATGGGCTTACTTCAAAGACTAACTTTCAAAAGGCAGATTTATGACAATAAAATTAAAGTTGCAGTTAAACCTTCATAGCAAAAGCCTCAACTGAAAACACAAGTTCAGTCTCACATGAATGTTACATTTTGTATGTGCCAAAAGACAAAAGCATTTTTCTTCAACAAGATTTTTGTCATCCCAGAAAGAGCTGTACAGGACTCATCTGGCGTCAAAGTTGTATGAGGTCCCAAACTGCTTCACATTTGCTAGGCGAGGCCTCTTTGAAATGATTCTCTGTAATTATTCAAAAGGTCAGAATGAGACTCAATAACTCAAACCACTGAGAAGAAAAACCATATTTAATCTCAGGGCTGTCATTTTATTTTGGTTTTTTGTTTGAGTGAAGAGTGCTGGGATTTTACTTCCTAAAAGAAAGTTCAATACAATGGCTATAGAGGGTCCTCTGTTGACTCTTGCAAAATTCTAGTCGCCAGTTTGCCTGAAGTGAGCAATTTTTTTTTTGATGGATACATAGCATCATCATCATGTTAAGGATGGGTGGGTAAGTTCTGTTCCTAAGCAGGTACATTTACATGATTATTTTGCAGGCTTTGGCAAGTTTTCTATATGGACTCAGGTCTTCTGTTTTAACAGGTACACTTTTTACAACTGTCTCTAGTCACAGTATTGGAATAAGAAAAAAATAAAATAAAAGTTGACATTTCAGCTTAGTTGTAAATAAGGTAAAAAAGATAAAGCAACACCAAATACTTCTGAAGTTTGATGGTCTCTTAACCAAACCATCCCAGATTTAGCACCTGCAGAGAGCTGTAAATGTGATCTATAATGGTAACAACAGTAGCAGGGATTTCCTGCTGGTGAATTTTTAATCAGAGTTTTTGTGTTTTTTCTTTGAGCATTCATTTAACAAATAACAGAATTAGAGAAATAAAAAACCCCCAAAACCACCACTCAAATCACA
The DNA here is from genome assembly GCF_009764565.3 of Dermochelys coriacea. Taxonomy (NCBI): domain Eukaryota; kingdom Metazoa; phylum Chordata; order Testudines; family Dermochelyidae; genus Dermochelys; species Dermochelys coriacea. The sequence goes on along the minus strand of NC_050074.1, from coordinate 104,312,330 downwards.
GCTAACTTCACATTTAAGGAAAATACTGAGAGACTTTTTACTACTTTTTTTTTTTAAAGCCACTGCACATGGACACTGGAACAATTTTTATAGTGGGGGTGCTGAGAGCCACAGAACCAAACTGTAAACACTGTATATGATGGAAACCTTCAAGCCAGGGGATCCTGCTGCACCCTCAACACCCTTGGTTCCCGCACCTATGCCACTGCAGTGAAATTCCTCTATAGAACGTACACACCACTGCCAAGAAAGTTATGTTTTGCAGATTTCAGATCCTTTTCACCAGTAGGTAAGTGTACACACACACACACACACACACAGAGGTAACTATCAAGAACTCAGCATCCATGTGCCCCCATATATTTACAACACCTCTGATACCTTTCTATAAAATTAGACTAACACAGTGAGTCTGTACAACATTAGTGTTTCATGGATTACTCAGTGGTGGACTGTATAGAGTGATACAGTCTCATGATGCTGACTCTATTCCTTATTTCCAACTCACAAATCACATTAAAAGAGGTTAAATAATTTCCTAAAATGACTTCTCCATGGAGCTCTCACAGGGAGGTTAGGTCATCATGAGCTGGAAAGAAGGCAGTCCATGCTTTTAGGACTGCAATGGCAGAGGGTCAATGAGGCAAACACTCTATTCAATTGTGGCCTATGCTATGGTAATGTTTGAGAACTTCTGCATTAGGAGACACCAAGATCCAGATGGGAAAATGTTGAGTTTTTAATGTTTCCTGCTCTATGGAGTTGAGATTCTATTGCTTTCAAGTTAGTGTTATTATTACATATATTTGTATTGTGATATCCTAGAAGATCGAAGACTCAGTTATGGACCAGAACCCAGTTGTGCTAAATGCTCTACAGACACAGAACAGAAAGATGGTCCCTTGCCTCACATTAACTTATTGTCATCAGAGGGGTAGCCATGTTAGTCTGTATCCACAAAAACAATGAGGAGTCTAGTGACACCTTAAAGACTAACAGATATATTTGGGCATAAGCTTTTGTGGGTAAAAAAACCCCACTTCTTCAGATACATCTTTTTTTTTAACCCACAAAAGCTTATGCCCAAATAAATCTGTTAGAACTTACAATGTACATCACTCTTAGGGTGACCAGATGTCCTGATTTTATAGGCACAGTCCCAATTTTGGGGTCTTTCTCTTATATAGGCTCCTATTACCCCTCACCCCCATCCCGATTTTTCACACTTGCTGTCTGGTCACCCTAATCACTGTGCTTTGTTTCATCATGTGTAAATAAACCCTCCTCTCAGATTTTGTAATGGAGAAGCCTCCTATTACAAAAGAGGATGACTGTGGTCACTAATGGAGGCTTCCATTCTGTATTTTATTATATATTAGAATTCAAGTTCTTTTTAAAAAAAATTCTTCCAAAAGCATCAAGGTAGCACCATCACTTACTGTGAAGTTCAGACCCAAGTTATGTTTACTTAAGTAAATGTACTAAGTTTTCTATTAAACAGTTAATGCCTACCAGTGCACACTCTGATCTACTCTGCAACCACAGCTTTGCAATAAACAGAACGCTATTGTGAAAATCATTGAGCATTGAAACAACATGTGAACATCTGTGCTTGAGATTTTGAAAAAATATCTGTTAAGAATTTGCTGTCATAGAGCACATTTTGGCCAGATTGCAAATCTTTTATCGAAGGGTAAGTGTTGAAGTCTACGTAAGCTAAGGTCCCTTTGTACTTTCTCCCATTTAAAAAAAAAAAAGACATAAAAAGGGTTTAAAAAAAAAGAAAGCTGGTGATGTCAGTTGACAGCTTTGTTATGTGTCACTCCAGATAGTTATGTGGGACTGCAGAATGGGCTGTTACTACTGTTTACTACATCAGCATCTAACTAAATGTCAGCTGTTCGCAATATGATCAGTTATATTACATGCAAAAAAGATTCTCCTTCCCATTTCTTTAGGCGGGTCCCTATATGCAATGTGATTTGTTGAACAATGCAAATGGACACACAACTCATTTTTTGCTCAAGCTACAGCTTAAATCCCTGTTTATATCATAAGATCAACAGAATGCTACCTCCTGGAGAGTCTCCACCTCTCATTGAACTTTCCTGCTTTCTGGACTCTGGTCAGTTTTTCTTTTTCTTCTGGGATTTTCCTCAAAAAAGGAAGATTGGGGGGATTCCTGCATCCACTCCCTCACTGCTGCATTTAAAACAACAGAAAAGAGTCGAGTGAGAAGGAGCTCCTTCCCCGCTTAGAACAGCAGCAATGACAAGCAATAGATAGCCTGTCCAAGCCTCCTCTCAGGTTCTGTGTAGGTACTGAAAGGAGTGGTCTGGTAGGATTTATCATTTGTGCCAGGGTGAGATAAGCCATCTTTTAACACTGCTCCCCTCCTACAGCTCCACAAGACTGAAGGCACTGTGGTCAGGTGGAGGAGTTGAGAAGGAGGGCCTGAAGTGACTGCTGGGTATGTAGGCTTAGGAGAGGCTTGCTGAATATGATGGCTGCTATGCAGCTTTCCCTCTGAACATACATACGCTCCATTCATTTCATTACTCTCTCAACCTTGCACAATACAACACCATCTCCAAACACAAACAGCAGCAAATGTGAACTGCCTCTCTGCTCCCTGTATGCTCTAAAGTGAAACATGAACGTCAGAAGGTGACCCCTAATTATCTCACTACAGTGCCCATTCACCTCAACTGTGTTCCCAACCCTCAGCATTCAAAAAAAATCGCAAGTCAGGCAACCCAAAATAATAAGATTGCCTTTAAAATCCGTTCCATTCTAGGTGTGTGCACACCCATGTGCACAGTCATCAGAGATTTTTGCCTTAGCAGTATCTGTAGGGTCGCTGTAGCACTCTGTGGAGTGCTGTGTTCATACATTGTATATTAGGCACTGCCAAACACTACACCCTCTCAGTTCCTTCTTGCCGGCAACTCCGACAGAGGGGTGGGGGGCAGGTAATGGAATGAACATGAGCAATACATGTCAAAGAACAACAGTTATGAAAAGGAAGGTAACTGTTTTTTTCTTCTTCGAGTGCTTGCTCATGACTATTCCATTCTAGATGACTCAGAAGCAGTATCCTCAGAGGTGGGCTCAGAATTCACAGTCTAGCAGCTTGCAGTACTGCTTTACCAAAGTCAGCATCGTCCCAAGCCTGCTGGGGTAAGTGCGTAATGGATGGATGTGTGGATGGATGACCAGGTGACTGCCCCACAGATGTCCTGGATAGGCATTTGGGCTAGGAAAGTTGCCAAGGAGGCTTGCACCCTGGTTGAATGGGCAGTTATGATCGCTGGAGGTAACACCCTTGTCTGATTGTAACAGCAGTGAATGCAGGCAGTGATTCAAGAAGAACTTCTTTGAGTGGACACTGGACGACCTTTCATCATGTCGGCCACCGCAATGAATAATTGCGTTGACTTGTGGAATGGCTTGGTCCTTTCAATGTAAAAGGCTAGCACCCTCCTGAAGTCTAGGGAATGCAATGAATGGTCCTCCTCTGACTTATGAGGCTTTGGAAAAAAGACAGGTAAGTAAATGTCCTGGCCCATATAAAACTGCAAGACCACCTTAAGCAGGAAAGCCGCAATTGAACCTTGTCTTGGTGGAAGACCATATAGGTTCTGAGGTAAGTGCCCTAATCTTGGAGACCTGGTGGGTGGATGTTATAGCAACTAGGAATGTGACCTTCCAGGACAGGAGGAGGGGAGAGCAGGAAGCCAGGAACTCAAAGGTCGGTCCTGTGAGCCATGACAGCACAAGATTTAGGTCCAATCACGAACAGGGTCCCTGACGTGTGGGTAGAGGCGCTCAAGGCCCTTGAGGAACCTGGCAGCCATGTACTGGGCGAAAAACCACCAATCCTCGAGCGGCAGACAGAAATCCAAAATAGTGGCCAAGTGGACCTTGATAGTTAAAAGGGACAGGCCTTGGAGCTTGAGACACAGAAGATAGTTCAGGATCAACTATAGCAAAGTCCACTCATGCCAGATACCTTTATCTGAGGTCCAACAAGTGAAACACTTCCATTTGGCCAGGTAGGTCGCTTTGGTGGAGGGCTTTCTGCTGCCTCACAGGATCCGCTGGACAGCGGCCGAGCACTCCTGCTCCACTACATTTAACCATGCAGCAGCCATGCCATCAGGTGCAGGGCCGCCAGGTTTGGATGCCACGGGACAGCAGGTCCAACCTGAGCGGTAGCTGTAACGGAGCAGCCACTGAGAGGTACAGCACTATGCCAAACCAGTGCTGGTGAGGCCAACCTGCGCCTTCACCCTGTCTTGCCTGATTTTCATGAGGACTCTGTGAACCAGCAGCACCGGAGGGAAGACGTATAACAGATCCCCTGACCCTGGGATCAAAAAAGCATCTGACAGCATCAACCTCTGTTGATCCTCCAAATTGAGCAGAAAACGTGGCATTTCCTGTTCTGCCTGGACGCAAACAGGTCCACCTGGGGAGTTCCCCACCTCTAGAAGATGAATCTGGCCATTTCCGGATGGAGGGACCATTTGTGGTGAGACAAGAAGGTCCTGCCGAGGTAATCTGCCAAAGAGTTCCTGGCCCCAGGGAGGTGTGCAGTTAAGAGATGGACGCCGTGTTGTACAAAGAAATTCCAGAGCTTGAAGGCTTCCTGGCAAAAGGCAGGGCTTCCTGGTCCTGCCTTGCTTGTTGTTATAGAACAGGGCTTCTCAAACTGGGGGTCGGGACCCCTCAGGGGGTCGTGAGGTTATTATGTGGGGGGTCACGAGCTGTCAGCCTTCAACCAAACCGCTTTGCCTCCCGCATTTATAATGGTGTTAAATATATTAAAAATTGTTTTATTAATTCATAAGGAGTGTTGCACTCATAGGCTTGCTATGTGGAAGGGGTCATCAGTACAAAAGCTTGAGAATCACTGTTATAGAACATAGCCGCTGTATTGTCTGTCAAGACCTAGACCACTCTGCTTTTTACGTGAGGTAGGAAGGCTCAACAGAGCGAACTGCTCTGAGCTCCCTGACGTTGATGTGTAGGGAGTGATCGTGATGCGACCAAAGACCTTGACCAAAGGGTGGCACGGGAGTGTTTAAGGCTGTGGAGCCATGTGTCAATAAGCTCTGAAAAGAGCCCTGCTCCCTCACATGGAAGCTTCTGAATTGTAATCTGTATGTCCTGGGAGAGCCGAGAGGACTGTAACCAGGAGCTGTGCCTCATGACCACCGCAGAGGTGACTACCTTGGCCACCAAGTCGGTAGCGTCCCATGCCATCTGCAGGGCACCTCTCATCACCACTTTGCTCTTGTCCATCAAGGCAGCGAACTCCTGGGCTCGGTCCTGTGGAAGGCCCTTCTTGAACTTGCTGATGGAGTCCCACAGGTTGAAGTTGTACCTGCCTAGTAGGGCCTGATGCTTAGCCACTCGAAATTGCAGGCTGGCTGTCAAATAAATTTTCCTGCCAAAAAAGTCCAGCCTCTTGGCATCTTTATTTTTCAGTGTGCCACTAACCTGTCCCTGCCTGTCCCTTTTGTTGATGGCGGACACAACCAGGGACCCTGCTGGAGGGTGGGTGTACAGGTACTCAAATCCCTTTGCAGGGACATAGTACGTCTCTTCCGCCTTCCTGGAAGTAGGTGGAATGGAAGAGGGGGGTCTGCCACACAGACTTGGCAATTTTAAGGACCTCTGGTTGGACAGGCAATGTGACCTGGGCCATGGTGGAAGACGGTATAACATTAAAGAGGTTGGACTCCTCTGCTAGCTCCTTGACCACAAAGTTCAGGTTGGCAGCCACCCTTTTCAGCAGGACCTGGTTCTCCTTGAAGTATGGGGGGGTTGCTCATTTGCAAGGGACCCACCACAGCTTCGTCCAGCAACAATGAAGGTGACTGCACAGCAGGGGGAGAGACTGCTTCCCCTTGCTCATCTAGTGACAGCTCCTTAGGCGTTGGCACCCCAAATGCCGTGTCAGATCTGACACTGTGCTCTGACTCGAGTGCCAGGGGCAGCTTGTCTGATGCGGCCTGGGAGGAATGGTGGAATAATGGGACCAGCATAAGAGGTCCACTACATGGGTTCCAGTATTGCCACTGAGCGGACCATTGCTCCTGCCACCATGCTGCCGCCGCAGTAGCTGTGCCAGTCTCACGAGCAGGTGGTGATTCACCCCATCACAAACTTCTAGTTGGAGTCAGTACAGCTGGAGTCAATACAGCCAATACTTTATAGGTGAGGGGTTGAACCCCCCTTCAGGCTCAGACCATTGCTCTTCCGGTGACCAGGGCAGAGCCATAGATGCCTGAGTCTGATGACTGACCATCATCGGTGACCAGTAACAAGAAGGCGAGGACCGGTGCCTATCCGAAGAGCGGTACTGGGGAGCCGGAGACTGGTGCCGCAACCAGGAATGATCCCACTCCGGGAAGGATTGATGCCTGGAGACCTCCTAGGAGATGGTGATCTGCACCATGGTGAACTCTGGCAGAAGGGCCGACATTACCATGGTCACGGGGATTGGCGTCATGACTCAGGTGTCCCATGCCTTGCAGGCAGAGACCTTGGCGTCAGGGACCTGGGTCTTCTAATCAGGGACCAAGGCTGCAGTGCCAGGGTCTGAGGCCACGGTGATGGGGACCAGCGCCTGCAGTCCAGGAATCGGGGACACTCTGCTGCTTTAGGGGGCAGTCCCATAACTGGCTTGCCTGTAGATGTCGGGGTCCTGGCCGGGTCAGTCTCCTGGCTTGGCATCTGTGGTGCCGGTCGATCTACTTGCTCTTTGGCCACTGGGCTTGAAACCTCCTTTTTCTGTGGTGCTGGCAGGCACATCGACTTAGATCGCTTCTTAGGCACTGGGGAGGAGGAACGGTGCTGGGCGTGTTCCAGTGGTGTGCTGGGTGCTGACACCAAGGTGCTAAGTGTGGAGTCTGATTGAGACGGCTCCGAGGCAGGACAAAGCACAGCCTCCATGAGGAGGGCCCTCAAGTAGATATCCTGCTTCTTTTGAGTTCAAGGGCGAAAGTTTTTGCAGATCCTGCACTTGTCCTTTCTGTGGGACTCCCTCAAACACTTCAAACAGCTCTTGTGGGGGTTACTAACGGGCACTGGCTGGCTGCATGATGAGCATGGCTTAAAGCCTGGGGAATGGGGCATGTTCCACTCCAAGGCGAAGTCCCATCTAAGGCTCTAACTCCGAAACAACTACTCTAACGCTTAACTTAAAGGTCTAACTCAGTACCTATAAACTAACAACAAAGGAGACAGAACAATAGACTGTAAGAACCGCTAACACTCTTGCGATGCAAGACAAGGCGCTCCAACCAACCATCATGGGTGGTAAGAACGAACGGAGGGGGCATAGGGTCGGCAGCGCCTAATATACCACCACATGAGTGTGGTACTCCAGAGCGCACCACAGCCAGCCCGAGGGATACCGCTAAGGCAAAAATCTTGGACGACTGTGACCGTGGGCACACACACGCACCTAGAATGGATTTGACATGAGCAAGCACTTGAAGAAAAATACATTTTTATTTGCCTGTTGGCTTCTGGGCCTTGGCGGTGCAGTTGGGTCACATTTTCCAATTTTTCTCTACAAACACAAGGGCTAGAAACTTGCTCTAAAAAAGAAAAATAAGTAAATAAATTTGATATTCCCAGGGAGATTTACGGTCACACACCAAACTTAATGAGACTCTCAATTAACTCATGAGAGTTAGCAACACTGCCTCACTGAGCAATAAATCCAAAGATAACTCTAAGTGCTGCTAGAAACACTGACTCTCAAACCCTCACAAACTTCTGGTTGGAGTCAATACAGTAACTAGAGTCGACACATATGGGCAGGAGAACTTGTCATTGAATGGTGTTTCAACTTGTCCACTGTGGAAATGCCAGGAAATCTTTGTTCCACTGCCCTCCTACAATGCTGATAACAACATACATTTGTTCTGTTTTCACTTTGGGATATATTTTGGGAAGTGTTTCAATAAACTGAAAGCTATAGAATGATTGTGTAATTAACTAACAACCACATAATTCAGTGCACGCCTGCCGCATAAATTATTGGGACTAGCTGCATAGTTTAAGTCTAATCTATGAGACATTACAGGGGGCTTTGCCTGAATGCAAATCGGTGAATAAATTTCCACTTATACAGATATTCCCCCAGAAAGGGCATTGTGATTATATATGCACAAACTAATCCAGTCTTCATCATGTTTGTTTTATTCTACAAGCCAAACAATTTTGTAAATGTGCACAGGGATCTAGAAAGTTTACCTAGTTGTGAATTTTACTGCCAATTTCATATTGTATGTAAGATAATGGAGAAGCAGTTACTTTTCACTAGTAAGTTAGATGCACAACTCTACATGTAGAATCTGTACTCTTCATCAATGGCCTATTTATCAGATGGCTTATTTATCAGAGGTTGGTGGCAAACCATGAACAAAATTCTGTCACTTATTTACCACTGGTTAATGACAATCCTTTATAGGCAAAATTTCCTCTCAGATTTGCATGATGGATCTTGGCTCTGATATCATGTTCTTCTCTTTCATACTGAACTTGGGAAGAACAGAGCTGAGATCTGTTACATGATCTTAGGAGAGAATTTTACCCATTTTGGGATGCTGTCATTACATGGGCTCTGCGACAGACTCCCAACTCCATAATTCCTGCTGCTGTTGCAGCTCCTTCTGTAACCGGAGAGCATGCTGTTGCTTTGACATTAGGCTTTCAGATCAGCTCACCACACATTTTTTGGATAACTGATCTTTTTCCCTTGAAAAATAAGATTTTATTATACAATCTACCTGAATGCACAAGTCGCTTCCTTTATGTGTCTTTCTTTGATTGCCTATTTGTGTAAAACTACTTTCTGTGTAGTTTTCCCTGCAGCTTAATTACACATTGACATAAAAGCATTCATTTTAAAATATTACTTCGTTTTTGGTCTCCATTTTCAATTTTCATTGAGACCCACCCAAAACCCTGTACCCTTACCTACAGAAAAATTTGTATTTGGACCTGCACAACTTGAAGATCCGTTTATTTTGCTTATTCTGCATCTTATTAAGATATTTGGGGTGAAATCTTGAGTCTATCAACATCAACAGAAAAACTCACACTGACTTTAGTGGGACCAGAATTTTACCACTGAAGGAAGTAATCATTCCTCATGTTTTTATTCATTTGACATGTCTTTCTCAGGCCTATGCTATCAAATATACAGTGTGGAATGCTCACCATTTTAGAAGGTGTAAGTTACAAAAGAACGAATGAGAGGAATCCTACTAAATATTTCAATGTGACATAACAACACTAATGCTAATTTAATGTATTATGATCAGTGTTCCTTGAATGACTGAAAAACAAATTACTACTGATGCTATTTACATGTTACCTGTAAGTATTAGTAGCAGTCCTTTAAACCTGCTCAAACCCTCTTTCTCACTGCAAACTAGATATTAAATATTATAGCTTTAGAATCTGGTGTTGAGACCATAATGTTAACATTGGTGACTAAGGACATAACAAAATTAAAGACCCAGTAAATGTTACCAAAAATGGCTTCAGTCAACACCTAAGCTGTACTCCCAAGTGAACAATAAAACAAGTTTGATTAATTGGTTTATTTTATAATTATATAGTAAAAAATGAGAAAGTAAGTGATTTTTCAGTAATAGTGTGCTGTGACATTTTTGTATTTTTATGTCTGATTTTGTCAGCAAAAAAAAAAATGGGGCAGGGGCGGGGAGAATAATAGTCTGGAAAGGTTGAGAACCACTAGAGGACCACTGAGGAGCTCCGATCTGAGCTTGCATCTTACTTGTGGCCAAGTAAAGAATTAATAAATACACGGATCAATCTATGATATTTTTTAGGTTTAAATTTTAGGTTACTCATTCAAGATCAACATGAATCTCAAATGTTCATGGCTGATATGAAAATACAATTACCCTTCTCTTCTCACCATCACCCCATTTGTTTTGTGGTGGTTTTTTTGTTTTTTTGTTAGAAAAATGAGTTAGATTTAAACACTACATTATATTGTATATTTTGGATATTGCATGTCCTTCCATCAAGGACTAGGTGAAGATTTGATCTCTCCTTTACTTAAAAATTCTAGGTGCATTGACTAGAACATGTAATTTGATCTGAACCTGGAAATGAAAAAATGAATCTCCTGAATGAGTTTCCTTTGAAACATGTTTCAGAAAATCAAATAAACAATCATTTTAAATATTCCAGTCTCCTATATTCCAAACTCATACTACTGAAATGAAAAAGGCTGCTCAAGAACTTTTAGGGCTTACCTACAAGGGAGGGTTTTTTTTTCCAGTTATACTGCTATAATTATACTGATATTGTTAAACCACTACAGTTATACCACGACAATTTCCCATGTGGACACACTTATTGTGGTATACAAGAGGCTTTTTTTCGCTTAACTTAAACTGTTCCAAAATGACATAAGCTGGAATGGAAAAAGGCATTCTTATTTGGAAAAAGACTGACCTACAGGTGAGTTATACCGATACAACTATTGCAGTTTAAATTCACATCCTGTGTTATACTAGTATAACTTTCCCATGCAGACAAGTCCTTCAATAGAGAAGAAATTTCTAATAGGACAAAGACTTAGATGACACATTACCACATCACTGTTAGCATAAATAGTTCTTATGATTCTTCCAAGAAGAAAGAAAACATGCACACCTGACCGAATAAAGTTTAATGAATCATACAGGCTTCAGAAACTATAACAATTAAAGGGGGCAATTCAGGTTGGCTGGATTAAATTATGCAGTATGAATATACTTTGACACTTTCTTTACAGCTTTGACACATAAAAAGTTTAAGTGACAAGAGCCTGCTTGAATAATTTTACATTTCCTGCAGAGTTTCAACATAAAACACTTACTATTCTTAGAAACATGAATTACTACTAGTGTGAGGGAAATGGGCTTATCTGAGTAAAACCTAGTCTATACATCTCAATTTTCTTGAAACTCTTAATTTTTCCTTAGCTTATGTAAGATTTATATTAATAGAGTCTAAGACAGAACATTTGCTAGGAGATGACCCTTCACCCAGTCAGGCTATGAACATTTAGATCCCCAATTCTTTGCCAGTAAAAGGCCCAAAATATTTTAAGAAATGCAGAAAATGAAATATGGATGAGTGGAAGTATAATGAAGTATTAATAATAGATTTATTAGGGAAATTGATCACAACCAGAATGTGTAGCGGCCTAGAGAAACTTCACACATCTGCACCCGTTAGCCTCTATCACAGAGGAGGGGTCTGAAACTGCACCCACAGAGTCATCTTCTGTTAATCCCATGCTCTCCATATTTGTGAAGTACATCTGGTTACAGAAATGCCCAGAAGAGATGGGACTGTCCAGACTGACCAAAGTTCAAGTGTGCCTGCCTTCAATCTGGATTTGACCATATTATTGGGATCAGGATCATCTGATTTGCTCAGAACGATCTCAAGGGAGGTATCATTGGGTGGAGCAAGCTAGAATTGCAATCTTAAAGAGACAGGGAAATGCAGAAAGTGGTGTGATCCTCCGAGGCCACCACAACACCAAGAAGGGCTGCTATCCCCCACCTGTCCCCAGGAGGGACGAGACCAAGACTCTACAGGCTATCCCAGCTTGACCAGCCACGTGCCAAGAGGATGCCTGTTGACCAGCATAAAGTACAAACAATAGATGAGATCACTTGGTTCCCTGAACTGTAGTCCTCACTCTGATGTTCCAAAGACTCACAAGCTCCAGAGTTAACAGTTTCCTCTTAAAATAACTTCTTCTCTTTTTCCTATCTTATGGCTTGGCTGGAGTGTCTGTCACTCACAATTTTTTCTCTAACTCTTTTTAAGGGGTGTGAGTGAGAGAGAAATAAATTGAACAGGCACATCCATATTCTAAATAAATCCTATCTTAAATTACTCTTACCCTAGGTTGCAAAAATGTGAGTGAAGAAATCACTCTGCTCTCACAAGGGAAATTATGGGTTCTTAATCATTCTGTATTATAGCAGACATAAATTAATCGGAGAAAGTCAATTGTGGACATCATCTAGTAAACAGCAACCTTGAAGGACTCTAGATACTGCTAACAAGGACTGAGAAGTAAACTAAGTCTCCTTAGGTTTCCAGGATAGAATGTGTCATGTTAACTTCATGATTTAAATCTTGATTGTGTTCAGCCAATAATTTGGTCAATTGTTGATTACATTTCACAGTATTTCCCACTCATTGATTTATTAATTCAATTCTAATACTGATTTGATAACTCTGTTGTTTAATCCTTAATTAGCTACTAAAAATTATAATAGTTTGAGCATGAAGTCTAATGGATTTTAAGTAGGGCTATCGATTAGTCACAATTAACTCATTAACACAACAAAATGATTCGTGATTAAAAAATAATTGCGATTAATCACAGTTTTAATTGCATGGTTAAACAAGAGACTACCAATTGAAAGTTATTAAATATTTTGGATGTTTTTCTACATTTACAATTATATCTTACATTCTGTGCTGTAATTGAAATCAAAGTGTATATTTTGATTACAAATATTTGCACTGTAAAAATGATAAACAGAAGAAATAGTATTTTTCAATTCACCTCGTACAAGTACTGTAGTGCAATCTCTTTGTTCTGAAAGAACAACTTACAAATGTAGATTTTTTTTATTGCACAATTGCACTCAAAAACAAAACAATGTAAAACTTCAGAGGCCACAACTCCACTCAGTCTTACTTCTTGTTCAGACAATCACTAAGATAAACAAGTTTGTTTACATGTTCAACGAAATAACGCTGCCCTCTTCTTATTTACAATATCACCAGAAAGAGAAAACAAGCATTTGCATGGCTCTTTCATAGCCAATACTGCAAGGTATTTATGTTCCAGATATGCTAAACATTCGTATGCCTTTTCATGCTTCAGCTACCTTTCCAGAGGACATGCGCCCATGCTGATGACACTCATTAAAAAAAAATGCATTAATTAAATTTGTGACTGAACTCCTTGGGGAGAATTGTATATGTCCCCTTTCTGTTTTACCTGAATTCTGCTATATATTTCATGTTACGGCAGTCTCAGTTAATGACCCAGCATATGTTGTTTGTTTTAAGAACACTTTCACTGCAGATTTGACAAAACTCAAAGAAGGTACCAATGTGAGATCTGTAAAGATACCTATAGCACTCGACCCAAGATTTAAAAATCTGAAGTGCCTTCCAAAATCTGAGAGGGACGAGGTAGAGAGCATGCTTTCAGAAGTCTTAAAAAAGCAAAACTCCAATGCGGAAACTACAGAACTCGAACCACCAAAAAAAACCCCAAACAAACAAAAAATCAACCTTCTGCTGGTGGCATCTGACTCAGATAATGAAAATGAACATGTATCGGTCCGCACTGCTTTGGATGGTTTTTGAGCAGAACCTGGCATCAACATGGATGCATCCCTGGAATGGTAGTTGAAGCATGCACATCTGGCAGATAAATATCTTGTGATGCCAGATACAACAGTGCCATGAGAACGCCTGTTTTTACTTTCAGGGGACATTGTAAACAAGAAGAGCACCACATTATCTCCTGCAAATATAAACAAACTTGGCTGAACAAAAAGTAGGACTGAGTGGACTTGCAAGCTCTAAAATTTTACATTGTTTTATTTTTGAATGCAGTATTTTTGTACATAATTCTATATTTGTAAGTTCAACTTTCATGGTAAAGAGATTGCATTACAGTACTTGTATTAGGTGAATTGAAAAATACGATTTCTTTTGTCTTTTTACAGTGTAAACACTTGTAATAAGATAAGTATAAAGTGAGCACTGTACACTTTGTATTCTGTGTTGTACTTGAAATCAATATATTTGAAAGTGTAGAAAAATCCAAAAATATTTAAATAAATGGTATTCTATTATTAACAGTGTAATCAATCGTGCGATTCATCACAATTAATTTTTTTAATCGCTTGACAGCCCTAATTTTAAGTTTGCCTTTTTATTGATTTGTAATAAAATCTATAAAAAATAACTAATTTTCTTTAGTATTACAAAGAAATTACAATTTCTTTCATAATTGCAACCAGGGTCACACTACTATGCCTGAAGACAAAGGTCATTAAAGTAAAGTATTTCAGAGATACTTAGCTCTGTTCCTAAATTAACATCTATGTGTCTCACAGTAGGGATGGGTGAAGAGATGTGAATGAAATAAGTGCCTTCCCTACTCCAATGAAAATCATCCAAATAACCACCACAAACCAAATCTTCATTTGAGGTTTGATAAATGGCTCCACTTTGCCAACATTTTCGGGTCTCAAAACTGCCTCTGTGCACTTCACTTAAAATCAAGACTTTCAGAGGCGAAAGGTTCCTGTGGTTAGGCTGCTAGCCTAGAACTTAGGAGACCAGAGTTCAAGACCCTGCTACAGATTTCTCATGTGACTTTGAGCAAGTTGTTTAGCCTCTCTGTGCCTCAGTTCAACATCTGTAAAATAGAGATAATCGCCCTGTCCTACCTCACAAGGACATAGTATGGTTACACCCATGAAGACTGAGATGCTCAGTACTACAATAATAGGGGCCGTACAAGTACCACAGACAGATCAGCCTATTGTAGTCTGGGCCATGTCCATTCCAATTTGTTATAATGTTAAGTGACAAGCAGTTGTGGTAGAACAGTCTTTCTGAGGTAGAATGGGGAAGTGAGGGCAAAGAGAGAGCTGCCCCCATTGACCCAAGTGATCACACACACAAGGACAAACTTTTTGCTAGGGGAACTGTACAATGCTTTGTTTTCTCTTCATATAAATGATTTTTTAAGGTCTGCTAATGCTTATACTGGAGTTTATAACCCATTCTACATCTGCTGTATCAGCTGCATCCTGCCAATAGCTGGAAAAGGCTGACACACAATGTACCATACCGTACATAGAAAGTGTTCTCAGCAACAGAGAGAATCCAGAAAATAATCTTACAAAGCAAGTTCCATACCCCTGCACACAATTTAATTTGATTCCTGGACGTCTCAATATTGAATTTATACAACCATGTCTTCAAATTCATCCACTTTGCCCATTTAAGCTCCAGACCAGCGAGTGACAGGTTCCCCCCAGGCATGCCATCTGAAATTGGGGTAACACTGAGCTCTCTGACTCATCAGCCTGGGCTCCCTCTCACACTGTAATGCTATGACAAGCTGCAAAGCTCTCCAAGCTTACATTTTCACCAGCATTCACACAGATAGGGACACAGTACCCAGCTGCAGTTACATGCAGGCTCTCTAACCACCAACCCCCCAACCTGGAACCCCAGAACCGTCCTGCCCTGGTCAAATCTGGCCAGTATATGGGTTTATTACCCAGCCTGCCTCTCCCTCAGTGTGAAGAGGACCAAAACACTTGTGGTAACCAAGCTGAGATTTTCCCCACACACCTTAGTCAAACGCACACCCTGGGGTTTGGATTAAAACATAAAATAAGTTTATTAACTACAAAAGATAAATTTTAAGTAATTATAAATTATAGCAAACAGATCAAAGCAGATTACCAAGTAAATAAACAAAAATGCAAATTGAGCTTCACATACTAGATAGGTAAGATATGAATTAACAAATTCTCACCCCAAATGATAAACAGGCTGGCAGATTCTTAAGGCACAAGCTGCCTTTACTTTACAGCTTAGTTTCAGAGTAGCAGCCGTGTTAGTCTGTATTCGCAAAAAGAAAAGGAGTACTTGTGGCACCTTAGAGACTAACAAATTTATTTGAGCATAAGCTTTCGTGAGCTACAGCTCACTTCATCGGATGCATTCAGTGGAAAATACAGTGGGGAGGTTTATATACACACACAGAGAACATGAAACAATGGGTTTTATCATACACACTGTAAGGAGAGTGATCACTTAAGATGAGCCATCACCGGCAGCGGGGGGGGGGGGGAGGAGGAAAACCTTTCATGGTGACAAGCAAGGTAGGCAATTAAGCAGTTAACAAGAACATCTGAGAAACAGTGGGGGTGGGGTGGGGGGGAGAAATAACATGGGGAAATAGTTTTACTTTGTGTAATGACTCATCCACTCCCAGTCTCTATTCAAACCTAAGTTAATTGTATCCAGTTTGCAAATTAATTCCAATTTAGCAGTCTCTCATTGGAGTCTGTTTTTGAAGTTTTTTTGTTGAAGGATAGCCACCCTCAGGTCTGTAATCGAGTGACTGGAGAGATTGAAGTGTTCTCCGACTGGGTTTTTTAATGTTATAATTCTTGATGTCTGATTTGTGTCCATTTATTCTTTTACGTAGAGACTGTCCAGTTTGACCAATGTACATGGTAGAGGGGCATTGCTGGCACATGATGGCATATATCACATTGGTAGATGCGCAGGTGAACGAGCCTCTGATAATGTGGCTGCTGTGATTAGGCCCTATGATGGTATTGATATATGGATATATGGATAGCCCTGAACAGATATGTGGACAGAGTTGGCAACAGGCTTTGTTGCAAGGTGTGTGGTTGCTGGTGAGTATTTGCTTCACGTTGGGGGGCTGTCTGTAAGCAAGGACTGGCCTGTCTCCCAAGATCTGTGAGAGTGATGGGTCGTCCTTCAGGATAGGTTGATGATGATTGATAATGCATTGGAGAGGTTTTAGTTGGGGGCTGAAGGTGATGGCTAGTGGCGTTCTGTTATTTTCTTTGTTGGGCCTGTCCTGTAGTAGGTGATTTCTGGGTACTCTTCTGGCTCTGTCAATCTGTTTCTTCACTTCAGCAGGTGGGTATTGTAGCTGTAAGAATGTATGATAGAGATCTTGTAGGTGTTTGTCTTTGTCTGAGGGGTTGGAGCAAATGCGGTTATATCGTAGAGCTTGGCTGTAGACAATGGATCGTGTGGTATGATCTGGATGAAAGCTAGAGGCATGTAGGTAGGAATAGCGGTCAGTAGGTTTCCGATATAGGGTGGTGTTTATGTGACCATCGCTTATTAGCACCGTAGTGTTCAGGAAGTGGATCTCTTTTGTGGACTGGTCCAGGCTGAGGTTGATGGTGGGATGGAAATTGTTGAAATCATGGTGGAATTCCTCAAGGGCTTCTTTTCCATGGGTCCAGATGATGAAGATGTCATCAATGTAGCGCAAGTAGAGTAGGGGCATTAGGGGACGAGAGCTGAGGAAGCGTTGTTCTAAGTCAGCCATAAAAAAGTTGGCATTCTGTGGGGCCATGCGGGTACCCATCGTAATGCCACTGATTTGAAGGTATACATTGTCCCCAAATGTGAAATAGTTATGGGTGAAGTCAAAGTCACAAAGTTCAGCCACCAGGTTTGCCGTGACATTATCGGGGATACTGTTCCTGATGGCTTGTAGTCCATCTTTGTGCGGAATGTTGGTGTAAAGGGCTTCTACATCCATAGTGGCTAGGATGGTATTTTTAGGAAGATCACCAATGGATTGTAGTTTCCTCAGGAAGTCAGTGGTGTCTCGAAGATAGCTGAGAGTGCTGGTAACGTAGGGCCTGAGGAGGGAGTCTACATAGCCAGACAATCCTGCTGTCAGGGTGCCAATGCCTGAGATGATGGGGCGTCCAGGATTTCCAAGTTTATGGATCTTGGGTAGCAGATAGAATACCCCAGGTCCGTGTTCTAGGGGTGTGCTTATGCTCAAATAAATTTGTTAGTCTCTAAGGTGCCACAAGTACTCCTTTTCTTTTTGCAGCTTGGGTTTCCCAAGTTTTCATACACAGGCTAGAAATCCCTTTAGCCTGGGACCATCACTTCCCACAGTCTTTGTTCCTCAGGTGTTTTCAGGTGTGTTGTGTAGGGAAAGTGAGGTACCATCATGATGTCATTTCCCCCGTTTATATCTTCTTCCCACTTGCTGGAAGGCTCTTTTGCTGTAACCTGGGTCAAACACTTCCCATTGTGTAGCGCTATCTCTGAGAGGTTTCTATTGTACACAGTTCCTGGGGTAATCCTTGTGTTTGTGTGCAATAAGACATTAACTTGTTTGGCCTTTTTACTGTTGTACCTGATAGGCTGCTTGTGGGTGTTTTCTATCTCACAACATGTTTCAGTAACACAAACATAGACAAATTTCATAACTTCACATACAATGACAGCACCTACAATCCAATGAGATATTAATGTGTAGCAGATCAAGACTTTTAGAGTGATACCTCACAAGGCATACTTTATGCACAGCATATCCTAATTATATGACAGTGGTGAATAAAGGGTGCCAGGGTGTCACACAGCGGATGTTCAAAACCTGTAGAGGAGAACGTGGGCTGATTTGACCAGCTATATGCTCTCATGTTCAGATACAAATATTGGTAGGATTCCCCTTTTGTTAACCATATCAAAGAACTGCACAAACTTCAACCCTGACTGAGTCCGTTACCTTTTAATTACGAACACCAAATCAGCTCTTACAGGGACTGTAAAGAGCAGAAGTTGACTGGTTTCACAGTTGAGGGTGGAAAATGGACTCTAAATTGTCTTCTTGTGCACATGGCACCGATGCTGCCACTCTGAAAGCTCTAAAAGATGGTGTCCAACCTATGGCCCGAGAGACATATGACCAATGAGGCTACAAATTGTGACTGGGCAAATAAGAAAATTTATATTTGCTTATGAATTGAAAATTTGTCTCCTGATCTGCACCCTGCAACTCCGACTTGAACTGTTTGACAGAAAAAGGCACTCTTTCATCCTCCAGGAACAACTCTGGCAAAAGAAAGGAGCTCCCGTTCCTTCTCTGCTGCAGCTACATAGCAGCTCCCCACTTATGATGAAGCAGATGGCCAATGAAGACAGAACAGAGTAGCTCTGGCTGGTTCCATTGTCTGCTTCTCTGCCAGGCCGTAAGAGCTCCAAGGAGAGTAGTTTGATTGGCTTTTACCGATCTTAGGGGCAGCCGTACCCAAGTGTGCGTCCACCTCCACCCCTACTCAGCCTACTAGAGAATCCCAGCTAAGGCAGGGGGAGGAGGAGGAGGAGGAGGAGAAGCTGAGAACAAAACTAGTTACAGCTCCTGATCTTCTTCGCTTGTACCAGCTGCCCATGGTAACACTACTCTGGTAGCTAGAGATAGCTGCAGCACTGCATGCGCCAGCCACCTCCTGTCCCTGTCTTTGTCATGCTCCTCTACCCTCCAGCATGCCTCCTGTTCCAGAGGCTGTAGCAAGCCAGATTCACTGCGGGAATGACCAGCAGGGGACTTATAGGAGGTTTCTGCTCCCTTCATCACTGCCAGAATAATGCAAATGCCAGATAATCTGTCCTAATATACTGATTGTGGCTCCTTGATCTTCTAGAAATAATCTGTTTGACCCTTGGGCTTGCATACTATTTCTTCAAAAACTACTGGATGGGATTTTCAGTAGCACACAGTACTGGTCTAAGACTGCTTCCAGTAGAAGCAATGGTAAAACTCTAACTGACTTCAATGGAAGATGAGTTACGTGAGTGCTGAATACTTTGGAAATACTCACCCACCATGTCAGTGATTTCTTTTGGGCCACAGTAAAAGCAGCACATTCTGAATGTTCATAGGTAAGGCTAAGATTTTGTCACGGTTATTTTTAGTAAAAGTCATGGACAGGTCATGGGCAATAAACAAAAATTCACAGAAGCCGTGACCTGTCTATGACTTTTGCTGCTGTGGCTCCATGGTTTCCCCCACCACCATGATGGCTGGGAGCTGTGGGGTTCCCCTTCTGCCCACAGCAGTTGGAAGCTGCAGGATGACTATATTTCCCAAAGAGAAAATGGGACACCCTCAGCCGCTTGCCCGAGACATCCCCCTCCCACCGCACGAGGTTGCCCATCACTGGAATTCTGAGGAGGGCCCCCTCAGGAGTCTGTCACTTGTCGCTGGAACCCTGCCAGGGCCCCGCTGGCTGCCAGCTCCAGAATCCCACAGCCCCAGGGCGGAAGTAGAGATTGTTATGGAGGTCTCTGGAAGTCATGGATTCTGGGACTTCCATGACCTCTGTGACATAAATGTAACCATGTTCATAGGCCAAACTGAGGAATGTCCATTTTACTGCTGCAAACAAGGATCTACTCATGAGGAGATCATTAAACATTAGCATTTCCCTTACAGCACAGGTTTCCTGACTGGCATTTATTTACAGTTTTGGAAGACTTCCAAACTAATGGGTTTATCCTATACCCTGTGACATTCTTACTTCAGCATATTATAACATGTTTCCTCAAAATCAAATAATCAATTATAGTTAGAGAATTTCAGAGGTATTTTATCATGCAATACACTGAGTAATAGAACCTGCCAGGATGACATTATATATGAAGTATCAGCAATTTCAGTTGAATCTCCAAATGGATCAATCCTTAATTCCCTGAAGACAAACCAGATTATAAACACAGAGCATGTTATTCAAACATAGTTCTCTCAGCTCCCTTTACAATCTTGGTCTGTCTAGGTCTAGAATCTTTTTTTTTTTTTTTAAACGAAATGCTACAGCCCTGTCAGCCCCAAACCTGAATGCTTTCTTTATTAATCTGATATTTATTCCCTCTGTAGGCAAATGAAAGGATACACAACTAATGATTCTGACTGGGTACTGAACAGTCAAATTGTCTTTCAAGTCTTCTCAGTTCATGTTATATTTCTATACATGCTCTCTCGTTCAACTTTTCAACAGAGAAGTTTAAAAGCACTAAAATCCAAAACATTTGAGGTTAAGCAACCATGAAAAACTGTTCAATTACAAATAAACTATTACCAAAGGCTATATTTCATTAAACCAAAGCCAAACTCTTCTGCAGATTAGATCCAGGCTTCCAAAGCTTTCAGAGGAACTCTGTTACATTTTGGCCTGCAATATCACCTCATTAACAGGCAATGACATCCAGCTCTATATCTCCTTTCCACAGAATCAGATACTGTGGTTTCTGCGCTCTCAACCTAAAATTCACCACTGTAGAGGGCCAGGTACAAGACCTATGCACAACTTAATGCATCAAGGTAAAGAAATGAATGGGTGCAAAATAGATCAGGCTGTAGTAGTGGGTGGGGACTGTGAGCATGCATCCTATTTAGAGGTGTCAGTCCTGGTCTGCAGTTTTAAGATTAAACCGGGTCCATTACTGTTACTGGAATGTAGCACATAGTAACATTTCCCAACTGTGGTTGGCCTAAAGACTGTTGTCACGGTGAATTAAGCTTTATTAATCTCAAGTCTACATTGCTGTAATATACTTCACTTGGGGCTATCCTTGAAAAACGGCCAGTATATTAAGTAGGGCAAAATATAACAGTGTGTCCCACACTGAGCACACAACACAAATGATCTGTACTTTGTACTGGCTAGCTATTCAAGGTGTTGGTTACAAGCAAAGGCCTTATTAGCTCAAGAACTAGTTATCTGAGAAATTGCCCTCTCTCCCTCTCTCTTCTTGCAGAAGCTAAATCAGCTTTGTTGCTCCAGTTGCCAGTTCTTGGGATCAAATTGCTGTGCCTGCTCATAGGCTATTCTCAGTGGAGACCACATAAAATATAAATCTTAACTGTTGGATCAAGCTTTGGACCCATCTGTGGTCTAACATAATAGACATTATATGATTTTTGGTTTGGAATAGGAGGTTCTTTGTTTGGCATTTTAAGCCGAAAGACTTATATTTTGATTTTTGCTAATGCCTGTTTAGAATGGATGCAAGGCATTCATATGCTTGGCAATGGACGCTGATGTACATTTCAAAGTAACTAGCTGGCAAATCAATATATGAAGGGGCAAACAGGCCTCAGAGTGCTGCTGTTCTCAGATATGGATTAAAAAACTTATAATCTCTTTAAAAGTAGAAATTTCTACTTGTTTCTCCGTGTTTGCCTAAACACCACAAAATGCTGTTGCAAAGCTACACGTTTCTGCTGACGTTGTTCTGATCACTGTGTTGCCAGTGAACTTCATATTGCTCTACAGAAAATCCATGTGTGCCTACAGTTATGCAAAACTATAGCCAGTTATTTGACAATAGACTTAAACGTCTTGTAGCATTACCAAAAAGTCTGCTGTCATGATCAGCCAAATTGGTCACTTATTAAAAACTGAGTAAAAGGAAACTTGACATGTTTGCAAGTTCTGTTTTAAAAAACAAAACTGATTAGGGCTCAAAACATCTAGCCTCAAAACAGTGAGGAAAAGCATAACAGAATATCTAAATTTCATTGGAAATTGACTAAATATGACTAATTATTAAGCAAAAGTATTATGACAGTAAGTGGAATAAGTTGAACAATGAGAGGCCAATTATTTCTGTCAAATAAGGCTGCCGGCAAATGTTATTGACATATTGGCTCACACAGATACATATTCTAGGAAACTGACCCAGTATTTTATATTCACAGATTTTTTTTCCCCTGCAGACATCTTTGTGTTGCTGCATACAAAATCTTGCATAGGCACAAAAAAAGAAAAATTTAACATTATTCTGAAATCCTTGTTTGCTGACTGCAAAAGTACTGATCAGTACTGCAGCTGCCAATCCAAACTCACATACACATTGTTTGTCAGTGTGAGCTTAGTACTTAAATATTATTCTGAAAAGTTAAGTGCAAGACAAACCTCTGGAACAAAATATGAGTAGTTTATAAATTATAGCAGAATTGACTCTCTAACAGACATTTATCTGATTTTACACTAAGGTACTGTGTCAATTTCCATTTAGTAGAAAAAGCCTACTAATTCCTTACTAAAAATGCCTATGGCTGGGATTTTCAAGGAGGCCTAAAGGATTTGTGTGTTTAAATCTCATTGAGCTTCAGTAGGAGTTGGGTACTTAATTCCTTTGGGCTTATTTTAAAATCTCTCCCTCAAACAATTAGGTTCCACTGTTACTAGGAGAAAACATGGTATGTGGCAGTTTCTAGTCCCATTTTATTATACAGCAAAATTTGTTATATAAACCCATGTGATTTCTTTCCTACAAGTTCTTGCTACACCCAAGATGACCTAATAAAAGTATAGCCTCATTGTTTACTCAGTCATCATGCAAAACTCCCAATGACATTAATGAAAGGGCCATAGATTCCAAGATTCAAAGGCCAGAAGGGACCACTGTGATCGTGTAATCTGGCCTCATGTATAAACACAGGCCAGAGAACTTCCCAAAATAATTTTTCAAACAGATCTTTTAGAAGAAACATCCAATCTTGATTTAAAACTTATCCGTGATAGAGAATCCACCCTCACCCTTGGTAAATTGTTCCAATAGTTAATTCTGGATACAAAACTTCCAAAGCCATTTGTATGATCAGGCCCACAGTAACTATAAGCAACTACTGATATCTGTTAAGGTTAAAGTTCATCTGTGTTTACCATAGATAGAGATATTTACATATAGGAACAATAAATCCTGATATTTCACTCAGATTGTGAACTCTTTACTCCCTTACTCCTACATAAGGAACTCCTTGTGAAGAGTTATTCACAAGGGCAGTCCCAGTGATTGCAGTGAAACTACTCATGTGAGTAATGACTCACCGATGGGAATAAAAGGTTCACAGTCTGACACTAAAACACAAAGGTGATGCATTTATTTGGATTTCTAAATTAATGAGATGTGCTGATCAGAATGCTAGGCACTTCTGATAATCTTTTAAAAATGCATCAGATCTGCATAGTCAAAATAAATAGCATCTCTACAACAAACAGTACTGAAAAGCCGTGCAGTACAAAAACAGTCCCCAACCCACACCGCATATACCCCCCATTTTCCCTATACATCACTGCAGAACAATATTCACTTCTTTAGCAGCCCTCTTAAAATGATGAGCTCTGCACCATGAGCATGTTGTGAAGCTTCAGGCTCTTTTGGATCAAGGTTTTGTTATCTATCATTAGATGTTACAAAAGAATTCAGGATATTTTCATCCAAACTTTTCTGGAAATTTCTCCATTACAACCATTCGTTTCTTAAGTGCAAAATGCTTTATTCTAGTGTAGATCATTCTAGTATTTTGAAGAAGAGGTGAACAATGTGGTCCTAAAAATCCCTCTAATGAGCAAATCATGATGCAGAGAACTACATGTGTGATCAAACTGGTAGCAACATGCATTTAGGGAAAACTATTATTCTCTGGCATGCCAGTGAGGATGGCTCTGCTTAACATTTTCCCAGGTCGTAATATGGAGGTCATAATATTGACTCAATACATGCATAGCTGACCTAAGGCATGCATCAGTTCAGCCATTCATGAGCCTGAATGTTCTTCAGAATGGGCCATTTCCCTCTAGCAAATAGCTGCTGGAGGATATTGGCTTGCTTTTGCCTAGGTTTATTTTAACATATATTGGGCCAGAACCTCAGTTAAACGTGTAAATCAGCACAGCTCAATTCAAGTCAATCAAGCTACACTGATTAACACCAACTAAGGATCTGGCCTGGAGTCAGCATCCTTCTCACATTTTATCAGCTTTGCCTAAATTAAGGTTCTGTTGGTAAATCCTTTCTGTGTCTATGAAGAACAAGCAAAACCCTACAAAGTGCTATTTAGTGTCAGTCTACAAAGGTAGCATGGTATGGCATGTAAAATATCTGATATACTGTTCCCTCCCCAATGCAGTGTTGCACTGGCATGGCTTAGTATACATTAAGACACAGCAAGAGTAAAAAGATCATATCTTCTAAAGATGGTGCTGGCAGCTGTACATTTGTCAGCTGTATTCGGAATAATAAATAGCGTTCTTCATGGATTACACACAAAAACACCATTTTCAATAATTGATATAAAAACAACAAGCAAAGTCAGGAATGTTAGCCAAGGGTGATAACACAAATATTTTTTTTATTAGCAATACATCAGTTTAATTTTTTCTGGCTAAAACCATTACTGCTTGCATTCTTTCAAGACATCTATCTGAATCTGTATTGTAGTCCCAGATGTTACTCCACCCTCAAGAAGTAAGAGCTTCTTAGAATATAAATTGTCCCTTTCTTCCCTTCAGTATGTCTGTTTTAGATGCTGGAAGCAGGAACACCCCACTTTTACATAAAATCCTGCAGCTGGAAGGTGCCTGCTTGAAGAACTCATCTAACCATGTCAAACCGCAGTTTATGCATGTTAAAAATGCATCCCAACTTTTCCTACAAGGGTTACACAAAAATTCAAAGAAACAATGAAGTACTGCAATATGGATCACAGAAAATTAAAGAAATGACCTCTCGTAAAAGATAAAGAAAATGGAGATTTGATATTAAAATCAATTGACTTTGATCTAGTAATATCTCTCTGAAGTATTATTCCATTATCATCACATTCTAAGTCTCTGCTTCTAACAAGATGTGGGCTGCCAGAGCTTCCAACATAACTCACACTTTATATAAGAGAACATCCTTAATTTCAGGCAACTGATGGATGTGAATGGCTCTATAAAATACTCATTGCCTCCACTATCATAAATCTTTAACTTCTTTCAGTATTACATGAAATATACAGCTGAACAATAGACTAAATGCTCTTATTGTACATTACTAAAGGCTTGTCTACACAGAGAAGTTAATTAGGATTAAGATAGAGTGTGAATTTAAAGGAGAGTAACTATGGATCACTACATGCAAGTGAATGAATGACATACACCTGGGACGGATTTAAATGGCAGTCCACAACTTTGATGATTTAACACTGGGAAGGGCATTGTGTGCCCTGCTTTCTCCTACCAGGTATTTAACTGGATCCAGTGCGGTGTTCAGAACTCCAACCATAGAATCAATAATTTGGAGTAGAGCCACAGGGGCTCACCCCCAGGAATCATCTCACTTCTGAATCTTCTTCCCTCAAGAACCAGGACAGGAGAGGTTCCTAAGGGAAGTCCTCATCCTGTGAAGAATTCAGGTCTCTCCTTTTCTAATTGGCAAAATGACCACCAGTGCAATTACAGGGATCATTTGCCTCTGGTAACTGTACTGTTTTTTCCTTATCTGCACTGGACACTGGACACAAGCTGCAACAAGCTAAACAGTTAATTTTCCCAAAGTTAGTCCTTTTAAAATCACAGTATTGTAACCCAGCTGTCTCTTCTGCTGCTGAAAGGAAGGCAAAAAAGCCCACCTCACATTTTGCCAATTTGGTCTAACGGGAAAAATTCCATCCTGATTCAAAACAGGCAATTGGTAAGACAGCCAACATCATAAACAACACAGTACTGACTCCATACCAAGAGGAGGGAGGGTGAGATAGCTGGCCAGAAGAAGAGACTTTTGAACAATAGGGAAAGGGAGACCCCTTGAAGCCAATCAATCAGTTAGCCCACTGTCACATCTCCAGCCAATGGGAAGCCAGCAGGTGCCCTCCTCTCCTAGCAATACACGCTCTCTTGCATTGGCTCCCCCCCACACATGCACACATTTGATGCCATGTCCTTTTCCTTCCCCTACAGTTGATCAAACTTCCTCTCCGATGGTTGTGGAGGCAGGCCATTTCGGGTTAACTCCCTGTGTGGATGTTTTTATTATGGCATAAAAGTATCTTATTCTAAATTAGCTTAATCCACTTCAAAAATGAATTAAATTAATTTGGAATACCGCACTCTTACTCTGGAGCATCCACACAGGCAGTTAATCAGGAATAGGGTATTCCAGAATAACTGCCCATGTAGATAAATCCTTGGGCCTTGATCCCATCATACTCTGCACATGGGCCCATATGGGCACAGAAATCCATCCTTGAACAGCACATGGCAGTACTGGCACCAATATATGTAACTAGATTTTAAGAGTCTCATTAAATTATTTATTGTTGTGTTGGCTTTTAATTTTAAATAGGAATGGACACAAACCAAAACAACAGTTTCAAGTACCCCCAAACTTTAGCAGCATGCTCAAAATCCAAATCTAGATCCAGATACCAGTTTTTCAAATGCCCCGTCTTTTTAACAGGCCAAACCCAACACTTCAGGCTCAAACATAGGCCCAAAACTTTGAGGTATTTAAAATCTAGATCTAAATTTTACAGTCTGAGTCCATCTCTGTTTTTTAGGTATATCAATGTAATGCATCTTAGATTCACCCCTAATAATAATGACCAAAGGCTAAAAGTCATTTGGCTAATAAGTATCCTGAGGAAACATATGGGGGACAGGGCAACGAAAGAAAGGCCATTGAGAGGGGAAACCAGAGGTGGCTGAGAGGAAAAATACTCATTGTCCATCATGGGAATGATCAAGTGAAAATGACTCCCAAACCCAAGAAACTGCCATATTAGGGAAAATCTGCATTTTGGCAGCATTGTAAGACACATTAACTCCCGTTGTTTTGTATCAATTAAATAACAAAATAATGTAAGCTTTAAATTGTAACTTGGCACATGCTCAACAGCACTTGTCAACAGCTCAACTGGATTTGTACCCTATTTGTATGTAACACATACATATTAGATATATTATTTAATTTATATCACAGGTAGGAGACAGTGCATCACTAAATGTTGTACTGTCATATTTGCTTTCAGAAGTAAAAAATTGCTAACACAATGTGATGGCTGATCCCAGAATGGGGAACGGAACAGTGGACAGGCAGAGTGAAGTGGTAGATGTCTGTAGGTTATTAGTGCTAGGTCCTCAAGAATTACATGCAAAGACAGAAGTAAAATATTATGTGAACACTTTGTTCCCTCTCCTTTCTAGAAAAAAGAAAAGGAGTACTTGTGGCACCTTAGAGACTAACAAATTTATTAGAGCATAAGCTTTCGTGAGCTACAGCTCACTTTATCGGATGCATTTGGTGGAAAAAACAGAGGGGAGATTTATATACACACACAGAGAACATGAAACAATGGGTTTATCATACACACTGTAAGGAGAGTGATCACTTAAGATAAGCCATCACCAGCAGCGGGGGGGGGGGGGGGAGAGGAGGAAAACCTTTCATGGTGACAAGCAAGGTAGGCTATTTCCAGCAGTTAACAAGAATATCTGAGGAACAGTGGGGGGTGGGGGTGGGGGGGGAGAAATAACATGGGGAAATAGTTTTACTTTGTGTAATGACACATCCATTCCCAGTCTCTATTCAAGCCTAAGTTAACTGTATCCAGTTTGCAAATTAATTCCAATTCAGCAGTCTCTCCTTGGAGTCTGTTTTTGAAGCTTTTTTGTTGAAGGATAGCCACTCTTAGGTCTGTAATCGAGTGACCAGAGAGATTGAAGTGTTCTCCAACTGGTTTTTGAATGTTATAATTCTTGACGTCTGATTTGTGTCCATTCATTCTTTTACGGAGAGACTGTTCAGTTTGGCCAATGTACATGGCAGAGGGGCATTGCTGGCACATGATGGCATATATCACATTGGTAGATGTGCAGGTGAACGAGCCTCTGATAGTGTAGCTGATGTGATTAGGCCCTATGATGGTATCCCCTGAATAGATATGTGGATAGAGTTGGCAACGGGCTTTGTTGCAAGGATAGGTTCCTGGGTTAGTGGTTCTGTTGTGTGGTATGTGGCTGCTGGTGAGTATTTGCAAATACTTATGCTCTAATAAATGTGTTAGTCTCTAAGGTGCCACAAGTACTCCTTTTCTTTTTGCGAATACAGACTAACATGGCTGCTACTCTGAAACCTCTCTTTTCTAGGTATCTTAAAAATCTAAAGTTATGTGGCATGCTTATGGTACAGAAGGAATCCTTTGTATCATTATATTATTTTCCTCAGACAGAGACTCATGCAAGCATAAGCAAAATCCACCTCATCTTTCTGAAAAATTTCCCTGCCTATTTCCTAATTCCACTTCTCTACCAGTTGCCAACTGTATTGCCACCACTGAACTACTTATCCTGGTGGAATTTGCAGTGTTCCTGGAGAAAATTAAACAAAACCTAATGAAACAGGATCTGCCAGTCAGATCAAATCATTTGATGCAGATTCATTTGATTCAGAATCGAAATATTTAGGTTTTCAGCTGAAATATTTTGGATTTCAATTTTTCATCAAAAAATTAAAGTTTTCTGTGGGAATGCAAAAAACAATAGAAAACCAAAAAACACATTTATGGCCAGTTCTATTAAACCCCCTCTTTCATACACTGGTCAAGGGAGGTAACGGAATGAAATCCCATCTGAGTGAGAATTCAGTACAAGCTGCCCAATATTCTGCCAGGAAGTTAACAGATGTTGCTGGGAGAATGAAGAGAGAAAGTGAAAGAGAGCAAAAGATGTACATGCATGGAAAAGGGAGAAGGGGCAAGAAAATCAAATGCAAATGGAATTTAGACTTTGCTGTTTTCTAAGGTACTCTGATACCATGACTATAAGTACAGAATAAATGCAGAAATTAGATCAGTGTGTTTCAGATAGTTGGATGGATTGGGTTAGATGGACAAAACATATTCAATTAGAAAATAGAAAAATGCTAGTAACTGAAAGAGTTCACTGTTGTCACTGTGCTGTCATCTAACTATATATTAATGATGTAAAAAATGCTAAATCAAGACTGAGCTAAAACAAAAGATTTTGTATAACAATTCAGATTTCATAGTAAGTTGCCAAGTCTCCAAGAGTCTATCATAATTTTGGCAGATTCCTCACTAACGCATAGTCTTAAAGATTCAGTATTTAAAATCACTTGTTCCTAAGGTGAAAAAGTCTGATTACTGAGGTCAGACTATCAATTTCTGAAATGAAGCCAGCTCAAAATGTATTGTAACATTGCAGCTAGGTCACAGACATAAAAAAATAAATGGAAGCATGATGCACTCTGAATTTAAATGAAATATCAAGCAACCACTACGTAGCTATTTATGCTATCAAGAATTCGAGTGACAGTTCAAACTAAACAGTAGATAATCTCATTTCCTATAGATACAGAGACTGCTTCTCCAGAATGACTATATGTGGAATTCCCATGGCCTGCATCGAATATCATTATCTTGCAAATGGTATTTTGAATTGTAAACAGGTTTTATTTATTGTGGCTGGTATTTGCAAAGGCATTTACAGGAGTCAAGCTCCCAGTTGAATGTCAATGTTATTTGGGCACCTAAAGCCCTTCATGCCTTTTAAAAACCCTAGCTTCAATGCTTGCTTTGAAATCTCCCCACAGTTAACAAAATTGGGAATGAAAGTCAACATAATAGATTAATACATGTAATGAGTGTGTGTGTGTGTGTGTGTACGTGCAGTGAAGTACTTTGGGTCACGATCACATAAAAAGGAGTAGGCTCTATGAGTTCACTGCTATTTTACAAGGGAATGCATAACCATTATAGATGAGTCATTTCTTGGAAATAAACAAACAGTTTATTGTCAAAAGAAGAAGAGAGCTCTGTGGAAGAAATGAATAATATTAAGAGATTCTTCAGATACAGTGGAATGGAAGCAAAATAAAACCAGATTCACTTCCCTGAACAACAACATCTAGATTGTGATGAATAAACAGCTGGTGAAGAATTAATGAAAACTTAGGTAATGTGACAGTGTGCACCTCTTTCAGATATATTAGGGAGATTTTTTTTCTCCCCACCCCAAAAAGGAGCTTCTCTCAACTGCCTATGGAAGCCTTCATTTCAGAATCAGAATGGTGACAGTGCTCATATGTATTTAGGACACCGCCACTCAAAATACCTTTGAGAGTGTAAATACAGCAATCAATTTTAGAATTAATCTTTTACACAGATGATAGAGGTATCACATGGAGTGGCCGTGTCCTAGCAACAACAAACTCTTGCTAAGCTGGAGCAAACGAATAAAATCAGTCAAATTGAGACACAGTTAAGATTAAATGTCATAACTGACAGGATATGAAAAATAATAAGCTTTTGTTTTTTGTTTTTGTTTTAAAAAATCATCCCAGCAAATGCTACTTTTTGCAATGATTAATACACTGGCACTGATAATATATGGAAGTCAGGATAGACTTTTGTTAAAATACATTTTAATGTGTTTCAAACCATATTTACTCTGCGTTAAATTCCCGTAAGATGCAATATCACCATATTTTCTATAAGAATCTATCCACAGAGGGAAGTATTAGTAAGCCGTGAGAACAGTGTCACTTGGAGTCCGGTCTCCTGGGTTCTGTTCCTGGTTCTGCCCCATTTTGCTCAATAATGCTGGACAAGTCACTTCCCCTTTGTCTCTCTTTGTCCATCTTAAAGTAGGTATAAAACTTACCTGCCTCATAAGGATGCAGTGAAGCTTAAATACTGCAACTAAAATGTTTACAGCACATTTTGTAATTTTTTCTTAGAGAAAAAAATGTATAGTGTTTAAGAGGGACGAAGGAAAAGATTTTCAAAAGCCACAAATGAGAGTTTAGGTGCCCAACTGCCCTTTTTGCATTTGAACATTTTCTCCAAAACTAATGGGTAATATAGAAATTATTTGAAAAACCCACCATGCAGTTTATATCCTTTATATCACGTTTAACCCAACCTATAGAATTCAGTAGCAAACGATGTGTCTTTTATTTCACTTCTGAGATTGTTTTAAAAATGATATAGAAAAGACATTCCTTGTTACATTTTTCAAGAGTTTATATGAAAAATATCCTTTACTTTTCATTTTTTCTTGATACAAGTCTGTTTGGGGTGAATTTTGATGAACAAACAAAATAAAATAAAAATAAAAACATATATTATAAACAACACAGACAAAAGCTGTGGAAATAAACATCAGCTTAAGCCTCCCTACGAGGTTTTACAGGTAATTTGTAGCAGTTCAAATCTATTAGATTGAAAAGCGACAATAAAATATATGAAGGTGAAATCCTGGCTTCACTGAAGTCAATAGGAGTTTTGTCATTGATTTAAATAGGGCCAAAATTTCATTTTGAGTGCCTCCATTTAATATATTCTGATAGAACACTATCTAAATACTTAAGTAGCTCTCATCTAGTTGTACAATGATCACTATTTTTCATTGAAGTCCAGAAAGTGGAGTTCCCACTTTGCTCTGAACATGGGAGGCCAAACTGTGGCTCATGAGCCACATGCGGCTCTTTTACTGTTAAAGTGCAGCTTGCGGAGCCCCCTACAGCACCCCCCATTCTCCATCTACCAGACTGGGCGGAGGGGAGCTCAGGACCTGTGCCTTGCAGTGGGGTGGTGGGGTAGGGGCTTCTGCCCAATGGGGAGGGGGGTCTTGGGGCTTCTGCCACATGGGGCACACCTGCTAGGGCTCAGGGCTTCATCAGGAGTGGGGCTGAAACCCCGGCAGGCCTCTCCCATGGAGCTGAAGCCCTGAGCTCCGGCAGGTGTGCCCCAGCCCTCGAACTCGAAGAAAGTTGTATGTGGCTCGGAGGGTCGATAAGTTTGGCCGCCCCTGGAATATACAGTAAATGTATAGAATACAGTCATTATCCTGTCCAAACTTACCTACTTCTTGAAGTTTGGTTTCATTAATAGTTAAAGCAACAATAGCACATCATAAACCTCAGACTAATCCTTTTTTCCTAGTGCTTGGATGTTCCCAGTGCTTCCTTGCAAAAACTTCTCTCCCCCACAAGACCCTCATTCTCTTTTTTTCTCCTTTACAGCCTGATGAAATTAATATGACACACTTGTCACAATAATGACAGGTTTCAGAGTAGCAGCCGTGTTAGTCTGTATTCGCAAAAAGAAAAGCAGTACTTGTGGCACCTTAGAGACTAACAAATTTATTAGAGCATAAGCTTTCGTGAGCTACAGCTCACTTCATCGGGAATGCATCCGATGAAGTGAGCTGTAGCTCACGAAAGCTTATGCTCTAATAAATTTGTTAGTCTCTAAGGTGCCACAAGTACTGCTTTTCTTTTTGTCACAATAAGTCAGCAGAATTTACTCAGTAGCTTTTTCCAGGGCTCTTGCACTTGTTAATGGAGTGGGTCAACAGGGGAACCTTGCCGCCCTGTTACAAAGACCTACACTCATGTCCTGTTAGAATATACTGTGCTTCTCACACACAAAACCAGACTTGCCTCTTGTCTTATAGGGGCTCTAACAGGCAAACCTACTAGGTTTCATTTAGTTTTTCTGATGTAGGTGCCTACTGCATATCCTCCAATTGTGTTTTTATGTTACCTAGGGTTTGTAAACTAACAGATTCTGTCTCATGGTCATCTCTCTTATTACCAAAAAGAAAAGGAGTACTTGTGGCACCTTAGAGACTAACAAATTTATTAGAGCATAAGCTGTAGCTCACGAAAGCTTATGCTCTAATAAATTTGTTAGTCTCTAAGGTGCCACAAGTACTCCTTTTCTTTTTGCGAATACAGACTAACACGGCTGCTACTCTGAAATCTCTTATTACCATCTATGGTCTTCTTAATGAGTTATGCTTCCACATGACCGAGCATCCTTCCTGTATACCTTGTAGTCAGGAATCATCATTTCAGGTTGATTTAATCTCATCACATGTCTGGGAAATTATGTCAATCTCCTTAGGAAATTATGTCATTTATGTCAATCTCCTCTTCCAAAACTAGGCAGACATTCTTACCTTGTTTTGGTCTGCAACATTCAGCATAAAGATATTTTGCATATTTTAGTCCAAACAATACCTCCATTACCACTAGCCTTATTTAGATGACATTCTATTTTTTCTTGGACTGATGTATAAAATTCATTGTCCTCTTCCCCCCCTCCCCCCAGCTCCTTTCTGCAGGAATGTGAGACACCCTACCAAATTCCTTACAAAATACCCCTCAGGATACCACATAGTTAACAAGATTTTTTTGTAGTCTGGCTAAGTGTATCACATGATATGTCTTCTAATTAAAAACATGCCCCCTTCCACCAAACTGACATAATTCCTTTTACAGTGTTTTCTGGTGGAGCCCATCTCCCTGAGAAAGGTCTTCCCTTTCCCAGAAGATTCCTGAATGTCTGATGAATTTGAACCCCTCCCCTCTGTAGTGTTGTCTAGTATACTAGTATTCCTTAGTCTAGATGGTCATGCATTTAAAATAGATACCGTCCACTTACAGAAAGACTAAAACTACACATCTAAATTTAGTTTCCAAGATCTATTTCTACAATTTCCTTTTATTGCCAAGATGAGCCACAATCCTGGGTTTCTTCTAAGCACTCCTTACAAGGCTATCTACTGATCTGATAGTCTCATGCCCCATATGAAAGCCTCTTCTGTGTTCTCATGGCCATCACAAATCCAGCTATCAATAGTCCCAATGCCTGAATTTCCTATTGTTTCTCTTATCCCTACCTAACAACAAGTTGCCCTGGCAAGACCTCTAATCTATTAATCATTCAGACTTCTGGGTTGCCTTCAGCTCTCTTGTGCACTCTTTGATTTCCTACCCTCCATCAATTCTATAATGGCATTCTTTTTTCTACTGTCCTCTCTGCCCCTTTAATGTTAAACGTGAGCCAGGTCTCCCCTCACCTTCATTTCTTCTCCTCAGCATTAACAGTATACAGTGCAAGTCCTACTCCTACTCACATGCAGTCTTTTTCTGCTACAAAACCCACTAGAGATTTGTTTTTTTTCTGTCAGCTTTGCTTTTTCTCCCCAGATAAATACAACTTCTTCCTCCATAACTCCTCTGCTTTTAGTCCTCAATATCAAGTCTCTACCTGTGTGTAAGTCTTTCCTTAGAGTGGTTATTAAAAACATATTCTAATGATACCAGCTCGTTTAACGGATCTGATCTTTGTAAGTCTGCTTAGTCAGACCGGCTTAATATATTGACAAAAATAAGTTTTTACCATTTTTTACTTCTGAAAGCAATGCAGAGCCAATAGTGAACCGTACTCTGAGCTGCACTGTTAACTCAGATACTTGAGAATATTACAAGTTTGTTTGATAATATATGCTATTTAGACTTCTATGATGTTTGACTTAGTGCCATGTGACACTAATTAAAAAAATAGCACTATACAATATCAATAAAGCACACGTTAAGTGAATTAAGAACTGGCTAACTGACAGATCTCAAGAAGTATGTCAATGGAGAATCACTTGAATGTAGATGTTTCTCTTGTGATTCTGCAGGAATTGTTACTAGGCCTGACCCTATTCAATATTTTTATCAATGATCTGAAAGTAAATATGAAAGCACTGCTGATAAAATTTGCAGATGACACAAAGATTGGTGGAATGGTACATAATGACGAGGACCAGGCTGTCACCTAGCGCTGGATTCACTGTGGCCAATTAAACGCCCCACCCCCGACCTCTGTGGTTTAACACAGCCAATGCAAAGACATACACCTAGAAATGAGCAGTGCAGGACATACATATAGAATGGGGTACTGTACCCTGGAAAGCAGTGACTCTGAAAAGGATCTAGGGGGTCATAGTGGACAATCAACTCAAGGTGAGCTTCAAGTGCAATGCTGTGGCACCCAATGCACTCCTCAGCTGTATGAACAGGGGAATAATGAGTAGAAGAATGGAAGTGATTTTTCCTTTCTCTACAACATTAGTGGTATCAATCCTGGAATACAGCATCAAGTTTAAAAAGCATGTTGAAAAACTGCAGAAGGTACAAGAAAAAGCCATAAAATGATTCAAGGGCTGGAGAAAATGTCTTACAGAGAGAGATTTAAAGTGCTCAGTCTATTTAGTTTATCAAAAAGAAGTTTGAGAGGTGACTTGCGAGACAGATATGGCAATTTCCTACAATATTTTTGGAGCTCTTCCTGTATTAAGTTTATGAAACATTGTGGTAAAGGAACTGTGTGTAATTCCATGAAGGAGGGTAACCACAGGCCCTCTGGTAACTAAGAACAGTGGGAGGTGATTAGGCAAATTCACTCAGGTTGTAACACCTCCAGAAAGGCACCCTCTCTTGGGGATGTTTGCATACACAGGTTCAAACTGGATTCTCTAGAGACCAGACAACAAAGTAAGGATATTTTGGTAAATAGCCTGACTTTAAACAGACTCAGGGCCTTCCTTCTGATCTGTCAAATGGACAGGACCTTCTCTCTAAGCATAAGGCCTCAGTCCTTAGGGAAAGGTTGGATGGACTTACACTGACCACAGCCCTTGTGGAGTTGGGAAGGGGAGATCTCTCTGATAAGCTTATTAGCACTTTTGTTTTTAATGTTTTCTCTGTAATGCTTTTACATTAAGAATATATGTGCTCACTCAGAAAGGCCTAGAAGGTAACTTAAAACCAGAGGCAATTAACATAGCCTCTGAGGAGAAAGCAAAGCCATTTGGGCAGTCTGGCTTGCTGGGAATCACAATGTAGGCAGGGAACTGTGCAGCCTGGAAAAATCCTGGTCAGGAGGGAGAAACGTGTCTCCACCCAGAAGAGGCCACAGCTGGGGAGCCAAAAGCCTAGAGCGGGTGCCCTTTCTGATCACAGAGGAGGAATACAGATGAAGTTGCCCTGAACTGTAACATCTTGATTACAGTGAACAAGTACACTTGGGGCACAAATACAGGTACTGAAGGACTCTTTAATCTAGCACAGGAAGAAAGAAAATGGCAGAGAGGAGCAAGCCAAGACACTAGCTGGTAGGAGCAGAAAACGGCCAAAGAAGGGGCCGCTGCTCTGGAGGAAGGGGGCAAAATGGGGCCCAGCCAGGGCTACACTCACCCCCAGCACCTCCCTGGTCCCAGTGTTGTGCAGGAACACACACACACACACACTGGGCGTATTAGGACCCAAGTGGTGCCTCTTCTCCTCCCACCATATACCCTTGGGGGGAAAGTGCAGAGAAGAGCCAGACAGATAGTCAGCTAGTAGGAGCACAAGTTGCCAAAGCAGGAACCTCTGGATATCCAGAGAGCTCTCTTCAGTTTTAAGTGGATTTTCTCTGCCCTGTACTGCTTGACCATTTGCTCCAAACCCTGTCCTTCCTCCTCCCTCACAGTCTTCTCTTCCTTCACAGGATTCATTTAAGCTGTCATGGGATAAGAAGGAAGGTGCTCATATGGATTGGTAACAGATAGGAAACAAAGGATAGGAATAAATGGTCAGTTTTCGGAACGGAGAGAGGTAAATAGTGGTGTCCCCCACAGGTCGATACTGGGACCAGTCCTGTTCAACATATTCATAAATAATCTGGAAAAAGGGGTAAACAGTGAGGTGGCAAAATTTGAAGAGGATACAAAACTACTAAAGTTAGTTAAGTCCCAGGCAGACTGTGAAGAGCTACAAAAGGATCTCTCAAAACTGGGTGACTGGGCAACAAAATAGCAGATGAAATTCAGTGTTGATAAATGCAAAGTAATGCACATGGGAAAACATAATCCTAACTATACATATAAAATGATGGGGTCTAAAGTAGTTGTTATCACTCAAGAAAGAGATCTTGGAGTCATTGTGGATAATTCTCTGAAAACATCCACTCAATGTGCAGCAGCAGTCAAAGAATGTTGGGAATCATTAAGAAAAGGATAGGTAATAAAACAGAAAATATCAAATTGCCTCTATATAAATCCATGGTACACCCACATCTTGAATACTGAGGGCAGATGTGGTTGCCCCATCTCAAAAAACGTATATTGGAATTGGAAAAGGTTCAGAAAAGGACAACAAATATAATTAGGGGTATGGAATGGCTGCCATAAGAGGAGAAATTAATAAGACTGGGACTTTTCAGCTTGGAAAAGAGACGACTATGGAGAGATATGATAGAGGTCAATAAAATCATGACTGGTGCAGAGAAAGTAAATAAGGAAGTGTTATTTACTCCTTTTCATAACCCAAGAACTAGGGGTCAACAAATGAAATTAATAAGCAGCAGGTTTAAATCAAACAATGCTCAGTTAAACTGTGGAACTCCTTGCCAGAGGATGTTGTGAAGACCAAGACTATAACAGGGTTCAAAAAAGAAACAGATAAATTCATGGAGGATAGGTCAATCTATTAGCCAGAATGGACAGGGATGGTGTCCCTAGCCTCTGTTTGCCAGAGGCTGGGAATGGGCAACAGGGGATGGATCACTTGATGATTACCTGTTCTGTTCATTCCTTCTGTGGCACCTAGCATTGGTCACTGTTGGACGACAGGATACTGGACTAGATGGGCCTTTGGTCTGACCAAAGTACAGCTGTTCTTATGTTCATTCCACATCTGCTATTCTTACGCTCTTCTCCCCTCCACTTCTGAGTTCTTTCCATTTAGCTTATCTCCTTTTACATAAACCCAACAAAAATTATGGAACTAACATGACACCAACATAGCATGCTTCTGTGTTACAAGCCTTTCCCCACTGTTTGTGTGTCTTGTCTATTTAGATGGTAAGCTCTTGGGGCAAGAACTGTCTGCTACTCTGCCCCTACTCAGCTACCAAGGGAAATGGTGGATTTTTCATTTCTTGATGTCTTCAAATGAAGACTGAATGTCTTTCTGGTAGTTACGCTTTATTCAAACACAAATTATTGGGCTCAATACAGGAGTAACAGGATGAAATTTAAGGGCAGACTAGATGATCTAATGCTTCCTTCTGGCCTTAAATTCTGTCAGTCAATAACCTCCTCCAACACACTTCTACAGTATACATCAATGTCATGACATTCTTTACAATCTCACAAGAGCACTAAAACATGGCACAAAAGATCAGTGTCATAAGCAATAATTTACTCTTCTGGTTGACTGAATTAAATCAAATGGGCTAGGGAGCAGAAATGAAGATCTAGGTCAGGTTTAGGCTACATTTCATGTTTGAGGCCAGTTTAGCAAGGTTTCAGGTTCAGATTCAGTATCACTGAAGCCACAAAAGCATCTCAAGAAACATTTCAGCCCAAAGTGCTGGAAATCTTGTGGGATTTGCTGCTCTCATGAGATTTCTACCTGTGTGTGCAAAATGTTTATAGGTGCATTAGCTCTCACAAGATTTTCAGAAAATATGCCCCATACATTTTTATTTAACACAAGACCAAAATCATAGAGGTGGTTCAAATCTGGGAATCTAATCTTCCCATAGAACATGTAGTGGTCCAGATTGAAGGTTCTAGTTTTAGTGCATCTTTAAATTAAAATGCAGACATTGCTAAATCAAAAAAAAGCTGAAAATGCAGAATGCACATATTTATCTCCTGAAATACAGCAATGTACAAAAACAGTCACCTGACATGATCACTCCAGGGGAGGGAGATGTCATGATTTCAACCTTCTTGCTGAGCATGATAAAGTTATCTTCTCCATCTTGGGGGCTCAAAAGTTCTTATAAACAGGGTAACATTCACCCCAGTGCAGAGGGCCCATGCCAGGTACTCCACAACACACAAAGTCTGAATGAGCAGCTTAAAGGTTGCATATGATTTTGGACAGGTCCCCTTGCTGCTGGACTGAC
Organism: Dermochelys coriacea; assembly: GCF_009764565.3. Lineage (NCBI taxonomy): Eukaryota > Metazoa > Chordata > Testudines > Dermochelyidae > Dermochelys > Dermochelys coriacea. The sequence continues at coordinate 104,273,110 of NC_050074.1, read as the reverse complement.
TTTCATCCTATCTCAACTTTCTACAAAGATATGAGCGAAGGAGCAAGAAAATCCATTTACCCTGAGAAAAGCAATCAAGTTAGTATGGCTAAATATATATGGCCTTGCCAGTCCTTCCTTTGTTCACATGTAAAGGACATTTGCAACAAGAAGCTATTGAGACAGTTGACATAAGACAATGCGTCTATCTACATACCTCTATACTGTGTGAATAGTTTTTAAGGGCAAGGCTAACAACACTGTACTTACTTTTATCTGTATGCATCCCCACCCCCTCTTTTCTTTTCTTTTTTCTCCCAGAAGAGGATTCACATTTGAAAATAAGCAGAAAGTGAATTATTCATACCACGAGAGATAAAAGGGAGAACATTTCGTAGACTAAAATATTTAGACCCCTAGCTCCGAGTTTGATCACACAGGCTAACTCGGGATCTTGAGAACTGAAATGTACCTAAATTAAGTGGTATAAAGTATACATATAAAATAGTGAACATTAATCAGAAAAGAAACCTCTAGCAGTAATATCAACATCAGTATATTACCTTTTATACAGAATTAGTTAAAATATAATTAAATGCACATGCAATTAATCAACGTTCTTATGTTGTCCTACTTAACATCTAAACAGCTCATGTGAAATCCCTACATAAAATAGGCTCCATGCAGAAATGTACCATATGTCAATATTCAATTAAACAGTGTTAATAAAACAATTAAAAAAGAACTAAGAGGGGCATGGATATGAAGTGCTCCTGCCATACACTAGTTGGTCTTTAAACATTTTCTAAAGAAATGCAATAAAAAACTATTAAAATATTTATGTAATGTTTGCATTAGTTCTGTTTAACGTACTCAGTAAAAATCCTACCAGTGGTTTAAAATGCAAAACTATTTAATATTACATAAAAAGAACATGAGTACTTATGGCATCTTAGAGACTAAAAATTTATTAGAGCATAAGCTTTCGTGGGCTACAGCCCACTTCATCGGATGCAGAGAATGGAACATATAGTAAGAAGATATATACACACACACACACACACACACACACACAAAGAAGGTGGAAGTTGCCATACAAACTGTAAGAGGCTAATTAATTAAGATGAGCTATTATCAGCAGGAGAAAAAAAATTACATAGTCGTTCATTGGTTATGTTAAAAAAACATTCCCAGTTTTAGAATTTCTAAGCTGTCTAATACCTTCTACTATTTTGGTGGGGAGAGAAGAGCTACTTCCCCTCTTTAACTGAGAAAAAGACCAATGACATTCATCTGTTTCTGAGGAATTGTGCTTTCAACTACTTATCTACGAGGTAACACTACCGTTAGTGTACCATAGTGGGGACTGTGGATGAAGCGATATTAACCTTGAACTAGATTCTGCACCCTTCCTCATATACTAGTCCCAAATAGGGTGACCAGATGTCCCGATTTTATTAGGACGGTCCCAATTTTTGGGTCTTTTTCTTATATAGCTCCTATTATCCCCCACCCCCATCCCGATTTTTCACATTTGCTGTCTGGTCACCCTAGTCCCAAATGAATCACAATCTCACCCAAAATCATGACTTGTGGAGCTACACTGTAACCTTAAAATTTGCCCTGAATAAGGCTGGCATGTAGCTGCACTACCCCAGGTGCTGAACAAAGAATGAATTGCGAGTGACTCAGAGAATCACGAAGCCTTCCCTGCTTCCCCATATGCTTTGTAGAGCAGCTTTCTCTGCCGTGTGAACCTAGCCAGTTGCTGTAGGTTGTGAATAAAGGGATGGAGCCAGGGCTCACAATGAAGAATGACAGGTGAGTAGCTCCTGATCTCCTCACCATCATGGGAGCCACACTCTGAGCAGGGATTAGCAGGGAAGCTTTATTCCCTGAACAACTGAGTCAGGCTGTGGCAATCAAATTCATTGTGACTGTCCTTCTCTCCCTTCCAGGCACTAGCTCAGGGAAAGAGTTTCAGGACCCAGCTCATGATTTCTCCCACCCAGCCCCCAAGGGGGAGATGAAACTCTGCCTGCAACATTAGTGGCTCCCCTTGCACTCAGGGACCACTAAGGCTTCTGGGCTCTCTCTCCTTGCATATCCAAACACAGCAAATATAGCTTGCCCATTGAAGTAGAAACAGCTTATACACAGTGAGGGCCAGATTCTGATACTGTAGTACATTACTCCCTAGGTTTCAGAGTAGCAGCCGTGTTAGTCTGTATTCGCAAAAAGAAAAGGAGTACTTGTGGCACCTTAGAGACTAACAAATTTATGCTCTAATAAATTTGTTAGTCTCTAAGGTGCCACAAGTACTCCTTTTCTTATTACTCCCTAGGAAACCCCACTGATGCCAGCAGGGGTATTTGGGAAGAAAAGTGCTATTCAGCATGAGCAAGGCTATTGGAATCCAGCCCTTCGTGGAGAGCTTACACAAGAGAGAGGGATTATTACTTTGTTCCAAAAAATTGTGCTGGTGCAGCAGTTCTTTTGATTTGTGTGGGCTCCTCCTCTCCCCAGTGCATACCAGAGAAGCCTCTTATCACTTGATAAGTAAAACAATGTAATCAAGTCCAATTCTGTGCTATCTGCATGGGAATTGGAAAAATCTAACATGAAATCTTTCCCATGTACATGAACAAAACATGGCTCAGGTCATATGAACTGCACACTAGGGATTTAAAAGGCTTATAAGTAAGATGTGAAAGACATTAACATTAATGCACTCAACAATTCAATCTCTTCTCTGCCCTTTCCTACTAAATGAATTCATTACCTATCAAAAGTTATTGCTGTCCTTTTTTATTCCATTTACTTCCACTACCTAATTGCTCCAGGGTGTACCTACTTTATTTGGGGTGCATGCCAATTGTGGGGGTAGGAAAGCACCTCTGACTTCCTCAAGGCAGTGACACATTCTTAGACAATTTCAGTGAGGGGAGGGGAAAAGATAAAAATGTCACATCCCCTCATTCTGGGCTTTTTTAAAAAAAAATTAGCATGACTCCTTTGGTTCACAACAGCTGCATTCACTGCAGCAAGGAGACAGGCATCTTCTGAGAATGTGACATTAATTCACAGTCAATTGCTGTATATTGCAATGCAGGCTAACTCCTCCCCCCCCCCGAAAACAAAGTAGGATATTCCCCTGCTTCCAACCAGACTGAAGTGCTATAGTCCTGACGTTGCCAAGAGAATTTGCATGTATTTTTTTTTCAAAGAATTGTCAGGTTGAGAGACCAACATTTCTGTCTCTGATAATACCACTCCAACAAACTTTCCTAATACAAAGCCATTTTCATGTCCAAGCATTTGTGACCCTCTTAGAAGAATTCACTTGCAATTCTGATGGAAATGGCTCCAAATACGTACACAACCATGTCTCTTTTGAAAATAACACCAATTATTCTTAAATAGATCAGAAAGTGGCTGCTAGCCGAAACCCTTTCAGTAACAACTATGAAAAGCCCATTTCAAATAAGCCTTATTATTACACTAAATCAATATACCTGTGAGTTTAAAGGAAATCAAGTGCATTTCTTATTTAAGCATTACTTTATTTTGTTATACTTCAGAAAAACACTAAAATTGGACACTAGGGCAAGATACTAGCTTTTCCCCCCCTTTTCCTTTCACTAAATGCAGCAACTGATTCTCAAAAGTTGATTCATCGTCTTCTTTCTAAATAAACAAAAACAGCAATGTAGTATATTTATTAGAGTATTAGTGTCCAATAAAACAGTATCACTACTACAAACAATTCCAGTAGAGGCAACATTATCCAGTAGACAGAATACTGGACTGAGAATCAGGAGACCTGGGTTATACTCCCATCCAGGTCAATAACCTTCCCCCTTCACGTCTCATTTTCTCCATCTGTAAAATAGGGATACTGCTACCTACCTTGGTTTGTAAAGAACTTTGAGATACACAGATGAAATAAGAGGTTATTATTATTCATTAAAGTAGCACAGACTAGCAATGATCTACTTATACTTTTAACAAATTAAACATTTTTCTGCTATTTTTTTAAAATAGCATTTTTCATTTTAACTAACAATTCGAGTTACTGATCAAGTCAGGGCAAATTTTAACCATCAACTCCCTGCTCACCCTTCCAAAACAAAATATTATCCAGTACATGCTATATTAAAAAGCTATAGCCGATTAACATTTCATTACAGTTTATAAGTCACATTTTGAATGACCAGAAACTATGTAATAGACATCACATTTTAGGGGTTGCAACATTGCACCTTAGTTTGGCAGGTGAATGAGTCTTTGGAAACAGTAGATGCTCACATTTCACATTCATTTTAATAAGAAACCCACATCATCCCACTCCTCCACAATTTCTTACACACATGCAAAACTCTGTTTCAGGGGTGTTTTCTATCATAATTATTGCCAGCATTTATGTTGACCTTACTGCAAACCCCTACTATTGGTGCCATTTGGTGTGGCTTTTTAATATTTTATCTGGTTTTATCTGATCTGTATTAGGATAATTTGAGATATATTGTGTTTTAATTCCTTGTGTAGCACCCTGAGTACTTTGGCAGTTCATAAATAAATAAAGTTATTAATTCTTATTATTATTAGTCCAATTGAAACAAGAGAAAGCGCCAATAAGGTCTATCAAACCAGCCATCCTATCATCACCCCCACCATGACAAAATGCAGTTAGAGCCATTTGAAAACGTAGATCAAATTTCAACACACACTCACACACACATGCACACTGGAGCACCAGATCCATAATGGGAAACTTTGCTTATTAACAGGTACTCGTAATGCTCTGTTTCCAGCAGAACATAGTGGGTTTTAAACAGTTATTCCAACTTTTGATGTGGTTACTAAATTTTAGTGTTAAACTAATCTTTGCAGCCAATAATTTCAAAAGTGTTTCTTCAAAACCAACATCCAACTAGGAGTCCTGTCTAATACAGGAAATGTTGTTTTATCACACTTGACATTTACTGCAAAGAAACAAAATGCATACATAGAATTTATGAGTCACCATGATATATTTATTAAGCCTTAGATTGTGCTTTTTACAACTGGTCTTCAAAGATTTTTCATCTCTTAGCCAAAGTGTCATCTTTTCTAATGACTCATAATGAAGACACATTCCATTTAGCTTAATTTTACTGGCTCATCAGTCTTTTATTCTCAAGCGGATAAGTTGTTCTTTTTAGCATGTTCACCCCCACATAAGAGTGGCCATTAACTATTCTTTTTCATTATGTAAAAATCAGCTAATCAGGACTGTCCAAGAAATAAATGATGTTATGATTAACGAGAGAGAAACATCTGCTTAGAATTATCCAGACTGCTGTTTCAGGACTGATAAGGCATTTATTGCCACAGTATTAAATTACAACAAGTATAAACTGTTTTTTGGGGAAATGTAGGACCTGCTTTACCTAAAGGGGAGAGGAGAAAAACATAGTCCTGGAGCATGTTCTATCCTGAGTTAATGGAGAACCATCCCCACTGCCAACTACAATCCCTGAAAACTGTGTTGACAAAACTAACAGTGAAGGAAAATAAAATTAAATCCCGAGCCTTATGCAAAGAACTGTGGTAGTGTGATAAAATTGCATCTTTGAAACCATGGAAGAAGCAGCACTTCTGGTAAACCTATGATAAAAAACAAACACATGCACCTTTCAAAAATCACAACATTCAAAGGGTCAGAATTCTCTTTCAGCCCCAGACATAAACTTTCCATTTATTTTATAACAAATGGAAGCACTGTAACAGTCAGAGAATAATATGGACCATATCCTGCTCACGTGAATGCACACCATTCCCACTGAAAAAGTGTGTGTGTCTATTATTAAAATTTCACTCTACAAAACCCCTGTAAAATTCAGTTCAAGTATAACTTGTCTAGACAGGAGATGCTTATTTTGTTAGGAGAGTCTGACACATACCATTCCAAACGTCACATGTTTTAGAAACTTGTTTTATTGACAATTGAACATCATTTTAAAAACAACAATGAAAGTTTAGAAAAATATCTTCTGCCACAGCCATCAGGTAAAATACCACATCAAAGCTGCCCTGCATGCTAACTGTCCTAACTTGGTTTTCTTAGACACAAAATAGAATATCATGTAGGAATAGGGCAGTGTGCCCCTTATCTATAACTAAAGAACATTTAGTCAGTGTAAATATGTGGATCAGGGCAAGGAACAGGCAATCCCTGCTCTGATCCAGTGAGGTCTGAGAAAAAATAAATTGCTAGGAACAATCCCATTCAAAGACAGAATGAATTTTTCCAGCCCTCGTGATTGTGGAGACAAGTTTGAAAACATGAACCCTAAGGCTCAAAACCGAGAAGGCACTAAAAAAACCCTCAACGTTTGTTATTTTTTTTTTTTTAAATCTCATCATTTTTAAAGCAATCTTATGATGTTGAGGGTCTGACTCAATTTTTGAACAACTTGGAGTTGGCAATAAGTCATATGTTTTTATTACTGTAGCTCTTGTCCTTCCTCATCTTATTCTCTCCCTTCTGTGGTGTTACCTCCACTTGGTTCCTCAAATCCAAAATGTATTTTAAGCTTTGAAGCAAGGGAACATGACTTCTTATTGGAAATGAACAGATCTAGAATACTTATGGATGTTGTAGCCAGAGCCATCCCTAGGATACAGCAAATTGGGGCGATGGCCCTGGGCCCTGCACTTCGTGAGGAGTTGGGTGGCGAGGTGAGGTGGGCGGTAGGTGGAGGGGGAGAGGAGGAGCCCCCCTACCAGCCTCCCGCACCCCACAGCACCTCCTGCCTGCCAGTGGACTCGCTGATCAGCGCCTCCCCCTCCCTTCCAGTGCCTGCCGCCGATCAGCTGTTTTGCCACATCTGGAGGCGCTGCAGGGGAGGAAGAGGGCGCAGAGCACTTGGGGGAGGGGGCAGAATTGGGTGCGGAAGAGGCAGGGCAGGAGGGGGGGGCCAGAGCACGGATGGGAAGAGGTGGGGTGGGGTTGGGGTCTGGGGGAGCACCCACGGCAGATAGAAACTCGGCACCTATGTCCAGGGCCCTGCACCCCCCCAAGGACAGCTCTGGTTGTAGCCATACTATTATGATAAAATAAATGGATTGAACCACATATTAAAATATGCAGCTTTGGAAAGACTATAAAGTTCACTACCTATTTACAGAAATCTTTGATGTGCTACTCCTAAAATACATGAGTTGTACTTTATTTTTTTTTTTTAGGGGGGACATATCTTATAGCACATGTACTGTACTCCATCTATCTATAAAATGACATACAATCTAGACCATAACTCTGGCTAAATTAACATACATTGACAAATAATGAATGGTAGTTGGGGAAGAAAGGTATGTGGAAGAGCAAGTACATCCAGGTTTCAGAGTAGCAGCCGTGTTAGTCTGTATTCGCAAAAAGAAAAGGAGTACCGGTGGCACCTTACAGACTAACAAATTTATTAGAGCATAAGCTTTCGTGAGCTACAGCTCACTTCATCGGATGCATTTGGTGGAAAAAACAGAGGAGAGATTTATATACACACACACAGAGAACATGAAACAATGGGTTTATCATACACACTGTAAGGAGAGTGATCACTTAAGATAAGCCATCACCAGCAGCAGGGGGGGGGAAGGAGGAAAACCTTTCATGGTGACAAGCAAGGTAGGCTAATTCCAGCAGTTAACAAGAATATCAGAGGAACAGTGGGGGGTGGGGTGGGAGGGAGAAATACCATGGGGAAATAGTTTTACTTTGTGTAATGACTCATCCATTCCCAGTCTCTATTCAAGCCTAAGTTAATTGTATCCAGTTTGCAAATTAATTCCAATTCAGCAGTCTCTCGTTGGAGTCTGTTTTTGAAGCTTTTTTGTTGAAGTATAGCCACTCTAAGATCTGTGATCGAGTGACCAGAGAGATTGAAGTGTTCTCCAACTGGTTTTTGAATGTTATAATTCTTGATGTCTGATTTATGTCCATTCATTCTTTTACGTAGAGACTGTCCAGTTTGGCCAATGTACATGGCAGAGGGGCATTGCTGGAACATGATGGCATATATCACATTGGTAGATGCGCAGGTGAAGGAGCCTCTGATAGTGTGGCTGATATGATTAGGCCCTATGATGGTATCCCCTGAATAGATATGTGGACAGAGTTGGCAACGGGCTTTGTTGCAAGGATAGGTTCCTGGGTTAGTGGTTCTGTTGTGTGGTGTGTGGTTGCTGGTGAGTATTTGCTTCAGATTGGGGGGCTGTCTGTAAGCAAGGACTGGTCTGTCTCCCAAGATCTGTGAGAGTGATGGCTCGTCCTTCAGGATAGGTTGTAGATCCTTGATGATGCGTTGGAGAGGTTTTAGTTGGGGGCTGAAGGTGATGGCTAGTGGCGTTCTGTTGTTTTCTTTGTTGGGCCTATCCTGTAGTAGGTGACTTCTGGGTACTCTTCTGGCTCTGTCAATCTGTTTCTTCACTTCAGCAGGTGGGTATTGTAGCTGTAGGAATGCATGATAGAGATCTTGTAGGTGTTTGTCTCTGTCTGAGGGGTTGGAGCAAATGCGGTTATATCGTAGCGCTTGGCTGTAGACAATGGATCGAGTGGTATGATCTGGATGAAAGCTAGAGGCATGTAGGTAGGAATAGCGGTCAGTAGGTTTCCGATATAGGGTGGTGTTTATGTGACCATCGCTTATTAGCACCGTAGTGTCCAGGAAGTGGATCTCTTGTGTGGACTGGTCCAGGCTGAGGTTGATGGTGGGATGGAAATTGTTGAAATCATGGTGGAATTCCTCAAGAGCTTCTTTTCCATGGGTCCAGATGATGAAGATGTCATCAATGTAGCGCAAGTAGAGTAGGGGCATTAGGGGACGAGAGCTGAGGAAGCGTTGTTCTAAGTCAGCCATAAAAATGTTGGCATACTGTGGGGCCATGCAGGTACCCATTGCAGTGCCGCTGATTTGAAGGTATACATTGTCACCAAATGTGAAATAGTTATGGGTCAGGACAAAGTCACAAAGTTCAGCCACCAGGTTAGCCGTGACAGTATCGGGGATACTGTTCCTGACGGCTTGTAGTCCATCTTTGTGTGGAATGTTGGTGTAAAGGGCTTCTACATCCATAGTGGCTAGGATGGTGTTTTTAGGAAGATCACCAATGGACTGTAGTTTCCTCAGGAAATCGGTGGTGTCTCGAAGATAGCTGGGAGTGCTGGTAACGAAGGACCTGAGGAGGGAGTCTACATAGCCAGACAATCCTGCTGTCAGGGTGCCAATGCCTGAGATGATGGGGCGTCCAGGATTTCCAGGTTGACAGAGCCAGAAGAGTACCCAGAAGTCACCTACTACAGGACAGGCCCAACAAAGAAAACAACAGAACGCCACTAGCCATCACCTTCAGCCCCCAACTAAAACCTCTCCAACGCATCATCAAGGATCTACAACCTATCCTGAAGGACGAGCCATCACTCTCACAGATCTTGGGAGACAGACCAGTCCTTGCTTACAGACAGCCCCCCAATCTGAAGCAAATACTCACCAGCAACCACACACCACACAACAGAACCACTAACCCAGGAACCTATCCTTGCAACAAAGCCCATTGCCAACTCTGTCCACATATCTATTCAGGGGATACCATCATAGGGCCTAATCACATCAGCCACACTATCAGAGGCTCCTTCACCTGCGCATCTACCAATGTGATATATGCCATCATGTGCCAGCAATGCCCCTCTGCCATGTACATTGGCGAAACTGGACAGTCTCTACGTAAAAGAATGAATGGACATAAATCAGACGTCAAGAATTATAACATTCAAAAACCAGTTGGAGAACACTTCAATCTCTCTGGTCACTCGATCACAGATCTTAGAGTGGCTATACTTCAACAAAAAAGCTTCAAAAACAGACTCCAACGAGAGACTGCTGAATTGGAATTAATTTGCAAACTGGATACAATTAACTTAGGCTTGAATAGAGACTGGGAATGGATGAGTCATTACACAAAGTAAAACTATTTCCCCATGGTATTTCTCCCTCCCACCCCACCCCCCACTGTTCCTCTGATAGTCTTGTTAACTGCTAGAATTAGCCTACCTTGCTTGTCACCATGAAAGGTTTTCCTCCTTTCCCCCCCCCTGCTGCTGGTGATGGCTTATCTTAAGTGATCACTCTCCTTACAGTAAAAAGAAAAGGAGTACTTGTGGCACCTTAGAGACTAACAAATTTATTAGAGCATAAGCTTTCGTGAGCTACAGCTCACTTCATCGGATGCATTTGGTGGAAAAAACAGAGGAGAGATGTATATACACACACACAGAGAACATGAAACAATGGGTTTATCATACACACTGTAAGGAGAGTGATCACTTAAGATAAGCCATCACCAACAGCAGGGGGGGGAAGTACTCCTTTTCTTTTTGCGTATACAGACTAACACGGCTGCTACTCTGAAGTCTGATCTAAGGAAGAGGAAAACCTCTAATAAATTTGTTAGTCTCTAAGGTGCCACCGGTACTCCTTTTCTTTTTGCAAGTACATCCAGTCAGTCTTAAGCAACTCAACCCAAGAAATCAGCAACATCAAATCTCTTGCTGATAGTGGTGGATCTATTTATATCAGACATTGACAAAAAGATCAACAACTAATGCTACTAGAAAATTATATTTTGTAATTTCCAGTTAGGTGCTGCATTAGCTACAGTGGAAGCTTAGTGTAGTTTAACTGCAGGCTAAAAAATCCTGTTGCCCTCCTGGGCCCCAGAGTGAACTTGCATTTAGTTTCAGAGAAACTAACTGAAGACCCACATATGGTGTAGCAGTAGCTGGGGTTCCAGAAAGAGGATCATGGAGTGAATTGAATTGTTCTTTTGGATTCCTTCATTCTCTAGATCAGTGGTTCTTAACCTGGGGTGCATGCACCCCCTGGGGGTGCGAGATGCCCTTTTTGGAGGTGTGAGACATCAGAATTTTTTTAGAAGGTAAATCATCAAAAACACAAATTAAGCACAGGCAGTAAGTTCAACTACTTTGTTTCATCAAACCTATGTATTTATTAACATTATACATTTTTAATGATTACTGTAATATACAAACAAAAAAATATATCTAGGTTTAAAGAACTGACCTCCTTCAACGGTTTTTGATAAGGGGTGCGAGAACATATTTTGAGAACCAAAGGGGTGCAGGCTGAGTAAAGGTTTAGAACCACAGCTCTAGATGATAGATAAAATAATGGGAAAATCCCCTTGATGGACTGCTCTTCAGTGCATTCTATATTCACTAAAACCTTTAAAATACATATAAATTACATATACAAAATTCAACAGTGAATAATAAAAGATAAGGAGTACTTGTGGCACCTTAGAGACTAACAAATTTATTTGAGCATAAGCTTTCGTGAGCTTATGCTCAAATAAATTTGTTAGTCTCTAAGGTGCCACAAGTACTCCTTTTCTTTTTATGAATACAGACTAACACGGCTGCTACTCTGAAACCTAATAAAAGATAATTAATACGCTAGCATTTTTCCCTATAAAACTTTTTATCAAAGCAACAAGTTAATTTTTTTTCTGCAGAACTTTTGGAAGAGGCTAAAAATTCTGAGAAATTGAATACATGCTCAGGGAGTGTCACTAGGAGCAAATAGAAGATAAATTCTAGAGGCCACTGGACTTACTGTCATCTCTCAGTCCCAGGAATCTAAATAAGAAATGAGCATCAAAATGAAAATACCTAACAGAAAATTCATTTAAAGGGCTGAACTTTTACAATTTTCTTTGTCTTTTCAGAGCAAGAATGTAGTACTTGCCAACTTTTCTGCGAAGGGAAGCAGATACTTCTTCGTTTCAGCATAGCATTTTAACACATCAGACAGCGCAAGACAAAGTCACCGCCTAACTTTCAGTGCCACTAAAACATTGACCACCTAAGGAAAAACAGCATGCTTTTTCCAAAGTATTTCCACTTTAATCCAAATGGTTGTAAACTCTGAGATCTACCTGACTGGGAGATGGGAACATTGTGGGGGAATAATCAAGAAGTCATCTGAGAGCTTTTCAAACAACGTGTGGGGTTAGTTGGAAACATTAATGTGTCAACTGCCAAAATGAAAAATGACTTGGTGGCATCTGAGAGGCCTTCATTTAAGTTCTGATGCTCATGTACCACATGTGCTGGAACATAATATTTAGTTGGATGTTTATAAGATTTATGTAAAGATATTTTTCTCCCTCCCTCTTTGCTAATTATTTATTTTGAAGCCATGGATTATTATATTTTGTCTGTCTTTTCATTATCACCACCATCAGTACTGTTTCTTGCCACAGGAGAGGGAGTAGACATTCCTCTTGCATAACTATAGCTGAGTCTCTTCTCTAGCCTCCCTACTAGGTGAGGTTAGAATACAGTTATCTGAAAACATGACATTAAAGACAGGAAGTAAGAATTTAAAGCTAACATTCCTTTATCTTGTTAAATACACTAGCAAGTATATTCTGCTAACACTTTTTATAAAGCTCATTAGCAGATACAACTGTTTGCTTTACTCTGATGCTAGTGACAGAGAAACTTTACATGAGACAATACCCTGTGTTCTCTTGATTCAAAGTTATTACCAGGTTGCAGCATCTAAAACTAATGTTCTTAGTGAATCATATGTCTTCAGTTCCCAGCTGGCTCCACAATCTTTTGACCTCGGGGTAGTGCAAGCATGTTCTTCCATAAATTCATAGTGTGACACAGAACAGCTATTTCCCAGGACATTGGAGGACATGGGATAAAGAGGGCATGGACATGTTCATGACACAGCGACATGCAATCACCATGGTGGTCACAATAGCAGCTCTAGAACAGTAGTTTGGTTCTTCTCTCCTTCCTATTCTATGTTATATTAATATAAATATTTGTAATTCATCTTTTCCCCAGCCTGCCCTTTTGTGGGTTTAAAAAAAGGGAGGGTGGGAGACAGATCAAACCATCACAGCTCTCTCCTGATTTCATTGGGTACTTCCATTTTAACATAGTCCAAAACTGGTACAACAATGGAACTACACAGTAGAGTAGCAGCCAAATCCACAGGTACATAACTAACTTGTTATTACCAATTTACAATATTACTGACAGGACTGTGGAATAATCTGGCCATGCAACTGGAGGAAATTTCAAATTGTGCGTGTGTAAATTCCATGTTACTTGGAACCCCATTACTTATTATTTCATTGTTTGCACAAACTGGCCTGGAGACAAGTCCTAGGTGAAGACTGGCTGCCTGTGAAGTTTCAACTTTTAAAATCCAGCCACTGTTATGTTGTATGGGGTGAAATGTCTTAACACTAGGAGTAGTAGTATATATATTTTCTTCCCCTTAAAACAAAAATTGGTAAATAGATTTTGCTTAAACCTTCCAAAAATATAATTTTGGTCTGAGATCAAGCATGAACCATTTAATCAAAAAGATTTTTTTTTCAGAAAGTTGAGAGACTGTGAATACAGGCATTATATGGGAAGTCTTACTCTGTCCTTAACAATAGCTTTTGCCTACAATTGGTAAATTGCTTGCCAGTTCTAATGCAAGATAATTTTATAAGATAATTACCAACTTTATCAAAGTTACTAACGAGACTAGCGAAATTTGTAATCATCACTAGCCTTCTGATCAGGAAAGATACCTCTCTTTTTCCCCCTGAAACACAGAATATTCCTTTCTATTTAAAAAAAAACTTGCTAAAAGATCAAAGCACACACATTTTAACACTAACAAATAATTGCTGACTTGAGAAAACAATACCAAAGATATGACAATTTACAATACTTAGCAGTACTCAATTCTATGCATAAAACATGTAATCCTCATACAACCAAACAACTGTTGCAAGTGACCTTATTGGGGGCATTAATCGGCGTTCATGTTGCACTCCCCATCAATACCCAACTCGGGCCAAGGAAGCTAATGATCCAACAACTAGACCAAATTTGGTGATGAATCCTGGTCACATGTCACTTGAGGCACGTTGTGCATATGCTAAGCAGAAGAAGTGACCTTATTTCATTTTTTCAAAATTAATAAAAACAATGGTATGAACACTACCCTTTCCCACTAACCGTTAATAACTGACTCCCTATATCTCAATGCGGTGCACACATTTAGACTGGTACCAATGTGGAAGTGAATTGCATTTTTGACTTTCAGAACAACTTTTTACTGCCACTAAAGTGTAACTACAATTGTCAGCTTGCTCTGAAACACTGCAGTATGGCTCCTGTATTTGCACATAAAATAGTCAGGGAGTTACAGTCTCCTTGACCAAATTACAGCAGTGAATTACTACAGTAAGTATATTCTGGGAGGCCCTGTTTCTCCATTTAATAATTTTGTTTGTTTTGACTCATTTTCTTTATCCACATTTCAAGCCAATGATTATATACAAATATGTCAATTAATTAACAAATATTGTCAGTTATTTTCTTTGGCAGTAGAAGTCCTTTATTTCCTTTTAAATCATGCCAGCTAGAGCATCATCAACAAGCCAGTCATGATTCCTATTCAGAAAGAACAGGTTGGGAGGAACATCGGGGGGGTTTTCCCTACAAAAGCATGCACAAAGTATTTTTATGACTAAGAAAAGATTCGACGAATGGTTTAGGACAAAATTTCAAATGTGAGTGCCTAAAGTTAAGGGCTTAAGGCCTGATCCAACTCCTAGTTAAATCAAGAGGAGGAATCTTTCCACTTACTTGAGTGGGAGTTGGATCAGATGCCATAATTGGGTCCTTAAATAAAATGTTCTTATTTTCAGAGGCGGTGAGCACCAACATCTTTCATTGTTTTAAGTGGGAGCTGCATATGCTCATCCCCTCTGAAGATCAAGTCACTTTTATTTATGGGCCTAATTATGGATTTAGATGCCTAGCTTTAGTCATCGGGGGTATTTCATTTCTGTTTTAGTCATCTCCTTCCTTCCCAAATGTGCCATTTTATAGATGAGGAAACGTAGGCACAGTAGAAGTTAGTGATTTGCCCAAGGTCATGCAGCAAGTCTATGGCCTATCCACAGGCTCTCAGGCCTGTATTTTAACCATAAAAGCATCCACCTGCATATAGTAATGGCATACATTGTACAATAAATCTCAGGGAGAGAGTGTGCCCTGAGCTGGGCATGGAGAGGATCAACCCCTTCCCTCCTGTATAATAGGTAGCCTCTACAACCCCGCTTAATCCAGGCTTCTTGAACACCTCTCTGCTGGTTTGGATATCCACCCTTGGGAAGAAGACAAATTGGAGCAGGAGTAGACAGGTCAAAATGATAATAAAGTATAATAATAATGGTGACATACACATCGTCCTCTTTCCAGCCACCAGGAGCTGACAGGAAAAAAATTAACACATATCAGGGTTGAATTGTCTTTTCCATGAGAAACTTCTGCTTTTGGATTCACTTTTCAAGGGGACCCTTGTGGTATTCACAGCCAGAGGAATCCCTGGTATTGTGCCTCCACTGTAGCATTATTGCCAGGACACAGCGCCGCTGCATAGTCAGAGATGGCCCTTGACTTGCGGATATCTAGACTTGCAAGGGATCTGCAGGGTTAGATGGTTGGTCTCTTCTGTGGGGCAGACTATGCCCCAGCAAGAGAAAGGCATGGGGAAATTTGCAAGGGGAACAGGAAATAATCATCTTTTTCTGTTCTTTATTTCTTTATTCAAATACATTATAAATTGGACTTAACACAGCACAAACTTGAAAGGAAATGGGCAGTGAAATCCATGTGTTCTATATCTCCATTTAGATATGCCATATTACTCTTCTCAGGTCAGGGAGAATTATTATTTCTTATTATTATTAATAAGATTATTATTATTATTATTATTATTAATAAGTGAGACGCTCAAGGTCATGTTGGAAGTCTGTGGTAAAGCTGGGAACTGGCCCCAGATTTCCTGAGTCTCAAGGAAGGGCCCTCAGAACAAAGCCATCCTTCTTCCCCACTCTTCCCTCAGGTGCTCTCTAATTTATTATGAAATTACAACCCTATTTTAACCTTCCATCTTTGTCTGATTGACCCTTTTACATCCATGTGATTCAAAGTTAAAAAGGGCTAACATCTGTTCAAAGCTGTGTTTCTTAATCATGGCCCAAACTAGCAAAGCATTTAAATATATAATTAACTGTGAGTAAGTAATTTAATTCACTTCAACTGGATTACTCACATGCTTCAAATTAAGCATGTGCTTAAATGCTTTGCTGAATAGATGCCTATTTTTGCTTAGGTATACAGTATGTTTCTGCTATCAGTATACAATTGCACCTAGAAAACAGTTAAAGATTTGCCACATACCACTCCACTGACAAACTCAGATTTAATGTTAATTTTTTTTCTGGTTTCATTTACTATATTAAATCTGCTCTCCCTTTAAACCACATGCACAACTCCCATTAACTTTAATGGAATTTGCAAGCACATAAATTATTGTAGCTTGCACAATAAAACTGCACTGGTATTATTTCATGTAGTGCAGTATAATACAGTGAGGGCTACTTCGAGTGAAATTTTATTTTGTAGCTGGTAGATTATTTGCTGATTTTGAAAGTCTCTTCAGATGACAAGTGTTTCTAAAACATTTTGAGGTATTGAAGAACTTCAAGGCACCCAGAACTGAAATCATATTCTGGAACTAAATCATAAATGTTCCTGCAACATACATTCCCAAGATAGTCCTCAAAGATAGACAAATGGAATTTATTGCAAATAATTCTGCTTTTACCAAATATGACTTCTGTCTGGTCACTAAAATAAAAGTTCTCAAACACTGAGCAAAAATTTATGTAGGGAGATTTAAAGTATGCTTAATAGTTGAAGAACATCAAGAAAACCTGAAATCTATGTATGTGTCTGAGTATGTATTTAAGTAACCCTTCCCAGTGCCAACTATAAATGCTGCATAAAAACAAAACATGAACACATCTTCAGATCCTAAAAATCAACAAACTATTTAATTCACATTAAATATTCCCACAGATAACAGATGGTTTAACACACCATTCCCCAACTGGATCAGCTAATGCATCTGAAATCATTTCTTGAAATGCAACTCTAGCTTTGGAAAATCTCTACAGTTTTCAGTAAATGGGTTTTAATGTGAAGGCTACTCAGAGCAGCTGTTCTGCTAAGTCTGGAAAACTGTACCCAGTTTTTGTATAACCCAATGCAGAATTTATGTCATTTAGGTTTTTTCCCCCCAATTCCTCAAGGGATAACATATTTTACCTGGAACAATCAGCAGTAACATTACAGAGCATGCATGTCAGGACTTTGTCATCATTTATTTAATGACAAATTGTAAAGGTATTTGTACTTAGTATTCCACTTTATTTCAAGCACACAGACAATAGTTTTTTCCAACACTCATCTTTGTAAGAGGCAGTTTGTGTTTCATATGTTAAACTGCATTCTCCAAAAGGTTAATTTTGGTACTTTCTAGTTTGTGTTACTTTAGTGCCTGAGGATTTCAAAAGGCTTTATACAAATTAATCAATTAAGCCTTCAATGCCTGTGTGAAGCAAGCGGCTTTATCTCCATATTGCAAATGGAAAGCAGAGAGGTTAAGTTATTTAATCACCATCAGAGCGAGTGAGTCTGTGGCACAGCTGGGAATAGAATCTACCCAACTCCCAGTCCCCAGCAGCTATAATCTCTAGGGGGTATATCATGCCTCCATATTCACAAGAAGAGGTTACAGGGATACAGCATATCCCAGCATGGGGGCGAGTTGAAAGGAACAATGTTGCTGCACTGAATTATTCCCCACCTCCTATTGTGAGCCCGCAGAAACCCTTCTACTGGATATGGGCTGATCTACAAGAAAGGGGATGGAAGGAGTCAAGGACATCATGTTCCACAAACCCATATACCTCAGGGATGACTAGGTTTCAGCCCTGCAGGCTGAAATTCCCTTTCATAGATTCATAGATACTAAGGTCAGAAGGGACCATTCTGATCATCTAGTCCGACCTCCTGCACAGTGCAGGCCAGAGAATCTCACCCACCCACTCCTACGAAAAACCTCACGTATGTCTGAGCTATTGAAGTCCTCAAATCGTGGTTTAAAGACTTCAAGGATCAGAGAAGCCTCCCTCAAGTGACCCGTGCCCCATGCTACAGAGGAAGGCAAAAAATCTCTAAGGCCTCTCCAATCTGCCCTGGAGGAAAATTCATTCCCGACCCCAAATATGGCGATCAGCTAAACCCTGAGCATAGGGGCAAGATTCACCAGCCAGATACTACAGAAAATTCTTTCCTGGGTAACTCAGATCCCATCCATCTAATATCCCATCTCAGGGGATTAATCCTATTTACACTGAATATTTAAAGATCAGTTACTTACCAAAACCACATTATCCCATCATACCATCTCCTCCATAAACTTATCGAGTAGAATCTTAAAACCAGATAGATCTTTTACCCCCACTGCTTCCCTTGGAAGGCTATTCCAAAACTTCACTCCTCTGATGGTTAGAGGATAATTTCAAGTCTAAACTTCCTGGTGGCCAGTTTATACCCATTTGTTCTTGTGTCCACATTGGTGCTGAGCTTAAATAATTCCTCTCCTTCTCCTATATTTATCCCTCTGATATATTTATAGAGAGCAATCATATCTCCCCTCAACCTTCTTTTAGTTAGGCTAAACAAGCCAAGCTCCTTAAGTCTCCTTTCATAAGACAAGTTTTCCATTCCTCGGATCATCCTAGTAGCCCTTCTCTGTACCTGCTCCAGTTTGAATTCATCCTTTTTAAACATGGGAGACCAGAACTGCACACAGTATTCTAGGTGAGGTCTCACCAGTGCCTTGTATAATGGTACTAAAACCTCCTTATCCCTACTGGAAATGCCTCTCCTGATGCATCCCAAAACCGCATTAGCTTTTTTCACAGCCATATCACATTGGCAGCTCATAGTCATCCTATGATCAACCAATACTCCAAGGTCCTTCTCCTCTTCCGTTACTTCTAATTGATGCGTCCCCAACTTATAACTAAAATTCTTGTTATTAATCCCTAAATGCATTAACCTTACACTTCTCACTATTAAATTTCATTCTATTACTATTACTCCAGTTTACAAGGTCATCCAGATCCTGTAAAATATCCCGATCCTTCTCTCAATTGGCAATACCTCCCAGCTTTGTATCATCTGCAAACTTTATTAGCACACTCCCACTTTTTGTGCCAAGGTCAGTAATAAAAAGATTAAATAAGATTGGTCCCAAAACCGATCCCTGTGGAACTCCACTGGTAACCTCCCTCCAGCCTGACAGTTTGCCTTTCAGTAGGACCCGCTGCAGTCTCCCCTTTAACCAATTCCTTATCCACCTTTTGATGTTCATATTGATCCCCATCTTCTCCAATTTAACTAATAATTCCCCATGTGGCACAGTATCAAATGCCTTACTGAAATCTAGGCAAATTAGATCCACCGCATTTCCTTTATCTAAAAAATCTGTTACATTTTCAGAAAAGGAGATTAGGTTAGTTTGGCACGATCTACCTTTTGTAAAACCATGTTGTATTTTGTCCCATTTACCATTGACTTCAATGTCCTTAACTAATTTCTCCTTCAAAATTTTTTCCAGGACCTTGCATACTACAGATGTCAAACTAACTGGCCTGTAGTTACCTGGATCACTTTTTTTTCCTTTCTTAAAAATAGGAACTATATTAGCAATTCTCCAATGATTCGGTACAACTCCTGAGTTCACAGATTCATTAAAAATTCTTGCTAATGGGCTTGCAATTTCAGGTGCCAATTCCTTTAATATTCTTGGATGAAGATTATCTGGGCCCCCCCCATTTAGTCCCATTAAGCTGTTTCAGTTTCACTTCTACCTCAGATATGGTAATATCTACCTCCATATCCTCATTCCCCTTTGTCATGCTACCATTATCTCTAAGATCCTCTTTAGCCTTATTAAAGACTGAGGCAAAGTATTAGTTTAGATATTGGGCCATGCCTAGATTATCTTTAACCTCCACTCCATCCTCAGTGTTCAGCGGCCCCACTTCTTCTTTCTTAGTTTTCTTCTTATTTATATGGCTATAGAACCTTTTACTATTGGTTTTAATTCCCTTTGCAAGGTCCAACTCTACTTGACTTTTAGCCTGTCTCACTTTATCCCTACATGTTTTGACCTCAATAAGGTAGCTTTCCTTGTTGATCTCTCCCATCTTCCACTCCCTGTATGCTTTCTGCTTCTTCTTAATCACCTCTCTAAGATGCTTGCTCATCCAGCTCGGTCTACAACTCCTTCCTATGAATTTTTTCCCCTTTCTTGGGATACAGGCTTCCGATAGCTTCTGCAGCTTTGATTTAAAGTAATCCCAGGCCTCCTCTACCTTTAGATCCATAAGTTCTTCAGTCCAATCCACTTCCCTAACTAATTTCCTCAATTTTTGAAAGTCAGCCCTTTTGAAATCAAAAACTCTAGTTGCAGATTTATTTTTGTTAATCCTTCCGTTCAGTTTGAACTGAATTAGCTCATGATCACTTGAGCCAAGATTATCCCCTACAACCATTTCTTCTGTGAGGTCCTCGCTACTCACCAAAATTAAATCTAAAATGGCATCCCCTCTAGTCGGTTCAGCAACTACTTGATGAAGGAATCCATCAGCTATCACATCTAGGAAAATCTGAGCCCTATTATTATTACTAGCACTGGTCCTCCAGTCTATATCTGGGAAGTTAAAGTCTCCCATGATCACGCAGTTTCCATTAGTATTTACTTGATTAAAAACATTAAAAAGGGCTCTATCCATATCCAAATTAGATCCCGGAGGTCTATAACACACCCCAAGCACTATCGTAGGAGAGGCTTTACTAGTTATCTTCCCCAATGTAATTTTTGCCCAGACGAACTCTGTCTTATCCATTGCATCGCTTCTTATTTCTTTATATTCTACCTCATCATTGATATACAATGCTACTCCACCACCTTTACCTTTATTTCTGTCTTTCCTAAACAGCACATATCCTTCAATACCTGTAGTCCAGTCATGACTACTATTCCACCATGTTTCTGTTATCCCTATAATATCTGGTTTCACTTCCTGCACCAGTAGCTCTAGTTCCTCCATTTTGTTACCTAGGCTCCTCGCATTGGTGTACAAACATCTTAATTTTTGCTGTTTGGCCTCGCTCACATTTTGTACCCTATTAGGCACAGTCATTCTACAGCCAGTATAACCTATTAAACTAGTACCTACACTGCCCTCACTCCTTATATACATTCTCCTACCCACAGCTGTATCCTTTCTTACTTCGTCTTCTTCCCTCTCCATGCTAAAATCTGGCGTGGAGTTTACCTGGACATCTCCCAACCATCTCCCCCAAATTCCTAATTTAAAGCTCTCTTTATCAGTTGTGCCAGCCTTGATCCTAGAAGTCTATTTCCTTCCCTACTCAGATGAAGTCCATCCCGAGAGAACTGTCCTCTGTCCGTGAATGCCTCCCAGTGGCCATACATCCCAAAGCCTTCCTTATAGCACCACTGCCTAAGCCATCTGTTGACAGTCATCATCTTGTCACACCTTTGTTGCCCTTCTCTAGGAACAGGCAGGATCCCACTAAAGATCACCTGAGCCTCAATTTCCTTTAGCGTCTTCCCCGCCTAGCACAGTCTCCCTTAATACTTTCCAGCGAGAATCTAGCCCTATCATTTGTTCCCACATGAAGAATAATTAGGGGATTCTTTCCCGCTCCCTTTAGGATCCTTTTCAACCTCAGGTCTACATCCTGTATCTTAGCACCCGGAAGACAGCACACCCTTCTATTCTCTGGATCAGCTCTAGTTACAGGCCTGTCTATTCTTCTCAATAAAGAGTCCCCTTTCAGGGAGATCCTAGGGCAGTGAAGGATTTCTTAACAGCACAGCTTGTGCAGGAGGTGTGCTATCAGGGAACTGGAATGCATGTGGTACGGGGAGAGGGGAGACAGATCAAGTATAGTAGCTCCATTTTGCCTTTGTGGATCCTCATCCTCATGAGATGAAATCCCAACCAGCTCTGTGTAGATGGGTGGGGACACTCTTCCTCACAAAATAATTCTAATGGAAATAATCTGCCAACAGAATGATCTGGCCCTAGTTAAGCATCCTGCCTATTCCATTCTTTTCTTCTGAAGGCTTCTCTTCATAAATCTGAGAACCCAGTCACAACGACCTCCCAAAATTCTTGGAAACAAAGGTAATCATAGCGCTGCTTCTAAACAATACAAATTTCAAGAGTGTGATCTCTCCAACATTCTCATACCCCATCATTCTATAGTTACATATTGCAACACAGGGCCTGCCTCTACATATGTCATTGACACCACTGGAATGTAGCCACTGATTTCTGTGGGAAAAACATCAAGTCCTTAGATTGTAAACTCAGTGAAGCATAGATTATTTCTTCTTATACATCAGCATACTGCCATGAACGTCAACAGTAATAATGAATAGCACACAGATATTCATCCAGTACGCACTGCGAAGCAATGTACACTAAACTGGTGTTCACCAATATGTACCTTAACCAAGTTATTGACGTTGCTGCACTAATTTTGCTGTTGGATTCAAAACTGATGGTAGGATTTGATGGACAGAGGCATTATGACACTGTCACAGCTAATTGACAATTGTAAATTTAAACCATTTGTAGATCATCAGCAATAATTTGGCTTGCTCTGCTCCGGAGCATGGAAATAGCTCCATTTAAAGCTTTTACTTATGATTATTTTTGGATCAGATGCATTGGGAGCTCCAGAACTACTTATTTTGGAGGAAATTTCTTGATTTACTCAGCCAGTGGTATCCATCTACAATTTTCTGGCCCCAAAATCTCTGCCAAAGATTGATAATTTGAGAGTTGTTTAGAATAGAGATTTGGATGGACAACTATCTCTGACCCAAGGGAATACAATTGTATCTAATGTTGAAAAAGTAACTTTAGACCTGAGGCTATGGTTATTAATAAAAAAATATTTGTTCTAACATACTGGTCCTCACATAGGCTAATGGTAATGGACCTCATAAATTCTGACCACTGCTGATGCTAAATTATCTCATATGTTTTGGGAATGCCCCTGTATCGAGAATTTTGCTAAGAGGTGGGGAGGAGGACCAATTTGATATTGGATGCTAAACTGAAGCCCTCCCATTTAAGTTTCATTTTGGGATACAGCCTTGGTACTTCGAGATTATCTGACAAGGCAATGGGGTTCCAATGTGCAGCTTTGGTCACTAAAAAATTTATCCTGCACAAATGGAAAAGTCAATCCCCACCAAATACTGATGCCTGGCTCAGTGATATGGCTGACCTCGCAGCAAGCAAATGACTGGCATTCCACAAAAAAGGAATGCCCAAAATTGCAAAGCAATTACGGATGACTTTTTAGAGCTCTAGGATTAACCTAGACCCTGAAGATAAGTATGTCACTTCTTCTCCCTTCCCTTTACCCTAACTCTCTTTATTTACATACATACTATGATGAATCTGGTATATTAGTATATCTGTTGTATTTAGAAAATATAATAAAAAATATAAATTAAAAAATCACATTTTGGTCCTGAAAAACTTAATGGATAGGTAAGTAAAGATAATTTGTAAATAAAGGATTTTTTTAAAAAGTAAACCCACATATTCCCAAATTGATGCATGACATCATCATTCCTGTTAATCAAGCAGATGCTTGAGTTCTCACATTAGCTGATCTGCAGTCCTTTCATGTGCTTTTTATCTCTTAAAGTCAGCAAAACTTGCAGGCCTGAATACATCTAAATCCAGTTGTTGACTGCAGGTAAAACAGGATTTAATATGTTTACTAATGTCAATATTAGTGGTTTTATGTTCTTTTAAATCTTTGATAGAGAATATGAATAGCTTCTTCAATTGTGGCATTCAGGAAACTAGGCATCCCCTTTGTCAAAGATTAAAAGAATATAAAACTAGTAACATACTAAGCAAATTCAGTCTTCTTTTAGCTGCAATGAACAATTGGAACTGAATAATCTCAGAATGCTGCAATCTGTATCTTGTTTCAGACAGAGGAAATGAACTACTAAGAAGCATTGAAAATCAGCAACCATTGTGATTTGGGTATAACACCGACTGGGAGAGTGAAGTGGACACTGTGCCACAGAGGGATGATGTTCGGGTCATCCGACTGAATGGTAATAAAAAGCATATTCCTGGTTTTACCATGAAGTAGTTGAGAGGTGCCCTCACTGAGGTCCACACTGGTTACTTGTCACGAGCTTGAGTGCAGCACATGTTTCATACTGTGGACATTTATTTTCATCCCCCACTCTACCTCCCCCCCCCAAGTTTATACAGTACAACCATTATATGTCTGTGCTAGCAGCTTCGCTGCTAGATGAAAATAAGCATTTATTGCTAGGAGTTCACCAGCTAGAAAACCTGCTGAAAATCCTTTTCACTATTCTATAGTTTTAGGAAAAATGTGATCATAGAAGGTATCTGACCATGGATCTGCAATGTAACACACACTGTATAGTATTTTGTAGGAAACACACAGGACATTTTCTGTTAACTTGGATGGTTCCACCTCTGTCTGCTTCCCAGAATGTGGTTGGTACTGTTGGCATGAGAACTTAGGCCTAAAGAGGAAGGATGACCTCATGGTTAAGTCAAAGGACTAAAACTTGGGTGATCTGTGTTCAATTACTGGCCCTGACACAGTCTTCCTCAGTGACCTTAGGCAAGCCACTTAATGTCTCTGTACCTCTGTTCCTCACCCCTTGTCTGTCTTGTCTAACTGGACTGTAAATTCGTCACGACATTGACCCTTTGTTTCTATGTGTATGTATAGAGTCTAATACCAAGAGGCCCTGACCTCAGTCTCATAATAATGGACCGAACTAGTGGTACCAAAGAGAAACACACAGTTCTGTCCTGCCTACTTATGGGCATATCATACAGTACCAGCAAGTGCAGCTGAAACTAGCACAAAACACAGTCCATGTGGCCAGTAAGTGCAGATTTAGAGAGAACAGAACTGAATAGGAATTGTTCACCACCCACACAGAGGCTCTACTGCATGAACACCACACAGCTGGGGCTTTGCAGTTTGGGAGTATCATATTACCAGGGATGGTGGAACCAAGACAGATGGTAACTGCTTTATGTGGCATCATTTCCCCTCCAAGAAACCCATGGAACCGCCATTGAAAATTGCAGCAGGGGATTAATACTGACTGACTCATGCTCTACATCTCAGGGGCAGAGGGTGTGTGCACAGGCAGTCAGCCAATGGCAGCAGGGAGTATCAGGGAAGAACAGACCCTCCAGGAAGATGCTCCAGGACCCACAGGGTTTCCCTCAATATGTAAACAGAGGGAGTTACCACTGGAACACCAAAAGGCTGATAACAAGGAAAACACAGAGGGAATAGTTTTCTTTTCAATGTCTTATATAGAGATACTAGATTCTTACAACACGGTAACCAGAATTATAAGAGCCAAAATACAAACTGGAATGAAACACTATTGGCAGGAGTTTGTTTCCATAAGCGCTAAGAAGTAGACTTTCTCACAGATCCAAGCATTACACACCCCATCAGTTTTAAGACTATAATCCCTCCACTAGCACCTCCTGTGTGCAAGGAATATGAATCAGCTCTACTTACTCATTTCTCTCCAGACTGATGACTAGCTGTTTACTTTCAGTTTGTATTAGAAACTTCAGCAGTGCTGGGTGACTCTGAAAAATGAAAAAGAGGACAAGTTCAATGCCAATAATATTCTCTTAGGGACTGATGCTGCAATATGCTAAGCACCCAAATTCCGCTGTATAAAATGGCAACTCAGGGAACCTGGCATGATAGGGCCCTTGTTCCTAGAAGGGAGAATGTAATGTTGAGAGAACATTAACTCTTCACAATGCAATAGATTATAAACAATATTTCTCTGTTAATAAATAGAGAGAACGGCAGTATGGGTATCAACTGGGTATTACATTTGCTTCACAAAGACAGATGAAACACTCTATACAGGTTAAACAATTATATCACTTGCACTCTTCCTTAGATTTCCTCCTTTCGTAGCTCACGAAAGCTTATGCTCTAATAAATTTGTTAGTCTCTAAGGTGCCACAAGTACTCCTTTTCTTTTTGCGAATACAGACTAACACGGCTGCTACTCTGAAAACCTGTCATTATGCAAGGCACTGAATTTAGCCGTATTGAGTGGAAATCTGTCAACTTCATGAGGCATCCGATGAAGTGAGCTGTAGCTCATGAAAGCTTATGCTCTAATAAATTTGTTAGTCTCTAAGGTGCCACAAGTACTCCTTTTCTTTTTTAGATCAGACTGTGGCAGGAATATAGCTCTGATTCAGTTTATAAGACAAAACCACAGCTGTACATTACAAATCAGTTTCGGGAGGCCTTCTGGAACGTCCCCAATACAATTTTGAAACAATCTTTTTCTTCAAATGCTGGTGTAATGACATCTTGCCACAAATGCCTCTTGAAAGCTCTCGCTCACTGTTGCGCTTTTAAAATGAGCTGAATCGGCCTTAGGCCTTGTGGGGCAGTTTTCAATTAACATGTTCATAGTCACATCTAGTTCCCTCCTTACCTGTAACCAAATCTGCGGTGCTGAGATTGGGGAGTCAGCTATCTGGCTCCAGTCAAAATAGTCATGTACTTGAAGCTTGTGCTTAAGTACTTTGCTGAATCAGGGCCTACAGTGTAAACCCCCTGGGTAGCCCAGACCCATGGCCATCATTGGAACTTCGGTGGGAAAGGCACCACGGCTGAATTAATTTATTTTTCCCTAGGAATATTTGTAAATTTTAACAGATATTTTTATAAGCTTTCTATAAAACAAAACCAAACCCAAACAAAAACAAACCAAACCCAACCTCTCCCTCCCAAGGATTTTAACTTAAAAAAAAAAAACCAACCACCACCATTGCCATTCCAGGCAGAGTGATCAGAAATAAAGAAAATAATAGTCACAACAATCTCTGTGAAAACAGACAAACTATTTGATCTCTCTAGGTCATAGTTAGAGCACCATTGAGAATGCACAAATATTTAAGAGGAGGACTTTCTATACTAGATGTCAACTGGAGAATAGCACCAAAAATATTAAAAATTCCACTCAGGACTTCTAGATTTTATTTCTATTTCTGGGAGATACTGGGCAATATAATCAATTCTCTGTTCCCCGCTTTCCCAATAATAACTCTTCCCTATATTAAGGAGGTGTGAGGCTCCCTTCATTAAATAAGAGATCCTCAGAGAGAAGGTTAAAGGCCTGAAACAAACAATTGTAAGATTCTACAAGTGTGGAGCAGTGGGCATTAAAACACTACTGTGACGTTGCACTCTATATGATTTTATGAAAATATGCTAATGAGTGTGAATATAATGTAAGTGGAATATGCTTCATGCAAAAGGTCTCCTGTAAGGTATCATTACAAAGCTTATAATCTACTGAGTGTAGTCATCCAATTTGTATAAATGTATCATTCTTGTATCTGAAACTAGAAATATGAAATATAACTGAGGTCCTATTGTAATTAGACAAAGTGTGGGCTATTAAATGGTGGCTTGGAATCTTGATGGCTCCCATTAACCAGGGCAATTGGTTGTAAATCGCTCTGTTTACTTGTTACTCCCTTTACTTCCTGTATACCTGTGAGCTGGCAAGTGGGTAATGAAGTCTTACAGTGACATGTGATCACCGTAAGGAGGGAACTGGATGTGACTATGAACATCTTTAACCTGATGCTTTTCCATTTAAAAAGAGGAGTGGGAACCCGGAGAGGGACAAAGGATTCCTTCCTTGTACAAAAGATATACAAGAGGTTAGAACAGAACAAAGGGGGCTGCAGTCATGAGAAATCCCCTAGCTACCACCTGAGCTGGAACAAGGACTGTATAATTGGAAAGGATTGGGCCCAGACTAGAAAGGAGCCTAGTCTGTGAAAGAAGCTTATTGGAACCTCTTTGACGGTGAGATTTCATCTGTATTCAGTTTCCTACTGTATTAGGCTTAGACTTGTGGGATTTTTATTTTGCTTGGTAATTTACTTTGTTCTGTCTGTTATTACTTAGAACCACTTAAATCCTACTTTTTATATTTAATAAAATCACTTTTTATTTATTGACCCAGAGCAAATAATTAATACCTGGGGAAGCAAACAGATATGCATCTCTCTCTATCAGTGTTACAGAGGGCGGACAATTTATGAGTTTACCCTGTATACACTTTATACAGAGTAAAACA
Source organism: Dermochelys coriacea (assembly GCF_009764565.3). Taxonomy (NCBI): domain Eukaryota; kingdom Metazoa; phylum Chordata; order Testudines; family Dermochelyidae; genus Dermochelys; species Dermochelys coriacea. Next base: position 104,244,851 of record NC_050074.1, on the reverse strand, counting down.
GATTTATTTGGAGTTTGGTTCCCACTGGAAACTGGGTGTCTGGGTGCTAGAGACACAAGCACTTCTTAAACTGTTTCCAGTTAAGTCTGCAGCTTGTGGGAAACATGGTTCAGATCTGGGTCTGTGTTTGCAGCAGACTAGAGTGTCTCATTCAACAAGACAGAGTACTGAAGTCCCAGGCTGGCAAGGAAAACTCAGAGGTAGTCTCAGCATATCAGATGGCAGTCCCAAGGGGGTCTCTGTGACCTAACCCACCACAACTACTTTGCCTAATGAGCCAGTAACCATCCAGTAATTCTAGAATACTGCACTTGAATGCTGAATTACAGTTTACATGTGCAAAGTCAGTCCTAATACAAAGCCCACATTTACATTAAGGACCATGTGATCATCTCGCTTGGGGGGAGCGTTGCCTACTGGTCAGGGGATTAGGCCTTATGACATGCAGAGGGGAGCTTTGGTAGGGGAGCCCAGGCCCTCACACTCCACTGGGCTCCAGCCCAGGGTCCTGTGCAGGCGACCAAAGGGATTGACACCCAGGAGCGCCTTAGGGCTGCCCTCCCTGGGCCACTTCCTACCACCCAGGTCCTCCCTTCACTCAGATCTTTCCTCAGAAGCTGCAAGATAGAAGTCCTTTCTCTTCCCCTGTCTGCCTGCAAGTGAGTTGTTCTGCTCCCTTTTACTTCCTCCCCCAGTCTGTGCATCTCTTACAGGTGCAGTGGGGCAGAGCTGGCTAAGCCCAGAGCAGTTCCTTAACCCCTTGTCGTCAAGTGTCAGGTTGGTATATCCATCACAGACCATTTATGCTCAGTTTGCACCTTAACAAATAAGTTTCATTGAATTGTTAGAAAAGACTTTCTTGTTTTGAAATTGTTTGTAGTTTAAGAGAGTCAATGGATCTCCTGTACATTTAATTTACTTTTTGAAAAACTATCTAAATTTAGGTCAGCCAATCATAGCTGAAATACTTGAATTTTAGTGATTTAGCATTTCACTGATTTATAGAGAAATGTTTCCAAATTTCTGATTTATGGACCAAATAGTCTGTACTACCTCAGATTGACTGAATGACAGCATGTCTTTGAAGTATGATTAATTATAAGTGATTTAGAAAAATCACAACCCTTTATTAAAATTGAAATAATTATGGCAAAATTGCTATGTGTGTGTATGTGGGAGCTTGAGGCGGAATTACAAATTCACTATATTAAAAACCTGGCAAAACTCAAGCTCTCTCAAACACACCATTAAGCACAGACTGGACATTTAAAGAGAGATGGTTATTTCCATCTTAAATCATTTGTTTCAAACGTCACCAGTGCAGATTCACATGCAGCTTCCCCCCGCCCCCCCCCCACACACTTGCAGAACAGTAACAATATTAAAATACTGTATCCTAGTATACTTCGCAATAACTAGAACCCTTTACAACAGTGGTTCTCAACCAGGGGTCTGGGGGTCCTGGGGGCTGCAAGCAGGGGGTCCACCAAGATTGGCTGGCATTAGACTAGGACCCCACTAGGACCCAGGGCAGAAAGCCAAAGTCCTGCTACATGGGACTGATGGCCAGGGCCCCAAGCTCCACCACCAAGGGCCTGAGCAACTTAGCTTCGCAGTGCCCCCTATGGTGTGATGGGTCCTGGACAATTGCCTTCCTACCCCCTAACACCGGCCCTGGTTTTTATATGCAGAAAAATAGTTGTGGCAGAGCTGGGCCATGGAGTTTTAAAGCATGTTGGGGGTGGGGCCTCAGAAAGAAAAAGGTTGAGAACCCCTGCTCTACAATACCACATAAATGCTTCTGACTGCAGCCTTAGCATTCACCAGACACATGGGAGTCATTTATTTCCATGAATATTTAGAGTTAATTTTGATTACAACTTTAATATTAGTGCACGGATTCCAAAGCCCAGGAGATATGCACACCATAGAATTTAAGAGGACAAAACAGAATTAACTATAATGTTACACAGTAAAGAATTAAGATATTGCACCAGCATAATGGGTTATCCTAGCCTTAAGGCCCTTTAGTTAATATGTAAATGATGGATATGTTTATTCATAAGTTCATAATAAAATTTCATTGACAGTCAATTAACACTACAAGGCTGTGATATAAAAATGATGCAGAGGAGAACGTTCCATCAAAAGATAAAACTGTCATTCTTCAAAAGGTGCACAGGTAATTTAAAATACTATTTCATCCATAATAGTGAGTCCTTCTGTCACTGCTAGAGAAGGATGGTCCAGTGGTGTGGGTTCTAGCCTAGACCATGAAAGATCCAAGTTCTACTCCCTGCTCCTCCATAGACTCCATGTGTGTCCTAAGTGACTTATGGCCTTGCTCCTGATCTGGAAAATAAATGGGAATAATAGCACTTCCCTATTTCACAGGGATGTTGAGAGGATAACTACACTGAAGATTGTGAGGTACTCAGATGTTGTGATAACAGAGGCCATATAAGCACCTTACATAGATATATTTCAAATGTGCAAGAGAATCAGGGATTATTCTGAAGAAGGTGGGTTTTAATGTATAAACCTCTGAAACATGCCGAACGTTATTATTTCATAGGAAGTTATGTTAATGTTCCTCCAAACTATTAGGGCATTTGTTTTTGCAAGTCTTTCAAAACTGTATTTGTTTCTTGCAAAGTATAATCATTTCCACTTTGAGACAACTTTTTGAAAATGAGTTGCAAGATTCAATAAAAATCCCACTCGCGAAAAACGCTGATGTCAGTTAAATGGTTTATATTTTCTGCTTAGAATAACCAAAAAAACCCCACCACATCATTGTGGTATGTAAAAAGTGTTATGTACAGTCGCTTTTAGAAAGAGCCAAAAAATGTTTGCACTCATTTGTTGAAAAACACAAGCAAAAAATAATGAGGGATATAGACCATTAATTTCCATGCTGATACCACTTATTCCATGTGCAAGATCCTTCAATATTACAAAATGTGAATCTAAAATGCTTTTATTAAAACAACATCACTTACATGACAACAAAACACTACAGATGTGCCAAGTCTATTTCCAAGTAGCCTATTGCTTTCTGACCTATTCTTTTGGGATATCCCATCAATCCACTGCTTTTTCCAGTACGCACCTAGTACTCATATGAGACCAGAGAATGGTTTGTTAAGAAACAGCTCTGACCCTAAGACGTTTAAAGTATTCTGTTTTCCTCACTTCTCTCCTAATTCAGAGTACCTAAATTCATTTCATTATGCACTCTCCCATGACATAATTCTAAGGCACATACTTCTGTTAGCTTGTACTGGAATTTTTTTTAAAAAGTGTGCGCAAATTTACAGTCCACTGTTTTGTTTTGATTTTTGGTGTTTGTTTTTTTCCTTAGGTTTGAACTAGGATTAGTACAATTTATATAGTAATTTGAGAAAAAATATTGAAACACTGAATAAACTGTACGCAATTTGAATTCAACCTTCAGTTGAGGCCACGCAGGAATTACTCTGACAAACCCCCTAAAAAATAGATAAAACAAATAATGGAGAATTTAAATCATCTCTTGTGAATGAGATGCCAGGCTACTGTTGACAGAAACAGACCAAAAGAGAAAAAAATATGATATATCCAAGAGCCAACTGGCAGGGAAGAAGCCCTCTCATTTCTTATAATGGAACTAGAATCATTATGCATGTCTACCTGATGAGTAGAGTAGCCAATGACTTCAGATTTATTGCTCGTCTGGAATATGAATGATTGAGAAATACAAGTGCAATATTGTGCCAAATGAAAATGTAAGTTGACTAGGAAACATCATTTGTTCCATAAAAAAAAAAAAAATCCTGGCCTCAAAAATTCCATGCTCCTGATTGGCTAAAAGCAGCTGCAACTTCTGATGATATCAATCATTGGCTGGAACTGTTTTTATAAACAACTGCTTCCTGGTCTGGACTTGTTCCCTGGCAGTGAACCTGCCTTCAGGAGAGCTCTCCTGTGGTCATTCTGCACTTAACTTTCCTCTTTGGATTTAAATTGAAAACTGCAGGCAGAAGAATTTTGAAGTAAAACAATTAATTAAATATTGTTTTTAGAAATCAATATTAGTTAAAAAAGAATCACAGGAAAGCTCTCCAGGCCTTATGTATGAGAATGCTCACAGCTCAGGGTCAGAGCCAAGGGCTGTGGCTTTCTGATTTTTGCTCTGAGTAACCACACAAGGGGCTGGAGAATCAGGGCCGGGATTCTAGGTCATTTCCCAACAAGTCCTCTAGTGGTATTTCGGTAAAAAGTTAGATGACAGCAAGGATAATCTTGTGGCTAAAGCATTAGATTGGGTTTCAGGAGACACAAGTTCAGATCCCAGCTTGGCCACAGATGTCCTGTGTGAGACGGACTAACACGTTTAGGGTACACCTACACTGCAGCTGGGAGCAAGCCTCTAATCCGGATAGACAGACTTGTGCTAGTGAGCTAGCATGCTAAAAATAGCAGTGTGGACATTTTTCAGAGTAGCAGCCGTGTTAGTCTGTATTCGCAAAAAGAAAAGGAATACTTGTGGCACCTTAGAGACTAACAAATTTATTAGAGCATAAGCTTTCGTGAGCTACAGCTCACTTCATCGGATGCATTTGGTGGAAAAAACAGAGGGGAGATTTATATACACACACACACACAGAGAACATGAAACAATGGGTTTATCATACACACTGTAAGGAGAGTGATCACTTAAGATAAGCCATCACCAGCAGCAGGGGGGGGGAAAGCTGGAAATAGCCTACCTTGCTTGTCACCATGAAAGGTTTTCCTCCTTTCCCCCCCTGCTGCTGGTGATGGCTTATCTTAAGTGATCACTCTCCTTACAGTGTGTATGATAAACCCATTGTTTCATGTTCTCTGTGTGTGTGTGTGTGTGTGTGTGTGTGTGTATAAATCTCTCCTCTGTTTTTTCCACCAAATGCATCCGATGAAGTGAGCTGTAGCTCACGAAAGCTTATGCTCTAATAAATTTGTTAGTCTCTAAGGTGCCACAAGTACTCCTTTTCTTTTAGTGTGGACATTGAGGTTTAGGCTCTCAAGCCCACCTGGCTCCCTGTATCTGACTTGAGTGGCTAGGTCAAGTCTCCCCAACATCCACACTGCTCTCAGAAACCTCCTTCCATAGGTTTCAGCACTCAAGCTGCAGCCTGAGACCCAAACTTCAAAGTAATATCTACAAAGCTATTTTTAGAATCTGTCAACCTGGGCTGGGAAGCTTGCTCTGCAGACTCCCAAATGCTGTGGAGACATACCCTATAAGTACAGCAGTTAGCACAATGCATCCCCTATTTTGATTGGGACTTCTAGGCAGTTCTGCAATACAAATAATAAAAATAATGATTAGTATGTATATTTTTCTGTATTCACTGGCACTTGTTTTCATCTTATGCCTCAAACTGAACCCAGTGTTGGTTTGTTAACAACAGATCCTTGAACCTGTCCCTGTCTTGATGGATGGACTAACCTGCAAAGATGCTACTATAGCAATAGCCATACAATCATCTTCAGCTTTCATGTGTGAAAATATTAATGGAGTAGATTTATTTAGCATGTTTGTTGCATTCATACTGGAAGTTTAATTACAAAGGGCATTGCACAGAGCATATTTTTGTTGCAAAGTAATCTACAAAAAAGTATTATTCATAGCTGGAATGCACCTTGCTTTAGGCTGCAGATTTGGCATTTATTGTAATCATGCTGCAATGCTGTTAGCTTTCCCCTTGATACTAGCTGTCAAGATCAGGATAGAAAACTTCTAAATTTTATATTACATCTGAAGGAAAAGGAAGCTGATGGAGTGGCCACTTCTAAGTTATAGGTTTCAGAGTAGCAGCCGTGTTAGTCTGTATTCGCAAAAAGAAAGGGAGTACTTGTGGCACCTTAGAGACTAACAAATTTATTTGAGCATAAGCTTTCGTGAGCTACAGCTCACTTCATCGGATACAATAAATTTGTTAGTCTCTAAGGTGCCACAAGTACTCCTTTTCCTAAGTTATAGGACTCTATACTTTTCTCACTATCAAAAGATTCAACATTGTTATCGGATTAAGATAAATGAGTTATGCTGGGACTCCCCTATCTAAAACATGTTTTATTAGCATTTATATAATAGAAATAAAACAATGTCTAAATAAAAAGACTAGAGAAATAGCACAAAAACAACTTGAAAGTTGAAACGTCTTCTATAAAATTTCAGGTATCAGTGTTAATAAATTTGGACTTCCCAAATTTATTAATTGTATACAATGTCAAATCCCATAGTTGAGTGCACAAATCAGAGTATACAAAGCATGTAGACACATAGATTTCTCTTGTATTCACCCAAGTGCCAATTTAATGACAATTTGTGGTATATGGATATAATAATCAGGTGCCTTTGTCTAAAAAAAAATACCACTAGTAAACACGGGATCCAAAATAGACAAGAAAACTTTGCAACAACAAAAATGAGCTCATAGACCTTCACGTTCAATGATTAATTGCATGGGCTCTACTTCAGGGGAGGAAAAATCACCTTGTTAGACACAAACACAGGAAACTAGGTTTGGGGGGATGTTTCAGCATTGTGCAAAGCTTAGGTCAAATATACATATTACTAGATTTGCCCACAGCTGCCTGAATGTGATTTCCCCACAGAATGCACCAAGCACATGCAAATGTGGAAGGTTAATGTCATTTATTTTGACAGAGTTGGTTAGAGCCAAGCAAGTCTGGTGGTTGTCATGTACAATATTTGTAATATAGCAACATAAGTTGGGGGAAAAGCAAAATAACGTGTGCTTAATGGAAGTTAAGAAATAAGAGGAGAGGGAAAGCAAAAATCTTAGGAAGATAAATAAACTAGAATAAAACTCTAAATGGAACCAATAATCTTCGGAATGAAACCAAATAGATATACCATTTAAATTTCAGTCAGTAATTAATTTCTGACTGATGCATAAATCACTCAAGACAATATTTAGAAATTGGCTCTGCTTCTGTGAATTGCAGACATCTCTTTGATTTTGTCGTGGTATCTCTAACACTCATCTAGTGTATGTTTAACTCAGTCTTTCCTGTTTTAAGCTGAAAGTGGTTTATATCCCTAACTCATCACAAGAACCTGCCAATCACCCCAATATGGTAACAAACACTTACTTTTCCCCCAAGTTTGACCTTAGTGGAAATCAAGTGATGTAGTTCTTAGGGGAATTAAGATATTGGGCATTTACTTTCAAAAAGAGTTGCGGGCTTAACTTCATCAGGATCCTCTGAAAATACTGACCTAAAGTTCTGTGGGCCTGATTGAAAATGGAAAATTGCTGTTGACTCTGAATCAAATCTTATAGCGCTCATCCAGCAAAGCACTTAGTTTGAAATTTGAAGAATGCAGGTGTCTATGTGTTTGCTGGATAGAGCCTATATGACTAGAACAAGAATGTGCAATAATCCCCAAACACCACCCTGCGAGAATACCTCCAACCTGACTTGTGGGAGCACCTCTGCGGGTGAATAACTAGTTCAGCATCTGTGCCTATTCTCTGGAACTCTGCTGAGATTGCCAGTAACAGTGACAATTTGTGTCAACTTTAACATGGATATTTGTCGACTAGGAACTGGACTGAGACCCCCGTTTCATTTCAACTATGACAGGTCACCAAATGGTAATCATTTTCAGCAAGTACTTACCAAGGTCACATTCTAATTGATAATCTGGTGGTTAAAGTAAAGTATTGTACAACAGGGTAGTTTGAGGGTGAGGGGGTAAGCACTGTGATGGGTTTTACAAACCTCACACTGACCTGTAAAAGATCAGTGAGCTGCTGTGAGCTCCATCAGCCCCAACCACTACACCTGAAGTGGATGTCAGGCCTGAAGGACAAGGCTAAAAAGGGGACAGCCTGTTTAGTTGGGAGCTGGCAGGGAAAGGGAGCAGACCAACAGCTCTAACTTGGGGAGAGAAGCCAGGCTGGGGCCAGGAACTGATAAAATTCCTGCCTGTCATTGCGTACATGGAAGGAAAGTAGGTTCTGACATGGGACTCTGTGTGTTCCTGGACCTGTCAGCTGTTAAGCAGGATTCAGCAGAGTGTGATCCACCGGAAGGGAAGTAAGGGGACAACCACCACCAGAAGGGCTGAGAATTAAGTCCACCTAGGACAAAGACTCCATTATTTTGAGTTTCTTTTGGACTATGGCGCTGGACTCTGCTACCCCAGAAGGGGGTTGAATTTTTGATGTGACCAAGCTGGCAGGCAGACCCACAAATGACCAGAGCAGGCTAGAAACTCCATTTGAGAAACTGAGGTACCGCAGGTGCAGTGTTTTTCTCCACTACAAAGAAGCATATCGGGATTGTGGTGATGCAATGACAACCTAGTGGAGAACATGGGCACTTGATAGATCCCTGGAATCAAGGGGATATTGGAACAAATATGGAAGAGCCAGTGATAGAAAGGAGATAACTAGCAAGTATTTTCTGTTGTCCTTCCCCCCTTTTTTGGAGGGTGAGGTAGTATCTATGAATGAAAAATGGAAGCCATTTTATGCCTGATGGCAGTAGGCCGGCAACACAGGAACAGCAGAGCAGACCCAGCCCATCCACCTGTAAACTTCTAGAAAACCTGCAGGAGACTCAGCTTGCTGCTGAACAGCAGTGGCAGAGGGCACAGCACCAGGAAAAGCTTCTAAAAAGCTGGAGAAATAGGCTCTAAGAAATCTGATGATCAGGAAAGGGTAGCTCAGGCAGGCCTGTAGCTGGATCAGCAAAGCTGGGTCCAGAAGATGACACTGAGGCCTTCCTCTGCACATCTGTGCAGGTGGCCAGTGTGGCCAGCTGGGAGGAGTCATCTTGGGTGGCCACAGGATCCCCTGAGTACAGTAGCCCAGGCAGCATATCAGGCTGAGTAATGAACAGACGGGCTAATATGCAGCTAATTTGAGCTGGCTGGGCTTGACTCAGAAGAGGTATCAGCAAAAGTTCCTGGTCAAACTATTCCCACAGGGAGTATGACCATGGATAATAGCCCAACAGTTCTAGGACCTCATGAGCTGTTGGCTGGCTCCAGAGACAAACTCCACAGAAAAAAATCATGGACCTAGTGGTCCTGGAGCAATTCCTGCATATTCTGTCTGTGGGAGGCCAAAGTTGGGTCAAGTGGTTCTGGCCAGTGCTGGTGAGGCAGTGGAGAAAACAGAAACCTATTTGGAGGCCGAGCTGCCTCAGCAGTGGGCCAGACCAAAGGACGCCCTCTCAGGAAAGGCAAATAAAAGGAAGAGATCCAAGTTCATGTTTGTAAAACACATATGTGGGATGGTAGGGGTCTGGGGAGAAACTAGTAAAGACAGTGTCTCTCCTGGGTAACCTTAAACCAAGGGTAATAGAATTAACAGGGCCCCAGGCAGTTCCAGATCTGACCATTCCCTTGAGGACATTTAGGGAAGCTCAATGGTATGCTTCTGATGTGGGCATCCTGGCACACATTAGTTTTTTGATCTCTATAAGAAGTACAAACATTCATTGTAAGGGTAGGATCATGTTTATTTTCTCCTCTAAGCTCCTGAAAAAAAATAAACACAAATAATCGAGGTCAGACATATGAATTACCTCACAGGCCTACCTCTCAAATTTCCCTCATTTGCAGAGACACCAAAATTAACTACCAGTATGTTCCACACAAATATGGGTTTCTCTCTTTTTCAATCAGGAATTCAGAACCAAGGAACTCACATTATAGAAAGACTTACACTACAGGGCCTAAATTCCACATCATTTTAAGTTTTCTGTACAAGGGACATCTGTGTCCCTTATTTGTCACACATTGATGTTCTACATTGGGACCCTAGAAGGTTGAAAAGTATGTTTACAGGTGTCAAACTTCTATATTGGCATTACATATCCTCACAACATATGATAGCACCAACCTAAAAGAGAGAGGTGTAAGAAAATCCATCAGAGCCAAGACTACCTGATGGGGAATCAGAGTGATAACTAAAATGCAACCCAACAAACACAAGTTATCCAACAAGCGTATCTATTTAAGACAATTACTACAGAGTATTACAAATGGTTTGCACTACTTTCCATGCTAGGACTATTTCTCTCTCCTATTAAAAACTTCTTTCTAAACTAAAACCATAGGAAACGAAAAACACTGGCAGAGTACACTCTGTGCAAACACCTATAGAACCAAATGATATTTCATTCAGACAAAGAGAATAAATATTTAGATGTAGTTGATATTGTTTTGCAAGTTCCTCAGGGTAGAACTCTACTGTGTTTTGTAAAGCGCAATGACCTCATCCCTCTGGAAGTAAATAACTAATAGCTAAAGAGAACACAGCATTTTTAAACAGAATTAATTTTTTAAGGAAGCAGCAAAGAATCACAGTCCTTTAATGCTTTGACATGGGTGAATTCAATGTAGGAACCTGAAGAAATTCTTCACAACACAGCACACACAAAAAGGAGATTTTCTTTCGGAGACATCAAAAATACTTGCAATCCCAACTTTTATTTATGGGATGATAAATGTGCACAAACATGCACAGTAAAAAGTTTGCACCATTTTTTTTTCTTAATGTCTGGAAAGGCATCATATCCAATGTAGGACTTTCTCCTCTCCTATTATACTTAGACAATTTGAAGTCCACAAACATTCGTAACTTTTCCCCTTCCATTTCTGCTTCCCAAACTGTAAGTCCGCCATAGACACAGCTAAGGGTTGTTCACAAACGGTGGGCCACATGCTATCCCTTTGTTGGGTGATGTACACAGTAGCATATTGGGCCCAAAGCAGTGAGGGTGGGGAAAGCAGCAGCTCTGATGCCTTTCCTCTTGCTTTTCAGCTACCACAGTAGCTCTGCTATGGAGTTGGGGTTCCATGATTCAGGAGGGGAGAGTATGAGTGGAGCCAGGAAAAAGCTGCTGAATGCGTCTTACTTCATCTCAGATTTCCAACCAAAATTCCACTCATCAGCAGTCCCTCTATATATCTGCAATCCCAGCTCCCCAGGATTGTCCTGGCATCTCCAGGAATTAAAGATTAATCTCTAATTAAAGAATATGTCATATGATGAAACCTCCAGGAATACATCCAACCAAAACTGGCATCCCTACCCCCAAGTGATAGGTTTCATTGCAGACAGTTGGCTCCACTTGGGTGAGGATCCAAAGGGTTTCACTGAAGATGTTCTGGCTCTCAAGGCATCCCAAGATCCATGTTTAGGTTTAAAGAGTGGAGTGCCATATAAATTCTTATGTAGGCAGGGCAGGCAAATCCCCCTACCTGGGAGGAAACTTCTGTCTGTCTCTCTCATGAAGTCAATGGAGCCATGACAATTTATACCAGCTGAGGGTCTGGACTAAGGTTTCATGACCTCTGTGCAGGAAAACATATGAGGGCACCATGCCTATTCTGGGGAAAACCTACTGACAGGTTTACTACATCCTTTTTGAGAGGCATCTTTCTTAATCTTTTCAAAATAAATATTAACTATCTGAAACAGAGAATCAGAACAGCATGAATCAATTTTGGTCTTGAAAACAGAATTAGAGCTAGGGAGCATGATTTTCCATTCACATTCATTTTACACTGTTGTAACTCTACTGAATTGCTGGTGTAAGAGAAGAAAAGGGCCCAAAGATTTAATTCAACAGTCAAACTAACTGTGATCATCCCATGAGGAACTATACTAAACCATATCAAAGTGCTTCTGGACAAGCATACAGGAATCCACAGCAACTTCAGAAAGTTAAACTTTTAAACTGTCAAGTGTTTTCATTTTTTTGTTTTATTAATATTCAACTGAGCAACAATCCCAACCTCATTCCTAAAATGGCTATCCCATTAAGGTAAAGCCTAAATATATAAGCTAAAAATAGGTAAATCAATACCCTATTTTCATAGCAAGCTTTGAGATAAAAAAAAACCATTCAGGGATATCTAAAAAACAAGTTGTTGGAGTAAAACTAATGAAATATGAAAGAGGGAGCCAATACTGCGAACACATAGACGAATAACCACTATGACTAGGAATAAGTTTTCACCTTCCATAGAGCAGGGCCCAATCCTATGATTTGCTGTAACAACATGAAACATCCTGTCAGAAATAAGGGAAACCCCACCTGTATCCCTGCAATAAGTATAAACATAATCCATTGCTCAGTGTGTACCAACTGTCCCTCTCTGTGCCTGAACTACAATGAGTCAACATATCTATTCAGGGGACATCATCATAGGGCCTAATCACATCAGCCACATTATCAGAGGCTCATTCACCTGCACATCTACCAATGTGATATATGCCATCATGTGCCAGCAATGCCCCTCTGCCATGTACATTGACCAAACTGGACAGTCTCTACGTAAAAGAATAAATGGACACAAATCAGACATCAAGAATTATAACATTCAAAAACCAGTCGGAGAACACTTCAATCTCTTTGGTCACTCGATTACAGACCTAAAAGTGGCAATTCTTCAACAAAAAAGCTTCAAAAACAGACTCCAATGAGAGAGACTGAATTGGAATTAATTTGCAAACTGGATACTATTAACTTAGGCTTGAATAAAGACTGGGAGTGGATGGATCATTACACAAAGTAAAACTATTTTCCCATGTTTATTCCCCCCCACCCCACTGTTCCTCAGACATTTTTGTCAACTGCTGGAAATGGCCCATCTTGATTATCACTACAAAAGGTTTTCTCCCCCTCCCCCCGCTGATAATAGCTCACCTTACCTGATCACTCTCCTTACAGTGTGTATGGTAACACCCATTGTTTCATGTTCTCTGTGTATATAAATCTCCGCATTGTATTTTCCACTGAATTTATCCGATGAAGTGAGCTGTAACTCACGAAAGCTTATGCTCAAATAAATGTGTTAGTCTCTAAGGTGCCATAAGTACTCCTTTTCTTTTTGTGGATACAACACGCTGCTACTCTGAAATGAGTCTTCTATAGCTTCCAGGGCTGCAAGGTTCTTTTCCCATTGATGATCAAGAAAGACAAGTTATAGATATTTACCTTTACTAGGGACCATTTAAAAGAAATTATCTCTAGAATAAAGAGAGTTAGACTTTTACTTATTTTATGACAAAACTTTAGGCTTCTGTGAGCAGCTATAGATATTCCTCCACAATGTTCATTTGGTTGTAAAAACAGAAAAATGACAATAGTTTATGTGCTGCAATGGAAATGAAGCCTCCCAAGGAGGATGATAAAGCTGCAATGGTTATCTCAAGATGCAAGTGAAATAACCCAATGTCATCTACAAGATCATCTTTCATTTTAGTGTATTCCTTCCAAGTTTTCTTATTTCCTGATTGTTACGGTCCTAGTGGCCAGTGCTAAAGAGCATAAGCAACAGAGGACAGAACACAGTTGGAGAAAAATATAGTGCACTGCATTCATTTTCAATAGACATCTATTTCAAAGATGAATTGCACAAGAGTTTTATGGAGAAGACAATTCGGGTTTGCCAAGAGAGGAAAAATATCATATACTTGTGACAGAGAAGGATGTGTCTGCACCAAATTGTGAACTCCATTTTGTCCTGTAACCTCCACTTAGTTCTATGTGCTGAACATAGGTACCACAGTCTATTGAAATATAGGGAAAAATGTTTGTAGCCTCATTGAAGGACTATCGCTAAGAAGCCACCACAACCCAATGTAGGGCCATTTGTCCCTCAACTCCTGAACAAACCCCCTGGAACAATGGATTTTCTAAGAAGGGCAGTAGCATGACTGATGAATATGCAGCTTCTCAGCCTGTGCACATGGAAAAAGGAGAGAGACTATACTGAAGGCAGGAGGTTGAGTCTCTGAGCAGTGGGACAATCATTGCCACATGGAAGCTGAAAGTGCGAGAGAGAGAGAGAGAGAGAGAGCGCAGAAGGCACTGTGCCCAGTTTGAATGCTGACAAACTTCAGCCTTATGTGTAAGAGGTGAAATTAGCCACAGGGAGGGGCTTCTCAAGACTTTTATTTTCAAAGATCTGTAACTCTCAAATGCTTTTAAGTGTAAAGTGAATGTGGTTAAGACATTCTTTTGCTAAGCTTGTGTTCCTTGCTTTCATGTCATGTTGTCCCCAAAAGAAATTAAACTAGAAGCCAGAGTTCCCACAGCTAGGTGGGATTCGGTAGGGGGAGGCGGAGGGCGGGTATGTAAACAACTGGGAGCCTCAGGAGATCTGAGACACTGGCTTTGGGGTCTAAGGTGCTGGACTGCAGAATCCCACATCCCAAGGAAGGACTTGAACAAGAGGTCTAGCCTGGGAGTGTGACATATAGACCCATAACTAGGAACAACCTGGTTAGAAGCACATGGAACCCAGCAGTCAGGTCTACTCACAATAGACTGGTGGCTGTATGGTGAGTGCCCTATGTCAGGAATCGTGTCCTAACCTGACACTTCACTAACAGGTGACATTAAGATGAAATAGACTAGATTTCGTTATAAGTAAAATTCATAGTTATTATACAGTATTTATACTGCAGGTTTGACTCACACCTGTTGACTTTGCTATCAAACAGACAAATGAAGAATACATCATTCTTGAAACACATTTTGCTCAAGCCTCTGCAGGGAAAACAAGTATGTTATTTTATAGTGAAGTCTTAAAACACAAAAACTTAACAGAACAGGCAGTGAGAAAGCAAGAGCTTTCTATCTGGGTAGTCTTAGATATTAAACAGAACTTTTTACAGAAGATCCTCTGCAATCTGAGTAATTGTAATGGGAACAAGCAACTGATGATAACCACCAATTTAAGCAAACTTCTTTAATAAACTCTCTCATATAAAGATTCACATTTAGTAGATGATCCATCATGCACAGTGTTAAAAGTAAAGTTCAATTCCCCTCCGCTAGTGACAGAGTATACTATGATCCATTTTTAATGCTGCCTTCTGCACTAAGAAGGATCACCATACTGTAAAAAATGAACACAGTAAATCAAATTCAAACACTGACTAGGTAAGTCAAGGGCTATGTGCAGCAGCTTCTAACACCATGCTAATTGTATTCACCACACATCTTGCAATATATTTTCCCAACAGCCAAATCCTTTAGCACACTCCATCACCAGGACTCCAGCGCACTTCCCCAAATCTGTAACTGAATAATGAACCTGACAATGTCAGCACCCTAGAAGTGTCTCCTCTTCACCCCTTTGAAAATTGCTTATTATTGCACATATTTAGAAGGCACCCATCCCTTTAGCATCTGGGAATGGGGATGGAAAAGGTTTACAATGAAAATTACTCCTTGAAGGTTCACATTTATAAGAATTAAACAACTCCTTGTTTGTTTCTCAAAGTGCTGAGTTCTTGTCTGCCTGTCCTGAAAGAGGAGTACCTGTCCCCCTTGCCATACAACCCATATGCTGTGTTGTGAGAGGGGGAGGAAGAAACCACAAACAGATGGGAGATAGCAGAGCATCAAAGTAAATGAGTTTCTGTGGGGCCCTAGCAATAGTGGGGAATTGGTTTGGGAGAAGGGGGATGTCCAGGTGTGCTTAGGTCAATGGATGCATATGTGGGGGAAATCAGAGGGTTGGGATCAGTAAACTGTGAAGTCAACTCTGAAATCTGTCCACCTGTCATCGGCCCCCTGATCCTCACACTCTTCTGTCTCAGCATGGCAGTTTCCCCACCCAAGGAGGGAGAACCAAAGCAGTCAGAAGGAACTACTCCTGTGTCCACTGCATGTGTGCAGAATTCATGTCACCTGCAGATTTCTTTGCTTTCCCACAGAAAAATTACTTTCTGACAGGGAAGCAAAGGGAAGCTGCAAGAGCAGTCACACATCACTCCTTAGCTGCACAGGTATATCATTTCAGGGGCCCAGAACAGATGGCAGAAAGGTAAATCACTGTAGGGCTAGGGACACCCCAGCCAGTGGCTCCTTCCCTGAGCTGCTAGTCCCAGCTGGGCTGAAGGAAGGAGAGGGCAGGACTGTCTCTTCCCCTGCAAGAAGTGTCTGTGGCTGTGTCAGAACCACCCCCAGAAACCTCCCTCAGCTGCAGGAAGCTCAGCATCCTCCCCTGGTTCCTGCTTCCATCACTCCTCAGCTGTGAGGGGAGGGGGTCACTGTACAGGGAGCTGCTCCCTCATCCACCCAATCCCCATGCTTCTGGACCTCCCATACCCAGACACTCCTGCCAAGCCTCACCAGGTACATCCAGAACCCCCCCTAGCCCTATATAGCTAAACCCCACCTCACAGAACCTCAACCCCTGCATCTGGAGCTCCCCTGCACCCAGACACCCTGCCTCTGAATGCCCACCCCTGCACCCAGACCACCCTGCACTGAACTCCCTACACTTAAACCCCCACCCTGATGCCCCACCTCCTGCAACAGCCTGATCCTGCACATCCAGACCCCCATACCAGTGACCCCAACCAGCTGCACCCAGAACTCCACCCCACCAATCCCCACTCCCCCAGCACCCAGACCCCTCCCCCAATGAGACTCCCACACCCGAACCCTTTGGCTGAGCCCCAACCACCTTCACCTGGAAACCCCTGCAGAGTCCCATTGCCCCTGCATGTGGAACTCCTCAATGAGCCTCTGGGCATCCAGATCCCCACACTGTGCTGCCTGCATCCAGATTGTCCTACACAAAATCGTCTCACCCCACACTGAGCCCCTCCACACTTGGATCCTGCCTTGTTGAGCTGCCTACCGTACATCTGGTGTGCCTGGAGCAGAGGGGCAGGGCTCCAGGGTGTTTCTGGGGCAGACCCAGGCCTTGTGCTGTGTCAGGGTCAGGTGCAGCCTCACCACTGAGTCCATGTCTTGGAAGTGGGAGGTGTGGGGGCTGCAGGGTGATCTCCCATCTTCAGCAAGCCACTGGCCTATGTTCCCCACTGCCATGCTGGAGCCACTGCATTTATTTATTGACAAATAAAACTTGCATAATTTTAAAATATTGTGTGCAGAATTTTTAATTTTTGGCACATAATTTTAAATTTTTTGGTGCAGAATGCCTTCAGTAGTAGGGAACGAAACAGAAGGTGGAGTCAGAAACACAGAACACATTTTGATAAAAATGATCAATCAGCTCTAGCTGCTAATTGGTGCTATGGTGATTACTGCAGCATTACTGCACATGTCTGTTAGGAATTGAACTGAAGCCCTCTGCTCATTTCACTGAAGTAGAAGAGCATTAAACATCCATACAGAATGCTTCAAAAGACCAACATAACTTATTTTTTACCACTAAAGTAGGATTTCAGATACTTTGTTGCCTCTCCCATCAACACAAAATCTAGGCGGGCTCAGTAGCCTGTATGAAATACACACATCTCCTTCAAGCCACATTTCATGCTCTCCAAATATCATTCTCTAAATTAGGTTCTTTCATATTTCTCACAATATATAATGTTTCTAATTAGGAAGGAGTTCCAATCTTGCCATTTGCATTAATTCACTGTAGCTAATTTCTTTATATAATAATTTAATGTGTTATCTATTGTTGTGGTTAATTCATATGTAATCAATGTGTGATGAATAGATTTACATGGTAGGTATAAGTGTAGGAATACGTAGTATACTATTATAGGGGTATAGGATTGATAAGGATATATTATTGGTAAGGGATATAAGTAAGGCTGTAAAGCAAGCTTGAGGCCTGTCAAATTTCAGCTGACCCATATCAGACATTATGTCAACTGCTTTCAGGCCTAAGTAGTTGACCCAGGGGTAACTTTGTACCAGCAAAGTTGCAAGATTATCATAAAAGATGTGTTAATGGGTGATGTTTGGGAAAATATGCTGCAATGTGCCTGTCACTACCACAAGATGCCCGATTATAACAACATGGGAAATCCTGCAATCCTTATCATGGGGACTTATTGACCTAAATTTAATGAAGACATGGGGAACAAAGAGGATAGCCAATGAGAAGCAGGGCACCCCAACATTTCTGGGAAGTCCAGAAAACAGGTTTCAACCCTTGTGCATAAGGATTATGGGCATGGGTGTAACAGAATAAAAGGGGTACTTACCAGCATGAATAGGGAGGAAGAATCCAACAGGAAAACCACCTTGTGGAGAGAACTCTCAAGGTTGCCTGATGAATCTTTAAATTGCTTAATTATTTGGCTTAATTTGCATGTTGTTCTCTCCTTTTGAATCCTCCTGCTCCAGACCAGTCACTGTTTCACTATACCAGTTGTATGCAAAAATCCCTTAATTCAGACTTCAAGCTCTTTAAACATCCCTCTATAACAGTGGTTCCCAAACTTGTTCTGCCGCTTGTGCAGGGAAAGCCCCTGGCAGGCTGGGCCGGTTTGTTTACCTGCCGCGTCCGCAGGTTTGGACAATCACGGCTCCCAGTGGCTGCGGTTCACTGCTCCAGGCCAATGGGAGCTGCTGGAAGCGGTCGCCAGTATGTCCCTTGGCCCACGCCGCTTTCAGCAGCTCCCATTGGCCTGGAGCAGTGAACCGCGGCCACTGGGAGCCGCGATCGGCCAAACCTGTGGACAAGGCATGTAAACAAACCAGCCCAGCCCGGCAGTGGCTTTCCCTGCACAAGCGGTGGAACAAGTTTGGGAACTACTACTCCATAATATGTGGCTCAGATTAAATCTTCTTTGTTAATTTGTTATTGCAATCACACATGTGCGTCTGGATTAATGTTCTCTTTTGCGTGAGAAATAATGGAATACGAGCCAGAAGAGAAGAGTCAGTATCTAATTTCTCTTCCTTTAAACTGCAATTTGTCTTTGATGATCTTTTGAAGATGATAAACGAGTTATTACAAAAAAAGATAACGTATTTTTTATAAACTAGTGGAAGAGGAGATTTCACCTCTCCTCTCAGACTACTCAGGATACTTCAAGGAACTTTCCAAAGCTCCATTCCTAAGACCAATGAATCATTTTTATATCCTGGACTGTGCTCTACTTAAAATAAAGATCTGTAGTTTTTCTAGGAAAATGAATGACTATACCAATGTATGAACTGTATTCCCACATTTTTCTGAGAAATTAGAAATGGGATTCATTTCCAAATACCTCATCTGTACATCTTCATTTTTGTACAAAATGAATCACTGATACTAACTAGCCTAGAAAGCTCAGAAACTGTTGTCCAAAAAAGCATTCCTTAGGATAAAAGGACACCGTTTAGATTCTTTGAGTAGAGAAAACAAACAATGTTCTCTTCTGAGCAATACTCCATACCTCAAAATATTAGTGGCCATCAAGGGAGAATTATGGCCTTTCAATATGTTTTCACAAAAGATCTGGATGCACACTTTGATAACATTCTGTATTTACTTTCTTTTGACAGTTTGTGGGTCTTCCAGTCACTAATAACATCATGAGCTGGGCAAAACCCTGTTATGGGTCTACTTAAAACCTTATTGAAATTGATGGACGGGAATGCACCCTTCAGTTAACATAATTAAGAATAAAATATGCACAAGCCCCCGCCGAAGACCACAGGAATCCAGCCAGGAGATTTTTGTATGTGTGTGGGGGACAGGGGATTGTGCTGCATGTAAAAAGACAGACCACAGAGGGACCAGGGAGACACTCAGACAGCCTGAAGGAGCAGCTGAAAGGATGGTATATGACCCTGGAAGAAACCTGGGGAAAGGTTTTTGGGTCATGGATGCAGGCTGACAAGAGTGTTCTTGGTACTGTGAGCAAAAGAAGTTGTTTCCCTTCTCTGTTCAGAGAACTTTGTAGACTCTTTGTAAATAAACCAAACTGCATTGAATTTTTGGCTAGCCACATAGGTCAAAAAAGGGGTAACATATGATCTATGAGGAAGGCAGCTTATATAGAAGAGTGATACATAAATACTTTTGCTGTAGAGAAGTTCCCACCATATTTTAAATTGGTAAATGAGCTAGTAAAAGAGAATCTGAGAGTTCTTTTCGTTATACATTCATTTCTATCCCACAGAAGGGACACCACTTTATCATGAGGCCATGTCTGCACTACAAACTTACATTGGTATAACTACATCACTCAGGGGTGTGGATTTTTCACACTCCTGAGCAATGCAACTATACTGACTAACCCCCAGAGCAGACAGTGCTATGTTGATAGAATCATAGAATATTAGGGTTGGAAGAGATGTCAGGTCATTTAGTCCAATCCCTTTCTCAAAGCAGGACCAACACAAACTAAATCATCCCAGCCAAGGCTTTGCCAAGCCAGGCCTTAAATACCTCCAAGGATGGAGATTCCACTCTCTCCCTAGGTAACCCATTCCAGTGCTTCACCACCCTCCTAGTGAAATAGTGTTTCCTAATATCCAGCCTAGACCTCCCCCAGAGACCATTGCTTCTTGTTCTGATGGGAGGGCTTCTCCTGTCAACATAGCTACCGCCTCTTGTGGAGGATGATTAACTATGCTGATGGGAGAAGCATAGTAGCATCTTCTCCGAAGCACCGCAGCTGCACTGGTGCGACTGCGTTGCTGCAGCATTTTAACTAGAGATCTGCTTAACCATTGTACAACATCAGTACATCAGAAAAAGTGTTACAGTGCAATAAATATCTTCCTAAAAAATCTTTTTTAAAAAACAAGCTTTTTAAAAGAGGTTACTTTTAAAAAATACTTTAACGTAGACCACAAAGCTCAAAGACAAAAACCTGCAAAATAGTATTTTCTAGGACAAGCTCTCTCACATGATATACCAGAAAAGTTTGTGCATTAAAAAAAAAAGAATAAGATTACACAAATTAATATATTGTAGATCAGCAAAGAGCCCTTCATGCTAAACCAACTAGAAATATCACATCCTTCCTCCATTTGAAGGGCATGAGGGAAAATAACCAACAGGGAGGTAACAATCAATTATCAGAGCTGGCTTCAGGGTCATTGCTGAAAACTTTTAGCCCCTTAGAGAAAAAACAAAAATCAATACACTACAGCAGCCTGAGATAACAGAAGGAAAAATATCTCAAAAGCCATTTGCAACCATACTATAAAAGTTCAGTCACCTTCCTACAGCTCTATCCCATGATGTAAATGAATAAAATACTTTGCTTGTTTGTTAAACTGTGCGGAGTACAAAAGGGAAATTCTGCAGGAGGCTCATAAAGCACTTTAATTACCTGACCTCAGTTCCAGGGAGTAGAATGAATAAGGCTATTTTTCAGCTGACTCTGTGGATGCTGGGGTCTTGTACCCAACAGAATTGTGGGAAGATACAATAATTGAAAAACCTGAAAATCAATCATGGGATTACAGAAGATGAAGAGCTAATGGAATAACTCACCATAAACATTACTTCCATTTTCCTTTCTCCAAGATGAATGTTTACTCTGGGATGCACAGGGAGGTGAAATCCCCATTTCCTCAAAAGCTTCATGGACAATAATCAAAATTCATTGATGTCTCATGTGATACTTTTGGTGGGTGAAGGTATAAACAATTTTTGGTTTACATTATAAATATAACAGATGTTAACAGCATGATCCACAACAGCTGAAGGGGCAGGAAGACAAAGGTGACTTTAAGCTACCTTTGCATCTCCCCCAGTACCAGTGCAGGCCCTCTGATAAACGAGTCTTCGGAAACCAATGTGTCCTAATTGATAGAGCACTGAGTCTTTCTGGCTCTGCCCTTGGCCTACTCAGCGACACTGGGCAAAATGACTTCTGTTCTCTGTGTTTCCCCATCTCTAAAAAGGGGATAATGATACTGACGTTCTTTATAACGTACTCTGAGATCTACTGACAGAAAGTGCTACACAAGAACAAGGTGTTATTTTAGTTAGAGCAGTCACAGGGCTGCTCTAATTTATGCAAATGGGAATTGCCCCCCTAGGGATTTCTTTTGCTAGCTAGGAATTGCTAGAGTTCAACACACTGACCATGCCCCATCTGGCCTACCTCCATACCCAAAAGGCGAGGGGAGCAGCATGTAACTGGCTACACATGCTTTTTGCCACCAGAGTATTCCTTTATGATAGGGGAATAGCCAACTGCCTCTTCAGGACAGCTTTAAATCCCCTTTGTGACAACCTAACTTGAGTTAAAGAGTTGGCCTAAATTAAATTTTATGGATTTTTCCATTTTCTCATAGCTCATTCTTAGTTTCTCGTACCCCATCTGTTGTATCTGATGGGAGTAACACCAGACACTGGTATACTATATGACAAAGTCTCTCCCCTGCCTTGATGGGTCCTGCGTTTATTGGCAGATTTGGTTGCCTCAGAGATTCACGGCAGCCCTCAGTTTGGCCACTTTTGCTAGTGGCTCAAACCTGCTCTTTACTCAGCTAACCTCATCACTGGCCAGCATGGGGAAAGGGAGAAGAACAATACCCGCAGGCTCTGCTGACCCACTTAGTGGGTCGGGGGACAGGCCAGCGACCTTCCCCTCTGGTGGGACCCACAGTCCAGGTCACCTCCTCTTGTCTCAAATCGGGAGTTGAGGGGGGATGGGGAGAACCCGGGTCTGCCCTCTACTCTAGGTTCCAGCCCAAGGCCCTGTGGATTGCAGCTGTCTATAGTGTCTCCCATAACAGCTGTGTGGCAGCTACAACTCCCTGGGCTACTTCCCCATGGCCTCCTCCCAATACCTTCTTTGTCCTCACTACCGGACCTTCCTCCTGCTGTCTGATAATGCTTGTATTTCTCAGTCCTCCAGCAGTACACCTACTCACTCTCAGCTTCTTGTACACCTCTTCTCCCAGCTCCTCGCATGCGCCTCACTAACTAAAGTGAGGTCCTTTTTAAAACCAGGTACCCTGATTAGCCTGCCAGTCCTAATTGATTCTGGTAGCTTCTTAATTGGCTCCAGGTGTCTTAATTAGCCTGCCTTAATTGGTTCCAGCAACTTCCTGATTGTTCTGGAACAACCCATGATCTTCCTCAGGGAAAAGGGACCTGCTTAATCTGGGGCTAATATATCTACCTTCTATCACTCTCCTGTAGCCATCTAGTCTGACCTTGTCACAACCAATACAGCTCTATAAAAAAGGTTAAGATCATCAGAGATAGATATGCCTATTTTATGTATCATTTTGTTTAAACAAATGTATTAGCTCTTTCACAGTTTAAACAACATGACTTAACCATTGCTTATCTTCTCAGTCAGAAAGTTCTGGATTACATACTTAAAGAATGGAGAATATTTTACATATTAAAACCAAATGAAAAATGAAACCAGATTTGAAAAAAAAAAAGTCTCCAAAGATTAGACTTTCATGGCATCCATCTGCAAGGAGTTGACCCTCAGAAGTAAGGATTGTATACCAGTGAAGTATGTAGCTATTTATACTAGAGGCACCTACTGTACTGAATGCTGCTGACTTTCCATCAGTAATGGGCCTACACTCTGTCCAAGGGGAAATCCCCACTATTTGAAGAATTCTCTTCCCTGCCTGTTTTAGAAACCTCATTAGAACAATCTGGAATTATAAACTGAGTAGCCCTCAGCAGAAATAAAAAAGAAATGGAATAGGTAGAAAAACAAAAACACACTCCACAACATTTTCCAGTTTAACACTAGGAAGAGCTGGCAGCCCTTTACAAATTACACTGAAGAAATAAGACAGTGTTTAGTGAAAATCTGCTGAACATCTGAAAAATTTTAGTAAGAGGACCACCACCACCTTAGTCACAAAATATTTCCGTACTCCACAGTGCGCTCCTTGTATCAGGGGTACCAATGGTGAAATGTAGCAAGCACATGCTGCAAAAAAAATTAAAAAGGCCCTGAAAGCAAATTCAGGCAGAACACCTCTCTGTGTAAGCATTTCACATCAAATTAAAATAGAAAAAGCTCTCACATTTCAGCTCATTGCTAATTGAAAATAAAACAGTTCAGGGACATAGCCTGTGTGATTTACCAGAAAGCCTATATATCCAAAATGTCCCAGAATGTGTTTTGAATTACCCCTTGCTCATTGTAAACAGTCAAATTGTCATTTTAGGATTTTGTGTATTTTTGTGGCACAGCAGTTAAACCCTCTTGCCCTCACCCCACCCTTCCTGAAGAGATTTCAGAGCTTTCACGGTTCTCATAATACATGACAGAAATACTGCTCTGTCGCTGCCACCCAACATGGCTTATGGCCATTATACTCCTAGAAAAGCCACAAAATACTTCTGATCAACAGTGATGATTTTTGTGTAACAATTCCTCTATGAAATCACTATGGAGTTACAAAGCAGATTTCAGTTGCTTTCATTAGATTAATTTGGCATGTAATTTGTGTTCATTGCACTGCAAAGTATCTAGTTTAAGAAGGGAGACAGAGGAAAATGGTGTAAGAACATATACTGTGGGAACTGGTGTCAATAAGATATGGAAGTAAGAGACTGTTCATATCCTGTCTATGTGGGTTTAGGAAATGAGAGGTGCCTTTACATTGCTGTATGTTTATTGAACCCCCATGGCCCAGGAGCTGCGATTTCCTCATGCTGGCTGTTATTATTGGCTAAAGACTATATAGCTCTTCAATACTTTATATAGCCTTGTAATATCAGAGCCCTGCATAATTTTATGAATTTATCCTTGAAACACTCTTCGGAAGTGTGGGAGGGTGCTATTATCCCCATGGGCAAGTTGCATGGGCCCATGGTGCCCAGGCTCCAGCAATATTCAGGATCCCGGGACCTGGCTCCACCAATGTTCAGGGCCGGGTTTCTCCCCCAGCCCCGCCTGCTGCCCCCATGCCTCCCTCAAGTGTCCCGTGGCCCCCACTTGCTGCCCCTGCACACCTCCCTGGGGCCCCCAAAGCAGAATGTCCTTGCATCTCCCATGCAGCTCTATGCTACCTCCCTGCATAAACTGCCGAGGCAGGGTCCTATCGCCCCCCCCATCCACTACTGCTAGAACAGACTGATCCTGAGCCTGCCCTTCCCCCTCAGACCCTTTCATTTTCCAGCAGGACCCTCCATCAGCACAGGAGGCCCCCTCGCCCGCAGTCACCACTCCTGCCCCATGCTGGACAAGGGGCAGCCCCACCCCCACCCCCAGTGAGGCTACAGTGAGGGGCACCAGCAGGGGAAGAGGCACACGTGATGGCAGCCCCCCCAAACCCCGTGGCAGCCGCTGCAGGAGAGGCGAGGGGACTTCCTGTACCTGAGAGGGGCCCTAGGAGCATGTGCAGTGAGAGTGAGGCCAGGTGAATGTGGTGCAAGGGAGAAGTGGAGGGGCCCTCTCCTGGAGCTCACTGCTGCCTGCGGGGAGAGGACGGGGGGGAATCCTCCTCTCTGGCCCTTGCCCCGGGGCAGCCTGTCTGTACCCCAAACTCCTCATCACCAGCCCTGCCCCACCCAAGAGCCCACACCCCCTGCCCCAGCCCTGAGCCCCTCCCACACCCCAAACCGCTCATCCCCAGCCCCACCCCAGAGCACCCCAACCCTCTGCCCTAGCCTTGAGTCCCCTCCCACACTCCTGCACCCCTCATCCACAGCCGTGACCCCTGCACCCCAACCCTCTGCCTGAGCCCCTCCCACACCCCAAACCCCTCATCACCAGCCCCACCCCTGAGCCCTCACATTTTTACATTATTTTAAAAAATATACAGTAACTCCTCGCTTAACGTTGTAGTTATATTTCTAAAAAATGCGACTTTAAGTGAAACGATGTTAAGCAAATCCAATTTTCTCATAAGAATTAATGAAATGGGGGGGGTTAGGTTCCAGGGAACTTTTTTTTGCCAGACAAAAGACTACGCGCACACACACACACACACACACACACACACACACACAGTATAAGTTTTAAACAATTTAATACTGTACACAGCAATGATGATTGTGAAACTTGGTTGAGGTGGGGAAGTTAGAGGGTGGGATATTTCCCAGGGAATGCCTTACTACCAAATGATAAATTAGCACTCGGCTGAGCCCTCAAGGGTTAACATATTGTTGTTAATGTAACCTCACACTCTACAAGGCAACTCGAATGGAGAGAGGGGAGACAGCATGGCAGACAGAGAGACACACCCTGTGTATGAGAGAGAGATGTTGAGATAGCAGCTGCTACCAGCAAGATCCCTCCATTCTGAGCCCTGTCGTGTCCCCCACTGCTCTGTGGAGGAGGGGCAGGAGTGGGAGAGGGGGACACCCTGACATCAGCACCCCTCTTCCCCCCCTGCCCCCACACAGCAAGCAGGAGGCTCCGGGGAGTAGCTCCAAGGCAGAGGGCAGGCACAGCACATGGCAGTGGGAGGGAGGGACACCGGAACTGCCCAGCAATTGATAGTCCACTGGGAGGCAGCCGCACATGGAACTTAGGGGAGCTGACTGGGGGGCTGTTGGCCCACCCTGGTTCCAAGCCCCCACCAGCTAGCTCCAACAGGCTGCTCTTCCTGCAAGCAGTGGATAAACCAGCCGGCTGCCAAACAACATTATAAGGGAGCATTGCGCAACTTTAAAACGAGCATGGTCTCTACTTCAGAGGTTCTCAAACTGTGGTCCACAGAGAGTTCAAGTGGCTCCATTCAAGTAGTCCATGGATAGTTCCCTCTAAGGTGCACTCCTGGGCAGCGGCACATGAGAGAATGAAGGGCCACCCACCTAATTAGTGGAGCCGCGCAGGCGTGGCTCCACTAATTAGGTGCCTGGACCCTGGAGAAGATGGACATGTAAGATGAGGTGGTGGCCTTCTGAGGAATAAGGAGTAGGTGGGAGGGGACAGTGGTATGAGAAGAGAGGGTGGGGGGGGGGAATTTTGGACGCGCAGGGCTACAGCGGCCAGAGAAAGAGGCAATTTTCCCCAGCTCCAGGGACCCCACCACCACTCCTTCCTAGCTCCAGCTTGGGGGTTGCCGCAGTGGGGGAGAGAGGGCACATCCATCACATTAGAAAGGTTAAGACTACTGATATTAAAATATGAGTTGTGTGCTTTTATATGGAACAAAAAAAGTTAATTATTATTAAGGGCTTTTTTTATATAGCACGTTTATCCAATGCGCTTTGCAATAATTAGCTAATGGTACAAACAACATTTGGAAAGGTCATTAAGTAGTCTGCCAAGACCCTCAGCAATTTTCAAGTGGTCCGCGGAAAAAAAGTTTGAGAGCCACTGCTCTAATTGATCAGCAACTTAACAACAAAACAAAATTAACCGGGACAACTTTAAGTGAGTTACTGTATATTGGCTTACGGGGTGGGGAGGATGGGGCAGCAGGACTTGGACCTGTTCCGGGCACCACCAAAAATTATACAAACCTGCCACCCCTGGAACTGAGGTGCAGGGAGGCTAAGTGATTTGCTCAAGTTAATACAGGAAATCTGTGGCAGAACAGGGACTTGAACTGAAGTCTCCCAAGTTTCAGGCTACTGCCCTAACCACTGCACTGGTCTTCCTCTCCATTCTGGAAGTTAAAATCCAAATTTCTATAAATATTGAGGCTGCTCAGTGCTGAAGTAGACCAAACCTGTAAGTTGCCAGTAGCATGCCAGGTATACCACAGCACAGAGGCAAGCACTGTAGGTGCTTCAGCAGCTAAGCCTAGTTAGCACTAGCCCTGGTGGGTCCCAGTAACCATTCAGACACATGGCTAAGTGAAAGGGTATTTTAGTAGGGCTGACAGGAAAGAGAAAGGTTGCAAATATCCTTAGTACAGAGACTTAACACTTACAGTTCAAAGAGAGCAATAGTGGCAAATGTTTGAGTCCCTGGGACAATCCAATAAAGAGTCAAAGCTCTTCAAGCCTAGCACACAGAGTGTCCTCTCTAGTTCAGTCTCTATGCAAGCAAGTAGGAGTTTTCAGGTTTGCAAGCGAGGCTCAATTAATGTCTCTCACTGAGGCCATCTTCTGCACTGTTCCCTGGCCAGCCACTGCTGGCCCCATCATAAATCCCATGTAGATCTGCCCCCAGCTATAATATCCAGCAGTTCCAGCTCGTTCCACACACAGCTCTGTATATGATTCCTGGAACAGAGATGCCTTGTGGGGGGCCACATGCCCCTCCCCAGATTTTTGCCAGGGTTTATATGCCCTGCCCTGAACCCCTCTGCATACCACCAGAACCTTTCAGTTGTGCCCCTTTCCCCATCAACAGTTATGCAGTGCCTCTGCCTGGGGCATCTTTTTGGTCTCCAGCTTCCCTGCAGCTCCTGCTTTCCCAGACCTTGGCTACTTCTTGATTCAGGACCTTTCTCCTTACCTGGCCAGGAGAAAGGGGGATGTACAGTGGAGAAGGGCTAATGAAAGTTATAATCCTCTGTATCAGAGTAGCAGCCGTGCTAGTCTGTATTCGCAAAAAAAAAAAAAAAAAAAAAAAAAAAAAAAAAAGGAGTACTTGTGGCACCTTAGAGACTAACAAATTTATTAGAGCATAAGCTTTCGTGAGCTACAGCTCACTTCATCGGATGCATTTGGTGGAAAAAACAGAGGAGAGATTTATATACACACATACACAGAGAACAAGAAACAATGGGTTTATCATACACACTGTAAGGAGAGTGATCACTTAAGATAAGCCATCACCAGCAGCGGGGGGGGGGGGGGGGGAAGAAGGAAAACCTTTCATGGTGACAAGCAAGGTAGGCTAATTCCAGCAGTTAACAAGAATATCAGAGGAACAGTGGGGGGTGGGGTGGGAGGGAGAAATATCACGGGGAAAGTTTTACTTTGTGTAATGACTCATCCATTCCCAGTCTCTATTCAAGCCTAAGTTAATTGTATCCAGTTTGCAAATTAATTCCAATTCAGCAGTCTCTCGTTGGAGTCTGTTTTTGAAGCTTTTTTGTTGAAGGATAGCCACCCTTAGGTCTGTGATCGAGTGACCAGAGAGATTGAAGTGTTCTCCAACTGGTTTTTGAATGTTATAATACTTGACGTCTGATTTGGGTCCATTCATTCTTTTACGTAGAGACTGTCCAGTTTGGCCAATGTACATGCAGAGGGGCATTGCTGGCACATGATGGCATATATCACATTGGTAGATGCGCAGGTGATCGAGCCTCTGATAGTGTGGCTGATGTGATTAGGCCCTATGATGGTATCCCCTGAATAGATATGTGGACAGAGTTGGTAATGGGCTTTGTTGCAAGGATAGGTTCCTGGGTTAGTGGTTCTGTTGTGTGGTGTGTGGTTGCTGGTGAGTATTTGCTTCAGACTGGGGGGCTGTCTGTAAGCAAGGACTGGTCTGTCTCCCAAGATCTGTGAGAGTGATGGGTCGTCCTTCAGGATAGGTTGTAGATCCTTGATGATGCGTTGGAGAGGTTTTAGTTGGGGGCTGAAGGTGATGGCTAGTGGCGTTCTGTTGTTTTCTTTGTTGGGCCTGTCCTGTAGTAGGTGACTTCTGGGTACTCTTCTGGCTCTGTCAATCTGTTTCTTCACTTCAGCAGGTGGGTATTGTAGTTGTAGGAATGCATGATAGAGATCTTGTAGGTGTTTGTCTCTGTCTGAGGGGTTGGAGCAAATGCGGTTATATCGTAGCGCTTGGCTGTAGACAATGGATTGAGTGGTATGATCTGGATGAAAGCTAGAGGCATGTAGGTAGGAATAGCGGTCAGTAGGTTTCCGATATAGGGTGGTGTTTATGTGATCATCGCTTATTAGCACCGTAGTGTCCAGGAAGTGGATCTCTTGTATGGACTGGTCCAGGCTGAGGTTGATGGTGGGATGGAAATTGTTGAAATCATGGTGGAATTCCTCAAGAGCTTCTTTTCCATGGGTCCAGATGATGAAGATGTCATCAATGTAGCGCAAGTAGAGTAGGGGCATTAGGGGATGAGAGCTGAGGAAGCGTTGTTCTAAGTCAGCCATAAAAACGTTGGCATACTGTGGGGCCATGCGGGTACCCATCGCAGTGCCGCTGATTTGAAGGTATACATTGTCACCAAATGTGAAATAGTTATGGGTCAGGACAAAGTCACAAAGTTCTACCACCAGGTTAGCCGTGACAGTATCGGGGATACTGTTCCTGACAGCTTGTAGCCCATCTTTGTGTGGAATGTTGGTGTAGAGGGCTTCTACATCCATAGTGGCTAGGATGGTGTTTTTAGGAAGATCACCAATGGACTGTAGTTTCCTCAGGAAGTCAGTGGTGTCTCGAAGATAGCTGGGAGTGCTGGTAACGAAGGGCCTGAGGAGGGAGTCTACATAGCCAGACAATCCTGCTGTCAGGGTGCCAATGCCTGAGATGATGGGGCGTCCAGGATTTCCAGGTTTATGGATCTTGGGTAGCAGATAGAATACCCCAGGTCGGGGCTCCAGGGGTGTGTCTGTGTGGATTTTTTCTTGTGCTTTTTCAGGGAGTTTCTTGAGCAAATGCTGTAGTTTCTTTTGGTAACTCTCAGTGGGATCAGAGGGTAATGGCTTGTAGAAAGTGGTGTTGGAGAGCTGCCTAGTCGCCTCTTGTTCATACTCCGACCTATTCATGATGACGACAGCACCTCCTTTGTCAGACTTTTTGATTATGATGTCAGAGTTGTTTCTGAGGCTGTGGATGGCACTGTGTTCTGCATGGCTGAGGTTATGGGGTAAGCGATGCTGCTTTTCCACAATTTCAGCTCGTGCACGTCGGCGGAAGCACTCTATGTAGAAATCCAGGCTGCTGTTTCGACCTTCAGGAGGAGTCCACCCAGAATCCTTCTTTTTGTAGTGTTGGCAGGAAGGTCTCTGTGGGTTAATATGTTGGTCAGAGGTGTGTTGGAAATATTCCTTGAGTCTGAGACGTCGAAAATAGGATTCTAGGTCACCACAGAACTGTATCATGTTCGTGGGGGTGGAGGGGCAAAAGGAGAGGCCCCGAGATAGGACAGATTCTTCTGCTGGGCTAAGAGTATAGTTGGATAGATTAACAATATTGCTGGGTGGGTTACGGGAACCATTGTTGTGGCCCCTTGTGGCATATAGTAGTTTAGATAGCTTAGTGTCCTTTTTCTTTTGTAGAGAAGAAAAGTGTGTTTTGTAAATGGCTTGTCTAGTTTTTGTAAAGTCCAGCCACGAGGAAGTTTGTGTGGAAGGTTGGTTCTTTATGAGAGTATCCAGTTTTGAGAGCTCATTCTTAATCTTTCCCTGTTTGCTGTAGAGGATGTTGATCAGGTGGTTCCGCAGTTTCTTTGAGAGTGTGTGGCACAAGCTGTCAGCGTAGTCTGTGTGGTATGTAGATTGTAATGGATTTTTTACCTTCAGTCCTTTCGGTATGATGTCCATCTGTTTGCATTTGGAGAGGAAGATGATGTCTGTCTGTATCTGTGCGAGTTTTTTCATGAAGTTGACAGATTTCCACTCTATACGGCTAAATTCAGTGCCTTGCATAATGACAGGTTTCAGAGTAGCAGCCGTGTTAATCTGTATTCGCAAAAAGAAAAGGAGTACTTGTGGCACCTTAGAGACTAACAAATTTATTAGAGCATAAGCTTTCGTGAGCTACAGAGCCAGAAGAGTACCCAGAAGTCACCTACTACAGGACAGGCCCAACAAAGAAAACAACAAAACGCCACTAGCCATCACCTTCAGTCATTACACAAAGTAAAACTATTTCCCCATGGTATTTCTCCCTCCCACCCCACCCCCCGCTGTTCCTCTGATATTCTTGTTAACTGCTGGAATTAGCCTACCTTGCTTGTCACCATGAAAGGTTTTCCTCCTTTCCCCCCCTGCTGCTGGTGATGGCTTATCTTAAGTGATCACTCTCCTTACAGTGTGTATGATAAACCCATTGTTTCATGTTCTCTGTGTGTGTGTGTGTATATAAATCTCTCCTCTGTTTTTTCCACCAAATGCATCCGATGAAGTGAGCTGTAGCTCACGAAAGCTTATGCTCTAATAAATTTGTTAGTCTCTAAGGTGCCACAAGTACTCCTTTTCTTTTTGAGAAAACAGGGAGCTGCATGAGTGAGATCAGAGAATATCTATCCCAGAAAAATAATTTGAGGAACATACTTGCTCCGATTTTCTTCTAATTTTCAAGAAAATATGAGTCTCTAATACTCATCCAAATATCCCAAATTAAGTACAAATGAAATATTTTATTTCCCTGGAAAGGATGCATCCCTACTTCTTAGTTATATTCTACATTTCCACTGCTGATATCCTCCCCTATACTCCAGCAGCTGCAGCACTAGCACTCTGAAGTCCCAACCTCTTGGCAATAAATGGTTAAAATCCACTTTGCCCTGACTACAAAAGAGTTTTCTTTGCAAGCTAATCAATATAATAGGCTGGTTTGAATACAATTTGATGGACTGTTTGTTGAGCCATTTTGAGTCTGACGACATGAGCAGTTGTTACTGTTATGGTTTCAGTGGAAAAATGTACATTTGTTGTGTTTCAGGAATTTGTTTAACTTAAAAAAAGTACATTTACACAGCTTCTGGACATTTATTTTACAGAAAAATATCTTTAAAGCTTTTCCAACTTATTTCCATCTGTCAACTTTCCTTGCCAATCTTCCTCAGTAATATCCATAAATGCCCCAAAAGACTGTTTTATACAATGTTTCTGTATGTTGTAACCAGCAAAATGGTATTTGGTTATGATATTTGATTTAAGTATACCACTCCTGTCCTCTCTAACCAAAAATGTACATGACCGTGTCAATGTAAGTGGAGGATGCAGTATTAGAAACAGGAATATAATTGTATGGAACTCAAAGGAGGATAGAATTATGCTGCTCCTATTACTGGCTTTTCCTGTGACAGACTGATTTCCAGAAACTCCTTCCCAGTTTGAAAAAGGGAGAGGTTCAATATCTGGCAATGAAAAACAGCTCCTTTAAGCGGGAAATGTTGCTAAGGCTATTTTGGGTTGATGAATGTAAGAACTTGTGTCTCATTCTTATTTATCAATGTCAGCTGACTCAGTCTCAGAGGGCATAGACTGCAGGGCTGCTTATCTAAAGCGTAGACATGCGGGTTTGGGCTGGAGCCCAGGCTCTAGGACTCAAGGTGAGAGTCCCAGAGCTTAGGATGCAGCCCAAGACAGAACATCTACATTGCAATTCTCTGCAGCCCGAGCCAAAGCCAGGTGGCATAGGCCAGCCGCAGGTGTCTAAATGCAGTGTAGACATACCCTTTAGGCGCCTGCCCTTTTGAGGTACCGTACACTTGTAATAAGTGGGCCTACAACTTTACCGTAGTTGCGAGCTCAACTGTGGGGAAGTAGATAAAAGTTTACAAAAAAGTTCCAGTCAAATATGAGGATAAATGTTACTGGGAAAAGATGCAAAAGGGAGATAGTAACTGAATTAGTCCAAACAAAAAGGCCTACTGATATAACTCAGGGACTATGTTAGGATCATGCTTGGTAAATAAGAGAATTGTGGTATCAGAAATCAGTGAACAGGAATTGGTGCCTTGGCTTGGAGGCCTAATTGATGGACCAGATAATAAGAGGGCAGGCTATTCCACTCCTTTCTTGGGTCCTTAAAATAAAGGATTTTGTGGGAAAATTAGGAAAAAAGCAGATACTGGCTGACTGAAAAATGAGAGAATGGGAAGGAGCGAGCTGCCACCTCCATCATCTCCTGGAGCCCTGGGATCCACTGTGACATCACTGGGCTTTTGTCGTTCTAATCAAGAGAGATGTCCTTACCAGACCAGGCCAAAGAGAGAGACCCAGATGGCACTATCACCTCCACCAGCTCCAGCCAAATCCTGAACACTATCTGGGATTTGTCCTCCCACTCCCCACACCCGTGTGTTCCCACCTTACTTCTTCTCTTTCCTATGCCTCTCCTTTTTCCTTCTGCCTAATAGGAGTTTGGTCATTTGAATCTTCTGCCACGTTTGTGAGCCTGTGACCAGAAAAGGCAGCTAAAAGCAATACCCTAAAACAGTCCGGTGCTGATATAAAAGTTTGCCAGGTCTTAGAGCAGTTGTTAAAACTGTGAGTTGTTTGTGTTTTTCCAGGTGTCAGACTGCAAGTGCAAGTCAACGTACCAAAACCAGAAGTTGTATTTTCTATCTTTGCTGTTCTCTTCTTTCCCCTTTTGTGTGCATGTGTCTTGTTTTGTCCTCTAGGAAACAGGATTGGACTTTAACAATAGCTCCGGTCCATCTCAACTAACTTTTTCTTCCCCCGCCCCCCCCCACCCCCAAAAGGTCAGTTACTACCATTTTTAATACAATCTAAAAGAGTGTCAAATCAGGAGGATAGGGTTAGGGGTGTTCCTTTTAAAAACCTCTGTCCCGCTCATGAGAAAGGAAACACGGGATGTTGTTAAAATGAAAGCCTTACTTAACAGTTTACATTTCAAATGCTTTAACCTTTTCCCCTTCTGTTTTGTATCTTCAATAAAAGGTTAAAAGGATTTTAATGGTGTGTCTGCCATGGTACTAAGCAGAGGCTCAGTATACCAACCCCAAACATTGTTTAAAACTGTTTAAGGTTGGGCAGCGACAGGGTCATGTTAATACCTTTGACTCTTTGGGCCCATATATTCCATCTAAATTAAATTAACCACCCACAGCTCTCATGAACATCAAGAAATATGGGGGCAGGTGCCTAACTTTAAACCCTGTTTCAAAATGCTGCCCTTAATACTGATTTGGCTTTATCCCATCTCAAAAGTGGTGAAAGGTATATTTTAATTCAATTAATATCAGTAATAGGACTATAATTAGCACCATCAAATAGCAATATTACAAGCATCTGCCTGGATGAGAACCTTTGTAAGTTGGAGTCCGACACATCTTCTCTAACATTTTACACACTGGCAAAAGCAAAACAAGTGTACATATAAATATCACAATCACATGGAGTCCTATCCGTGGGACTTAGTAAATGGATATTGGTAGTGCCCTTGTCCATAACGAAAGTGTCCTAAAACAAGAATATAAACCATCAGCAATATTAGATTAAATGGAAGTTACCTAATTATATCTAAAGAACCTACCCCATTGGCTTCATCTGAAACTCAAGGAGGGGAATAGGTTGGGCATTTTAAGTAGAATGGATATATTTCTTTGCTCTAGGTAAAAAACCTATTTCTTCCTCATTTACAAAGACCAAGTTAATGTAGTGGGTGGAAATCAAGGGAATAGGTGACTGAAGGGCCAAAATCCATGTGCTGATTATGTAAAAACCCGATATAGGCTGTGTTAGCTTTTTTTTTTTTTTTTTTTTTAAAACACACACAGGCCCAAAGTCCAGAGTTTGGTCAAGAGGCCCAGTAAAAACAGTGAACAATATTAGCTACGAGAAGCAAAACAAGCAAAAGACAACCTTGCTTTTTACTAAAATAAGCTTGGTCAGCAAAATGCCAGGTGGGGAGCAATAACTGGCGCTTTTAGCTGAAGCTGCAAACAGACCAAAGAAGCCCATTATGTTTGTGTCCAATCCTCAGGCAGAGGAGATAGCCATGCTCCCCCACACACCAACCTTGAGTTTATGAAAGAGGTTCAAGAATGCCAGTATGTGATATGGCATTCTCCTCTTCACCCCCTGCGATACCAGTGTCTGCCTTCAGAAGTACAAATAAGCAACTTGAAAGACAATTTCTATTGCCATATACTTTTCACTGTTTTTCTGCTTTAATCCCCAAGTACGTACCTGTTGGACAATCAAAGGAGCCACTTTATTCCTATGAATCCCAAATCAGAATTTAACAAATATATTTTATACTAACACACTTTATACATTGTTTAAAGTACTAATTGTATGCTACTTGTTAACCTGAAACTATGGGCGGAGACATTATGTAATCTTTAACTATTGGCTACTGTGCTTATCTTGTCTTGCTGCTAAACCTCTCCAGGGGTTTGGGACTATCTACCCAGTCATTTCCGTCCACCCATGGAAAATCCATATAATCCTCTGTAATTAATGGTTTGGCAGCATCTCTGAGCCTAATAAGCAAGGTAACATTCCACCAGCACTGTGCGTAATAAACCCACGTGCTTGATTCTACATGGTGTCCATTTTGTTCCTTTAGTGACATTTCTCCCCAAAATCAAAAATTATTTTAAGATTCAAGAATTCAAGGTTTATTAAGTTTAAATGTACAATTTGCCAGCTATTGTATATTAGATCTCATCTTTACTAATAAAGACAAACTAATCACAGAATTAATGATAATTGAGGTACAAGTGATCATGATTTGATCACATTTATTATGTGCAAACAGAATACAGTCCAGAGCATTGATTCATATTACATATATTTGGTGTTTTAAAAAGGGACAATTTCACAAAGCTGAAAACAATGTAGAGACAGATCAGCTTGGAGGAAGAATTTAAGCAAAAAAAAAGTGAATTGTAAAAAGTGAAAAGTAAATTGAGAATAGTTTAAGAATACTGAACTGGATGCCAAAAAGCCACAATCGAGGAAAGATATTGATTAACAAAACAACCTGATTTAGAGGCAAAGTAAAGGCAGCTATAAAAACAAAAATATAATAGTATTTAACAAAAATGGAAGAAAGGAGAAGGTGATAGTAACTAATATAAATCAGAAGCTAGGCATTGTGGAAAATAGATAAGGGAAGCAAAAGAACAAGAATAAATCTATGGCCAGCAGAGTTATGGATTTTTTAAGTATACAAGGAAGACAAAAAACAACAACAATGATATTGGTCCAGTAATAGATGGAAATGGTAGCATTATCAATAATAATGCAAAAAAGGCAGACATGTTCATTAATATTTCTGTTTATTTGGGAAAAAACAGATGATGTAGTCATATAATATGGTGATAGCACTCTTTCCATTCCTTTAGTGTCTTAGGAGGATGTTAAAACAGCAGCTACTAAACTTGGACATTTTTAAATCCGCAAGTCCTGATAACTTGCATCCAAGAATTCTAAAAGACTTCATTCTACCATTTATGTTGATTTTAGAATTCTGAGGAAATTCCAGAAGGCTGGAAGAAAGGTAATGTTGTGCCAGTATTTAAGAAGAGTAAACAGGATGATCTGGGCAAGATAATAAATCAGGTGATGCAGGACTCAATTAGTAATGACTTAAAGGAGGGAAATATAATTAATGCTAATCAATATGGGTTTATAAAAAATAGATCATGTCAAACTAACTTGCAATCTCACCAAAAGAAGATAAGAAGTTTTGTTTATAAAAGTAATAGTGTGATGTAATATGCTTAGACTTCTGTAAGGCACTCGAATTGCTGTCACATGACATTTTGTTTAAAAATCGGAAAAAAAAACCACGAAAACTAACATGGCACACATTAAATGGATTAAAATCTGGCTAAATTATAGGTCTCGAAATGAAACTTTAAACAAGGAACCATCAAGCAAGTGCGTCTCTAGTGAGGTCCCACAGGGATAGTTCTTGGTCCCATGCTATGTAACATTTTTATCAATGATATGAAAGAAAACATTAGATCAGGGTGGGCAAAGTTTTTGGCCTGAAGGCCACATCTGGGAATGGAAATTGTATGGTGGGCCATGAATGTTCACAAAATTGGGTGTTTGGATGCGGGAGAGGGTGAGGGCTCCAGCTAAGGGTGTGGGCTCTGGGGTGGGGCCAGAAATTAGGAGTTCAGAGTGCAGGAGGGAGCTCTGATCTAAGGGCAGGGTGTTGGGGTGCAGGGAAGTGAGGGCTCCGGATGGAGGTACAAGCTCTGACATAGGGCTGGAGATGAGGGGTTGGGGTGCAGAAAGGTGCTCTGAGCTGGAAGGAGTTTGGAGGGTGGGAGGGGGATCAACCCTGCGGGAGGGGGTTGGGGCATGGGAGGGAGCAGGGGTGCAGGCTCCAGGCAGCGCTTACCTCAAGCAGCTCCCAGAAGCAGTGGCATATCCCCCCTCCTGCTCCTATGTGGAGGCGCAGCCAGGCGGCTCGGCACACTCCCCATCTGCAGGTGCCACCCTTGCAGCTTCCATTGGCTGTGGTTTCCCCTGGCTGTCCCTACACATAGCCAGAGATGGGACATGCTGCTGCTTCTGGGAGCCATGCAGACCCACAGCACACAGAGTGGGGCAAGCCCCCGGCTGGAGCACCAGAGCTGGGCAAGCCCTGGACCCTGCTCCCTGCCGGGAGCTTGAGGGCCAGATTAAAACTTCTAAAGGGACGGATGTGGTCCCCAGGATGTAGTTCGCCCACCCCTGCAATAGATCAGCACTGGTAAAGTTTGCAGATGACACAAAAATCGTGGGAGTGATAAATAATCAAGAGGACGAGTCACTGATATCAAAAAATCTGGATTGCTTAGTAAACTGGGCTCAAGCAAACAATGTGCGTTTTAATATGGCTAAATATAAATGTATACATCTAGGAACAAAGAACGTAGGCCGTGCTTACACGATGGGGGGAGACTCCATTCTAGGAACCAGTGGCTCTGAAAAATATTTGAGGGTCGCAGTGGATAATCAGGTGAACACAAGCCCCCATTGCAGCTCTAGAGCCAAAAGGACTTTGGATACATAAAGAGGAGAAGCTGGAGTAGGAGTA
The DNA here is from genome assembly GCF_009764565.3 of Dermochelys coriacea. Classification (NCBI taxonomy): domain Eukaryota; kingdom Metazoa; phylum Chordata; order Testudines; family Dermochelyidae; genus Dermochelys; species Dermochelys coriacea. The sequence continues at coordinate 104,206,563 of NC_050074.1, read as the reverse complement.
GAAAGGTTATTTTACCTCTGTATTTGCAGGGTTCATGGAAGAGCTACAGGAAAAATTAAAGGATTAGAAAACCTGCCTTATATTGATAGGCTCAAAGAGCTCCATCTATTTAGTTTCACAAAGAGAAAGTTAAAAGGTGACTTGATTACAATCCTTAACTACCTACCTGTTTGGTAACAGGCTCTTCAATTTAGCAGAGGAAAGTAACATGATCCAGGGGCTGGAATTTGAAACTAGACAAATTCAGACTGGAAATAAGGTGCAAATTATTAACAGTGATGGTGTGGACTAACGAGGCCTTGGAATCTATGAAAGTAAGTAGCAAAAAGGATTTTGTAAGTGAAATAAGGCAAAAGTATAAAAAACCCAAAATACTTAAGTCTTTATTATTATTAACTTGTATTCTATAACCATATTTTATGTTCACTTAGCTTCATTGCCTCACAGCATCTACTGCATTTGCAACAGTTTGAGCTTTTAACGCTTAACTATATTCTGAAATTATATCCTAGGGGAGAAAAAAAAGGGGAGGGGGACTCAGAATTTATTTAAGGCAGAAATTTAATACAATTAACGGTGCCCTCTCCCCACACCCCTCAACACATGAAACACCACCACGTTTAAACCACATATATAAAAAGTTTATTAATTGTGTTAGCAGCTTCCTTGAGATCAGTTTGCAAAATCAGTTTCCGGTAGAAAAGTTTTAATGCAATTTAAATACTCAGCCAAGATTGTGTTATAAAAATGACTCTCAAAATGACTCTAGGATCTAGACTATATTATGGAGTTTTAAGCCATTTTATAAACATAGTTCAAACTTGTCTACAAACTGAGCGCTAAATCCTTGCCTGCCTTATTTATGCAAATGGTCGCACTGACTTCAATGAAACTATTCAAGTGAGCTGGGATCTAGCTATGTGTCAGCAGCATCTTTCTTGTTAAGACTCTTACTTTCAAACAAAACACCTAAATAAACAAATACAGTCTGTAGAAAGATGCCAATTGCTAACACTGTCTGAAAACTCTTTATAGGTAATGCCCTTGATATTAGTGCTGCATTAAAAACGGAGTATCGTAAAGCCTTGATTTTACGAACGCCAATTTTGCAAACGACCAGTTATACAAACCAGACATCACATTTACAATAGTTGGATTTACTGAAGCTACAGGTTCAGTTCAGCCCTTCATCCTTTAAAGACAGTAAACTGCATTGTACTCAGTTTAATCTGTGGAATGCTATGAGATAAGGGTCTGATTCTTTGAGATGTATACTAGTCTCAGCTGTGACAGAGCTCAGGGCAGTCATCACCTTTAAGATTTATTATTACAGGAGACACAAATGGACACAAATCACACGTCAAGAATTATAACATTCAAAAACCAGTCGGAGAACACTTCAATCTCTCTGGTCACTCGATTACAGACTTAAGAGTGGCAATTCTTCAACAAAAAAACTTCAGAAACAAACTCCAACGAGAGACTGCTGAATTGGAATTAATTTGCAAACTGGATACAATTAATTTAGGCTTGAATAGAGCCTGGGAGTGGATGGGTCATTACACAAAGTAAAACTATTTCCTCATGTTTATTTCCCCCCCCCCTTCAATGTTCCTCAGACATTCTTGTCAACTGCTGGAAATGGCCCACCTTAATTATCACTACAAAAGGTTTTCTCCCCCTCCCCACCTGCTCTCCTGCTGGTAATAGCTCATCTTAAGTGATCACTCTCCTTACAGTGTGTATGATAACACCCATTGTTTCATGTTCTCTGTTTATATAAATCTCGCCACTGTATTTTCCACTGAATGCATCCGATGAAGTGAGCTGTAGCTCATGAAAGTTTATGCTCAAATAAATTTGTTAGTCTCTAAGGTACCACAAGTACTCCTTTTCTTATTCCCGGAGAGAACCTTACACAGCAGTTTCAATGTATTCAACTTTATTAGAGGCAGTTTTATTATTACCAAGCACTAAAAGTATGTTACGATGAAAGCGTATGAACATTGGAGACATTCCTTTTTGCCTATAGAGGAAAGATCACATTTTCACAGCTGGAATAAAATAAGACTTTACTTTCCGGCACCAAAATTCATACTTTATGCTCGCAGAGTCTGTTACAAGAAAGAAATAGCTAAGAATGGGCTAAATTAATTCGATATGAAAATGTCTCAGTACAAGCATTTTACACACACTAAAATACAACAAAATTGCAGCAAATTAGCTGAAGCTTTTAATATGATTAAAGGGTTACTGGGTTACAGGCATTAACTGTATTCCTAAGTAAGATCAAAATTACTTTTTCCCTTTATGATGGAAAATATGATTTGGGGATTTTTTAATACCAGTCTGAAAATTCACATTAAAGAACATCGCATTAGACTACATCATGTTACACAGGAATGTATTAACAGATTCTGGGCCTGAAGTCTGAGACACTACCTCATCGTTGGTGGGTCAGAGGCAACAAATGTGACAAAGAACCTCTGAGGAGCACCATCAGATACAACAATCTCTGGCAAGTTCAACTAGGGTAGTAGGATCAGTGAGAAAACTGAGTTGGCCAAGACCATCACACATCATACTGCCAACCTTCACTGGCCAAGTAGGACTAAGTTTCAGCCAAACTTCTCAGCATGACATATGCTTATAGAAGAGATTTTAACCCTGTAGGGGACTCCAAAATGCTGACAAAAGGCTGATAAATTATCTAATATAACCCTGCCCCCCCATTTTCTGTATATTGAAGCAGCAATGTCTCTTAATAACAAGGTCCTTTTATATAGAGCTTAAGCATCCCACAGAACTTTACAAACTTAACACATTGCACCATATTTTAGGATGAAACCCAACAATGTTTTAACACCTCCCAGTACCCAAGCAGTTTAGAAGCAGGAAATGAACACTATATCCAGTTGAAACTGAGGCATCGGTTCAATACTGACTAATGGAAAACAACATCCCCTACTGAATTACCAACACCACTTCTTAATAGTCCTCTGACATCTCCAATCCAAGAACTCAAGTCCAACTCTCCCTAGCTTCATAGATCTAAGAGGATCGTAGCACATAGGTACTAAAGGATGCAATTTTTTGCAGTTTAATATAGGAAGTACTACATTAGGCACTTTTTAAAAGTGGATAATACTCTTATATTGCACTTTTAATCAGTAGATAACAAAATGCTGTGCAAAGTAGATCCAGTATCATTATTCCATTTTATGGAGGAGAAACTGAGGTACGGCAAAAATGGTCACCAAAAAGGCCAGTGGCAAAACCAGGAAGAGCATCTGGTCCACTGCTCAATCCACTAGGCCAAAGTGGCTCCTCTATTAGTTCTGAAGTTTGATACTGACTCACTTTCATTATGGGACATAAGCAGCTCTTACTTGATTTGCAAATATGGGTTTGAGACATAGCAGGGTACAATCCAAACTAATGAATAGTTGTGTCACTCCTGCCCTTTAACCTGGGATGCCCTTTACAATGTATTGCTGCTATAGCCTCCAGACTGGATTGTTCACAAACAGCTTCCAGCATGTCTGTTTCTGTGCTGCTGCCACTCAGTCACACAGTGGCTCTACCAGTCTGAGTTATACTGCAGGGTGACCCTATTGCACTCCCAAGCTTAGGTTTTCCCCCAGAAATGTATGTCTTGTATTGGCCAGCCCTGTCCTAGACGAGACAAAGTTTATATAAAATCAGTTATTTCTTTAATAGATGTAATAGGCACACTATTTACCACCCCAAATGGAGTTTCCCGAAGACTTCAATTTAAACACACTGTATTAGATAAAACAATACAACAAGTTTATTAACTAAAAAAAGATGCATTTTAAGTGAGTACAAGTAATGAAGCATAATAATCAGAAATCGTTATAAGAAAATAAAGTTAAAACGCTACTGGTGGACCTAACTTAAAACTATAAACAGATTCATGCAAAGTTTCTCACCATATTCTTTCAGCAGTCTTACTGACCAAACCCTTTAGGTCAGAACCCCTTTTTCCAGAATCCAGTAAAGGCATCCTTTGTTGCTTCAGGTATAGAGAATTCATGGACAGGGAGGAGCAGGGTACAATGAGGTGTTTTCCCTTTTTATAGTTTCAGTACCCTTCTTGAAAAATATTTCCAGCTGGGTACCAGGAGATAAAACATCAATGGGGAAGGGTGTTCCCTGCATCTTTTTACTCACTTGTTTGAGTTTCCATTGTTTCCCTTCCTGCTTGATGACTCTGTTTACTGCTTAAATGCAAATTAAGCAGAGCATATATTCCTTTATTTGAGACCAACCTGTGTGCCAATCTCAGTTTGGAATATGTGTTAATAACACCATACAGTAAAATCTTAACTTCACATACAATGTAACCACACACATTTTATCAGGATGATACTGATCAGCAAATTATGAGTGTCCAAATGATACCTTACAAGGCATACTTTGTACAAAGGTATTGCAATAGTGTATAAGGTGCAAATACAGGGGTACATTCAGTAACAGAATAGACTGTAATGAATATCTATTTAATTAAAATGGCTGCTATTCCAACACTAAATGCTAAAAGAAAAGCAGAGTGATTACCTTTAAAAAAAAAAAAAAGGTCAATTGCCTTGGTAACTTAATATAATCACTGCTGTATTTTCTCTATTAAAGATGTGGAATGCTACAAATACAATGAGAGCAAAGTTTTGAAGAAACAACCTTTGTTGTAAATGAAAAAAAGTACACATAAAATTATGTAAATACTTATTTTCAGTTTTCTTAGGGCTTGTTCTAGCAGGAATAATTGGTCAGTTTTCAGAATGGAGAGAAGTAAATAGTGGCATTCCCTAGGAATTTGTACTGGGACCAGTGCTGTTCAACATATTCATAAACAATCTGGAAAAAGGAATAAACAATGAGGTGGCAAAATTTGCAGTTGATACAAAATTACTCAAGATAGTTAAGTCCAAAGCAGAATTTGAAGAGTTACAAAGGGATCTCACAAAACTGGATGATTGGGCAATAAAACGGAAGATGAAATTCAGTGTTGATAAATGCAAAGTAATAACACATTATATTATTATAAAGTAATATATTATATTGCTGTGGTACTCTGTACCTTGATGGAACACCCCACACCCCATGTTCATCCTTATAAAATGATTGTGTGGTATCCAATGCAAAGTTTGTCAGGTCGGGTGTCTTCAGAAGGTTCCTGATGCACTGAGCATTGCAGTTATAGTAATGTATATAGTTACGAGACTGAAAATGTGTCCTCATGGCTTAAAACAGGCCCAGGCAAAACTCTCCAAGAGCAGAGGGGCAGTTCACACTTCATCAGGATATGTATGGGACAAACCAAGCCCAGCCTCACTCGTTATGCCCTTCCAGCATGACTGTGAACCACTGATAACTACTCTCTGGGAACAGTTTTCCAACCAGTTTTGCACCCACCTTATAGTAGCTGCATCTAGGTTGCATTTCCCAATTTGTTTATGAGAAGGTCATGTGAGATAGTATCAAAAGCTTTACTAAAAAGTCAAGATATACTATGTTTACTGCTTCCCCCCATCCACAAGGCTTGTTACCCCATCAAAGAAAGCTATCAGGTTGGTTTTACATAATTTTTTTCTTGACAAATCCATGGTGACTGTTACTTATCACATTATTATCTTCTAGAAAATAATTGCTAATGGCTCAGATATCCTATTTACTGGTATCTCCTCTAAAGTATGCAGCATCACAAATGGGAACACTGTTCCCTAAGTTTTCAAAGAGTTGCTTAGATTGAGCTGCATAAACTCCATTGACACAACTCTAAGTCTAAGCTTTGTACATTACTTTACCTCAGAAGGAGCAGCATGGGGCCTGTACAACACAGTCCCAGAGTGCCACCTCATGACAGAATGGGGTGTTTCTGCAGCTCTGCCTTAATTTCCCTTTTGTCAGCTTGTGACCTGCTTATGTCATAGCAGTGATTTGACCCTCCAGTTAAGTTTCCTGAGAATGTTAAACCACTTCCAGGGTAATAGAGCCCACCTGATACAGTCCAATAAAAGAAAATGTAGCAGCAAGTGATTCTTCTGTGCCCAGCCCTCTACAAAGCTGGCCTCTGTCCTTAGCTATTGCACTCCCCTCTCCAGTCAGCCACTCCCAGATCCTCCTATCTGGAGTCTTTCCCTTCCTTGCCAGGCCACTCCCACCCATACCTAGCTGAAATCTTTTCTCCCCTTGTGTCTCAGGGTCTCCTGGAGGACCCTATCCACTCTCTGCTACCCTTGCTATCCTCTACTACTGGGCTTTCTTCCTTTCAAGTCCCACAGCCTGTCCAAGTGAAGCATGGTGGGGCTAACTGAACAGGGCTCAGATTTCAGAGTAGCAGACGTGTTAGTCTGTATTCGCAAAAAGAAAAGGAGTACCGGTGGCACCTTAGAGACTAACAAATTTATTAGAGCATAAGCTTTCGTGAGCTACAGCTCACTTCATCGGATGCATTTGGTGGAAAAAACAGAGGAGAGATTTATATACACACACACACAGAGAACATGAAACAATGGGTTTATCATACACACTGTAAGGAGAGTGATCACTTAAGATAAGCCATCACCAGCAGCAGGGGGGGAAAGGAGGAAAACCTTTCATGGTGACAAGCAAGGTAGGCTAATGGGCTGACTGACAAAAAAGCCTCTTGCCCTTAAAGGGGCAGATCATCTTCTTTCACAGCTCTTCTGAAGCAAATGAAAACAATTGTCTCTTGCCTGAGGGCTATACTCTGTATGAAAAACTTCAGTGGGACTTCTCCTGTAAGGATGGATTTGTAGGCTCAAATCCTAAATTAATGGTACATTATAACAACAAATAAAAATCAGAGTTTCTCTGATTTGGGATCACCTTGCATAATTATTGTGACCTGTTAACCTGTATTCCTCCATTTCAGTGTTACTTCACATTCCTCCCTGAACCCTCCACTGGGGCCCAACTGAGCTAACATTTCTGTCCGTGGACAATTTCCCATTCATTTCTACAGGCAATGGATTGAGCCCTCTCAGTAGAGATGCACATTGAAGCAGGCAAAAAGGACAACCCAACTTTTTTACTCAAATCTCAGCCTGAAACTCAACCTGTGAAATAGCATCACATCCTCTGACAACTATTAATTACATTCAAGGTTATCCTGATTACATGCAGATCATCAAGAATGTAGTATGTGTTAATCAGAGTAATTCGTAAAGAACTGAATGACTGACGCAAGAAAAAATACAAAAACTATTTCTTCCTAAACTCAACCAAGTGAAATACACACTAAGGGCTTGGCTACACTTGCAAGTTAGAGCGCCTGGACTCTGCAGCTGGAGTGCTCCTGGTAATCCACCTCCACAAGAAGCATAAAGCTTGCTGGCTGAAATGCCCGGGTGTCAGTGTGGATGACGTGTTGCATTACTGCGCTGTGATTGGCCTCTGGAAATGTCCCATAATCCCCTGAAATCAAGTGGCCACTCTTGTCATTGTTTTGAACTCGACTGCAGGCATGTGGATATCCCCTTTCAAAGCTCCGTTTCTGACAGCCCAGCCGGCATGCTTATCTGCTCCGGGACAAAGCAGACCATTACTGTGGAATGCTGCTGCCCCCAAGGCAGGCGTGTGTACGTGGGTGGGCGTGGGGGAGGAGAAGGCTGATGTCGGGGTTTCCTCCTGCTGCTGTCTGAACTTACAAGGGCTTGGCTACACTCGCAAATGTAGAGCGCTGGGAGTTAAACTAGCCTTTGGAGAGTGCAGCAGGGAACACACTGCCACGTTTACACTGTCAGCTGCAAGCGCAGTGGAGTGGCCACATTAGTTGCTCTTGCAATGCCACAGAGAGCAGTGCATTGTGGTAGCTATCCCAGTGTGCAAGTGGCTGCAGCATACTTTTCAAATGGGGGGGACTGGAGTGTGACAGGAAGTGTGTGTTGTGTATGTGGGGGGAAGACCGTATGTTTTGGGGGGCAGAGAGTGTGTCAGCTTGCTGTCTTGTAAGTTCAGACAGCAGCAGGGTGAAACCCCAACATCAGCTCCCACCCTCTCTCACACACGCCTGCCTTGGGGGCAGCAGCATTCCACAGTAATAGTCTGCTTTGTCCCGGAGCAGATAAGCATGCCGGCTGGGCTGTCAGAAACGGAGCTTTGAAAGGGGATATCCACATGCCTGCAGTCGAGTTCAAAACAATGACAAGAGTAACTGCTTGACTTCAGGGGATTATGGATCATTTCCGGAGGCAAATTACAACACAGTAATGCAACATGTCATCCACACTGACACCTGGGTGTTTCAGCCAGGGCACAGCAAGCTTTGTGCTTCTTGTGGAGATGGATTACCAGGAGTGCTCCATCTGCAGAGTCCAGGCGCCCTACGTGCCTTGTCAGTGTGGACACCTCAGGAGTTTGGGCACCTGGGGCTGATTTAATGCGCTCTATCTTGCAAGTGTATCCAAGCCCTAAGCAATAGAAAATGACCATATTCTTGCCAATTTACATGCACAACCTATTGAGCTAGGACACCAATACAGTTAAAGAATAGAAGAAATATGGCTTAACTACATATTGATAGCTGGTCTTCCTTCATCTTTGCAGTTCAGAGCTGGAGTTTCTGTTCAAGTATAATTTAACACCAGGAAAAAAATATAAGAAAGTTGCTATGAGAAATGAAACTCAATTTTTATGATTTCCAAGTATTTTTTTTTTAATTCTCCCAGATTTTGTTTTGCAAGTTTGAGGGTCATATCGTCAACTGGTATAAATCAGCTTAAGACAATGGAGCTACACTGATTTATACCAGCTGAGGATCTGGCCTTGAGAATTTAAAACTTGGTTAGGCACGTTTAACAGCACACAAAATCACTTTTTCTAGGTCATAATGAATTTTTAGTATATTTGGATTTTCACGTCAGCAGTACTGGAGTCATAATCACAGTACAGCATTCTAATAGTTAAAAGAGAGTCTCTATTTTTAATAAAGTCCTAGATAAAAGGTTAGAGAAAGTAATTTTTGTCAAACATTTTTTGCCAATTTCTTTTGTATTGAAAATGTTTCCAATGCATCTCCAAATATATCTGCTGATTCTTCCTCCCCCCCCGCATTTTGAGCAAAGAGTTTTAGAACCATATTTGTCACTGTAAGAAGCTGTGTGGAGGCAGTGGGGGATCCACACAAATGACCATGTTTAGATTCCAAGAGCCAAAGGATCTTGCTGCAGATTTCAGGATGTGTGTGTGTTTGGTGGGTCTCACCTCTGCCTGCTATGCTGCAAAGCTAAGCCCTCCACACACCATAGAGAGATCCGATGAAGTGAGCTGTAGCTCATGAAAGCTTATGCTCAAATAAATTTGTTAGTCTCTAAGGTGCCACAAGTACTCCTTTTCTTTTTGCAAATACAGACTAACACGGCTGCTACTCTGAAACATAGAGAGAACAGAAACTCCAGTGGAAACTCACTGAGCTTCCTCCTTCTAACTGTGAGTCCAATTTTCCCATCCTTATGCACGCTAAAGGAACACCTTACTTCTCAAGTAGTTCCTTTTATTCACTGAAATCACTGGCACTACTCAAAACAGTAATACTCAACGTGTCTAAAGCAGGCAGAATTAGGCCCATAGTCTGTGGAAGCTTGTTTGTTATGTGTGTCTAGCTATTTATGACCACTCACACCATTTAATAAGAAACTAGGGACCAATTTCTCTCTTATCCTTTGTGTGTGTCCCAAATTATAGCCTTACAAACTATTTTCTCTTCATCCATGGATGCGTCTTATGTTGACAGATTATGTAAATATATCAGAGCCTCTTGAAACACAGCAGTGAGGCTTAGGCTGATTACCAGTAATGAAGACAAACCACAGCCACTTGACAAGAAAACAGAACTGACAGTTGAAATGCTCAGGTCAAAGAAAGCTTGAGTGCGAAAAGTTAACAGAAAGGGGCCATGGGACCATATAAAAATACTACAGGAAGGAGGAACTTTTCTCCACGGAGGACACCAGGGAAAAAACATTTGGAGTAGTCTAATATTCCACCTCTAAAGACTAAGGGGAAGATTTACAGTGGTATATGGGTACAAAAAGATTTAAATAGGCACATAGCGAGATTTACGAAAGCATCTAAGCAGGCCAAGCACTTAACTCTCATTGCCTTCCATTCTGACACCAATGGGAATTAGGCACCCAGCCTACTTAGGCAGTTGTATAAATCCCACTAGGCACCTAAATACATTTGTAAATCTTGATCCTTGATCCTGTTGCAGTCTTCACATGTGCCTATTTCTCCAAAATGCCAATGGGGTACCTTATGAATGCCATAAAGAATGAGAAAAGGAAAACCAGCATTTGAATGCCTCACGTGCTATGCCACAAAACTGGGGGGAAAAGTAGCCCATATTTTTGAAGAGTATATACCCAAGGTATATACTCATTTAGTAAGACACAGGGACTATTTCATGTGCACACTTAATCATATGCACACTTAAAATGCCTTTCATCTCCAAGGATCCCAAAGTGCTTTAAGAACTGAACCAAATTCTGGCCAAATGACAAAAAGCCAGGAGCATCAGCAGGTGTCTGTTTTCTAACAGAAATCCTGTCAGCAGAGGGTAGGATTCTACACTGTGACAGCCTAATGTGTTGCAGGGCACATGTTCTTTCATCTCTGCTCTGGATGGTGATTTGCACATACTATGGCAGTGTGAAGATGGCTGGTATTTTGGCCTGGCTATGCCTTTTTTCACACTCCCATTTGTGCTTTGTCCACAGCCAGAAGCATTAGCCACATGCGCTTCCGTGTGCATCTCTGTGGCGTAGTACTGTAGGATGTGCGAGAAGTTACTTATCTGTACAGTAACTGGAATTCAAGATGTTTTGTCCCTATCAAGGCTCAAGATCTGCATGAGCACGGTCTCATGAACTCAGATTTTTTGTCAGCATGGTCCACAGGTCCGCACTTATGCCCTATACATTTTCATGTTGGTATGCAAGTATATGGGAAAGGGCAGACCCACTGCCGCTCCAGTTTCTTCTCAAACACAAAGTCCAGAGGCAAGGAGAGCGGGTGGTTGAGCACCCATAGAGGCAGAACATCTTGAAGAACTCCAGTTACTGTACATGTAAGAAAAGCTGCTTCTTTGAGTTATTGTCCCTACAGATACTCCATGCCAGGAGTCTCTCAAGCAGTTCCTCAATACAGAGGAGGGTGCTGGGGAGATGCATTCAGTGCAGATAGCATCACAAAAGACTGCATCCTTTCCGGAAGCAGGCATGATAGCATAGTGCTGGGAAAATGTGTGAACAGATGGCTAGGTGGCAGCCCTGAAAATGTCTGTGATACTTTTGTTCTTAAATTGGGCTGTGGAGGTGGATTGGGCCTTAGCGGAATGGGCAATCAACCTTAGCTGGGTGGTGAGCTGCAGAAGCATAGCAGCATGCCAAAATGCATCCTGAAACCCATTATGATAGTCTGCATGTGGAACTCCGTCACCTCTCCATTCTTTCTGCAAAGGAGACAAAGTCTGGGAAAAGCCCTGAAGAGTTTAGTCCTATCAAGATAGGCATCCAGAATATCAAGACTGGCTTTCTCTTTCAAAGCGTGAGGCTTGGGGTAAAATATTGACAGCTGAATATTCTGATTGACCTGGAATTCCGATGAACCCTTAGGTAGAGATGAGGATGGGGATAATCGTGGTAGACCAGAGGCCGGCAACCTTTCAAAAGTGGTGTGCCGATTCTTCATTTATTCACTCTAATTTAAGGTTTCACATGCTGGTAATACATTTTATTGTTTTTAGAAGGTCTTGCTCTATAAGACTATATTATATAACTAAACTATTGTTGTATGTAAAGTAAACAAGGTTTTTAAAATGTTTAAGAAGCTTCATTTAAAATTAAATTAAAATGCTGATCTTATCAGTTTAGTGCAATGGTTCTTAACCTGAAGTGCACGTACCCAATGGGGGTGCGAGATGCCCTTTCAGGGGGCACAAGACGTGAGTTTTTTTAGAAGGTTAATCATCGAAAACCCTAATTAAGCCCAGGCACATAAGTACTATTACTTTGTTTCATCAAACCTATGTATTTATTAAAATTATACATTTTTTAACGATTACTGTAATATACAAAGTTTTTAAGTTTTCAAGTTTTTAAGGTAATTGTAGTGTAATGTTTGATAAGGGCTGCAGAGTGCTGGGCCCAGGCTGGGAGCAGAACACTGGGCTAGCTGCCAGTACCCCAAGACAGGAGGGCTAAGCAGGACTGGAGGCCTAGACCCCGGCTGGCAGGGGGCCGGGCAACTGGAACCCCAGACCAGCAGCGAGGATAACGGCGCTGGCGGCTGGTATCCCAGGCCGGCAGCAGGCTGAGTGGGGATGATGGCCAGGACCCCAGCTGGCAAGGGGCCGGTGACCAGAACCCCAGACCGTCAGAGGGCTGAGCTGGGTGGCAGACAGAACCCTAGACCGGCAGTAGTTCACCTGCTGCTGGTCTGGGGTTCTGCTGACTCCTGCCAGCCGTGGTCCCAGCCACCGGCCCCACTCAGCCCGCTGCCAGCCGGGGGTTCCATTCACCCAGGCAGGCAGCGGGCTGAGCAGGGCCCCCAGCTGGAAGCAGCATGCCAGTAAAAATGGACACGTCTACCACAGGGGTTGGCAACCTGTGACACTATCATGTACAGTGGGTCAGCCATAAGCACCCTTAGTTCTCCAACCGTTCTGGATGAGATTATGGCTACAAGAAACAAGGTTTTGAAGGATACATGAAGAAATTAACAGCTTACATAGGTTTGAATAAAGGTTTTCTTAAGGCATTTAGAACTAAATTAACATCTCAAGGGGGAGTAGATGAGGAAAGATTAGACTAACCCTTAAGGAAACTACCAGTGGTAGTGTGTGTGAAAATTGAATTAACAGAGTTCAGTGACAACCCTGGTGTTTTTAAAATTTAGCAGGTAATTGAGTATGCTCATGAGGAGAGACTCAGAAGGAGACATTGACTGAAGAGCCCACAAGGCATGGAAACACTTCCACTTTTGAAGTACTTTTCCTCTTGGTGCATCTTCTGCTATTAAAGCAGGACTCTGTAGCTCAAGAGCACAGTTTCATTCTATGCCTAATCCATCCATCCATCAAGGAGCCAGGTCTTGGGATGCAGCAAAGAGAAGTTGAGGTGGGTTATGGTGCCCAATTCCTGGATAAGAAGATCTGCTGTCCAAGGAACGAGAAAAGGCAGCTGGAGAGAAAGGCAAAGCAGATCCAGGAACCGTACACCTGCCTCAGCCATGAGAGCACTATAAAGGATGGTTCCTGCTCTCTCGTTTTAATTTGTTCAGAACCTGGAGGAGAAATGGTGTTGGAGGATAAGTGTATGGCAGAATGTGAGGCCAAGGGTTAGGAGGACATGTCCCCATTGAGTGGTAATCATGCCCTCCCCTCAACTGGAAACATCGGCACTTCATGTTGGACAATGCTGCAAAGAGATCTCTCTCTGGAAGACCCTAGGATTGACAAATCTCCTGAAAAAACCGAATTGCCGAGTTCCCTCGGTGGTCCTAAAGGAAACGTCTGCTCAGGAAGTCAGCTATGATGTTTTGCAGACGCAGCAGATAAAAGGCTGAGATTTCTATATGGTGGGATATGCACCAATTCCATAGCTTTCTGATTCTGCACATAAGGACTGGGATCTTGCTCTTCCTTGGTAATTTATATAGTACACGGCTGCTCTGTTGTCCAACATTACTTTGACGAGCGGCCCTGACGTTACGTAGGAAGTGTTGACAAGCATAGTGGACTGCCCTGAGTTTGAGAAAATTGATATGGCGGGATGACTCCTGGGGACTCCATTTGCATTGAGCTGTGAAGTCCTAGAGATGGGCACCCAATCCAGCAGAAAGACACCTCGGGTGGGGGAGGGCACAAAAATGGAACTCCCACACAAATCTTGCAAGGCTCCCTCCACCAGTTCAGGCATTCAAGAACCTTGAGGTATAGTCACACATTTGAAAAGTTTGTGCTTGTTGTGAGTGTAAACAGACCTGATCCCGGTTTCAGGATGCAGAGAATGCAGTCTTGCATGGGCTGTTATGAATGTACAGGCTGCCATGGGGCCCAGTAGTTGAAGACAAGCCCTTTCTGTGGTCTGTGGGTTCTGTTGTAGCCTGGAAATGAGACTGGATATTGTGGTGAACTTGTCTATGGGCAAGTACACTCTGTCAGTTGAGCTGTCTAGAACGATTCTGATGAAGTGTATGCGTTTTACAGATGTCCGGGTGTAGACTTTTCCACATTGAGACGAAGGTCCAGGGAATGGAAGAGGGTTAGGGCCTGGTTGGTACCTGACTGCACCTCAAGAAAGGAACAACTCTTGAGCAGCCAGTTATTCAGATAGGAAAAGATGGGATAAGATGATTTAGGTAATTAATTGATCTTTAAATATTCATGGTAAATAGGCCTAATGGCCTGTGATGGGATGTTAGATAGCCTGGGATCTGAGTTACCCAGGAAAGAATTTTCTGTAGTATCTGGCTGGTGAATCTTGCCCATATGCTCAGGGTTTAGCCGATTGCCATATTTGGGGTCGGGAAGGAATTTTCCTCCAGGGCAGATTGGAAGAGGCCCTGGAGGTTTTTCACCTTCTTCTGTAGCATGGGGCACGGGTCACTTAAGGGAGGATTCTCTGTACCTTGAAGTCTTTAAACCATGATTTGAGGACTTCAATAGCTCAGACATAGGTGAGAGGTTTTTCACAGGAGTGGGTGGGTGAGATTCTGTGGCCTGCATTGTGCAGGAGGTCGGACTAGATGATCATAATGGTCCCTTCTGACCTTAGTATCTACGAATCTATGTACTGCAATGACCACAAGGACCTTTGTGAACATTCTTGGGGCGGTCAAAAGGCCAAAGGGAAGGTACTGGTAATGATCCATGCCAATGAGATGGGTGCCTAGCTATATGAAAGTATGCACCATGGAGGACTGGGCGAACCAGTAGCCTGGATCTAAAGATGGAATTAGTATTGCCAAAGTTACTATCCTGAATCTATGTGTATAATTTATAATTATATAATTTATGTAAGGATAAAGGTATTCAGAGTGCTGAGGTCTCCAGCTTCCTTTTATTTTGGGAACCAAGAAGTACCAGAAGCAGAACCCTTTTCTGATCGGGTTGGGGGGAATGGGTTCAATTACTCCCAGAAGCAGGAAAGATTTACCCTCTGCCTTAGGAGACCCTTGTGAGAAGGGTCCCTAAATAGGAACAGAGGGCGGGAAGGAGGGGGTATGGAGCAGAATTGGATGGAATATCCCTTCTGGATCCATCTGTCTGAAGTAATGAACTCTCAGGTAGGTAGGAAATGGAGAAACTATTTCCATAGGGTGGAAAGAGGGTGGTTGTGTGCACCATGAGATCCAGAGTCATAACCCCCAACCAACAGGTCAAAATTATCATTGACTGGGAGGTGACTGTAGATGAGGTCCCCTTACTAGGAATTTGGACCTCTTTCTGGGTGGTCCTACTGGCCTCACGGAGGTTTGGTATTGGAATTGGCAAGATCATTGTGCCATATGTAAATTTGTAACTTGCTATAATTTCATGTTGAACAACGTTCAGGAAAACATCAAGCAGTACCAGAGATGGTAGAGAAGAATCTTCTCTTATACTCTTTGTGACCAGGACCCAAGGAAGATGGTACCAAAACCTGGGTCAAAGGTAATTTCTTTGAGGAGCGCTTGAAGTCCTTGTGCTTGCAGGGCTCTGATCCTGGCACCAACAACAGTGCCATGCAGACTTGCTTGCCAGAAGACTTTTCAGTGTGAGGCATGGCAGACATCATTTTTGCAAGTACTGGTATCTGAGCACTAGGCACCAGGATGCAAGGTCTCCTTGCTCCCTGGCCATAAAGGTGAGTTTTTTCCCTTCTTTTAGAGTCTCCCTCTGGGAAATTGGGTCTTTTCCTTTTAGGAGACTTTGAAGTGTCTGAAGCTGCCCCACGGCCTCTGCTTACCAGTGCTGGAGAAATCATTGGAGTACTATGAGTGGCTGAGGCCAATGTACAGAGAGTTAGGTGGTGATGGACCCAGCAGGTCTTGGGGAACATTCCATAAGAAGTGGCTTGATATATTCCATACATCTTCCCTCAGCTTTATAAATCTGCTCTTGAAACTTGAACTTAGATGGGATGTGGGACTCTCCAAGGCAGCTGGAATGCCTGTCACTAAGGGAAGAAGACCCGCTGCTAAACCCCGGGATTTTGGCATAACCTGTGCAGGAAAGGCTGCCAACAAAACAGGGACCAAGGGCAAGGAGGACCCGACGGCACAGAAAAGGGGTGGGAGGGGGGAAAGCTCCTAAAAGCACAAGCTTCTGCTAAAAAACAAAAAGCAATAAAACTAAACAAAAAGGAATACTAGTAAATAAAAGAATAAAACTAAGTAAGCTGTGTAACTAACTTGCACACACCACCACACTCTGTTTTGAGCTGCAGAGGCAGGGGTCCGCCCCTCCCTCTATACCAGTAGTTCTCAACCTATTTCACCTTCTTCTGTAGCATGGGGCACGGGTCACTTAAGGGAGGATTCTCTGTACCTTGAAGTCTTTAAACCATGATTTGAGGACTTCAATAGCTCAGACATAGGTGAGAGGTGTAGGCCGCATCCAATACTGCCTGTATAGCCCTGAGATTGTCACATGGGCAGCAGCTGTGTATCGATTGGGCCGTAAGCAACCCATGGGCCACAGGTTGTGAACCACTGCTCTATACCCTTATTCCAGAGCCGGAGGATGCATTGGGCACCGGTGTAGACCCACGGACACTGCTGACAAAAAAAAAATCTCTGGTCCAGAAGCCCGGTGTTTGCACATCCTGATGTGGAGCACCCATACAAACAAAACCACGAAGAACCAGTTACAATACTGCCTGTTCATGCACTTTGCCTTCTTTACATCCATTCTGTTCCCACTAGTTAGGGCTTTTTCCTTCCCACCACCCACTTGCACCTTACTGGATTTGGAGATTTACACGATCCACTTCCTTCAGCAGCAGAGCTAGTAAACTAGCCTGACGATGGCCTGGCAATTCTCTCCCCTGTGTTAATGATAGGCTCAGCAGGCTCCTGACCCTAGCTCTGGCCCCAGCCCTGGCCCCAGTTCCAATTAGAGCCATTTTTAACTCAGGCATAATTACCTGACTTTCTAAATTCCTTGCGATTGAGTGAT
The DNA here is from genome assembly GCF_009764565.3 of Dermochelys coriacea. Lineage (NCBI taxonomy): Eukaryota > Metazoa > Chordata > Testudines > Dermochelyidae > Dermochelys > Dermochelys coriacea. The sequence continues at coordinate 104,189,357 of NC_050074.1, read as the reverse complement.
CTGGCCTACATACTTAACCGGTAGGGTGTTATTATCCCAGGTGTAGGACTGAAGGTTGAGGCCAAGCAGATGGTCCCTTAACGTTCTTATTTTAAAAGTCCTACTGTGCACTATAAAGTTATTGGCCCAACTTTCATCAAAATTGGCTTGATTTTTAAGTTTCAAAACAGATTTGAAGGAAAAATTCAGCCCAGAGCAACTGGGGAGAGAGTATTTTTTTCTTCACTTGAATAACAAAAGCGCCTGAAATGATTTTGCTAACACCTTGGGTTGAGACCAAGCATGGAAAATGTCAGCACTAAAATGGATTTGTTAGGGAAAGTTATGAACAAATAAAAACGGGGAGTTAGAATGAAAGTTGGAATTAAGCCTTAAAATATAATTCCACTATCAGCACCTTCTTTAATGCACACATATATAGGAATAATTTCACCAAACATTAAAAAGCAGCCATATCTCAGTGTAATGTGGCAGCTGCTTAAAAGCACACAGCAATGCCACACAACTGTTTAGGAGCCTGATTCTGCAAGCACACACATGAATAACCTTACTCATAAGTAGTTCCACTGGAGACAACTGGATTACTCACAATAGCAGACACTATTCCTGGGAGTAAGTGTTTGCAGGACTGGGTCCTAGGGCAGCACGAGAAATTAAATCCTATAATTACTTAAAACTAAGAAAGGAATTTAGTTGGGCATAATTGAACACCCAAACCAGAACACTGGGGCTAACAACTCTACTCTTACCAAAAATGCCTTGTGAATCTTTAGAGAGACAAAGTGGGTGAGGTAATATCTTTTATTGGACTAATTTCAGAAGTTGGTCCAATAAAAGATATTACCTCACCCACCGTGTCTCTCTAATATTTTGGGATCAACACAGCTACAACAATACTGCATACAACATTGGGGTTCTCTAACAATCACAAATATAGAGTTGTATATTCACAATCACAGATATACATCTCTCTATAATTTATGTCAAAAATGCCTAGATTATTTTTTTAAATATAAAGTGATAAGTTAGTTTGTGGGTGTGGATATGTATATTTAATATATATTTTACAGAGAAGCAGTACCGTTTCCATAGTAATGTTCCAACTTCCATTATAAAAATTCTTCTTTGTTTCTGCACAGTTTGAAAAAAAAAAATCACTGGATTAATTTTGAATTATAGGTCATTTCAAATTATCCTGATTTGAAATTTTGTTTTTTTCCCCTTACCACTTTTTTAAATCCCCTCTTGCTTGAAAATGGCTGGTAATTTCTCCCTGAACTTCCCATATTGTTAAGTATCCTTGAAAGTTCATGCGTCAGTTATGTTTATAAAAAATAGGCTGCAATTAAGAAGGTTACCAATTTTGGTTGCTGAGAGTTTGAGTCCCAATCCTACTACCGTCAATGACAGAGTAACTGATTTCAGTTAAGCAAGACTGGGCGCTATTGCCCCAGTTCTGCTGGTTATTCTGCATGGGTGGACCCTTGCATGAGACACTGCTTCAGTATTAATTCAGGACCAGATTCTGATCTCAGATACTCCAATGTAAATCAGGCGTAGCTCTACCAAGCACTGGAATAATTGAGAAGAGAATCTTCCTTGAGGGGGCAGAGCTAATGTGATCTACTGAATGACCAACACAATTCTCTGTGTTTAATTCGATGGTCTCCCATACAAGTGATAAGCAGGATCAACCTACCTTAAAGTTTTTGAGATCAAAGTAGATTACTGCCTGGGTGAATAGAGTGGAGTGTAATTAATTATCTATTTTGAAGTACACACCCAAGTAACTAATACATCAGCATTACACACACACAATGACTGAATTGTTTACCTTTCTATATTTTCTACAACAGTGTAACTCCCCTGGTTACCTCTCACTTAGAATACAAGTAAAACAAAACAAAAATGGTGGCACACTTTCAAAAGAGGTAAAGAACAAAGGATCTTATTTAACTTCCAACACATTGTTTAACTTTCCAGTTTTTGATCAATAACATGAAAAGCTATTCATAATTTTTCTCCCTTAACCAGTATAACATTGTTGTTCTTCCCACAGCTTGATCTGCACTTATGTATTTAATTTATAACAGTTTCCATGGAAGAGAAATATTTTTAAGAAGTGCTGACACAACAAATGGATCTGTCTACCAAACCACAAATCTTTTCTAATGGTCATCTTAAACTGCAAGCAAATCTGGGAAACAAATTAATGATATAAATCATTATCATTACTTACATAAAAGGTACTCAATTGTAACCCTTTCAGAAAACTACAGCAGCCTAAAGTATTCTACAAGGAGAACGTCTGTTTCCAATTAAATGTTCTAAAAATAGACTTGCACATACATTTAGGACAAAGCCATCCCAGTTCTCTCATAATATTTCACGTTTTTATAGATTCACAACATCATCAGTCTTGTCAGGACAGACATTCAAATTCAAAAAAGATATGACTATTCTTTCTTTCCAATTTGGAAAAAAAAAAGGAAGCAAAATTTAAATATGATTTTTTTTTAAAAGAAGTCTCGTCCGTTGCTTTAAAAATCTCTACACAGCCACGTCTGTCAATTGCTAGTTAGCATAACTCAAAAGCAGTATCCCTCAAAAGGAGAGCTCTTAAGGTAATTTAATACCATTTTGCTGTAAAAGGTTTTTAAATTACAAGACAACTCTGCTTTTTTTGTGTGCTAAGCTTCTGTTTCATTTTACACATTATTTTTCATACATGATTTTTGGAATAATTCAAAAAGTGAATTGGAACAAAACAAAAATTTGCATGCAAAAGTTAGGGAGCAAGTTGGGCACTTATCTATATGCCCATGCAGAAGAATAAGGGGGCATAAAAATGTCCTCTTACTCCTTTGTGCAATCCACCTACATCACCTATGTGTGCATGAGAGGGGAAAGAAAGCTCAGTGGGGCTGGTCCTCCTCCACCATGTAGGGGGAGTGGAAATGTGGGTGGGGCTGAGAATGGGCAGTTGCTTGTCTTCACCTTCCTCTACAGTGCTGACCACCAGATCTGAGCCACCACTAAGAGGGAAGCAATCTAACTGGTTACAGCCAGTTGCACATCTCCACCCAGAAGCAAGGCAGGAAAGGAGGGCGCAACTGTGACTCAGGTCAGAATTCCTTCCCTTAACTGCTCCTTGAGCAGCATGACTAGGTGGAAACCCCTTTATGGGTGATACGCAATGTCTTGAGCTAGCCCTAACAAGCAACATTATGTTAAGCTACAGGGAGCAGTCCTTGTCATAGAGTACCTACATATATGTTTTAAGTTACTCCAGGGGTAAATGGTCTCAGGATTTGTAAGGGAGTGGGTGCACAAAAGTAGCATATAGTCAGTTGCATACACAGACTTTTTACTAAGCCCAGTCTTGCCTTTTACAAAAATATCTTCCCTAACCTTCCTAAAATCCTCCATTTCCCTAAGCGACTCCCTAAGAGGTTTCTTGAAATTTAACTTTTTTCTATCAAAAATAAAATGTCACTTTGAATTGAGGCAAATATTCATTTTAACCACTCAAAGATCTCACTTTTTTTTTATAAAGATTTCATTCAAATAAGGCAACTAATCATGTCTAGCTGGCAGACATTTTATTGGTGAAGTATAGTCATTTGTTTTCATGTAAAGTCTTTCAGTTGTTGCACAATGTTGTACTATATTAGTTAGAAAAATGAAAACTAACCTTTGAATCAATGCCATTTATTGGTTTCCAATGTTCTCCATTCAAAATGTAGGGAATTATTATCTCATAATGTTCTGACTGGGTCTTTGACATCTGTTGCCTGGAGGATTCCAATTTACTGGCCGCATTCTCTCCTGGGATAGGAAAAAAAGTTTTGTGTTAGTAGGAAATAGGATCTGACAACATAATCCTTATTAAGGTGACTTGGCAGAATATTTCAAAACACAATAAGTTCAAGGAAGAATGAAATATTAAAACATAAGAGGCAGATGCTTCTTTCCATTGAAACCAATGGCAAAATCCTCGCAGAATTCTAAGAGAACAGGAAACAGAACCCTCTGGCTGTTAAGGCTATTTCTACTTTTCAGCAAACTTTGCACTTCTGTAAAAAATGCAATGAAAATAGAGGCTGGACGGGAGAGTGAAAAGAAGGATTCAGTGGCTCAAGGTAGCAGAACAAGAGCAACAGTAGCTTGTGAGCAGTTGAAACCCCCCAATCTTAAAAGGGGATGTGCAGCCCTGGTGCCACAACGTAACATTTGCACCCCCACTCCATATTGCAAAGTAGAGAAATTAATTAATAACAGTAGCCTCTATTTAACATGACAGAGAGGTAGTAGTTATAGTAAATATTTGTATTACGGTAGTGTTCAAAGCTCCTGATCAGTTTTGAGGCCCTGTTGTGCTGGATGTTGTACAAACACAGAAAAAAAAGACAATCCCTACCCTTAAAGGCTTACAGGCTAAAGACACAGACAAAGGGCAGGACATGGAGATACAACATGAGGAGCAATGAACTGGTAAAGAATTGACCCTAGTTAGTTATGTATATTGTACTTATTTTTTGTGTCTTTAAATTTGGGGTAGGAGAAGGAAAGAAGGGCAAGTGAAATAGCTGGTCTGTCTAGCTACAATCAACAGATTGGGTTCTGCAGACCTCATGGCTAAGGGGAGCCTTAAAGAGGGACGTGAAAGAGGATGAGCTAGTATAGTTCAGATTTTATCAGGATTATGATTCCATATTCAAGGTAAGAAGTTAACAGGGGGATGGATCATTGCTCCTCAGCTGCATGTTAGCATGATCAGACCCACAGTGTACATAAAAATGTAGTTAGGATTTGTCTTCTGTGTAACCAGATCCCAGATTTCTCTTGGGTAATTTAAGCTTCCTACTATGCTTGTTACAGAGTATTAGTTCCCTAAAAGATAGATGATGATCACAGATTTCCTCTTATGTTCTTTCCATTTCTTTGGCTGAGTCAGTTGGTCCTCATAGTTTGAGCATTTGAGTCATTGCACAGACATAATGACACAGTTTTAGGTTACTGAAGCCTCCAAGTTTATTGTGCATAAAGGGTTTAGCAATTTTAATCCTAGACTTTTTATTATCCCCCAAATACTTATTAATCTACACCATGTTATCCTTCTCCATGTGGAAATCTGCAGTTGTTCTCCACTTAACAAGTTGATACGAAATTTGTTCACCAAAAGCCTTAATACTTACTTGTCTTAGTGGTCTCAAACTCCTCTATCTAGATACGCAAGCAGGTTACAAAGTATTTAGAATCCCTACATGTCCAGGATGCACATAAGTGAAGAAAATATCTCAGAGAGAGAACATAAGCCCTAACTGAGTTAATGCTCTACCTACACAGTCAGATTACTTAGGTTCATATTACAATGTCAAAAAATAAAAAAAAGCCATCTGCATGCAACATAATTTACTGGGCATTTTTCTATCCAAAAATACTCATGGTATTATGCTTGTCAAAGAGAACAGTTCTAAAAATCCTTGTAACAGGCTCTGGAGTGGTGCTAAAAATAAATCTTAATTTATATAGGATGGGATGGCTCCCAAGTGGCATGGGGGGGAGGGAGAGAAGAAAGTCAAGGTTCTTATTACACTCCTGCCTCACACCACCCAGCCATGCCCCCTCTTTAGGATATGGAGCACCTCTAGCTGCAGTATCATTTCTCTGTACTTGGCAAAGTCTCTAAGATTTGGTCTATCCTTTACACAGCTGCATACAGGTGAAGGAAGAGAAAGAGCTACCTTTGTCCTTCACAAGTAGTTCCTATTCTTGAAATATTGTACGAAATAGAGTATATCCGTCAATGCAATGCTTTTACTACAAATCTACATACTCACTCATTGCTCAGTAGTACAGCAATGTATAACTGACAAAAAATGTAAACACTCCAGGAAATAAAAGTTAAGTAGGCTGCAGGCTAAAAAGAGAAAGAGTTAAAATGAGACTTTGACTCAATGCTTTAAAGTATGACCTGGAGAGAGAAAAAAAGGAGCTAATGAAGAAAGTGGAGAGAGAAGAGGTATTTATATGATGAGAAAAGGTGTGGATATGAAAAGGAGCTATGGTGTCTGTACTGAATAAAGGGATATAGATATATGGTAGGGTGTCTGGTGGAGAGAAGTAAATAGTACGAAATTAAAATAGAGTCCATAACAACTCAGTTAAAAAGGGGGAATGCAAACAGAAGTCAAGCAGTCAAAAGAAGCCTGGAAGAATGAGTGTCTAGAGTCAATGAACAGAAGGAAAAGGAACACAGAAATACAAGGTAGGTTGGGACGGTGGACCCTCTTTCACCCTCAGACACAACCATGCAATCCCATATCAGTGTCCAGCCTGAGTCACTGAGCTGGACACTGGACAGATATGCTGGTGATGAAGCAGAGCTAATTGGTGGAAGCATTAGATGGCTGAAGCAGTTCTCCTCCCTCAGCCTCCACCATAGTAATGAACACCAGGGAATCCTCACCACATAGAATGAGGTCCACCAGTATGGGCCCCCAGAATCCTGCCTACATTCTTCTACAGTAGAACCCCGATTCCACTGCGAGGATATCTGGGTATCTGAAATAAAGGCAATGAGCCATGATTTTCCTCCTAAAGGTAAAAGGTGGCCCAATGTGTATTTGAATCACAGAATCATAGAATATTAGGGTTGGAAGAGACCTCAGGAGGTCATCTAGTCCAATTCACTGCTCAAAGCAGGACCAACACCAACTAAATCAATTTGAGCTCAATTAACATTTGGTGCCGATTTCGCCATGAGTGGACCAATTAGAGATTTCGTGTATAAGGGTAACAAAGTCATTAGCCAGCTTGAATAGAAAAAAATTTCATGAGACGTGTCTGGTTTTTATGGATTTACCTGCTTTTCTCCTTAATCTATTAATTGCCTTCTCAACCCTCATATATTGGGCCTGGTTTTACTACCATGTTTTCAGGTTAAAACAGAAGTTAACTTCACTCAAGTGCGGGAAAATGATTTTATGATTAAGGCACTGGAATGAGACTCAGGAGACCACTAAACACAGAGGATGGGGTGAAGATTAAAGAGAATCTAGGCATGGCTCAACATGGGATGATACCAGGGTGGCTAAGTGGAACGAGGAGGATATGGAAGTAGAAATTACCACATCAGAGGTGGAAACTCAAACAGCTTAATGGGACTAAAACGGGGGGCCCAGATCATCTCCAGTCAAGAATATTAAAGGCACATTAAATTGCAAGCTTAATAGGGTGAATCTTTAATAAATCTATAAACTTTGGAGTCATACCCTATGACTGGAGAATTGCCAATACAGTTCCTATTTTTAAGAAAGGGAAAAAGGGTGATCCACAAAACTATAGGCTTGTTAGTTTGACCTCAATTGTATGCAAGGTCTTGAAACAAATTTTGAAAGAGAAAGTAGTTAAGGACATAGAGGTAAACAGTAATTATGGGTAAAACACAACATGCTTTTATAAAAGGTAGATTGTACCAGACCTAATCTCTCCTTCTTTGAGAAGATACCTGACTTCTTTAGACAAAGGAAATGCAGTAGATCTAATCTATCTGGATTTCAGTGAGCCATTTCATATAGTTTCACATGGGAAATTATTACCTAAATTGGAGAAGATGGGGATTAATAGGAGAACTGAAAGGTGGATAAGGAACTGGTTAAAGGGGAGACTACAACTGGTCATACTGAAAGGTGAACTGTTCGGCTGGAGAGAGATTACTAGTGGGATTCCTAAGGGATCTTTCTTGGGAACAGTCTCATTTAACATTTTCATTAGTGACCTTGGCATAAAAAGTGCGACTCTGCTAATAAAATTTGAGGATGACACAAAATTGGGATGTATAGCCAATACAGAGGAGGACCGCTATATCATACAAGAAGATCTGGAGGACCTTGAAAACTGGAGTAATAGAAACAGGATGAAATTTAGAACGGCAAAATCACGCACTTAGGGACTAACAACAAGAATTTTTGGTGTAAGCTGGGGATTTATGTGACAGAGGAGGAGAAAGACTTGGGTATACGGGTTGATCACAGGATGCTTATGAGCCACCAATATGAGGCAGCTGTGAAAAAGATTAAGTTGCAGTGCTAGGATGCATCAGTCAAGGTATTTCCAGTCAAGATAGAAAAGTATTAATACCATTATACAAGGTACTGGTGGGATCTCATCTGGAATACTGTGAGCAATTCTGATCTCTCGTGGTTAAGATAGATTAATTCAGACTGGAACAGGTCCAGAAAAGGACTACTAGAATCATCTGAGGAATGGAAAATTTACCTTATGAGAGGAGACTCCAAGAGCTTGGCTTGTTTAGCCTAACCAAAAGGAGGCTGAGGTGTGATATGATTGTTCTCTATAAATACATTAAAGGAATAAATACTAGGAAAGGAGAGGAGTTATTTAAGTTAAGCACCAATGTGGACAAGAACAAATGAATATAAACTGTCTATCAACAAGTTTAGGCTTGAAATTAGATGAAGGTTTCTAACCATCAGAGGAGCGAAGTTCTAAAACAGCTTTCCAAGGGGAGCAGTGGGGGCAAAAAACCTAACTGGCTTCAAGACTAAGCTTGATATATTTATGGAGGGGATGGTATGATGAGACTGCCTACAATGGCAGGTAGCCTATTTGCAAGTGCTACCAGCAAATATCTCTAACGGCCAGTGATGGAACACGAGATGGGAGGGCTTGGAGTTACTACAGAGAATTCTTTCCCAGGTCTCTCACTGATGGGTCTTGCCCACATGCTCAGGGTTTAACTGATCATCGTATTTGGGATCAGATTGGCAGAGACCCTGGGTGGTTTTCACCTTTCTCTGCAGGATGGGGCACAGGTTACTTGCAGGTTTAAACTGGTGTAAATGGTGGATTCTCTATAACTTGAAGTCTTTAAATCGTGATTTGAGGACTTCATTAACTCAGCCAGAGGTTAGGGGTCAATTACAGAAATGGGTGGGTGAAGTTCTGTGGCCTGCAATGTGCAGGTGGTCGGACTAGATGATCACGATGGTCCCTTCTGGCCCTAAGTTCTATTTGACCTATTTTCAGTTCCTATCCCTGCCACAGGCTGCCTGGGTGACTTTGATTAAGTCATTTCATCGCTCTGTGCCTCAGTTTCCTACACTCATTCTTTTCTTTCACTCTTTGGCTACTTTGTCTATTTAGCTTGTAAATTCTTTAGGGCCAGGACTATCATTGTGTTCGTGAAGTACCTAGCACAGCAAGGCTCCGATCTCTATTGAGGGCCTCTAGATGTCACAGTAACATAAAACAATAAAATAATAAGTCAGCAAACTTAGATGGAGTAAAACTGCATGAAAGGAGAGATCAGACCCGTATCTCCCTAAGCCTTTATTAGATCTTGTTTCCTTTTGTTATCACCCACCTATTTTCCTTTTTAATAGAATTCTCTTTACTTCTACTTCACTGAGGCTTATGTCTCACATTGTTCACGTAGAAAAGTTTCACAGTAATATCTAACTTTATTTTCTATTTTCAGCATGCACTGAAGGTAACTCTTATGATCCATATGCTATCCACAATCTGATGCAGTGCCCCTTTTTTCAGTTATATAAAGACCAAGAGATAAAAGTACTTTCTACAAATGGTTAATAAGCTATAGTTGGGGGGGGGGTTGTGGAAATCTGCTCATTTCCTCCTCCACATGCACAACCTTGGGGCAGTTAACACTCAAATTACAATAATCTGCAGTATATTATTACAGTTCTTTTTTTTCTTTCCACGATTGTATGAAAAAGAGATTTAATGATTGCACAGGTTAAAAGGGATTTTTTACTTATAGAGCTGAAATACAAACCTCTATGAAAAAAATAATCACTCTCTCTAAAGCAAGTAGTTTGCAATCTTTAAAGGTTACTGCCCCTTAAAGAAATACAGATACATTTCATATTCACTTGTGCTCAAGATTACTAATAAGCTCTCAGTCAGACAGTACAGTCTATTGGTCTGTGTGATCAAAAAAAAGGGGAACTCTCTCCCAAAACTCATCAGGTTATGATAAAAATGCACAACAGTAAAGGTAGAAAACAATACTCTCCAGATCTTAATCCAGCCAACACAAAATCAGAACCTGTAACAGTTCTAGACAAAGGACAGTATTCTTCTCTCCCAACATCAGTGGAGTTAAACTGGTGGATGGGTCATGAATATCAGGCCTATAGTATTCTATACACTCCAACACAGGTTATTTTTATATAGAATCATTCATATAAAGTAATCCCAGAACATTTCACAGCCAAATCCAGCCTTCACATACAGATCTGAGCAAGGTGATTAGAATGTGGAAAAAATTCACAAATGTAGTATGCACTGATGTAATAGAGCCCTGGTGAGGACTCCAGCATGGAGCCATGAAATTGATAAGAATGACAGCCAGCAACCCATGTAAGTAACACAGTCTCTACATGGACGCTGCGTCACCCTAACTACACTGACATAAGCCCTATGCCTCTTGTGGAGGCAGAGTTATTATAACAGTGTAGTAGGGCACTTACATTGGCGGGAGCAAGACTGTGGTGCGTACACCGACACAGTTAGGTCGACATAAAGCTGCCTTATGTCCACCTAACTATGGAGTGCGGACCACGGCTAAGTCTCAAGTCCTCTACTTCTTTCACATTCTACTGAAGTGCTGTTGATCACATATGCTTTTAGAACACCTTGTTTTCCTTTCGCTTCTGTAATCCAGTCCCCTCACTGTTTTCTCTCTCTCTCTCTCTCTCTCTCTCTCTCTCTCTCTCTCTCTCCACTTCTCTTACCTCTTTTACTGCTTCCTTTGGTAGCTTTTCCACCTCTTCCCTCTCCTTTCTCCATAAAAGTAATACAGGATTCTCTCCCTGTTTCTTCCTTTTCCCCACTCTACATTTTATTCCTTGGAGACTTCACCTGCTCACATGGTTTCTACTATAGTGAGCTGTCAACATAGAGATAAATCTACCTCTCTGAGCCTGCCCTGTTCTTCTGCACACAGAGCCACACCTCTCTAACAGGTATTACCTTGAACAGCCACTGTCAGCACTTGCGCAATATGTCCAAAATGGAACTTACTTTTATTCCCAATCCCTGTCACCACCATCCTCCTTAGGTCTCTTAGGCTCACAATCTCAGTATCATCTTTGACCTCTCCCTCTTCTCACACATGCATGAACATTGTTGCTACTTTTTCCGCAATATCCCTTTCCACCCTCAAAGGTAAAACACTCGTCCACCCTCCATGTCATCTCCCACTTGACTACTGCAACCTCTCTCTCTTGCTTCCCGGATACCAAGTTCACTCTCCTCCAGTACTTCAAAATGTTACAAACAAAACCATGTCCTTTTCTATCAGTTACACCTTGTCACTCCTCCCACAGTTTAAATTGCTTCACTGGATTCCCCTTGACCATCAGAAGAAATTTTAAATTTCTTGCTCTCACCTTCATGGCCCTTCACAACTCAGCCCAGCCTGTTCTACAGGTCTGGCTTGGTCTCCAGTTATGTTCCCTATCCTATTGGCTCTCCAGGGCTGACAAGTGTAGAAACTAGTAAAATGTTATTTTACTCACAGAAATGAGCAGATATGATTCTGAATACACAAGGGAAGAAGTTCTGATTAGTAAAGAGGAGCCATTTTTATACAGTCACCTTTCAGAATAGAGTCAGTCTTTGATAATTAAGAGTCTGATTCTGATCTCCCTTGCACTGGTTAAAACTTCACTGACTTCAGTGGAATTGCACAATTTACTCTGGTGAGATCAGAATAACCTTATGGTTTTTGTGCTTGAGAAGATGACTCAGCCTTTTCATATTGGCTGCGTAGATTTTATGCTTTCCTGATATTAAGGTAGAACAAAGTCCATGGTTCATAAAAAAGGACTCTGCACCAGGATTTGTGATCACTACATTACTATTAGCACTATGCTTAGTAAAATGTTGTGCCATTTGTAAAATATCCCTAAGTCATAGAGCGCATTAAGTGGATATACATAAAGATTTCACTGCATCTTGAAATAAGAACCAAAAGGTCACCATGACAGATATGAAGAGTATTTCACAGATCAGCTTCAAAGGCTCCGAGAGAGAGGATCCACTGGACACTATTTTGTTGTACTGTATTGTAAGAATTCTTGTGCATATTTGTCTCGGCCAGTTTCAGAGGCACACGAAAGAGTCAAATGATCGGTAGTTTGGCTTGGATTACAACTCATCTAGTATTTTGTTTTAACCACCAGCCCAAACACACACTGTTTACCTGGCTCAAACAACAGAGACCTACCAGTCTGCTGAGGTACTTCCCATTACCCTACTAACAGTACTCAGACATTAAAAATAATCCCATCTGCTACACACAGAATTGTATTGACTTGTAAAATTCTCTCACCCATTCCCCAAGGCATTTAAGCACCAATACCTTCTGAGAAACAATTCTGTAAATCATCAAACAAACAACTCTTTCCTTCCCTCTGCAAAATACTTTTATACTTTTGTATAAAATTTTGAAGAGGAGGGGAAAAAAAGTAAAATGCCTTTGATGAGCCTGAGGACAAGCAGCAGAGAGAGATAGACTCCATGTACTTCTGAATTTAATTTTTTGTTCCTTCTGCTTCTAATCAAAAAAGATCCTCTCTCTAAGTTGACAGGTCTGCCAACTTTGAACTAAGCTGCATATGGTTTTGTAGCATGTCCACTTGATCTTTCACACTGCTCAGTTTCATGAGATTTGACTGCTCAGATGAGAAATATGAGTAAGTCTTACTGATCCCTTTAACTAAGCGGCATTAAAAACGTACCCTTCAATATTTCAGTTTTCTAATTCTAAGAACTATTTCCTGTCACCACTTGCTCTTCCTAAATTTAACTTTTGCTAATGAAATAGTCTGCAAAAGAGAACAGCCCCTAAAACAGTCCCATAAATTTTGTGGAAAATACATGTTCAAAAAATTAACATGAACGTGGGAATGAAAGCTTTAAAGCATGCTACTCTTCTTAGCTGAAGGTCACTGTGGTCAGTGTCACTGACTAGCCAGCTGAACAAACCAGTGACAGTTTAAAAGAGGGGGGGAAATATCCTTACACAAAAATAAAATGTTCATTGTGGAACATGCCCCCTAAGACATTGGATCATCTAAATCTCCCAGCTTCTGTAATACAACAGTTGGAAGGCTCTAAGACTGTGCACAATAAAGTGCTTTATTCAGGGAACCATATGACTCCATCAGTCATTCAAGCACATGTTTGGCACAGATTGAAAGTGAAAAGCATAGTTAAGTCAAATATTTCAAAACTGAACTTGTCTTTCTAACACATATGGTTTATATATTGGTGTAATAGCTATATAACTTTTCAGTTCTCGTATCATGTCATTAAATTACAAAATGATCTCTATTGCACTGGACTGCATGAGACTTTTTCGAAGTTAACACATGCCAAAAAATTAGGGCTGTCGATTAATCGCAGTTAATTCATGCGATTAACTCAAAAGAAATAATTGCAATTAATTGCAGTTTTAATTGCACTGTTAAACAATAGAATACCAATTGATATTAAATATTTTTGGATGTTTTTCTACATTTTCAAATATATTGATTTCAATTACAACACAGTGTACCATGTTCACTTTATATTATTTTTATTACAAATATTTGTACTGTAAAAATGATAAAAGAAATAGTATTTTTCAGTTCACCTCATACAAATACTACATACAATCCCTTTATGCTTCGGCCACCATTCCAGAGGACATGCTTCCATACTAGTGACACTTTAAAAAAAAAAAAAAAAGGGCATTAATTAAATTTGTGACTGAACTTCTGGGAGGAGAAACTGTACGTCTCCTACTCTGTTTTATACCTGCATTCTGCCATGTATTTCATATTATAGCAGTCTTGGATGATGACCCAGCATGTTGTTCATTTTAAGAACACTTTCACTGCAGATTTGACAAAACGCAAAGAAGGTACCAATGTGAGCTTTAACACGGCTGCTACTCTGAAACCTAAAGAGAGCTGCAGCACTCAAACCAAGGTTTAAGAATCTGAAGTGCTTTCCAAAATCTGAGAGGGATGAGGCATGGAGCGTGCTTTCAGAAGTCTTAAAAGAGCAACACTCCGATGAGGAAACTACAGAACTCAAACCACCAAAAAAGGAAAATCAAACTTCTGCTGGTAGCATCTGATTCAGGATGATGAAAATGAACATGCATCGGTCTACACTGCTTTGAATCATTATAGAGCATCAGCATGGATGCCTGTCCTTTGGAACGGTGGTTGAAGCACAAAGGGACATTCAAATCTTTAATGCATCTGGCATGTAAATATCTTGCGACTGCAGCTACAACAGTGCCACGAGAACGCCTGTTCTCACTTTCAAGTGACCTTGTAAACAAGTAGTGGGCAGCATTATTTCCCATATATGTAAACAAACTTGTTTGTCTTAGCGATTGGCTGAACAAGAAGTAGGACTGAGTGGACTTGTAAGTTCTAAAGTTTTACATTGTTTTGTTTTTGAGTGCAGTTATGGAACAAAAAAACCTTCAATCTGTAAATTGTGCTTTCATGATAAAGAGATTGCACTACAGTACTTGTATGAAGTGAATTGAAAAATACTTTTTTGGTTTTTTTAGAGAGCAAATATTTGTAATCACAAATAAATATAAAGTGAGCACTGTACACTTTGTATTCTGTGTTGTAATTGAAATCAATATATTTGAAAATATAGAAAACATCCAAAATATTTAAATAAATGGTATTCTATTATTATTTAACAGCATGATCAATCAGCCAATTCATTTTTTTAACCGCCCGATTAATTACTTTTTTTTTTAAACAACCTTAATAACTTTTGTTTACCCTACTGTCCTGATTCTGGAAAGTCTATTTGTTCCTCAAATCACAATGCTGTAACATGGCTAATATTAAAATTTTGGTTCTCTGCTAGATGGCTCTATACTAAAGCCAGGAAAATTCTTAACTCTCAAGTTTCAGTTTTATACATGCACATGGCACTGACTTTCTGCCTTGTTCTCAGACCAAATCCTCCTCACCTTATACAATTAGTCCCACAGACTTCAATATGATTAAATAAGGCAAACATGAGTGTTTGGGATGATTAAAACAAAAGTAATGTGAGCCTGATTTGTATGCAGAATGGATACTGAAATGCATAAGAATCCTACTCTAATGCACTCAGACAGGAGTCTTGTATATTTCAATATCCCGCCTGTTCACCACAATGAACTGTGACAAGTGGAGTTTTGAAAATAAAATTTTGCCATTGATTTGCTTGGGGCCAGAAGTGTTATAGTGCATTTTAACAAGCAGGATCTATGCTTAGTTTTCTTGTATGGAATACACACATTTTATTTCTATATTTGTTTAAATAAATAAAATGTGTGTATTTCATACAATATAAATATATTCTGGTGTTGCCCATTCCTGTTTGCAGTTTGTTTGTGATTGACAAAGAAATTCTGAATCAGGGTCAGTGAAAGAATAGAATTCTGGTTCTTTTTGGATTGAGCATTTCAGAATTCAATGAGTGGGAAAGGCTATAAAAAGTTTGAAATAAAATACTTTTCAGTAAACCAAGCTATATTGTTTGTAAAGTGTGCCATGTGTGTGCACAGTGCTTCCCATGACATGGAAAAAGTTAAGAGCCCAGCCTCCTGGGAGTTCAGTCTGTCTCAGATGAATTTGAAGTACAAGATTCAAAACCAAGAAGGCAGCATATGGCATCTTAGGCCTGGTCTACACTACGAGTTTATGTCGGATTTAGCTGCGTTAAATCCGAATTAACCCTGCACCCGTCCACACAACAAAGCCATTTTTTCGAAATAAAGGGCTCTTAAAACCGATTTCTGTACTCCTCCTCAATGAGGGGATTAGCGCTGAAATCGACATCGCTGGGTTGAATTTGGGGTAGTGTGGACGCAATTCGAAGGTATTGGCCTCTGGGAGCTATCCCACAGTGCACCACTGTGACCGCTCTGGACAGCACTCTGAACTCGGATGCACTAGCCAAGTGTACAGGAAAAGCCCCAGGAACTTTTGAATCTCATTTCCTGTTTGGCCAGGCGAGCTCATCAGCACAGGTGACCATGCAGAGCTCATCTGCACAGGTGACCATGCAGTCCCAGAATCAAAAAAGAGCTCCAGCATGGACCAAAACGGGAGGTACTGGATCTGATCGCTGTATGGGGAGAGGAATCCATGCTATCAGAACTACATTCCAAAAGATGAAATGCCAAAACGTTTCAAAAAAATCTCAGAGGCCATGAGGGACAGAGGCTACGTCAGGGACGCAACACTGTGCCGGGTGAAACTTAAGGAGCTCAGACAAGCGTACCAGAAAACCAAAGAAACAAACCGATGCTCCAGGACAAAGCCCCAGACATGCCGCTTTTACGCATGCAATTCTAAGGGGGGCCACCACCACTACCCCACCCCGTCCGTGGACTCCGATGATGGGGTACTCTCCACCATGGCTGAGGATTTTGCAGATGGGGAAGATGAGGATGAGGAGGAGAAGGATGAGCTTGGGGAGAGCACACAGCACACTGTTCTCCCCAACAGCCAGGATCTTTTTATCACTCTGACTGAAATACCCTTCCAACCCAACAAAGCCAGAGAAGGGACCTCTGGTGAGTGTACCTTTTAAAATATAATACATGTTAAAAAAGCAAGTGTTGTTTAATGATTAAGTAGCCCTGAGGACTTGGGATGCATTTGTGGCCAGTACTGCTACTGGAAAACGTTAACATGTCTGGGGATGGAGCGGAAATCCTCCAGGGACATCTCCATGAAGCTCTCCTGGAGGTACTCTAAAAGCCTTTGCAGAAGATTTCTGGGGAAAGCAACCTTATTCTGTCCTCCACGGTAGGACACTTTACCACGCCATGCTAGTAACAAGTAATCTGGTATCATTGCATGAAAAGGCTGGCAGCATATGGTCCCGGTGTTTGCCGGCATTCAAGCAACAGCCGTTCTTTATCTCTCTGTGTTATCCTCAGGAGAGCGACATCATTCATGGTAACCTGGTTGAAATAGGGCAATTTGATTAAGGGGACATTCAGAGGTGCCCGTTCCTACTGGGCTGTTTGCCTGTGGCTGAAAAGAAATCCTCCCTGCTGTTAGCCACACAGAGGGATGGGGGGCCATTGGCGCTGAGCTGTTCGCGTTTGGCTAGCAGGGATCTTCCCTGATACCAGCCAGGCAGTGGGGGGAGGGGAAAAGCAGTCATCCCAGAAAACTGGATGGGGGGAGGGGGTTAGTTTGGTTTCGGCTGCTGCACGTTAACAGGAAAACTGCAGCACTAACTCAACGGGCTTTGCTTGGTATGGAAAAGGAGGGGGCTGCTGTTATGAAGGTTGCAGAAGCCAAAAGACTATGGCTTACTATGGCCGCCTGCAAGCCAAATTTTGTTGCCCAGCCCTGCTTGTGTGATCTCCAACACCAAAACCGCAAGCACTCAATACAAGATGCAAAATGTGACCTTGTACCAAAATCACGTTCTATGTAATGCGAATAAGGTTGTTCACCGTGAAAGAGTATAGCCATTGTTCTGTAAAATGTATCTTCTTAAATACTTCACTCCATTTTTTTCCTCCAGCAGCTGCAAATGTTTCAAGCCTCCCTCCTTTGTCCCAAAGGCTATCTCAGATAAGGCAGCAAAACAAAAAACAAAAACAAAAAAAAAAACCAAACACCGCACACACACAATGAACTGTTCTCTGAGCTCAGGCAGTCGTCCGGCACTGACAGAGCTGTGTGGAGGGACACAATAGCAGAGTACAGGATGGCGGCCGATGAACTTGAGGAGAGGTGGCAGCAGGAAGATCAGAGGAGGCATGAGGAAACGGTGGGGCTACTGCAGGATCAAATGGACATCCTCCGGCGTCTGGTGGAGGTTCATGAAAGGCAGCAAGATCACAGACTGCCACTGCAGCCTCTGCTTAACTGTCCTCCATCCTCCCCAAGTTCAATAGCCTCCTCACCCAAACGCCCAAGAATGCGGGTGGGGGGGGAGGCAGACTCCAGCCACCCAGCCACTCCACTCCAGTGGACAGCCCAAGCAACAGAAGACTGGCATTCAACAAATTTTAAAGTGGCCTTTTCCTTCCTTCCTACCCTCCTCCCACACCCAACCCGGGCTACCTTGTGAGTTATCTCCCTATTTTTATAATCAATTAATAAAGAATACATGTTTTTTAGATGATAGTGACTTTATTTCCTTTGCAAGCAAGCTGTGATCGAAGGCAGGATGACGGGTGGCTTACAGAGAATTGGAGTCAACCAAGGGGCCGGGTTTTCATCAAGGAGAAACAAACAGAAGTGTCACATAGTACCCTGGACAGTCATGAAACTGGTTTTCAAAGCTTCTCTGATGCGCACCGCTTCCTGCTGTGCTCTTCTAACTGCCCTGGTGTCTGGCTGTGCATATTCAGTGGCCAGGCGATTTGCATCAACCTCCCACCCCGCCATAAACGTCTCCCCCTTACTCTCACAGAGATTGTGGCGCACACAGCAAGCAGCAATAACAATGGGAATATTGGTTTTTCTGAGGTCTGAGTGAGTCAGTAAACTGCGCCAGCGACCCTTTAAACGTCCAAATGCACACTACCACCATTCTGCACTTGCTCAGCCTATAGTTGAACAGTTCCTTACTACTGTCCAGGGTGCCTGTGTACGGTTTCATGAGCCAGGGCATTAGGGGATAGGCTGGGTCCCCAAGGATAACTATAGGCATTTCAACATCCCCAGCAGTTATTTTCTGGTCTGGGAAGTAAATCCCTTCCTGCAGCCGTTTAAACAGACCAGAGTTCCTGAAGACGCGAGCATCATGAACCTTTCCCGGCCATCCCACATTGATGCTGATGAAATGTCCCTTGTGATCCACCTCTGTTTGCAGCACCATTGAAAAGTACCCCTTGCAGTTTATGTACTGGCTGCCCTGGTGGTCCGGTCTCAAGATAGGGATATGCATTCCGTCTATAGCCCCACTACAGTTAGGGAATCCCATTGCAGCAAAGCCATCTAGTATGACCTGCACATTTCCCAGAGCCACTACCTTTGATAGCAGCAGCTCAATGACTGCATTGGCTACTTGCATCACAGCAACCCCCACAGTAGATTTGCCCACTCCAAATTGATTACCAACTGACCGGTAGCTGTCTGGCATTGTAAGCTTCCAGAGGGCCATCGCCACTCGCTTGTGAACTGTGAGAGCTGCTCTCATCTTGCTATTCTTGCCCTTCAGGGCAGGGGAAAGCAAGTCACAAAGTTCCATGAAAGTGCCCTTGTGCATGCGAAAGTTTCACAGCCACTGGGAATCATCCCAGACCTGCAACGCTATGCGGTCCCACCATGCTGTGCTTGTTACCCAGGCCCAGAATCGGCGGTCAGGGTTACATGGCTTACAGGGTTGGCTTACAGGGAACTAAAATCAACAAAGGGGGTGGCTTTGCGAGAAACAGAATGGCCCCCTCAAGGATAGAACTCAAAACTGTGTTTAGCAGGCTGTTGATTTCACGGAGGGAGGGAGGAGAAAATTAATACAAAACAAATATGGTGTATTTCTTGTTTTGATCCACTTCATCTATCTTTATACATCTTGCTGGCAGCAGACTGTGCAGTACGACCGCTAGCCATCATCATCTCCTGGGTGCTCAGCAGAAGATGGTGCAGTATGACTGCTGGCCATCATCTTCTGCTAACTGTAGGTTAAAAGACTATCCCACAGTGCTCCATTGTTCACTGCCAGTAGGATTGAATCGCCATGAGACGAAACTTAAAAGCGAAGTGACCTGGTTGAGTCACTCCCATGTTTGCCCAGGTGCCCCTGACCTCATCGAGGTCGGTTAAAAGAGCACCCTGGATTACGTCAACGACGGCTACCAGTCATACTGCACTTTCTGCTGCCAAAAGGTAATAAACTGCTGCTGTGTAGCAATGCAGTACCACATCTACCAGCACTCAGGAGACATACGGTGACAGTTAGCTGGGTGGGCTTCATGCTTGCCGTGGTATTGCGTCTGCACAGGTAATTCAAGAAAAAAAGGCACAAAACGATTGTCTGCCCTTGCTTTCACAGAGGGAGGGAGGGAAGGAGGGAAGAGGGGCCTGACAAAATGTACCCAGAACCACCCGCGACAATGTTTTAGCCCCATCAGGCATTGGGATTTCTACTCAGAATTCAAATGGGTGGTGGAGACTGCAGGAACTGTGGGATAGCTACCCACAGTGCAACACTCTGGAAGTCTATGCTCGCCTCGGTCCTGTGGACGCACTCCGCCGACTACGTGCACTTAGAGTATTTGTGTGGGGACACACACAATCGACTGTATAAAAACGCTTTCTACAAAACCGACTTCTATAAATTCGACCTAATTTTGTACTGTAGATAAGACCTTAGAAAAAAAGTGATTTGAAGACAGGATTTGACATAGGGGAGGAGTGCTTGACACACACACAATGTGGACTACAATAATAACGGACCCAGATGTCCCATCCAACAAAAAAAGGAGCAGGAAAAAGCTAAAGGGGAGGAAATCTCAGTGAGATTTTCCGTGAAGAATACCGCTATCTTCCCCAACTGCTTTGCTGGATGAGGGAAATGAAGAATTAGCTCACCCTCATAAAACCGGCCATGGGATTGCCACCTAAACCAGGCCCGTAGGAGGCCAAGGCCAAGTGTGGGGGGTGCTGTGTCCCTGCACCAGCACTGGGTCTTCAGCAGCCTCACTCCCTGGCAACATGATTCCAATCCTTACGGTTATGGGGAGCCACTGAAAGATACTACTGCCTAAGACTCTGTTGTCTTTTCCCCCGAACTCTGAGGGTGGAGAACAATCCCACCTCACTTATCCCCACCCATGCCCTATTCGGGCACATCTGTTTCTTCTACTTCAAAAACTCCCTCTCCGTAAGAAAATCCAAGCCTTCCTTCCAATTGCAGGCTCCATCCAGCTCACAATCAAATCAATGGAAAGCAGCTCGTTGATCTCAAAGGGGGTTTGATAGTGTCCAACAGGAGGAACACTTACAGGGAAGAGAAATACCAAGCATCTTTTCAAAAAGAAAAGGAGTACTTGTGACACCTTAGAGGCTAACAAATTTATTTGAGCATAAGCTTTTGTGAGCTACAGCTCACTTCATCAGATGTAGCTCACGAAAGCTTATGCTCAAATAAATTGGTTAGTCTCTAAGGTGCCACAAGTACTTCTTTTCTTTTTGCGAATACAGACTAACACAGCTGCTACTCTGAAATAAGTAGCTTTTGTGATCAGTTAATCAGAAGTAATCCATACAGCTCCAACCTCAAGTAGCATGCATCAAATATACTTAGATTTTTTTTTGTGATCAATCTACAGAATTAGAAAAAGAAAAATCAAAACAGCAAATATATCAGAGATGGTCTATGAGCAGAAAAAGCAGTGAAGTGTATGAAGTAAAATATTAGCAGCAAATTATTTGCCCAGCCACAATAACCATATAGCTTATTATATTAAACCACAAATCTCATTCTGCTGCTATTATACCAATAGAAATCTGAAGTAACTCCATTGAAATTAGTGGCAGCATTTCCCGCCTCTCCCCCCCCTTGCAGGTGCTGAGATCCATGCAGAAGGAAAACGTTAACACTTTTCCTTTCTGGACCCTCAGAAAGAGACTGCTCTAAGATTTATTGGCTAGGTGCAGAGCTCAAATTTAAATGTTTTCTCAGTCCTAGTTGTAGAAGGTGCAGTTTGATCATTTTCTGGATTATTCAATAGCCTCTGAGCCAGGGCTCTGGTGAGGGAGGTAGGGAACCCAGACCTTCGCTGTGTCAGGCAGTATTCCATCCCATATACCACTAGCAGTAAGGAATACCTTGAGTGTGAGCTTCAAATGTGCTTTTCACATACATTCATGTGCATGAAAATCATTTGTTCCAATGTTCCCAGAAAGCATATAGAAAGGAGGAGAGAATGTGACTGAAGCACATTCCAGCATCACTTTAAGTCAATGTTAAAAAGAAGAATTTTGTGGCATTTACCCATGTCTGGTGAATAGGATTCTAAGATGTGTAGTTATGTCCATAATGCACCTTTGTTTTTATGGCTATACCTGCTACTGGTGCTACATGATAGAAAAAGAAAACTTTACTTCACCTGTACTAACAAAGTTACCAGTTAAGTCTTTTTGTTAAATTTATATATACACAAGTCAAAAGTAAGGGTAACATTTCTGGCATAAAAGATTCTTTGATGCCTGGTGTCCTATCAGTGGATTTACACAGGGTCGGCCAAATCAATGGAGTTATGCCAATCTACACCAGTTGGGGATCTGGCCCATTAATACACAAAATCCTTTCTTCTGTAACCTGAAACGTCCATCAATGATTCTATTAGCACACCTAAAATGCATGCATTCGTCTCGGGGCTCTCCCCTTACTGGGACTCAAAGGAACTGTGAAATACACTGATCTCCACTCAGTCTTTTACTATTTTATTTATACATTCTTTCAACAAAAACAAACGTTCCAGCTAAGAGAGCTATCGGTCGTGTCCTTTAGGTGCCCTGGCAAAAATACAAGAAAAGAAAGATTCATTTGGAGGTCATAAATATGACCTCCAGTTCATAGAGAAGCACCAGTTACAAATGACATGGCTCAATACTTCTCAGTAGACTATATCTGAGGTCAAATTCTGCTCTCAGCTACAGGTGTGCAAAGTTAGCAGTTTTAATGGGTGAAACCAGTGACAGAATTTAGACTCAGATAATGTAGATTAAATAATATTCGTCACAATACTCATTTTTTTAAATGAACTAGCAGGAGCACCTCAGAGTTAGGCACATTAAGAAATTAGTAAAAAGAACAGGAGTACTTGCAGCAAAAATAAATTTGTTAGTCTCTAAGGTGCCACAAGTACTCCTGTTCTTTTTGCGGATACAAACTAATATGGCTGCTACTCTGAAACCTAAGAAATTAGTGGATGCCTAGGAGCACACTTCTGGGACTACTGATGAATAAGTACTCAGATGATGCCCAGCCTCACATCTATTTATGTGTGTATGTTCATTTCACTTGTTTAATGTGGTGTTAATACAAGGGAGCTAGAGGATTTTTCATGGGTTTTTTTTTTTTTTAAATACAAAGGCACATCAACATTTGGACCAAGGGAAGTTTATACTTAAAACTTTCAAGGATAGGCTGCCACGAGAGCTTCCCCCCCACCCCCACTCAATCAGCAGTTCTCCCTCTATAGAGTAACAAGAGATTTTAAAAACACACAGGAAATAGCAAACTGCTATCATATTGTCAGAAAAGACTTTTTCCTCTTAATGTGTACACATAACTAGAACATACTTTTAACGATGACAAATGTTAACTGAACAAATATCTTGTGGAATAAACTAGCTGATGACCCTTTTTTTTTTGCCAAGTTCTGCATCCAGCTTTTTCATGCCTTGTTGTAGAATAGCCAGCATGGTTAACAGGCCATGAAATGTTTCATTGTTGCCATATTAGATCATATATTTGATACAAGAAAGAATGCATTTATCCAGTCTATGGATTCGTCATGTTGAACTTCTGGATGGGCAAACAAACAAAATCAACCCACAGCTCTTTCATATTTATTCAAGTTCCAAACCAGGGAGGGCACTTAAATTAAGTCATTTTTATGCATTTCTTGGCTTTGGAATTACTTGGAAAATTGGTCAAGGTTGCTTAAAGATTTTAAGTGAAACAGTGGAGCAACGTCAGAATTCAGGTCTGTAAAAACTAAGTCACTCATTGAACATTGACACTAATACTTCACATTAGATAGCAGTGTGTTTTCAAAGTGATGTGCAAACATTAGACAATTAGTTCTGACAACAGTCCTTTGTGATAAGTATTATTATGCTCATTTCACAAATGAGAAGCTGAGGCTAAAGTTAAGTGACTTAACTAAGGCCACAAAAGAAAGCAATGGCAGAGCAAGAATTAGAACTCCACCACTCGACTCCCACAATAATGTTCATTCCACTGGCAATGCTCTCTGTCAAATAAACAGCTTTCTTGTGCTATATCATGCAGACGCTTACTGTAAAGTTTACCTGATGATTCTCAAAGTGATTTGTTATCTCTTTTCCAACCTCCTAGGACCCTGATCCTGAAAGTACCAGCAAATGATTGTGTAGGGGCAAACCATTTTGTCAGGTAAGTGTAATTTTTTACATTTATTTAACAACAAACAAAAACAACAACAACACAAAGAAACTGCTACTAAAAATTAAAACTCTGTAAAGTAACATAAAAGTCGAGTTATCTGTACTAGAGTTTTTACCTCAAGTTACTTCACTAAAAATTATCACGTTTGCAGAGGCTAGTCTGGATACTGCCCAAATGGTTGTGGTTTATCCTGGGATCAATCTAGAATAAACTACAAGCATTTGTTGTCTGGAACAGAAGTTTCTGGAATGGCAGACTAGCCTTTACTGATGTTAACTACCTCTAGTCAATGGGCAGATAACTGAAAGTAAAAAGACTCTAGTGAAGAAAAACCCTTAACCTCCATCTGACTAATGACTTTAGTTACTAGATCAAAATGATCTCATAAGATTGAGTACAAACATTAAAACTGAACCCAATAATTAATCAGGAGCCCAAGAGAGAAGAAAGCCCAAACTTCAGTTTTTACCCTGTGAATAATAGAGGAGAAACTTGCTGTTAGCCACATAAACAGGATTCCCATCAGTTAACACTTTCCGCCTGGACTATAATTTTAGCACTCAGTAGAATTATATGGCCGTTCTCCACCGACAAAAAGATGCTTCACTTGTTACTTCCAATGAATAGTCCTAGAGTACCAGCCTATCACACAGCTCAATTCTTCATACTAGATAAAAATTGCACAGGTAGGGCCCTACCAAATTCACAGCCATGAAAAAACACATCACAGATTGTGAAATCTGGTCTTCCCCTGTGAAATCTGGTCTTTTATGTGCTTTTACCCTCTAAAATATAGATTTCATTGGGGACACCAGCTTTTCTCAAATTGGAAGTCCTAACCCAAAAAGGAGTTGCAGAGGGGGTTACAAGGTTATTTTAGGAGGAGGTCATGGCATTGCTACCCTTACTTCTGTGCTGCCTTCAGAGCTGGGTGGCCGGAGAGTGGCGGCTGTTGGCCAAGTGTCCAGCTCTGAAGTCAGTGCCCTGCCAGCAGCTGCACAGAAGTAAGGGTGGCAATACCATGCCACTCTTACTTCTGCGCTGATGCCTTCAGAGCTGGGTGGCCGGAGAGTGCGAGCTGCTGACTGAGGACTGATACCAGTCAGCTCTGTGTTCTTGGAGAACAAGGGCGCAGTATCTAGCCTGTCTGACTCATGAAAGACATAACACCCCCCCCCCCCCGCCAGCTTCTGTTTAAACCAAAACCCACCAGAAAAAAGACTTGCAGAGAGCAATGAAGGGTGGATGGGAGACACACCTAGACCCCTCTTGACAAGAGTGACAAGATTAAGACATCTCCATTAGCATATAGAAAGGAAAACAGAGACAATTCCCCTAGCCTCATCTGCATGAAAGATGGGACATGGAGACATCTCAATTTGCATACAGAATGGAGAACAGAGAACCACACTGAACTCTGGGATCAGAAAAGCAGGGAAGCACGACATCATGGGGGCTCTCTGCTCCAGATGTTAATGAACCTACACCTGCACACACCCAGCTCAGCAATTATCAGACCAATTCTAGTGTAAATCCGCAATTGATATCCCAAATACTGAAGCAGCCTAGTTGAATTGTGAGCTCCCTGGAAGAAAACACCACCCATAGCCAAGAGTGATCAGCTCCTATTGTCTAGCCTAAAGAAAACCCTGGGCACTTGGCCAACAGCCACCACTCTCCGGCCACCCAGCTCTGAAGGCAGCGCAGAAGTAAGGGTAACAATGCCATGACCTCCTCCTAAAATAACCTTGTAACCCCCTCTGCAACTCCTTTTTGGGTTAGGACTTCCAATTTGAGAAAAAGTCATCAGTTTACCCATAAACAAATCTAGCATTCTCCCTTGAACCACTGTATTTTCTCTACAAAACCCCCTACCTATGCCCAGGTAAATGTTCTGATGCTTAGATCCAAACTATGCATCAGTTCCACTGAGACTCTATCTTCTCCTGACTGACTGTGCTGGGGGCTCTGCCTGTCTCCAGCACTCGGGACCCTTAACTACCACCATCACCTGGGAACCCCGACCAGTTCAAGCCTCATGGAGTTGGTGAGATCCCCTACTCAGAGGGATAAAGACTAAGGCCCACATCCTCAAAAGGTATTGGGGCACTTAACTCCCATTGATTTAAATGGGAGTTTGGTACCTAATAGCTTTGAGGATCTGGACTAAGTGCATCTCTGTCTCAGCAGCTGGTCCTGGACCTTGTCTATGGTGGGTTTTAACTGCTGGTGTAAATTTCAAATATCTACAAGGAACCAGTCCTCAGTCAGTTTAAATTTCAGTTTAAATTGTGCTTACATCACAATTTACAGGTTACATCATTAGAACTATGTTAATTCAGACCAGAGGAGGATCTGGCCCATGATTTACATTGTTGCAACTTATCTCTGTTTGAAGCCTGAGTAAACTGCACCTGGACAATTCATGCCAGGCATATTTAATCCTAATTTAGCGCCAGGGCAAGGAGAGGGAAATGGACTAGATGATCTTGAGGTCCCTTCCTGCCCTACAGTAATATGGTTTTATATTACATTAGTGTAAATCATATGTATATTAGGGTTTGCACCAATACAGGTACACCAATAGTTACAAACCAAAGTGTAGATTCATAGATTTTTAAAGGCAGAAGGAACTATGGTGACCATCTAATCTGGTTTCCTACAGAACACAGGATATACGATTTCCAATAATTCTGGCCCAAACTCAATTTAAGGTTGAACTACACAAGGCCCCAGTCATCACAAGAAATACTTATCAGCTAGCGTACCACACAAGATGAGCAAAAGCATTAGAACCTTCAAATAGCCATCCCGAGAGTCTACAACTTCCAAGGGCTTTAATGCTCTTTTCAGTAATCTTTAATTTTTGTCATTATGAAATGCAGCTACTGCAGAGAAGAAAGGTATTCTGTTTCTGCTTATGATAGGGACAGATGCATTAATTATCACAATTACAGATGTCACCATACTGTTATACGCAGGACATTTTGCAGCTGAACTTCCCTGGTCAGTTTTCCTAAATGGAATCTGGGTCAACAACCCTGACCAACAGATGTGGATTCTCCTGAGAGAAGATGGCATTTTCCTAATTCGTTGTTGTCTTTTAAACCAAAAGTTTATATAATTAATAACCAGCTATATTACACATAGGCTAGAAGCTAATCAGCATTCTACGCTTTAAATCAGTTAACGTATCTGTAGCACTAAGGACCCACAGTTTTTAGGGAGACAGAATTACACTTTACTAAATACCACTGAGTACGTGACACTGGTTTCTGAAAATGCAATCTGGAAATAAATATAGCTGAAGGCTATACATTTATACGTGACACTGAGTGTATTTCCATTACCACCAGTACATCTCAGTTTCTACTTAAGGCCAGACTGTGGCCAGTCTCTGTCTGGGGGAGAAAGGAGCATAACTTTCTCCCATTGTCACAACCACAATCCTTGCTCTTCTTTGGCTACTACAGCTAGCTGTACAAAGAAAGGCGTGCATATTGCAACTCATTACAAGGCTGTACTAACCAACATACAGTAATCTGCCTGCATGCTTGTGGCACAATATACCTAGTCCAAAATCCATTGAAGTCAATGGCAACACTCTCAATGACTTCAGTAGGCTACAGTTTTGATGCAATACCTCCAGTGTTGGAGACTAAGGGTATGTCTACACTATGAAATTAGGTCAATATTATAGAAACCTTTTTTTAGAAATTGATTTTATACAGTCGATTGCATATTTCCCACTAAGTGCATTAAGTCGGCGGAGTGCGTCAACCCTTGATTAGCATCGACTTACAGAGCCATGCTCTGTGGGTAGCTATCCCACAGCTCCTGCAGTCTCCACCGCCGATTGGAATTCTGGGTTAAGCTCCCAATGCCTAATGGGGCAAAAACATTGTCGCAGGTGGTTTTGGCTACATGTCATCAGTCGCCCCTCCCTCCATGAAAGCACTGGCAGACAATTGTTTTGAGCCTTTTTTCCATGCAGACGCCATACTGCTTTCAGCAGATGGTGCAGTAGGACTGCTAACCATAGTCATCCACTGCTTTTGCTGCAACTCTGCTCTGCTGCTATTCTCTCAATAGTTAATTTCTCCATGTTGTCTGGCATGGGCTCCCAGATACATGTTCTTCCTCAGGAAATGCACGGTGCTAACTGTCATCATCCATCTCTTCCACTGCAACTCTGCTCTCATGAATCCACCTTATAGGTCCTCTCATCGTTTTCTATAAATATCTATTCCCATGGCATCCGTCATCAGCCACCACTTCCACTGCAACTCTGCTCTCCTGCAGATGCTATACCACGGCAAGCATGGAGCCTACTCAGATCACCGCGGCACTTATGAGCATTGTAAACACCTCACACATTATCCTGCAGTAGGTGCAAACCAGAACCTGTAAAAGCAGGGGAGGAGGCGACAGCAGCACGGTGACGAGAGCGATGAGGACATGGACACAGACGTCTAATAAAGTACAGGCCCCGGCAATTTGGACATCCTGGTGGCAATGGGGCAAGCTCATGCCGTGGAATGGCAATTCTGTGCCTGGGAAACAAGTCCAGACTGGTGGGACTGCATAGTGTTGTGGTCTAGGATGATTCCCAGTGACTGTGAAACTTTCACATGCGTAAGGCCACTTTATGGAACTTTGTGACTTGCTATCCCCTGCCCTGAAGCACAAGAATACCAAGATGAGAGCAGCCCTCACAGTTCACAAGCGAGTGGCGATAGCCCTCTAGAAGCTTGCAACTCCAGACAGCTACCAGTCAGTTGGGAATCAATTTGGAGTGGGCAAATCTACTGTGGGGGTTGCTGTGATCCAAGTAGCGAATGCAATCACTGAGCTGCTGCTATCAAGGGTAGTGAGTCTGGGAAATGTGCAGGTCATAGTGGATGGCTTTGCTGCAATGGGATTCCGTAACTGTGGTGGGGCGACAGATGGAATGCATATCCCTATCTTGGGACCGGACAACCTTGGGAGCCAGTACATAAACCGAAAGGAGTACTTTTCAATGGTGCTGCAAGCAGTGATGGATCACAAGGGATGTTTCACTGACATCAACGTGGGATGGACAGGAAAGGTACATGACGCTCACATCTTCAGGAACTCTGGTTTGTACGAACAGCTGCAGAAAGGGACTTACTTTCCAGACCAGAAAATAACCGTTGGGGATGTTGAAATGCCGATAGTTATCCTTGGGGACCCAGCCTACCCCTTAATGCCGTTGCTCATGAAGCCATACACAGGCAGCCTGGACAGTAGCAAGGAGTAGTTCGACTACAGGCTTAGCAAGTGCAGAATGGTGATAGAATGTGCCTTTGGATGTTTAAAAGCTCACTGGTGCCTTTTGCTGACTAGGTCAGACCTCAGTGAAACCAATATTCCCATTGCTATTGCTGTTTGCTGTGTGCTCCACAATATCTGTGAGAGTAAGGGGGGGGAGGGCGGAAGACGTTTATGGCGGGATGGGAGGTTGAGGCAAATCGCCTGGCCGCTGATTACGTGCAGCTAAACACCAGGGCGATTAGAAAAGCTCAGCAGGGCATGCTGTGCATCAGAGAAGCTTTGAAAACCAGTTTCATGACTGACCAGACTATGGTGTGACAGTTCTGTTTGTTTCTCCTTGATGAAAACCAGGCCCCTTGGTTCACTCTAATTCCCTGTAAGCCAACCACCCTCCCCGCTTTGATCACCACTTGCAGAGGCAATAAAGTCATTGTTGTTTTAAAATCATGCATTCTTTATTAATTCATCACACAAATAAAGGGATAACTGCCAAGGTAGCCCAGGAGGGGTGGGGGAGGAGGAAAGCACCAGGCGGGGTGGTGGATGAGGGGAGGAGGGAAGGACAAGGCCACACTGCACTTCAAAACTTATTGAATGTCAGCCTTCTGTTGCTTGGGCAGTCTTCTGGAGCCCTCCCACCGCATTCTTGGGTGTCTGGGTGAGGAGGCTATGGAACTTGGGGAGGAGGGCAGGCAGTTACACAGGGGCTGCAGCGGCGGTCTGTGCTCCTACTGCCTTTCCTGCAGCTCCACCAGATGCCCGAGCATATCAGTTTGATCCCCCAGTAGCCTCAGCATTGCATCCTGCCTTCTCTCATCACACTGCCACCACCTCTCCTCTTGCTCCCGCAACCTCTCATCTTGCTCATCCCTCCTGTCCTCGCATTCATTTTCTGCTTTCCTGGACTCTGCCTCCACACATACTGCATGAACTCAGGGAACATTTCATCGTGAGTGCATTTTTTTTTTGCCTTATCATCTGCTCTAGCCTCTGGGATGGAGATGATAGGGGAAGCGTTGAAATATTTGAAGCTGCGGGAGGAAAAAAGGGAGAGTAGAGAACAATGGATAGACTCTTCCACAGTGAACCAAGCTGCTAAAATTACATAGCACATGTGCTTTCTGTACAAAGTTGCATTTTGCCTCTTATATTGAGGGCCTGCTGGTTTGGTGTGAGAGATCACGCATGCAGAGCTGGGCAACAGAATTCAGCTTCCGGGCAGCCATGGTAAGCCACAGTTTTTTAGCTTCTTCAACCTTCATAACATGTGGGAATGATTTCAAGCAACAGCACCCTCCTTTCCCATGCCAAGCACCCGTTGGGTTGGCCATTTAAAAGTAGGGGCTGCGGTTTTCGGGTTAATGTGCAGCACAAACCCAACTAACCCCTCTCCCTTCCCCCCCCCCCACACACCCAGTTCTCTGGAATGATTGCTTCACCCCTCCTCCCATCACATAACTAGTATCAGGGAAGATCCCTGCCAGCCAAGCACGAACAGTTCAGCGTGAACAGCCCCCCCGCCCCCCAGCGAGTGGCTAAAAGTGGGGATGATTTCTTTTCAGCCACATGCAAACAGCCCAGCAGGAATGGCCACCTCTGAATGTCCCCTTAATAATGTCCCTAGAGGATTTCCGCTCCATCCCCAGACACATTAACAGACTTTTCCAGTAGCTGTACTGGCCCGCAAATGCATCCCAAGTCTTCAGGGCAAATTAATCATGAAACATGCTTGCTTTTAAACCATGTATTATATTTACAAAGGTACACGCACCAGAGGTGCCTTCTCCTGCTTCGTGGTCCAGGAGCCTGCCTTGGGAGAGTATTGGCTCCAGTGTGCTAAACAGTTCCTGGCTGTTGGGGAGAACGGTTTCTCTGCTTGCCTGTTGTGCACTATCCTCCTCCTCGTCCCCAAAATCCTCATCCCTGTTGCATGAGACTACCTTGTTGAAGGTGTCCATGGACAGGGGTGGGGTAGTGCTAGGGGAATCCCCTAGAATTGCATGCAGCTCATCATAGAAGCAGCATGTCTGGGGCTCTGATGCGGAGCGGGCAATTGCCTCTTTGGATTTTGGTAGGCTTGCCTGAGCGTCTTAATTTTCAAGCGGCACTGCTGTGGGTCCCTGTTATAGCCTCTGTCCATCATGCCCTTGGAGATTTTTTTCAAATATATTGGCATTTTGTCTTTCGGAACAGAGTTTTGATACAACGGATTCGTCTCCCCATACAGCGATCAGATCCAGTACCTCCCGTTCAGTCCATGCTGGAGCTCTTTTGCTATTCTGGGACTACATGGTCTCCTGTGCTGATGAGCTCTGCATGGTCACCTCTGCTGATGAGCTCGCCACGCTGGCCAAACAGAAAATGAAATTCAGAAGTTCCCAGTGCTTTTCCTGTATACCTGGCTAGTGCATCTGAGTTGAAAGTGCTGTCCAGAGCGGTCACAGTGGAGCACTGTGGGATAGCTCCCGGAGGCCAATACCATCCACACTACCCCAAATTCAACCCGGCGATGTCGATTTCAGCGCTAATCCCTTCGTCAAGGAGGAGTACAGAAATCAATTTTAAGAGTCCTTTAAGTCGACAAAAATGGCTTCATTGTGTGGACGGGTGCAGGGTTAAATCCATCTAACACTGTTCAATTCGACCTAAACTCGTAGTGTAGACCAGGGCTCAGTAGTGCCCCAAATGAAAGGTTTTGCCTAGCAGGCACAATTCTGACTTTACTTAGTTCTTTTCATATTAGAGATTTCCTGTGATCAAGATTCCTTGTCATATGAATTTTAGACATGTTGAATGTGACATGAACGATACAATTCAACGTATAATGTACGTGTTTATATATGGTTGAACGTTAAACTTAAAAAACCCAATATTTGAGGTAGGCTTCAGGTAAAAAGGCAAAAACAAAGAAAAATGGAAATGGAAAAAGGGATCAGAGCAAACAAGAGATCCCTCCAAAATGAATACCAAGAAGAGAGTCATACCTTCTGAACAGAATTGGTTGTTGCAGGAGATAGAGAGCCAAGGAAAGTTTGCCCACGTAACAGAGCATGGCCTTGTAAGCATTAGACTATTTCAAATCTAAACTGAAAACACCCCTAAAAATGGCATTTTCCAGTTTATGACACCTTTGCTGTGAAGAGCCAAGAACAAAATAATTTTGTCAGCCTGTAAAGGACACAGGCTCTAATAGTTAGATTCTCATATCTCAGATGCAAGGCTTGGCAACAAGCAACGGCAGCTCTGGGTTTTTCAGAGAGAGATACACATGTGCACATTGCTCCATTGCCCCTACGGGCTCTGAACTAGCAGGGGATTGAAAGTGACACACAGTTTGCTTGAAAAATAGATCTCACTGTTGTCAATTTGCATGTTACAATGAAGCCCTTTACTAGAAATGATACTGCCCAAAAGGAAGCATATGAATACTGAATAAAATGAAACCCTGGCAGGCTCCATGGACAATTTACACTGGCAATTTGAGAAATGTTAGAAGCATAAGGACCACTAGTGATAAAACTGTCAGGATTAGGAAATGTGAGATCTGAACCAGGCTGGTGAAGATCCAGATAAACTATTACAGGAATTCAGACTTTTTAAAAAACAGAATTTCATGATCAATAGTGTGTCAACTCCAGCTGACAGTTTCAGTAGGAATAACAGATAAACATAACCCTGATTTGTTGCAGTCACTCACAGATCATTAGAGAGCTGCTATCAGAGCAGTCTCAGTGCAGTAAGCAGGATGACAAGTAGTCTGAAATGTACGCAGTAGATCATTACTTAGAAGTTGCTCTTCATAGCTAGGTAGCAACATTTCCAACAACCTTCAAGGGAAAAAGGGAGATTAGAAACTTGGCAAAAACAAACAAATTGGATACCTCCCTGCAGGCAGGGGAAACAGACAAGATCAACTGGAACAGAGCATTTTCAGGGCGGCAACAACTGTAAGAATGGCAGGAGACTGGGAATTGTAAGAACTAATAGTTATTAACATAGAAGGTTTAGGATTGGAAATAGGAAGACAAAAAGAAAGAGCCAAATCCAATAAGTGGCTCTTGACAGATGGTTGCCCCTTAAGAGAAGTTATAATTATCCATGATCTTAAACTCTCAGAGCCACTAACATTCATTGTATAAATATTTAGGCACTTAAACTCTCAAACTGTCCATGTGAAGTACTACTATGCAAGCACAGAAACCACTATATATGGTTTAATATCTCAGATGTATAAATCTTTCCTTCTTCAAAATACCAAAATCAAGCAGGTTATATTATGAACCCTGCATAGCAAGTTCTCAGCCCAGCTGCAACACGATTCATTGAAGAAGCACTAGACATTCCTTGATTCCACAAGCTCATATGCTCTTAGTTCTCACATCTGATGGGTTCGTATGCTACCAGTTGACTGACCAGTTGATGTCTTCCTAGCTCACTATCTGGGGATGTCAGTTGACTAAAATAATGACCCCAGTTCACTCATACAAAATTACATAGAATATGTGTGTTCTCAAATCAAGTGGATCATGAAGCTCTATTTGTGATAGGACTATGGCTCTGTCTTCACTAGGAAAATGATAATGGTATGTTAACTAACGTGGGTTAACCCTTGATAACTAGTGTGTTGATAAAGGTATGTTTTCTTAACCCGTTGGTTAACATGGGTTAACCCCTGTTAGTAACCATAAGGTTAATTTTCTTAATAAAGACAAAGCAATAATCCCAGAGTAAATCCGCTGTGCATAAATTTAGGGACTAAACAAAAGCCAAATTTCAAACTGGAATAGTAGACACATGCAAACAGGTCTGTAGGAACAGGTACTACTTTCACTGCTGTGCTATATATTTATGCAGTTTAACAACTCACTCTCTCTCATATAAATTATACGACAGCTACTCGTTAAAGCAGGGGACAGAATCAGACCTCCGTGTTTGATTCCTGACTCTGGCACTAACTTGCTGAGTTAACTGGGGACAAGATGATTCCAAATATATCCGTGAAACTGGCATAAGAGAGCTAAGCCAATACTGTTAAACATTTTAAGCAAATATTTATTCAAATATTTAAATAAATTCTCTGTGTTCCCTTAGCATGAATATTCTAGCTAGAAAATAAAGCTTTCACTAATGAGGGGGAAAAAAAAAACAAAAACAGATATTAAGCCTGAATTGCCCAGATACTCATCTAAAATGGATTATGACTCACATCTGACTAACAGTTCAGATTTCAAATTCTGCACCAACATGCAATTCAAAATTCTTACTGCTGGTGGTTACTTACAGAAATTATCCACTCAGAGACCAGAAACAATACCACATGACCCAGGAAACTAACCAGCAAAGTACAAATATTCACTTTCAAATATTCATGTGGAACTGTCCTCCACTGAGTCTACAGACTCAGGATTAATAGCTGAATTCACAAGTGATTTTGAATGATAAATCCATTTTCCCCAATTTATGTGCAGAAAATTCATAAACAGAGAAGCAAAGTATTTTTAATATATTACTCATTGTAAATTGTTTGCCCTTCCCTAAATAATTCTTACCAAATTCACTGGTGTGTTGTAAGGCTAAATTTTCCATAAAGTTCTTTGGACTCCTCAACTGAACACTAAAGATATGCAAGTTTTTATTGTAAAATAAACAGGAACCAGGTGAATAGCCCAAAGCAACAGGTTGGGGGGGGGGGGGGGGGAAAGAGAGAGAAACTGTTGAAGATTCTCTACATACTGGAACAGGACCCAAAAGAAAGGCTATGGTGTGAATAGTCTTTAGTCCTTGAGCTATTTATGCAGGTCTCAGAGTATCAGCCGTGTTAGTCTGTATTCGCAAAGAGAAAAAGGAGGACTTGGGGCACCTTAGAGACTAACAAATTTATTTGAGCATAAGCTTTCGTGAGCTAGAGCTCACTTCATCGGATGCAGGTCTGCATTTCAAGTTACTAGGACAATTTAAATGAGGTGAGATTTCAAAGCAATCGCGAGTGTAATTAGATGAAACACATAGCAAAATCCTTCATTCCTAAGAAAATAAAGAAACTTTAGAAAAAAGGTCTCCCACGCTCCTTCAACCCCAAAGGGTAAGACTAGGTCTGATTTGTGCAATGAGCGGACAGATTTTGTTAAGGCAAAACTTGAAAGTAAAGACAACTTTTGTATGGCGTGTGTCCCTCCGTCCCCTGCATCAGCAACGAGAATCGCCTGCCACATTGCCCCGGCTGGGGGTCGGGAAGAGGCATGAGGAGCGTCAGTGCAATGCAAGCTTGGGTGCTTTGCGGCTGGAGAGCTGGCGCTGCAGCTACGCGGGCAGCAATCCTCCAGCCCGGCTCTCCGGGCTGCAATGAGCAGCCGACGCAGCGTGAATGCTTTCACTCCCAGGCGACAGCTAACTCCCCCTTACACGCAAACACAGCGGCGCAACCAGAGCGACAGAGGAGCCGGGGAGGCTGGGGAACGCGGTGCGGCTGCTACTCTCAGAGAGGAGCTGGATTTGCAGAGCAGACGGGACGGCATGGTAACTGGAAGAGGAGAGCTGCAACGTTTGCAAAGCAGCCAGGAGAGGAGGGGGAAGTTTGTTTGTTCTTTTGTGTTTGTTTTTTTTGGGGGGGGGGGGGAGAAGAGAAATGCAAATATTCAGAAGCCCCCAGGTGGTGGGGAAATGCCAAGGGAAACTCTGCTTCTTTCTAACCGCGTCGGCGCGGGTGAAGGAGTCCAAACTTGGCCATATGCTGGCTTGTGCCCTGGCAGAGTGTGTGTGTGTGTTTATATATATATATATATATATATATATATATATATATATATATATATATATATATATATATATATATATAAATAAATAAAGCATAGTCAACTTACCTTGAGCCCTGGATGATGCTATAAAGAACCAGCTTAGGCTCAGCAGCAGCATGAATATCTGGGCTGGGGGGTGAGAAGGAGGGAAGCGCCGCTGCTCTGCATGGAGACGCTTTGACATCTTAGCCCAGACTGAAAAAGAGACAAACTTTCATCAGCTAGGTCTGGAGAATAGCACCATAATATACAGTTACAGAGAGGAGCAAGCTGGGACTCAGGATGTGAGAGATTTCCTGCATGCAGTTAACTCCCAAACCCCTCCTGCTCCTGCATGGACTGCTGATGAGCTGGGCTTTGCTTTTTATATATATATATATAAACAAAAAAAAAAGTTGTTTGGGGTTTGGCTTTTTTTTTTTTTTTTGGCAAGAATTATCTGTTGACCGTTGCAATAAATGAGCAGACTGTCCGTGTTGGCTAGCAGGAGGCACTAAAGATCGTTGGTGAAAGAAGGCAGGCCTGCCTGGGAAATCTGCCCCTTGCCAACATTTACAGTTCTCATTACAATGGAACAAATTATTGTCCTCCTGCCTCGCCTCAGGGCGTCTCCGCGGGGTCCTACAGCCCTCCACTCCCGCTGTGCACACGGTAACAGTTATTCTGTTGAGGAGAGGTTACTCAGGCACGGTGGTTAGTTCCTGAAAAAGACACATCGTCCCCCATTCTCAGACCTGCCAAGTCTCCTTCAGTTGGAAGGAGACTCCCTCCTGTGGGATTAATTTTAAGGTTGGCTTTAAAGTCTCCCCCTCTTTTGCTGGAGTGATTGGTCTATGTGTTAGAATTCCCCCCCTCTAGTGATCAGTGATCTGGATGAAGCCTCTCCCTGCTCAGGGAGGGTTGTGTAGTGTGTGTGCTAGTAATTTCTGTTACACACGGGGGGGGGTGGCTTATTCTGAAAAACAACTTGAACGTGTAATAAGAACAGAGAAATTCTTTATTGGTTTCATAACATTGTAGGTTTCAGAGTAGCAGCCATGTTAGTCTGTATTCACAAAAAAGAAAAGGAGTACTTGTGGCAACTTGGAGACTAAATAAATTTGTTAGTCTCTAAGGTGCCACAAGTAGTCCTTTTCTTCTTTTTTTTTTTTAATAATATTGTAGGTTATTTCTGATGCTCAGGGCTGTTACTTTACAGTGTTTAAAAGATTAACAAACAAAATTGATTGTCAACAGTTGTCTGGGAAACAAACAAAAAAACCCCCACACATTATGTTTTGCCCATCAAACCCCTGGCCTGCCACTGAAATACATATAAATGCAGCAATTGATGCATCTTAGGGCTTCTCCCAGGGAAGGGAGAAAGAAAGGCCCCGACCCTGGAAACACAAAGCTTCCTGCATTTTACACACACAGTTCTATTGAAATCAGGGGGAATACTCATAGGCATAAAGTAACTCATGTGTCAGGCCTAATTCTGCAACTTTTTCCACTCAAGATTCTTCTTGCATGGAACAATTTTCAGGATTAGGGCCTAAACTTGGGCCTTTGTCATCAAAAAACAAAGACAAAACCACACTCACAAACCACACAGAGCTGTGCAAATTTGAATTTGTAAATAGTGACTGTTCTAGTGCAGGGGTTCCCAACCTTTTGTTTTTGAGACACCTACTCCCCCCCCCCCCCCCAACATGCTATAAAAAGTCCATGGCCCCCTGTGGTATAACAACTGTTTTTCTACATATAAAAGCCAGGGCCTGCGTTAGGAGATAGCAAGCAGGCCAATTGCCTGGGGAGCACTGCAAAGCTATGTTGCTCAGGCTTCAGCCCCAAGTGGTGCGGCTTTAGCTTTCTGCCCTGGGCCCTAGTGAGTCTAATGTTGGCCACGCTTTGCAGACCCCCTGAACCCTGCTCATAGCTTCCCCACCCCCCAGTGGACTCCGCACTCCTGGTTGAGAGCCACTCTTCTAGAGGGTTTAAAGACAGTAGTTACATCATGAAGTAGGGTGACCAGATAGCAAATATGAAAAAAACAGATGGGGTGGGGGGCAATAGGCACCTATACAATAAAAAGTCCCCCAAAACAGGACTGTCCCTTTAAAAACAGGACATCTGGTCACCCTACCATGAAGGGTATCTTCAGCTCACATATGGGTTTGAAAGGTTTATACAGTCTGACCTGGAATGGGATAGGACAAATCCTTTTAGCCTCCTGCCTCTCCTCAGACTTAAGATATTCCCCCACCTCCACCAAAACATTTGCAGAACTCTGTTTCTCTCTTTTCTCAGAGAGATTATTTGCATTTCTCACCCCCACTAGAAAATTCTATGAATTGACCTCTGTGAAGGACACAAAGACCAGGAGAGCGTCTGAAAGGTGAGCAAGGATATGTTTCTGATAAAATTTCACCAAATGGTAATATGGTTTCATTTTGTCCATTTCTTTCTTTTGTGCAGGTGAAATCTGGATAGTTTTAGATGAATCTAAACTGTATGTCTTTAATGGATACCTTATTCCAAGTTATACAGCTAGATAAACCCTTTGGGCAGGGTCTCTCATTTTTGTGTACTGTACAGCACAAAGCACACCGAATGAGCTAAACCCAATAAGAGCAAAACAATTTTTTGAATTTGCAAATGATCACATTCCAAAATAGCCAGATTTTGTCTGGAAGCTGCTATCCAAAATGCAGGTCATCTCTAATTTAGAATGATTCATGCGGGGTTGTTTAAATGAAGTAGTAATTGGGAGAAAAAGTATTCTAAAAAAATAGAGAAAACTTCATTCTCTACCCTGCCTACGTACAACTATAGTTCTCAGGCAGGTGTTATGATTTTCCAGTATAACTTTAAATTGGTTTATGCTAGGATTATTCCTGATCCCACAGATCTGTTTTTTGGAACAGTTAAGTGTCAAGGTGTAAGGTTGCCAATGCTCATTTTTATTGACCCACATAATTTCAACTTTTTAATTTTAAAATCTAGTCAATGATGCCACCGACTTTTTTTGAAGGGGTGATTTATTGTATGTATCCCAATACCTTCAAAATGAATGTTAAAAACAATAACCCATTTGTGTCCAAAAAGCCAGACGATTCTTCAGTAATGCCCCTTGATAAACCCAACTAAGTCAAGAGAGGCTGTAGCTTATCTGGCCTTTGAAGGTCTATTTTCTTAAAACGTAGGGTAAAAAATTAAAAAGCAACGAACGCTTTTAGACAGCTCCTCTTTATGCTCATGTAGACTACTGGCAATGCATTTCAGTGTTGTGATTTGTATTAATTAAGTATTCACCAGTTGCCCTATTTTTTGTTAATTCACCAAGTTGGGGGGGGGGGGGAATACCTGTGGATTTGCCCCTTCCCCCCGCCCAAAGCACACAAGTGAGGGAACTGAGAATACTATCATTCCTGTCCTACTACATGGAATATATAATTCAAGTTATTTTCATGGGGTTTAAAGTGAATCTATTAACAGAGTTTTTATCACCAAGGAATCCAGAGTGCTTTGTTATTCATCTCAGGATAGATTACAGCGGCAAACTCTCAAAAATGCGGGACATACAATTCTGGCCAAAGCTCTAAAACAAAACTCTCATTCATTAAAAACAAACTCATTACTGACCACATAAAACAAAACAAACCTTGATTTCTTAAGGACTCATACTAAAAACCCTCTTGCAATATTTATTGCAAAATTTTATTAAACTTATCTACCTTAGATGAATGAAAGGGTGAGTTGCTGCTGCAGCAAATCAAACTGCTGTTGCTAGGCTCCCTGGATATTTCAAAGGTAGGCCCTGGTCCTGCAGATTTTTCCGTATAAGCAAATGCCTGGCTAGTCATTTTTTTTAATTTTTAAAAATCTTATCCACTTAAAAGGTATCAGTGATTTTTCTTGTTTGTGGTCCTTTATCAGTCATGTTTTATTCTCTCACCCTGATTTTACTCTCACCCTTCCCCCCACCCATTTTTGCTCCCCTTGCTTCCAATACTTCTTAAGTTGGGACCCACACCCCCTTCTGTCTGGGGCACATGACATCCTGTGACAGAGCAGCTCTTCAGGCAACTGCTGCTCGTTCAGCCCCTTGGTTTTCTCCTCCTGACAGTTGGGCCACTACTTCTCTTGTGCTGCGAGATGGAGGAGGGAAGAAGAGGAGACAAAAGGTGGGTAGCTGGTCTCCATGGCGTGTGATAACATGACACTAACCTGCATTAACACAATCACTAACTCACAACTGAACTGACAATTCAGCCTCATTTGGTGTCAAGCCTCAGATAGCTGCCCTGTCTCACTAGTATAATATTGATATGCTTGGATGGAATCTTCTAGACTGGTGTGACATTCTGACCCACCTGAGAGGCACTGTGAGCTAGAAAAAACAAAAACAGTGAAAACTTAAGGGTCAAACACTTGAGAGATAATCTTGGCTCTGTTTTGGAAAAATCATGGAGCAGGTCCTCAAGGAAACCATTTTGCATCACTTGGAGGAGAAGAAGGTGATCAGGAACAGTCAACATGGATTCACCAAGGGCAAGTCATGCCTGACTAACCTGACTGCCTTTTATGATGAGATAATTGGCTCTGTGGATATAGGAAAAGCAGTGGACAGGATATATCTTAACTTTAGCAAGGCTTTTGATATGGTCTCCCACAGTATACTTGCCAGCAAGTTAAAAAAAAAATATATGTATTGGATGAATGGACTGTAAGGTGGATAGAAAGCTAGCTAGATTGTCAGGTTCAACAGGTAGTGATCAATGGCTCAATGTCTAGTTGGCAGCCGGTATCAAGCAGAGTGCCCCAGGGGTCGGTTTTGTTCAGCATCTTTATCAATGATCTGGATGATGGGATGGATTGCACCTTCAGCAAGTTCGCAGATGACACTAAGCTGGGGCGGGGGGGAAAGAGGTAGATACACTGGAGGGTAGGGATAGGGTCCAGAGTGACCTAGACAAATTGGAGGATTGCGCCAAAAGAAATCTGAGGAGGTTCAACAAGGACAAGTGCAGAGTCCTGCATTTAGGACAGAAGAATCCCATGCACCGCTACAGACTGGGGACCGACTGGCTAAGCAGCAGTTCTGCAGAAAAGAACCTGGGGATTATAGTGGACCAGAAGCTGGATACAAGTCAGCAGTGCGCCCTTGTTGCCAAGAAGGCTAACAGCATACTGGGCTGCAGTAATAGGAGCATTTCCAGCAGATCGAAGGAAGCGATTAGTCCCCTCTATTCGGCACTGGTGATGGCATATCTGGAGTACTGCATCCAGTTTTGGGCCCTCCACTGCAGAAATGTGTGGGCAAATTGGAGACAGTCCAGCGGAGGGCAACGAAAATGATCGGGGGCTGGGGCACATGCCTTACGAGGAGAGGCAGAGGGAACTGGGCTTGTTTAGTCTGCAGAAAAGAAGAGTGAGGGGGGGATTTGATAGCAGTCTTCAACTACCTGAAGGGGGGTTGCAAAGAGGATGGAGCTCGGTTGTTCTCAGTGGTGATAGATGACAGAACAAGGAGCAATGGTCTCAAGTTGCAGTGTGGGAGGTCTAGGTTGGATATTAGGAAACACTTTCACTAGGAGGGTGGTAAAGCACTGGAATGTGTTATCTAAGGAGGTGGTGGATTCTCCATCCTGAGAGGTTTTTAAGGCCCAGCTTGACAAAGCCCAGGCTGGGATGATTTAGTTGGTGTTGGTCCTGCTTTGAGTAGGGGGTTGGACTAGATGACCTCCTGAGATGTCTTCCAACCCTAATCTTATATGATTGGGCAAGTCCCCTCACTTCCTGACCTCAATTTCCACAATCTGTAAATTGGAGAAGAATTCTTCCTCACAGAATTTTGAGAGAGTTCATTAGTTAACATCTAATGGAGTTTGCCTGGGAGTTCGCCTGGAGTGAGCCCAGTGAGGCTTACATCTTGCCAACGTCTCTGAGGAAGCTCATAGTAGGTAGGTGATATGGAAGGGGGGGGTTCAGCTGTTGTGACCTGCACTGGATGTGCCATGTTTGTCTTTCTTCCACAGGACAGAAGCGACTTTGTCTGTACAAAGTGCAAGCTGGTCTCCATATTGGAAGAAAAGATTGAAGGTCTGGAGCAACAGGTAACGACCCTGCGTTGTATACGAGAGACTGAGGATTTTCTGGACCAAAAACTCAGGATAGCCTTCTAGGGGCACAAAGCTCTAAAGATATAGAGCAGGTTGCACAGAGGAGCCAAGAGGCCAGTGAAGAAGCTTGGCAACATGTGACCTCCAGAAGAGGTAAGCGGAATGTCCGGGTTCCAGTAACACAGACACAGGTAACTAACCGCTTTCATGTTCTCTCCACAGGTACCATTGCGGAGAGTGGACCAGATGATATGTCTGGGGGGAGAAAGCAGAAGGAGACTCCGCTGGTTGGGAGGCATGAGATGCGATGTCCTGAGGTTGGGGGTTCCACGACCACCACTCCCAAGAGGAGAAGGCGGGTGGTGGTGGTCGGGGACTCTCTCCTCCGGGGGACTGAGTCATCTATCTGCCGCCCTGACCGGGAAAACCGAGAAGTCTGCTGCTTGCCAGGGGCTAAGATTCGTGATGTGACGGAGAGACTGCCGAGACTCATCAAGCCCTCGGATCGCTACCCCTTCCTGCTTCTCCACGTGGGCACCAATGATACTGCCAAGAATGACCTTGAGCGGATCACTGCGGACTACGTGGCTCTGGGAAGAAGGATAAAGGAGTTGGAGGCGCAAGTGGTGTTCTCGTCCATCCTCCCCGTGGAAGGAAAAGGCCTGGGTAGGGACCGTCGAATCGTGGAGGTCAACGAATGGCTACGCAGGTGGTGTCGGAGAGAAGGCTTTGGATTCTTTGACCATGGGATGGTGTTCCATGAAGGAGGAGTGCTGGGCAGAGACGGGCTCCATCTTACGAAGAGAGGGAAGAACATCTTTGCCAGCAGGCTGGCTAACCTAGTGAGGAGGGCTTTAAACTAGGTTCACCGGGGGAAGGAGACCAAAGCCCTGAGGTAAGTGGGAAAGCGGGATACCGGGAGGAAGCACAGGCAGGAATGTCTGTGAGGGGAGGGCTCCTGCCTCATACTGGGAATGAGGGGCGATCAACAGGTTATCTCAAGTGCTTATATACAAATGCACAAAGCCTTGGAAACAAGCAGGGAGAACTGGAGGTCCTGGTGATGTCAAGGAATTATGACGTGATTGGAATAACAGAGACTTGGTGGGATAACTCACATGACTGGAGTACAGTCATGGATGGTTATAAACTGTTCAGGAAGGACAGGCAGGGCAGAAAAGGTGGGGGAGTAGCACTGTATGTAAGGGAGCAGTATGACTGCTCAGAGCTCCGGTACGAAACTGTGGAAAAACCTGAGTGTCTCTGGATTAAGTTTAGAAGTGTGTGCAACAAGAGTGATGTCATGGTGGGAGTCTGCTATAGACCACCGGACCAGGGGGATGAGGTGGATGAGGCTTTCTTCCGGCAACTCACGGAAGCTACTAGATCGCATGCCCTGATTCTCATGGGTGACTTTAATTTTCCTGATATCTGCTGGGAGAGCAATACAGCGGTGCATAGACAATCCAGGAAGTTTTTGGAAAGCGTAGGGGACAATTCCTGGTGCAAGTGCTAGGGGAGCCAACTAGGGGGAGCGCTTTTCTTGACCTGCTGCTCACAAACCAGGTAGAATTAGTGGGGGAAGCAAAAGTGGATGGGAATCTGGGAGGCAGTGACCATGAGT
Source organism: Dermochelys coriacea (assembly GCF_009764565.3). NCBI lineage: Eukaryota > Metazoa > Chordata > Testudines > Dermochelyidae > Dermochelys > Dermochelys coriacea. The sequence continues at coordinate 104,145,342 of NC_050074.1, read as the reverse complement.
TGGTTGAGTTCAGGATCCTGACGCAGGGAAGAAAGGTAAGCAGCAGGATACGGACTCTGGACTTCAGGAAAGCAGACTTTGACTCCCTCAGGGAACAGATGGCCAGGATCCCCTGGGGGACTAACATGAAAGGGAAGGGAGTCCAGGAGAGCTGGCTGTATTTCAAGGAATCCCTGTTGAGGTTACAGGGACAAACCATCCCGATGAGTCGAAAGAATAGTAAATATGGCAGGCGACCAGCTTGGCTTAATGGTGAAATCCTAGCGGATCTTAAACATAAAAAAGAAGCTTACAAGAAGTGGAAGGTTGGACATATGACCAGGGAAGAGTATAAAAATATTGCTCGGGCATGTAGGAAAGATATCAGGAGGGCCAAATCGCACCTGGAGCTGCAGCTAGCAAGAGATGTCAAGAGTAACAAGAAGGGTTTCTTCAGGTATGTTGGCAACAAGAAGAAAGCCAAGGAAAGTGTGGGCCCCTTACTGAATGAGGGAGGCAAGCTAGTGACAGAGGATGTGGAAAAAGCTAATGTACTCAATGCTTTTTTTGCCTCTGTTTTCACTAACAAGGTCAGCTCCCAGACTGCTGTGCTGGGCATCACAAAATGGGGAAGAGATGGCCAGCCCTCTGTAGAGATAGAGGTGGTTAGGGACTATTTAGAAAAGCTGGACGTGCACAAGTCCATGGGGCCGGACGAATTGCATCCGAGAGTGCTGAAAGAATTGGCGGCTGTGATTGCAGAGCCCTTGGCCATTATCTTTGAAAACTCGTGGCGAACGGGGGAAGTCCCGGATGACTGGAAAAAGGCTAATGTAGTGCCCATCTTTAAAAAAGGGAAGAAGGAGGATCCTGGGAACTACAGGCCGGTCAGCCTCACCTCAGTCCCTGGAAAAATCATGGAGCAGGTCCTCAAAGAATCAATCCTGAAGCACTTAGAGGAGAGGAAAGTGATCAGGAACAGTCAGCATGGATTCACCAAGGGAAGGTCATGCCTGACTAATCTAATCGCCTTTTATGATGAGATTACTGGTTCTGTGGATGAAGGGAAAGCAGTGGATGTATTGTTTCTTGACTTTAGCAAAGCTTTTGACACGGTCTCCCACAGCATTCTTGTCAGCAAGTTAAGGAAGTATGGGCTGGATGAATGCACTATAAGGTGGGTAGAAAGCTGGCTAGATTGTCGGGCTCAACGGGTAGTGATCAATGGCTCCATGTCTAGTTGGCAGCCGGTGTCAAGTGGAGTGCCCCAGGGGTCGGTCCTGGGGCCCGTTTTGTTCAATATCTTCATAAATGATCTGGAGGATGGTGTGGATTGCACTCTCAGCAAATTTGCGGATGATACTAAACTGGGAGGAGTGGTAGATACGCTGGAGGGGAGGGATAGGATACAGAAGGACCTAGACAAATTGGAAGATTGGGCCAAAAGAAATCTAATGAGGTTCAATAAGGATAAGTGCAGGGTCCTGCACTTAGGATGGAAGAATCCAATGCACCGCTACAGACTAGGGACCGAATGGCTCGGCAGCAGTTCTGCGGAAAAGGACCTAGGGGTGACAGTGGACGAGAAGCTGGATATGAGTCAGCAGTGTGCCCTTGTTGCCAAGAAGGCCAATGGCATTTTGGGATGTATAAGTAGGGGCATAGCGAGCAGATCGAGGGACGTGATCGTTCCCCTCTATTCGACACTGGTGAGGCCTCATCTGGAGTACTGTGTCCAGTTTTGGGCCCCACACTACAAGAAGGATGTGGATAAATTGGAAAGAGTACAGCGAAGGGCAACAAAAATGATTAGGGGTCTAGAGCACATGACTTACGAGGAGAGGCTGAGGGAGCTGGGATTGTTTAGTCTGCAGAAGAGAAGAATGAGGGGGGATTTGATAGCTGCTTTCAACTACCTGAAAGGGGGTTTCAAAGAGGATGGCTCTAGACTGTTCTCAATGGTAGCAGATGACAGAACGAGGAGTAATGGTCTCAAGTTGCAATGGGGGAGGTTTAGATTGGATATTAGGAAAAACTTTTTCACTAAGAGGGTGGTGAAACACTGGAATGCGTTACCTAGGGAGGTGGTAGAATCTCCTTCCTTAGAGGTTTTTAAGGTCAGGCTTGACAAAGCCCTGGCTAGGATGATTTAACTGGGACTTGGTCCTGCTTTGAGCAGGGGGTTGGACTAGATGACCTTCTGGGGTCCCTTCCAACCCTGATATTCTATGATTCTATGATTCTATGATCTGTACAGCACTTCAAAAAGGCTAAATCCAATATAAGTGCTAAGTATCATAACTTATTTCCTTTAATGCATTGGGGCCAGGAAAGTATGCTTTGTTCTCCAGCTTCCCAACCACCTCCTACTGTATTGCATGGAACTGCCTATTACTGTATCAAATGAAAATTGACAGAGCTTTAGCGTCCTCTGCTTTCAGATAAATTTATTTTTAAATAAACACAGCTGCTAAAATATTTCCGAGTGCAGTGTTAAACCTGTGAAAGAAGATTTGTTTGTGGCATTAGTCCCTGTTCCTTGACCTGGGCCTGATCTCTTTACTGAAAGCGAACTTAGGGTGATTGAGTGAAAACTTTGCCCAAGGAAGGTGTGCACTGTCACTATGACGGATTAATATACCAATAGTTGAAAATGAGGCACAATGAAAAAACAAACAGCACATCAGCTGTAACAGCAGGAATCTGAGAGGTTAAGAGATGCTTGTAACAACAGGGAGTATTACATTCAAGTCACAAAAACACCACATGCTGTCATTCACAGCTGTAGACAACCTGTCTGTACCAGACAAGCACATCCAAGGGACACTTGCTCTGAAATTTTGTTCACGTATATGTCCACTTTGATTACCAGAATCCAAGCTCATTGAAATGCTTGGTTATCCAAAAGTTTGCATGTATTATTTTATAATAAATGCAACATGTTTGTATGTTTAGAAGCAAAAAAGGTAGATTTGAGAGTAGGCAGCAGAAAGATGCTAAGTGTGGCAGAAGTCACCCAAAGACAAGCATGGCCTAAAGAAAGCAGTGCACAGGGAATAGATTATACTCATTAAGTGCTGTGATATCCTTAGATGGAAGGCACTATAATAAGACTAGATCAAGCCTTACAACATCTGTTCAGTAGACAAGTATTATGCCCATTTGACAGATGAGGAGAGTGAGAAAAAGAGAGGGATTAAAATGACTTTTCCAGAGTCACAAGGAAGAAACACTGATGCAGACAGGATTCAGAAAAAGAAAAAAAAAAAGTTTCTTGCAAGCTGACACTCATCATAGATCTCTCCTCAACCATTGCAGCTGCTAATTAACACCCTTCTTATCTATTGCAAACCACACCATTTCTAAAGTTTCTCCAGTAGGCAATGGAGAAGGACTATAAAATTGGGATGATATTTGCTTCCTTTGTAGAGTGCTTTGTGATCTGCTAATGAAAAGCATTGTGTCAGAGCTAGGCAATATTATACATTGAGTCATGTTGGTCGACCTCTCCATGGAATTGGATATAGTCGCCTGTGGAATCTGTCCATCTCATCACAGATATATGGCAAGAGTTAGCACAATTGTGCTTGAGATAGTGTCAATCATTCCTCTAAGGCTACACCCAAAGAGTCTTGATGACACTAACTCCTTGGCCTCCAGTGTGCCCACATGTGGGGTCCTACAGGAATTAGTCATCCTCTCCTGCATTCCGCTCAACATCTGTGCAAAACCACTAAGGTAGACAGCAATATATAGGTGGTACCCAGCCCTACATCCCCTTCACATCAGATGGGGATAAACACCTGGGAAATGGTTCTACGTGTCTGGCCGAGATCAGTAACTGGAATAAGGGCGGCTGGCTGAACCTGAATTCCAGAAAGACAAAGGTTTCTGGTGGGGAGATGGCATCTCCATAATAATACCCAACTCTTGTGTAGCATTTTTCATTCATAGATTTCAAACCACTTTACAAAAGGTAGTCAGTATCATCCTCCCTAGTTTACAGATGGGGAAAAAGGACACACAGGGAGAGAAGTGACTAGCCCAAGGTCATAACATTGTCTTCCACTGAGGATGATCTCAGATCATTAAGGATCATACATAGACTTTGTTCTCCTAGATCCTCAACTTCTTTTAAATACCTGTAACAGCCCAAGGGACAAAAAAATACCACTGCCTATCTGTGTTTGGCAAGAAGTCCACATCCGCTCTTCTTGCATTTTGACTGTTTCCACAGGCATCTGTGTATTCATGGCCTAAAGGATTGAAGATTAAGATTCTCTGTATTTTGGAATGAAATGCTTGTCCTTTATATAAAGCTTGACTCAATTCAGAACCCAAACCAATGAGAGATCATGTCTTCCTCTCTTCATTGGCTCCCTATGGAATCAGGGATCTGTCAGATTGTTTTGCAATGTGTGGAATGCAAGTACAGTGGTAAGTGTCACATTGTTCTAGAAATCGTGTGAAAAGAAGGGTGCAGGTGGTTTGTGGTGTATGAAAAAAAGACTATTAGAAACAGGACATGTCCCTGTACCTAAGTAGACTTGCTAAGCTCCATATGCCTCATCACACAATGTTTATACATAAATAAAAGGAAATTAAGTTTCCCTGAATAATGCTGATATACATACAAATAGGATGCTCACCTTATGAATGATTTCAGTAGAAAACTCTCTCTCTGGGCTCACTTTTCAATGAAGTTGGTTGGATTTTCACTAGTATAACACAGAGTAGAATTTCATTCTCCAAGCCTTTATGGAACCTGTGCCCCAAATCTTCTTCACTTTCCCCACATTGGTTACAGCATTCTTCACTGCCTATCGTAAAAGGACATCAAATTGAAAGTCATATTTCTGAACTTTCTGCATTTACAAGTAACAGCTGTGAATACTGGAACTGGAGGAAGTAAATATTGTCTCTGTTTATTGACAACGCTTGATTTAATTTTTAATGATCCCCTTCCTACCACGATCTCTGCACAAGCAGCCCCCTGCGCCCGTATAGATGCCCTTTAGCTTCAACTGGGTTGCTTGAGCACAGGGGGCTGCCTACATGAAGTTCATTTAACAATTAGGGCATTATTGACTTTCTCCAATGCTGCAAATTTATAATCAAGGTGGCAAACAAATTAATAATTTTTTCTCAGGAATGTAGGAAAATTCAGATATTGTTTAAAGGGTGCTCAATCAAACTAGATTTTTGTAGTCTGGGAATTTCAAAAACTTGAAGTTGATAATTAAAGGGACACTAACACAAATGCATTTCACTCCACTGGCAACTGTATTTCCTTTTCAGACATGTATAGCAGGGGTTTGAATTAATTAAGTCACAAATGTATGTTGTTCTAAAAGGTATGCTGTAGGTCTAACAGGAATTAATAGAAGGAACAATATTACACAGAAGGTTACACTGGTGCATCGCAATAATCTCTTCTTGCCTTATGATCTATGAATTATGCACGTGTTTGTTATTGTATAAAGCCTTGCTACTCCCAAGAGATCTTATATGATTAATCTTTTCTTCTAGTCTGTAATGAATTTATTGTGCCAAATTCACATTCACTACTAGACATTGCATGTCCTCAGCATTAGAGTGACTGGACTGTTAAGTATTTAAAAAAAAAAATAAAACACCCGATTATTATTGTGGGGGTTTGGTTTTTTGGTTTGGTTTTTTAGGAGACAACAGCGTTCTCAGCTTCAGAGGGGAAATGTGCCAGGGCATAGTTTCTTATTAAAATCATAAAGCATTGTAAAATTAATTTTCACATATAAATAAAACAGAGCCATCCTGAAGTTATTTATGCATTTATAACAAAATGAGATGCAGCAATTTTAATCTTTTGGCAGCAACCGGTCTCAAAGCTAAGGCTTACTCTGAAAGAATAAACACCTTTCATTAAACAGCACTTATAAGTTGCTACCAAACATAATTTCAAATCAGAACTGCCAGGACATGAGGTATAGCTCTTATAATACCTCATTCCCATCCCCCAAAAAAGTTGAGCTTGATACTTCTTGCCTTTTCTCTAGACTAACTCACCTTTAGTTATAAGGCAACACAATAAGCTAGATTTCTTAAAGCAGTTCTGATGAAGCTCTATATGTTACCTAACGGAGAGGTTATGTTAGAATTGTTATAACTGAGTGGAACAGAACCAGAGTCTGAGAAGCTGAAGAGAGAGTTTGCAGGAAACTATATTCTAACAAAAGCAAACAAATAAACCCACCTCACTAGGACTTCAAAGCTATTTAAAACCAAAACAAAAAGACGCCATTAGTTTTTCATATAATTAAAACACAAATCCAAACCTCACAAAATCTCCAGCCACATCCTTTTCTTGTCGCATAAACCCTCCCTCATATAATAATAAATAAAAAAAAACCAGACATAAACAAGCCAGCACTTTTACCTCTAAAATTCCCTGCCACAGCCCCTAAACAACAACTCCTTTCTCTTCTCTATTACAGCAACCATATCCATAATACAATTCTGAGCCTAACTAGTTTCAGCTGCACCTAATCACGTCCCTGCTGAGAATTCTTGCTTGAGAAGACTGAAAAGCCCTGTGGGGATTTGACTCTCCCCTCCCTCCTAGCCCTGTAAAAAGCCCCAGTTTAGTAGTGCTTCTTGCTTGGAGCACTCATGGGAGAAGGTGTATTGTAACTCCATAGTCCCTTGGCAGAAGTATCAAAAGATGCATACTCCTTCCTTGTCACAGTGTCACTTTAACTCCAAGGAGTTGGGTATTTTATCATTCTCACAAGCTTAGCTACCAGCAGTGTAAGCCTGGAATCTTGGAGCTATTTTCCCCCATCAAGTTCTCACACTGTCTCTGTTGCCCTTTTCCACCTGGACATCTCTAACTACTGGACTTTAAAACTTTAAATCACTGCTGATCCTTCAAGAATAGCTCTCAATTTCATTATGTACAGAATTAAAATCTTTGAAATGTCACTTCCCTTCCTCTTCCAGCTTCTTGTGGAAAAAGCAACAGATTTATTTCAAAACATTTATACTGTCTTCTGTTTTAATATCCTGCTACACATCTGTATATTTATCTCCATAAATCTTTTGTCTCTCAAAGCCTGCCTCAATAAAATACTTATATGCTTCTCTAAATTCCCATCATTTTTTCCCTGTACTGCCATTTTCTTAATCAGATCTGTTATAATAATTGATGGACTCTCTTTTCAGCACAGTAGCCATGACATATGAGATACAGGGTAAATTCTGTCTCGTCAGATTTGTCACAGTATTCTGGAAAATTGTTTGTTGCTTTGTATAACTTTATACTCTCTCAGACCTGTCCCTCTATTATACTGATGAGGGAAGACTGGTTTGCAGGAAGGAAAGAAATTTGTGATTGCTTTGTCCATCAACCTGCTACAAGACTGTATTTAGAAAAAAATCCAAAGAGCTATGTTTTGGCCAGGAGAATCATGGGTTTTGACCCACCTACCTGTTCCTTTCTCTTTGCAGCTCCTTTCCCTCCAGTCAATCAAACAAACAAATCAGACCCACCTGAAGAGTTGCTAGTTATCCTCCTGCAGGAAAAGAGAGCCAGAAAACAGCACAGCTTGAACCCTACTTTGCTTGCTGGAAGAGAGAGAATGGGAGTTGTTAGGACAGGAAGTTAAGGAGGACACAGCATCAAACTGGCCCTGTTTCTATCGTGGGCTGTTGCAGACAATAGGGTTATGCAATAGCCCAGCTCCCCCAACCCTGGTCACAATCTTCTCTACCATGCAAAAGTATGGCTTTAGTCCCCGCCTGCTATAGATTAGCTCCTCCTCTGTCCTATACCAAACTACCACTGCTAAAGAAAGCAGTGGCTCCCCCAAACCAAGGTTCTGTGGAGAAATGGGCTGGACCCTGAGTGGATCATGCCTGTCAATTTGTCTTCATCTGTTTTCACACCAGTGCCATAATGTGGATTTTAAAACATGAAAGAATTATTTCCAACTCACACTATTAGTCCTAAACCAGGATCCCAAGTGTGTTTCCTCCACCTAGCCCCAGGGTTTTACAGCTTCTCCACTGCCTCCTTGGTTCCCTCAGTGCTTTGTTCTACCCCAGTGCTTTTCTGTCCTGGAATGGAGAAGCCCATGAAACTTGTTGCCACGGGTCAGGAACAGACTGTATTCACCACATAGTATGCCACTGGGGCAGTAGTGTCTGGTGGATAAAGCACTGGATTGTTACTCAGGAGTCCTGGGGTTCTATTCCCACCTCTGTCATTGGATTGCTGGGAGATCTTAGACAAGTCACAACATTGTCCTGTGCCTCAGTTTCCCCATCTGTAAAATGGGGATAATAAGGCTGACCTTCTTGGTAAAGTGCTTTGAGATCTATGGATGAAAAAGGCTATAAGAACTAGGTATTATTATTTACTTTTATTAGACTGGCAGGGCAACAAATGTGCAGTTTGAGCTTATTGGGGTGCTTTAAATTTTCCTATCCACTTGACAGAAGCCTACCTATCTAGAGGGAGGATGTTCTTCACCAGGAGCCCTTTATTCAGACATTTCACTTTCAGATGCTTGCTCATCCCCAAATAAGTAAGTCTCCTTATTTGACACCATTTAAAATTTTTTTTAATTTTCCTTCCTTTAATCAGACTTTAAAAATTAACACTTTTAGTCTCTGTTATTGCCTCTCATTTTAATGTTACTGTGTCTCTGAGGATTTAAATAAAAATACTTTTTTTTAAAGCTTTCCCAGGATAAGAGACAGTAGTATAAGTCAGGGTAAAAGTATAATTAAATCAGATTTTTTTTCCTACTGTGCCCGTCTAATCCTCTGCAGTGCACAATCAGAAAGCAATACAATAATTCACAACATGACCAAAAATTGGGACAATGAACAATGTTTTTCTAAAAATATTAAATCCCCTAGAGAAATTTGTCACTATAATGAAAAAGAAGAAATTACCTTTCATGCAGTACTCAGTAAAAAGCATTATTGTGTATGTGATGTGAGTGTTAAGAAAAATGTCTATATCTCCTGTTAGAGATGAAATGAAGAGTAGGGCATCATTGTTTTTATTATTGGTGGTATTAGTGGTCTCCTGATGATTACTGCCTGAATCAAACCTTTCTCTCACATCCTTCAGACTGTAGACACAGCAAGTGAAATATGCAAAACTAAAAGCTGGTAAGTAAAAAGTTGGCTTTTTTGTAACATCAGCTGATAATATTTGATAGAACATTTAACCCATAATGGTATATCTTCCATGCGCTTTAACATATGCCATTTTATAATTACATTTAAAACCAGCTAGTCCTCAAAATTATATTTTTACACAATAACAAATACAAAAATTATATATGTGCTCTCAGTAGCATTACAAATTAAGTATGTATTTGGCAACACTTTACACTAAGTGGGTATTCATTACTAATTCCTTTCGTATGCATTGTAATAACATTAGTCATGAAGAACTAATGTGGATATAATATTTAAATACTGGTTTATTTCTTTGTAAATTGTCAGCAGAGAACACACTGGTAATTCCCTTTCACTGACATCTTTGGAAGGCTGTAAAACCTCCCTGACATCGATGGGAGGGAGGTAAGAATATCCTGTATTTTTAACACGAGTGAAAGGGAATACCTTTTTAGCGATATCAGGCACAATACAATTTTCAATTATTTCAGAGCACTAAAAAGTCTAAAAGGTAAGAAAAGCAAAGCCAGATGTGAAATAAAGCTATAAAATTGCAACTTTCTCCCCATTCTTTGTCCGTGTGGTTATTTCTTAAGCATGGACTTCAAAATAAATCTTCAGAGCTTTTCTCTTAAAAAGCATTACATATCATTACAACATTAGAGGGCCTAAGAAAGAATATAAGACTAAAATTCATTCAATAGACACATTGCCATTTTGTACTAGAGCTCTCTAAAGTGAATTGTAGCATTGTATTAAATCCAGGGCCATTTATTAGCATCTCTGTAATATCTGAATGCATAGGAATTATTTTTAAATTTCACATTAATGTCCGGTTGTTGTAAAATGTTGACAATAAAAGAATTGTAAAATATATAAAAGATGAAGTTTCTTCATATAAATGTGTCTTTTAATTTATAAACTGAAAAAGGCCTCTGTAATTAGTGGATTCATTTTTTCTTGTTCCTATAAGGGAAATAGGGATATCAACAAGTAATTTATTTTGCTTCCCTAGTTACAGTAAAAACTGTGTTATTCGGCACTTTACCAACCGGAAAGCTCTAGAAACTGGCATTTCTGATATCTCCCATACAAATCTTCAATAGGGTTGCCAGGTGTGTCTGGCTTTCGACTGGAACGCCTAGTCAAAAAGGGACCCTGGCAACTCTGGTCAGCACCCCTGACCGGGCCATAAAAGTCCAGTTGGCATGGCCAGTGGGAGCTGCAGGGGTGGCGCCTGTGGGCGGAGGCAGTGTACAGAGCCGCCTGACTGCACCTCTGCCTAGGAGCAGCAGAAACATGTAGCCGCTTGCACAGCTGCCTGAGATGAGTGCTGCACAGAACTGGCACCCCAAAACCCTTCCTGCACCCCAACCCCCTACTCCAAGCCCCCTCTCTCAAACCTCCTCCCGCACCCAAACTCCCTCCCTACATTGGGAAGTATAACTCTTAGTTCACTGGAATTTTTGATTAACCCCCCATTCCACCAACATGCCGGATAACAAAGCTTTTACTTTACTAACCTTAGAACAATTCTGTTTAGTGTTTTATATAATTGCATGTACAATGAGCACATTGGTACATTTCCTTCTTCTCTTCTCATTCATCATCTGGTAGGCAGATGATACACATCATTATCTGATTTTGTAGGCTATCTAAAATGGATATCGAGCAATTTTACCTCCTACAGCTTTAGTAAAGAGCCAAACAGAACTAGTGAAAAAGAGATTCAAGATTCTTGAGAAATAGGATTTGTTTTTCCTCCAATATAGAACAAGAGATGGTTCCACTTGGTATACTTCTTTCAACAGCCTTGTCATAGCCAAGCAGATGTGAGCTAGAGGCTGGAGTCATGATCTCCTAAAACACGGAATATTTCCAGTAGGTTTGGTTGGTAAAGGATTTTCACTTACAAAATGGAATCAAATATTATTCTATTGTCAGCTAGTAGTGCTGCCATGACAAACAACCAAAATAGGCTTCTCTCTTTTAGAAAGAATATCAAGGCTATATAAAAAGTCAAGGTTGTGTTATGAAGTGAAATCCTATCTTCTCTTATGCACCATACTCTAAAAATATTTTGTAGGACTCATTGAACAATTATTTCAATATTAAAAATGTATATTCTCCCATCAATATGAACGATATTTGTACAGGTGACACTCTTTGGGCTAAATCATACTCTTAGGGACATGGATGCACTGAGGTGTCACTGAGAGCAGAATTTGGCCTGGTAACACTAACCAGGAGTAGTGTCATGTGACAATCCCTTGCCCATCAAGAAAATAGTCCTGTAGGGTCAAATTTCAGAATCATAGGGTCAGAAGGAACTACAAGGGTCATCTAGTCTAACCTCCTGTCAAGATGCAGAATTTGTTGCATCTAAACTATCCAAGACAGATGGCTATCCAGCCTCCTTTTGAAAACCTCCAGTGAACAAGCTTTCACAACCTCCTGAGGCAGTCTGTTCTATTGTCCTATCGTTCTTACAGTTAGGAAGTTTTTCATGAAATTTAATCTAAATCTGCTATGCTGTAGTTTGAACCCGTTGCTGCTTGTTCTGCCCTCTGTGGCAAAAGAGAACAACTTTACTCTATCTTTTTTTATGGCAGCCTGTCAAGTATTTGAAGACTGCTATCATGTCCCCACTTAATCTCCTCTTTTCCAAACTAAACATCCCCAGTTCCTTCCGCCTTTGCTCATATGGCTTTCATTCCATCCCTTTGATCATCTTTGTCGCTCGCCTCTGGATCCTTTCCAGTTTCTCTACATCCTTTCTATACATTAGTGACCAAAATTGGACACAGTAGTCCAGCTGAGGCCTAACCAGTGCTGAATAGAGCAGTACTATCACCTCCCGTGACTTGCATGCTATGCCTCTGTTAATGCTATCTAAAATTGCATTTGCTTTTTTTGCAACAGAATTGCATTGCTGACTGATGTTGAGGCTGTGATCCACCACAACTCCCAGATCCTTCTCAGCAGTGCTGCTGCCAAGCCAATTTTCCGACATTCTGTATTTGTGCATTTGGTTTTTCTTCGTTAAGTGTAGCTCCTTCCATTTGTCTTTGTTGAATTTAATTTTGTTGTCTATAGCCCAGTTCTCCAATTTATCAAGATTCCTCTGAATTTTAGCTCTATTCTCCACAGTATTGGCAACCCCACCCTAGCTTTATCTCATCTGAAAACTTGATCAGTATGCTCTCTACACCTATATCCAGGTCATTAATAAAGATGTTAAATAACACCAGATATAGAACAGCTCCCTGTGGAACCCCACTTGAGACCTCCCTCCAATCCGACATCCTTCCATTAATAGTTACTCTTTGTTTGCAGTTGTTTAACCAATTATGTATCCACTCATTGGTAGCTCTGTCAAGCCCACATTTCTCCAGCTTACTTATCAGAATGGCCAATGGGACTGTGTCAAAAGCCTTGCTGAAGTCCAGGTATACTATGTCTACCGCATTCCCCCTATCCACCAAATCAGTTACGCTGTCAAAGAAGGAAATCAAGCTGGTTTGGCATGATTTGTTCTTGGTAAATCCATGCTGTCTGCTAGTGATTACCCCTTCATCCTCCAGGTATTCACAAATTGAATGTTTTGTTCATTGCTCTAGTAGCTTCTCAGGTATGGAAGTCAGGCTGATTGGTCTATAGTTCCCAAGCTCCTCCTTTCCCCCCTTTTTAAAGATGGGCACTATGGTAGCTCTTCTTCAGTCTTTCGGGACCTCTCATGTCATCCATGAGTTTGTAAATATTATTGTCAGAGACTCTGAGATTTCTTCAGCTAATTCCTTCAGTACCGTTAGGTGAATATCATCCAGTCCCACTGATTTGAATTCATTCAAATTGGTCAGAAGATCTCTGACATGTTTTTTACTTATCCCAATCTGCATCCCTTCCCCTTTATTGTCGATGGTAACGTCACTAGTAATCCAGTTATATGTTATTTTTTGTGAGAAGACTGAAGCAAAGAATTGAGCAGTTCTGCCTTCCTACCATCCTCTGTTATCAGTTCACCTTCTTCATTGAGCAGCAGACCCACAACATCCTTGATCTTTCTTTTTGTCTGACATATTTGAAGAACCTAGGGTTGCCAACCCAGTTTTGCCGGGAGTCTCCCGGAATCAGGCCTTATTTCCCAGAGGCTATTGCAGCCAAACCGGGAGATTTGGGGCGCTAACAGTCTGGCAGCCCAGTGGAGCTAAGGCAGACTTCCTGCCTGCCCTTGCCCATGCCACTCCCATAAGTAGCTGGCACCATCCCTGCGGCCCCTGTCGGGGGACCAAGGAATCTCCATGCGCTTCCCCCGCCCCGAGCAGGAACTGCAGCCAATGAGAGCTGTGGAGGCTGTGCCTGTGGGCAGGGGCAGTGCGTGGCACTCCCTCGCTCCTCCCCCCCACCTAGGAACCGATGCCAGTCGCTTTTGGGAGCCACCTGAGGTAAGCGCCACCCGCCCTCACCCTCTTCTGCACCCCAACCCCCTGCACCCAAACTCCCTCCCAGAGCCCACACCCCCTCCTGCACTCCAACCACCTGCCCCAGGCTCAACCCGGAGCCCCCTCCCACACTCAAACTCCATCCCAAAGCCCCTCCTGCACCCCAACCCCCTGCCCTGGGCTCATTCCAGAGCCACCTTCTACACTCCGAATCCCTCAGCCCCACCCTCCAGCCCACACCGCAACCCCCTACCCCAGTCTGGTGAAAGTGTATGAGGGTGGGAGAGAGCGAGAGGTGGAGGGAGGGGAACTGCAGTGAGCGGGGACAGGGCCTGGGAGAAGGGGCAGGGCTAGGGTGTTTGGGTTTGTGCCATTAGACAGCTGGCAACCCTAGAGGAACCCCTTCATGTTGTCTCTAACATTTCTTGCCAGCTGTAACTCATTCCATGCCATGGCTTTCCTGATTTTGTCCCTACACGCTCACGCTATTCCCATGTATACTTCCTTGGTGACATGCTCCTCCTTTCATTTCCTGTATGTATCCCTTTTGTTTTTTAGATAGCTAAAAAGCTCTTTGTGCAGACACATTGGCCTCCTGTGGCTCTTCTTATCTTTCCTCTGTGTCGGAATAGCATAATGTAGAGCCTATAGTATTACATCTTTTAGGAACTGCCAGTTCCCTTCTACTCCTTTTTTTCCTAATCGGTCTTTCCATGGGCTGTTGCCTACTATTTCTCTGAGCCAGTTGAAATCTGCCTTTCTGAAGTGCAGTGTTCTTGTTTTGCTGTTCTCATGTCCTCCTTTCCATTGGATCTTCAATTCTATCAGATTATGATGATTTCCTCCCAAGTTCCCAACTACCTTTATATTTGCAACTAATTCATTCCTGTTGATCAAAGCCAGATCCAAAATGGATGACCCTATAGTTGTTTCCTCAACTTTCTCAATCAGCTCCCAGTAATTTTAATGATAGTTGCATTATGTCAAAGGCAGAATTTGGCTTCTTAATTTTTGCTTGTCCATAAATAGGGATATAGCTGAGAGATTTTGCATGTCTAATTTTATGCTGATTTTTTCCCTTGTACCAAACACTAAAGCATAGCTCTTACATCTTATTTTGTCAGTTTTCAAACTGAAGAATGCCAAATGTGACAATAGCATTTAATATTTAAACCAATCACTTCTAAGGGTGGCTGCTATCTGAGAAACCTCCTGGTCTGTTTATAAATCACAAACAAGTCAAGACAGAGAGCAACAGAGGAAAAAACTCACCTCAAAAGCATTCAATCTGCCTTAAGAGAAGTCAACGAAAAGCTTATTGAGTAGTGAATGATGCAGGCTTATTTGCAGTGTTTTGTAGCCGTGTTGGTCCCAGGATACGAGAGGGACAAGGTAAATGAGGCAATATCTTTTAATGGACCAATCTTGTCTCTCTTATATAGACTCACGTGACATAACTTGATATATTACATGAGAGATGACGTATTGTACATTGAGATACATTTGTAACTATCTATTCTATCAGTGAACAAGTATGGGGAAATCCATCTAAACACACGATTACCCACTCTATCAGAAGAAGTGGAAGGTTTTATTTGTTATTGAAGTCATAGAGATCAAACATCTTTATGCATCTATATGCAAGCTTGCTGATCTTCAGCCCTGGTGTTCCTGTGACTACTGATGATGTAGCATGGAACAGCTTCCTATGAACAAAGTCACCAGAAAGATTCTCCCCCTTTGCCATTTTGTTTTCCTTGTAAATTGATTCCACAGCAGAATTCATTAGACTAATGTAACCAAATCTCAGATAATCAAGTAAGCAACAAAATTAATAGCAAGTCCTTTTATGCAGAGAGTCTACTGGTATATCAGACCAGCTAAGTTAATTCTAGTAAGTAACTATTGTCTTGCACAGACCTATACAAGAAATTATTAGTTTAAAATACATGCCCAGAATACCATAACCCTTGGTGTCCTGTGGTGTCATGATTTTGGCCCTAACTGATGTATTCGTTTCAGATAAAACTGTTGGTGCCAACATCATGGAGAGCCTTTATATCCTGCACACCTAAAACATTGTGCATCCTTAATTTTGTCCCCTCTCTGAATAATGTGAAAATTAAAAACCAGTGGAAAGTGGTCTGTTAGGACTCTGAGCTTCCTATTGAATAGGTAAGGCCTTACATGCCTGACAGACCAGACAAGTGCATAACATTCTCTTTCTATTGCAGAGCAATGTTGTTCAGTGGGAATCACTTTTTTTACTTAAGAAAGCAATAGGATGCTTTTTATTGCCTTTGCCTGCTTGCATTAACATAGCCCCCAGGCCTGATTTAGAGGCACCAGTACAGAGTTCAAATACCTTATCAAAGTTTGGACTGCCTCAGACCAGTTTCTCTGACAGAATTATTTTCACTTTATTAAAGCCCCTCCCCCCCCCAACAGGCTGTAGGCCAAACCACCTGTCAGGATTCCTTTCCCACTCTGAACTCTAGGATACAGATGTGGGGACCTGCATGAAAGACCCCCTAAGCTTATTTCTACCAGCTTAGGTTAAAAACTTCCCCAAGGCACAAATCCTTCCTTATCCTTGGATGGGTACTGCTGCCACCACCAAGTGAGTTAGACAAAGATTCAGGAAAAGGACCACTTGGAGTTCCTATTCCCTAAAATATCCCCCCTCCCAAGCTCCTTCACCGCCTTTCCTGGGGAGGCTTGAAAATAATATACCAACCAGTTAGGTAAACCAGATTATTAAAAAAACAAAACCAAAACAGAACTTTATTATAAAGGAAAAAAAATAATAGAAGCACCTCTGTAAAATCAGGATGGAAGGTAACTTTACAGGGTAATCAGATTCAAAACACAGAGGATTCCCCTCTAGGCAAAACTTTAAAGTTACAAAAAACAGGGATAAACCTCCCTCTTAGCACAGGGAAAATTCACAAGCTAAAAACAAAAAATAATCTAACATGCCTTGCCTTATTTACTTACTCTTTTTGCAATATTCAGACTAATTTTAGAATGATTTTAGAAGAAGGAGTTTTCTGCTCTGATGCTTCTCTGCTTCCCCAGAGAACACACAAACAAAGAGCAGAAACAAAGCCTTCCCTCTGCCCAGATTTGAAAGTATCTTCTTTCCCCATTGGTCCTTTTGGTCAGGTGCCAACCAGGTTATTTGAGCTTCTTAATTCCTTACAGGTAAGGAGGAATTCTAGGCTACCCTTAGCTGTACAGTTATACACCACCTTTGTCAGGAGATCTTTTTGAAGAGGGCTTCTAAAGGTGTCTACAAACCCCAAACTGAGCATAGATAGAAGGGGGAGGAGAGCCTCTCCTGTTACAGACCACACCTCCATACAGCTGCCAAGCAAGGAGGCAGGCACCCACAGCTGCAGCCAATAGAGGAAAGGAGGCCTGCTCTAAAGGAGAGTGTTCAGCAAAGGAAGAGAAGGCAGAAATGTTCGGGACAGCAAAGACTGGATTTGCACTTTGGTTTGGGCTACAGACTAGTTAACAGTGGATTCCACTTTCTGTGGATCAGGGCAAATCTAGCTTCTTCCTACCCAGTGACATAGATTAAGTAATCTTCCCTCCTATTTACACTTACTCTATTTCTGAGTCTCGTTGGTTCCATCTCCACATGATCCTTCTGATCTTGCCAGGCACTGCTAAAGATTACAATATCATCAATGCTGGCCTGAGCAAAGTCCTATAACCTGACTAATATTTGATTAACCAGCCTCTGAAATGTATCTCCTGCATTAATTAATCCAAAAGGTAACACTTTAAACTCAAAGCATTGAATTAGTAATGAAAGTGGATTATTTTTTTGTGCTTCACTGTCTAAGGGGATTTCTAATACACTTTTATTAAATCCAGGGTGCTTAGGAACTTTGCACTACCTAAAGCATCTAGCACGTAATTGATTCTGGACATAAGGTATGCATCAGGTACTGTGCCAATGTTAAGCTTTCTGTAATTAATACAAAATCTTATGGCCCTATCCTTTTTGGAGACCATAGCTACTGGAGAAACCCTGGGATTGTTTTGACTCTGTAATCATTCTCATGTCCAGCATGCTTGCTATTTCCTTACAAACTTGCTGCATCATTTTATCAGTTATTTGGTGTGCTTTGCTGGGTGCAAAGGCTGTAAGCCGGAAATCTTACAGACCATTTAGGATCATTTTGTGAGCCTGACCTGCTGGAAAATATCTAAGGGTGACTTTTCAGCACAGCCGTAATCTCTCTCTTCAGTCCAGGTTAATATTTCATATAAATCCATGCTCTCTATGAGGGTATCATTATGACATTCAGTCATCAAATCAATAGAAGGGGCTGTCTCTGTCCTCTGCACAGCATATCCTGTTTACAATGGCTTTCCCCTCTGCTTCAGTGCCACCCTCCCAGGAGTCCCTTAAGCAATCCAGGAGACTTCTGACCTTTCTCCCATAGAGGATGCCAAATGGGGCAAAACTGGTGGACTCTTGGAGCACCTCCCAATAAGCAAACAACAGATAGGGTAACATTATATCCCAGTCACTTCCCCTCTTGCTTGCATGCATTCTCAGCAGAAATGTTAGGGTCCAATTGAACCTCTCAACTAATCTATTTCTTTCTGGGTGATATGGGGCAGATTTTACCCTCCACAACTCACCGAATAGCTGAAATGTGAAATTTGACCCATGATCTGATAAGATCTCCTTTGGAAAACCTACCGTGCTGAATATAGAAAAAGGTGCTTTAACAACTATTTCTGCTTCCACGTTTGACAGAGAAACTGCTTCTGGATACCTGGTGGCAAAATCCACCACCTCTAATATAAATCTTTTTCCTCTTTGGGCTGGCCTGGGCAATGGCCTATGATGTCCATAGCAACCCTGATAAATGCTTTCTTGACTAACAGAAAAGGATATAAAGGCGCCTTGCAGAGACCTACATGCTTTTTTTGCTTTTGATATAAGTTACAAGGCTTGCAGTATTCCTTTACCTCATTTTGAATATTGGGCCAACATAAATCTTTCTTTAGCCTTTCATATGCCCTCTTCATTCCCAAGTGACCAGCAAAAGGGCTAGCATCATTAACTCAGCATGAAGCGTCTGTTCTTCCAAACCAGGACCTCCATGTAAATCCTTCCCTCTTCTATAAAGAACCTCCCCTTGTGATATCTTTCTCTGGGGCATTACAAGGGTAGCATCCCTTATGCTCTCCAAGGAGGTGTCTGCACTTTGTTCTGAAGCAAACTCCATTTGGCTTTTGCTTGCACTGAGAGCTGTCTCAAGTAAGGGGGCCACTGCCTCCTTCGTCTCTTATTGCCACTTTTCTGTTTCTCCTCTCCTCTTGCAGCTGCCTCTTCCTGCCCAGACCTTACTTCTGGGAAGTTTGGAACATATTCCCTCTTGCTATGGGTCACAATGCTAACAGCTCTGGGGAGTGATGTCATTTCCCATCAATATATCACATGATAAATTCTTAAGAATTTCCACATTCAAAGTACCCCTTAAATCTTCCAACTCTAATTCAATGCTGCCTGAAAGCACCATGGTTCAAAATTGCCCCAAGCAAAAGAGTTTTACCTCTTCCCTTGGGAGCATATCAATCTCTTTAATCACCTTTCTCTTGACTAGAGATCTGCACATCAGTGTGTCTCCACCCCAGGCACACTTTACCATTTACCTTGGCCTCTTTGATAAATTCTACCTCCAGGAGGTCAACTAAGCCCTCTCTGCCATCACTGAAGTCTCTGACTCAAGGTTAGCTACATTAACCTTGATGGATAGAGTATTATATTTGCACACCCCATATCTAGGACATTGTTTCTTCACGTGGTCAAGGGACCCACATAATACGCACTTTCTTGGGCCCTCCCCTGGGGCTGCAGTCTGATAATTAGGGTTACCAGTAGGGAATTGGTATTGGGGTGGTGTGCTCTTAGTCCCCCCCCTTCCTCCTTTTCCCCAAGAACAGACCAGGGACCCCCTTTTCTGTCAAGATTTTTCTCTTCCCTTTGGGACCTGCACTCTATGAATGGTCTCGCTTGCAGGTATAAGTCAGTGATATCAACTGCCTCTTCCACAGTTGTGAGGACTTTTCCTACACTGTTGTTCTCACCTCATCAGAGCAGAAATCAAAGAACTGCTCCCGGAGCAAACAGATCTACCAACTTGTCATAGTTTTCTGCTTCTTTACTTTTTATCCATTTTCTCAAATAATCCCCCATTTTATAAACCTATTTTCCTGTGACTAATCAAGTTTTTTTTTTAAGTTTCTAAATGTCAGGCAATATGCCTCTGAAATAATTTGAAACCTTTTTAGCACAGACCCCTTAAACAGATCACACAACATAGCATAATTTATATGCATGTCATTAAACACTTGTAAAGTTTTACCAGTCAGTTTTGAAGTAAGACAGTCATTCTCTGGTCATCAGGGATTTTGTATATCCTGCATATGCTTTTAAAGGTGGTCAGATATTCATTGATGCAATACATCTCGCTTTCTTGGGCTTCTGCCACCGCTTTCACTCCTCTGATTCAAGATTTTATTTTTCTTCAGGCTTTGCACTTTCAGTCTTCCAGCTCCAGTAATCCTAAATAGGCCTCCTCTTGTGCTGCTTTCTCTGCCTCCCACTTTTTACTTCTCCGCTAGCATCTCCCTTTCCTGGGCTTTCTCTTTTGCTTCCTGCTCTCTATCTCTCTCCACAATTTCCAGATTCTGGAGCTGAATTCTGCCCAACTCTAACTGCATGGCTGAAGCATTGGAATCTATACCAGGCTAGTTTCCTGAGCCTGCATCCTCTTCAGCCTCAGATACTTTCAGTAGATTAAACAGTTTTTTTCCTGATGCTCATCATAGTCTATGAGTAACGCTCTGATCCCCTCTCCCATTTCCCCTGAAGTTTCCAAGCCACAGTCTATATAGTTTTTCCAAAAGCAATTTAGTATATTTAGCACGTCTCCAGCTTACTCATCCTGTCCTGTCCTTGTTTTATTCCCTTACCCAAAATAAACGTAAAATAACAAATCATAATCTTTTTCTTTACCTGTTTCCAGCCTTCTCACTTTTGAATCTATATCTATCTTATCGGGTATATAAGTTCCTGGAGTGTGACCCTTGGTTAACCAGCAAATGGGGTTCAGGTACTGCAAACGCCACTATGACACTTCCAAGGGGTACCCACTCTTGTGAGGCACTGCACTACCACCTGCCCTTAGTGTGAGGAAGCCTTCTCTGTATCTCCTGGGGGTCAACTCCCCAACTCCACCAGCCATGGGCAACACAAGCCCTTCCCTCTAGGCCTATTCAGGCGCCACTGTCCCGCTACAGGTTAACAATAGGTACACACCAACCCCCAAGCCCTCCAAGGGTCTCCCTGGAATGTCCACTGGACACTAACGGTATTGACAGATTCATTCTTTCCAAAGAAAATGTACACCGTAGCTTACCAGTTCCACCTCAGCTCACCACTCCACTTAACATGCTGCACTTAGATATGTTTATAATGAAATCAAACATAGGGTTATTTAACAAAACATAGAGATTCAAGTAATAGCAAGTAGAAATAATGGAAACAGTTACATATAAAATCATAACATGCATTCTAGAGCCTAGACTTAATTAACAAGGTACAGTCATGTCAAATAAAGTAGTGCTCACCAGTGCTTTACAGCCAGGCTGGCTGTAACTCTCTTTTCAGGAGTCAACCATGCTGTCAGCATGCTTCCTCAGTAGGTTGCCAGGTGTCCAGTGTTTGACCAGAACACCTGATTGAAAACCAACCCTGGCAGTTACATACTATTGTTTCTTACCTCAGGAGGTCCACTCTTCAAAGACTTACCTTGTGGTTCCTTTGTCTCTGTAAATCTTCTGGCCCACACCTGTCCCAGCCTATAAACATAGCCAGTCTCCACAGATGTCCATTGTTCTGTGTGCTGACTGAGTTAGCCCTGATGCTTACCTCAATTTAGGTGACAAACGTTACTTCAACAATTTTGGAATGTAATATTTTGCATATCTCAAACTATTTCTTGTACAAACATCTTGCAATAATTATGATGACCAGTGGACCTCTGGCTTGTGATAGAAACATCACATGCCACCCTTTGGTGAACTATTATGTAGATATCAGACCCCGGGAATCCCTGTAAAACTCTATGTATGCATCAACTGTGAATCAGGGACTTCTATCTGCCAACTGGCAGAGGGCACAATATTGTTCTGCTGGAGCTCACATATTAGGACTAAAAAGATGGATTAAGCTATACACAGAAATTGGTCTGGCCTAGTCAAAACTGAGGAACAAATCATAATATCTAATATTCAGCAATAAAATGAGTGTCCTTACTTAAGTTATAAGGGTTTGGGCATACAGATTTAGGCACCGGTGTGACTGGGTTAATTCTATTTAAGTCAGTGGAACTATACTAGATTATAACTACTGAAATCAGAATCAGGCCTGTGAATTTTCCCTGTTGAATAATATCAAATGGCAAAATTTTTCTTTTATTGTAAAGCATGAACAAATTTAAAATGGAATTGTGCAAACTTTTGCAATAATTCTAAACTTTATTCTTTGGTTACAAAGACTCTAAACCTATACAGCTTTTTCAGGTGGTTTGAAATTTTATCAAGTAGCATTTTTCCCTGAAGGCCTATGACTTATTACAATAACCTGACTGTAGAACTGAAATGGATGTCAGAACTATTTGGATATAATGTAGGATATTCTGTTCTCACAAGATTAGAATGAGAAATTAGGTCTGCCACAGAGATAATTTTCGTTGTCTTAAAGCACGGTTTCATATCATATCAAATGTTCCTAGCCAATGACTTGCCTTAGGCGTCTTGTTCATTAACTGTGCTCCAAAACTAATTTCTCTGATAGAATTTTCATTGCAAACTGCTACATATTTATCCTTTAGATTTAGGAAATTATTCTTGGAGAAAATAAAAACATTTGGGGAATCTAGACTTTCATGAAGCAAAATGTTGAGTGAACTTTAATTGATGTTTTTAAAAATTCACTAAATTTAAGGAAGATTCCTGCAGTTTGCAAAATTGGCAAATATAACTCCATGGTGGGGGGGCAAAAATTCAAACCAAGAAATCACAGAGCAGTGTATTTAAGACTGTATGATCACAAGGGTGAAAAATCTAGGTTTGACATTCTGATCCTATTAAAGTTAATGGAAATTTTGCCATTGACTTCAATATGATTAGGATTTCATCCTTGGAAACTCCCTGAATGGAACTGGCCTGAGAGAACTAGGAAAGAACAATTTTGAAAGATATTTTATGTAGGATTCAGTCAGTGGGAGATCAAGCACATGGGTGCATTGAAGGCCAGACTCCTTTACCTTTTCTCACAATGAGTAGTAACTTACTTCAGTTAGTTCCATAGATTGCAATGAGACTGCTTGTGAATTAAGTTACTATTGCTCCACATGAGCAAGGCTAGAGGATATCTAAATGGCCTATGCAAATAAATGCTCTTGCGAAAAGGAAGGATGCTTTTTTAAAAAAATCTGGTCCTAAATCTCAATCTAAATTAGGAGTTTAGAAACTAAGGGTCAAATTCTGATCTCCTTCACATGAATACAAATCAGCAGTTTACTCCACTGAGGTTAATGGAGTTACTTCTGATTTACACTGGTGTACATAAGATGAGAATTTTGCCCAATAAATGTATAATAATCCTATTATATAGTTTGTTCTCACAGTAGGATTTATGGCACAATGAAGACCTCTTTATTAATACTAAGCCATGATTTTATAAATGCTTTGAAATAAGAATATAAAAATCGCATTTGGATTATTATATCTGTTTATTCCATTTGATATGAAAATTCGTAGATATGACTTCCAAAATGTACAAATAAAGATTTAAATATTGTTGGAGGAAACATTACAGATGTTTTTAATTATGTAATCTTTACACACACTTATTTCTTAATGGAAACCACTGCATGGGTCTGCGCCACTTCTTAATATGCTATTTCTATAAATACTTTATGCTCATAGAAGCAAGCAGAATTATATGTAATAGTGAAGAACATGTAAAAAGTATTACTGAGGTTCTAAATACTGCTTTCTACAAGGTAACCCTGCTATTTGGGTTCACTACGTAAACAGGAATGAACTCCTTCAGAGCACTAAAATATTGGTCCCTTTTGGTGTGTTAACCATTAATTTAAAACGGCTGCTCATATGATTGTGGTAATGCCATTTCAGCTAGTTTCTAAACATAACAAATAATGATATTCATTTTTCTCAGATTTTATTCTCAGGAAATCAATGAGTAGAATACTTTGGAAAAATAAGTTTCCTAGGTCTTGTAAACCCAGTTCTATTGCTAAAAGGGTATACATATTTAAAAGGTAAAAATAAATACCATTGTAATCCAATGTTTGCATAAAAGTTTCTTAAAATTATTTTCTCTGGGTAAACCAACTATAAGATGATAGTCCTAAAGCAGTTTTCTCATTTATAGGTTCTCTCTTTGTTATTTTGAAGTTTCATTCAAATCCTATTGAAGAACAAATTATCTTCCTTTACATAGAGTTAAAGGTAAGAAAGTTTCCAGGTAATTAAGATAATGCTAAATTTTATGTCTTATCTAATAGTCAAAGACATTCAAGATCCAATGGCCTCCTTTGTCACTCTGTATTTCTTTGAAGAAGCTGGTCCAGTAGTTGCTAGAGGGTAAAAATAAGAACAAACCCTTAGGTCACAATTTGAATGCATGGTTGGGACATATAGCAGAAGCCATAGTCACCACTATAATTAAGAGTTGCATTAACAGTTTCCATTCTAACCTACTGAATTCAGTCACTCTAAACTTTCTGAAACTTTCACCCTTCAGCCACATATGTTCCTGGTTTGGTCTCTCCTCAACAGGGTGTGTGTGTGTGTAAAACTGTTGATATTTGAGTATGACAGCAGTGAATAAACAATTATAAAAAAATTATTGTGACTCCATGTTTGAAAAGTTCTAATGTCAAAATAGTTAGGGGTAGAGAACTGAAAGATACAACTGTGCACGTCATCTGTACTAACCATCTTATCTCTGGTTCTCCCATTGCACCATGTCCACATGCAGCAATTCCCACAAACATTTTAGGACTTTTAGAGTGTTGCATCTATCTATCCCACAGTTCCCTGGAACAGGTTGGGATGTCTATGGCATATAATCTCTATTTGCACCTGCTGATATTTTTTCATTTCTTCCATTGGATACTTGATCTCTATGCAGGACAGAGGCATCATATGAACCATGAGGCTATACCCTGTTAAATCCTTGCTTTTGCAAATTCATGGCAGAGAGTCACCAGTTTCCCCATAAACACCTGCCAGAGCAACTCTGGATCTGGAGGTTTGGGGATAATGAACTCTGACATCTTTGACTAGTGGCTCTTGAGGAGGTAAGGAGTTTGGATTCATTATTTCATAAATTTACTCATTTTTATTATCATTTAACATGTATATTGCATTGTTTTAGTTTGTTTTCTCTTCCTCTTTTCGCTTTGTTTTGTAACTGCACTAATTTCTCCTCCTCTCTTGCATTTCCTTCTACTAGCCAGAGATGGGAGCCAGATGCCCTGGACCTGGGTGTAGAGACAGGGTTTCCCTTTGAGCCCACCATCCAGGGGAGTAAAGGGTGTGACCAGTAGTATTGGAATACAGTGGTGAAATGGAATGGTCCAGTGGTTAGGGAACTGGCATGGGACTGAGACCCAGATTCACATCCAAGTGTGACCTTGGGCAAGTCACTTAAACCCAGGTCTTCAAAATGTATTTAGAAGCCTAACTCCCATTGATTTCTCCTTTGAGGATCTGGGTCTTAGTCTCTCGGGTAATGTTTATCTACACTGCAGTAAAACACCTGTGACTGTCCTGTATCAGCTGACTCGGGTTTTGGCTGCAAGGTTATAAAACTACAATGTAAATGTTCAGGCTCAGGGTGGAGCCTGGGCTCCTGGACCCACCCCTCACAGGGTCTCTGAGCCCAAACATCTACACTACAATTTTATAGGCCTGTAGCCTGAGCTGTACAAGCCTGAGGCAAGTGACATGGGCCTGCCATGTGTGTTTTGTTGCAGTGTAGACGTAACCACTGTGCTTCCATTCCCAGTCTGTATAATGGAAATAATAGCACTTCCCTACCTCACAAAAGTGTTATGAGGATAAATACATTAAAGATTATGAGGTGCTCACTATAGAAATGCATAAGATAGATAGGTAAGTGGGGTTTCTTGGAGGTTATGGGACCAGAGGTATGATTTTAATGCAATAGGGCACAGTTATAACCAAATTATGCCTATTCACAATGGAACCATTACCTTTTTGAAGACCTCCACCCGTAGTCTGTTGCTCTGTATGATTATTCGTTTCTGTTTTTCTTCTTCTTTCTTTTTCACTTCAGGCAAGTTGTTATAAATCCTGGCATAAATTCAGAATATAAAGTTATGATCATTCTACAGTGTCACTACTAACTTAATTTTCTAAAGTGGAAAAAATTCTTCTAGGTGATCACTGGTGGTATTATGCATTTGTAAATATCTGAATTTGATTTCATACAGGTATCTATTAGCAATAACACTGGTATCACAATGATAGATTTTGAACTGAGAAACTTGAGAAATGGTCTTCATTCTGAAATGATTAACTGTAAGTAGAGGGCCAGGTTACCTCAGTTATGTCTGTGCAGTTCTGGAGTAATTTCACTGAGCTCAGTGGAGATAATCTAGATTTATAGCAGTGTAACTGAGACAAGAATCTGTCCCATAAGCTTTTTGTAGGTATATCACAATACAGATTCCAAGCAATAACATTCAGTGATTGCTCAAAAATATGTAAGAAAAATAAAATGATAATTATATTAACTGATAAGATTTTTCTCACTGTCACTGTGACCCTTTCACCAGAAAACAAAATTGTCAATTCTTAATGTAATTGCAGTTCTTGGTTACAATCATAAAAGTAACTTTGGGTCTGATCTTTTTCCCACTGCAGTCAATGGCAAAATTCCCACTGACTCAAGTGGGAGCAGGATTAGGCTCTCTGTAACAAATATCTTCCTACTCAACAGTTCTGCTCTTTGTGTGTATTCTGATCTAAATCACAAGTATTCGGACTTAATTAGTTTAGTGGACTATAAAACTTTCCTTTCCCCCCAACCTATTTTGCACTACAGAGTCCATATAGCAGCCTATTCTGACTTATGCATTATGAGAAGTGTTTTATTTTTAAGGACAGTAGGACAGTTTTTGATCTCTGAGCCATTAGGGTACATTCAAAAAAAAATCCTTGACATCCCTTTTTGCATTTATTGATGTTGTAAATGACTATATAAGGTGCAAGGCAATGGAGGATCAGACCCCAAAGTATCTAATAAATTGCAGTCTTTGCTAGGATATGTGCTGTGGTCAAGATTTTAAAAAATTAGTAACTCTGCCTTCAATTTTTGGGTGCACAACTTAACACACCTTAAAGAGGCCTAGTTTTCAGAGGACGAATAAGTGAGTACTTGGTGAAAATCAGGTCCTTTTAAGGTGCCTCAAATTGGGCCTCCAAAATCACTAGTCACTATTAAATCTTGACCTATACTCCTCTGCAGAAAAACAGTTCTCACTACTGGAGAAAAAAGATTCCTTATTCACATTCAATACTTATCTAAGAAGTTAACGTCTGCTGTTCACAAGAAAATGCACTGAATTGTTTATGGTAGATGAATAACAACAAATATGGCAGAAGATGGAGAAAGCAGCCTGCAGAATAAGAGCCCCCAAAGGAATATTCGGCAGGATGTGGTGCAAACTTCACTGTGCTTTTGGACTTTCCACACAGGTGAGATTGTGAGAAGTGAAATTATGTATTACAGAGCTGAAACTTCTCGTATATTTTGAGGGCTACAATGTATGCACAATATTACCACAAATCTCTAAAATGTTGTTAATGAATAGATTTGAAGAAATAACATTTAGTAAATTACTAAAGATCATCAGATAACATGTGAGAGCAAGTGGAGCATGATGGGCCACAAAATAAGGACAGAAGCCTCCCAAATTATACCCCTCCACAGAAGCCAGCCATAACTGCACTCCCTATGCTCTCTAAGTGCAGGGATGCTCCCTGCCATCACCCCCAGGGCACTAGATACCCAAAAAAGGGGTGTGAGGAGGCAGAACCAAGACCTACACACACTGGGCAGAAGAACTCCAGCCAGTCAGGCAGCGGCACAGACAGCTGCAGCGGCACAGGAGCTAGCAAACAGAGCTCTAAACAGGGGAGTTTGAGTGGGAGTTTGCAAGGGGCATTTGTATTGTGGTGCTTGTTTGGGGTTTGCTTTTGCTGTGGGTGGTGGTGTTTTGGTGTGGTTTGTGTTTCCCAGATTAACAGGATTTAGGTGGGAAGGCTATGACAGATACAGAGGCAGCTGAGGGAGTGACTCCTGTAGTGGAAGACACATTGAGGATGACTGGATGTGGAAGCTGTGGTATGTACATAATCCTGGAGGGGGGAACTGGTAAGAGTTTTTTCTGCATGAAATGCCATCTGATAGAGCTGATGGAGGAAAAGATCCGAGGTTTGGAGATGCAGGTGGAAAGTCTCGTTGAGTTTAGGAAGGGGTTTGAGCAGATGATGGAGCAAAGATATGAGGTATCTGAAGGGAAAAGCTCAGACTCACGGATGGAAGCAGGGCTGGGGAATTTTGAGGGGAGACTGGGTGAGGAAAGTGGTCAGTGGAAACGTGACTAAAAGAACCAGGCAGAGGAAAAGACGGGCTAGTGAAGGAGAAATAGAGCTTAGGAATAGGTTTGCAGAGTTGGAAAATGAAGAAGGGGCTCAGCAGGTACTTGTTGAAGGTGAAAGGGTAAGGAAGAAGAGAAGAGAGGCTAGTCCTATAGGAAAAGTGGAAGAGTCAAGGGAGACTACACCAAATATGAGCCCCAGGAGGATACAGGATGGGTTCAAGAGGATTATAAGAGAAAATAGGAATGGAAAGAACTTGCAGCCAGAGGGAACAGGGGAGAGACTGGAGAATAGCACCGTCACCAGGAAAAGGCAGGTCTACGTGATCGGGGACTCTTTATTGAGAAGAATAGACAGGACTGTAACTAGAGCTGATCCAGAGAATAGAAGGGTGTGCTGTCTTCCAGGTGCTAAGATACGGGATGTAGACCTGAGGTTGAAAAGGATCCTAAAGGGAGCGGGAAAGAATCCCCTAATTATCCTTCATGTGGGAACAAATGATAGGGCTAGATTCTCGCTGGAAAGTATTAAGGGAGACTATGCTAGGCTGGGGAAGACGCTTAAGGAAATTGAGGCTCAGGTGATCTTTAGAGGGATCCTGCCTGTTCCTAGAGAAGGGCAACAAAGGTGTGACAAGATTATGACTGTCAACAGATGGCTTAGGCAGTGGTGCTATAAGGAAGGCTTTGGGATGTATGGCCACTGGGAGGCATTCATGGACAGAGGACAGTTCTCTCGGGATGGACTTCATCTGAGTAGGGGAGGAAATAGACTTCTAGGATCGAGGCTGGCACAACTGATAAAGAGAGCTTTAAACTAGGAATTAGGGGGAGATGGATGGGAGATGTCCAAGAAATCTCCTCGCCAGATTTTAGCATTGAGAGGGAAGAAGACGAACTAAGAAAGGATACAGCCGTGGGTAGGAGAATGTATATAAGGAGCGAGGGCGGTGTGGATACTAGTCTAATAGGTTATACTGGCTGTAGAATGACTGTGCCTAATAGGGTACAAAATGTGAGCGAGGCCAAACAGCAAAAATTAAGATGTTTATACACCAATGCGAGGAGCCTAGGTAACAAAATGGAGGAACTAGAGCTACTGGTGCAGGAAGTGAAACCAGATATTATAGGGATAACAGAAACATGGTGGAATAGTAGTCATGACTGGACTACAGGTATTGAAGGGTATGTGCTGTTTAGGAAAGACAGAAACAAAGGTAAAGGTGGTGGAGTAGCATTATATATCAATGATGAGGTAGAATGTAAAGAAATAAGAAGCGATGCAATGGTGGATAAGACAGAGTCCGTCTGGGCAAAAATTACATTGGGGAAGAAAACTAGTAAAGCCTCTCCTACGATAGTGCTTGGGGTGTGCTATAGACTCCGGGATCTAATTTGGATATGGATAGAGCCCTTTTTAATATCTTTAATAAAGTAAATACTAATAGAAACTGCGTGATCATGGGAGACTTTAACTTCCCAGATATAGACTGGAGGACCAGTGCTAGTAATAATAATAGGGCTCAGATTTTCCTAGATGCGATAGCTGATGGATTCCTTCATCAAGTAGTTGCTGAACCGACTAGAGGGGATGCCATTTTAGATTTAATTTTGGTGAGTAGCGAGGACCTCATAGAAGAAATGGTTGTAAGGGACAATCTTGGCTCAAGTGATCATGAGCTAATTCAGTTCAAACTAAATGGAAGGATTAACAAAAATAAATCTGCAACTAAGGTTTTTGATTTCAAAAGGGCTGACTTTCAAAAATTAAGGAAATTAGTTAGGGAAGTGGATTTGCCTGAAGAACTTATGGATCTAAAGGTAGAGGAGACCTGGGATTACTTTAAATCAAAGCTGCAGAAGCTATCGGAAGCCTGTATCCCAAGAAAGGGGAAAAAATTCATAGGAAGGAGTTGTAGACCAAGCTGGATGAGCAAGCATCTTAGAGAGGTGATTAAGAAGAAGCAGAAAGCATACAGGGAGTGGAAGATGGGGGAGATCAGCAAGGAAAGCTACCTAATTGAGGTCAGAACATGTAGGGATAAAGTGAGACAGGCTAAAAGTCGAGTAGAGTTGGACCTTGCAAAGGGAATTAAAACCAATAATAAAAGGTTCTATTGCCATATAAATAAGAAGAAAACTAAGAAAGAAGAAGTGGGGCCGCTTAACACTGAGGATGGAGTGGAGGTTAAAGATAATCTAGGCATGGCCCAATATCTAAACTAATACTTTGCCTCAGTCTTTAATAAGGCTAAAGAGGATCTTAGGGATAATAGTAGCATGACAAAGGGGAATGAGGATATGGAGGTAGATATTACCATATCTGAGGTAGAAGCGAAACTGAAATAGCTTAATGGGACTAAATGGGGGGGCCCAGATAATCTTCATCCAAGAATATTAAAGGAATTGGCACCTGAAATTGCAAGCCCATTAGCAAGAATTTTTAATGAATCTGTAAACTCAGGAGTAGTACCGAATGATTGGAGAATTGCTAATATAGTTCCTATTTTTAAGAAAGGAAAAAAAAGTGATCCGGGTAACTACAGGCCAGTTAGTTTGACATCTGTAGTATGCAAGGTCCTGGAAAAAATTTTGAAGGAGAAATTATTTGAGGACATTGAAGTCAATGGTAAATGGGACAAAATACAACATGGTTTTACAAAAGGTAGATCGTGCCAAACCAACCTAATCTCCTTTCTTGAAAAGGTAACAGATTTTTTAGATAAAGGAAATGCAGTGGATCTAATTTACCTAGATTTCAGTAAGGCGTTTGATACCATGCCACATGGGGAATTATTAGTTAAATTGGAGAAGATGGGGATCAATATGAACATCAAAAGGTGGATAAGGAATTGGTTAAAGGGGAGATTGCAACGGGTCCTACTGAAAGGCGAACTGTCAGGTTGGAGGGAAGTTACCAGTGGAGTTCCTCAGGGATCGGTTTTGGGACCAATCTTATTTAATCTTTTTATTACTGACCTTGGCACAAAAAGTGGGAGTGTGCTAATAAAGTTTGCAGATGATACAAAGCTGGGAGGTATTGCCAATTCGGAGAAGGATCGGGATATTATACAGCAGGATCTGGATGACCTTGTATACTAGAGTAATAGTAATAGGATGAAATTTAATTGTGAGAAGTGTAAGGTTATGCATTTAGGGATTAATAACAAGAATTTTAGTTATAAGTTGGGGACGCATCAATTAGAAGTAACGGAAGAGGAGAAGGACCTTGGAGTATAGGTTGATCATAGGATGACTATGAGCTGCCAATGTGATATGGCTGTGAAAAAAGCTAATGCGTTTTTGGGATGCATCAGGAGAGGCATTTCCAGTAGGGATAAGGAGGTTTTAGTACCATTATACAAGGCACTGGTGAGACCTCACCTAGAATACTGTGTGCAGTTCTGGTCTCCCATGTTTAAAAAGGATGAATTCAAAGTGGAGCAGGTACAGAGAAGGGCTACTAGGATGATCCGAGGAAAGGAAAACTTGTCTTACGAAAGGAGACTCAAGGAGCTTGGCTTGTTTAGCCTAACTAAAAGAAGGTTGAGGGGAGATATGATTGCTCTCTATAAATATATCAGAGGGATAAATACAGGAGAGGGAAAGGAATTATTTCAGCTCAGCACCAATGTGGACACAAGAACAAATGGGTATAAACTGGCCACCAGGAAGTTTAAACTTGAAATCAGACGAAGGTTTTTAACCATCAGAGGAGTGAAGTTTTGGAATAGCCTTCCAAATGAAGCAGTGGGGGCAAAAGATCTATCTGGTTTTAAGATTCTACTTGATAAGTTTATGGAGGAGATGGTAGGATGGGATAATGGGATTTTGGTAAGTAATTGATCTTTAAATATTCAGGGAAAATAGGCCAAATCCCCTGAGATGGGATATTAGATACATGGGATCTGAGTTACCCAGAAAAGAATTTTCTGTAGTATCTGGCTGGTGAATCTTGCCCATATGCTCAGGGTTTAGCTGATTGCCATATTTGGGTCGGGAAGGAATTTTCCTCCAGGGCAGATTGGAGAGGCCCTGGAGGTTTTTCGCCTTCCTCTGTAGCATGGGGCATGGTTGACTTGAGGGAGGCTTCTCTGCTCCTTGAAGTCTTTAGACCATGATTTAAGGACTTCAATAGCTCAGACATGGGTGAGGTTTTTCATAGGAGTGGGTGGGTGAGATTCTGTGGCCTGCGCTGTGCAGGAGGTCGGACTAGATGATCAGAATGGTCCCTTCTGACCTTAGTATCTATGAATCTATGAATCTATAAACTGGTGTCCATCCAAGGCAATGTAAGCTGCACTCCATAAAGGGGGATAGTAGGGGGTGTGTTCTCTCTTCCCTCTCCCTCAGTGCTCATAACAGCCCCCAGAAGCATTGTTTCTCCCTGCAGGGGAGTGCCTCCTGTTGCTTCTGCTAGGACAGTACAGATCCAGACCATTCACTAAGTAGGACTACAGCCCCTATTCACTTAAGTCATTTTACGGGGAAGAACATTGTCCATGTTTGTGCATATTGCACGAGGCATGATGTACCACAAACTCAATATTATGATGCTAATTAGAAAGTACAGAGTCTTGGCACTGGATCCCAGGGAATCAGTGAATTCTAAACTGAAATGTGTTGTACCTTTTAGATCTCATGTGCATTTCCTTCTCCGAAATGAACCTTTCCTTTGGTTTGAACAGGTTATCTAATAAAAGAAACATATAGTTAATTTCTGAGGAATCTTTATTTAGCATGTTTTAATGAAACAATAACAGCACTGCTTTCCCTAAATTAATTCACATGGTGGTATTTCTGATTAAATCATTGCTGACCTACTGCCTGATCCAGCTTGCATTGAAGTCTAAGGAAAGACTCCTGATGACTTCATCTGGATTGAATCAGACCCTTAAGATGCCCGTTAGAGTGGAAAGGATGGATAAGGCCTCTTGCCACCAGTCTCATTACATGGATCATTTATTTTAAATGCATATAACTTTTGTCACTGTCACAAGCAGCAGTGCATACCTCCAATTCAAGCCATGAACCAGCTGATGATTAGTCTGGCATAAGATGACCTATTTTTCTGTTATTCTTTCCTGCCATGGGAGAGCACAAGTGATTGATTCTCCATTGCCTTGCATTTTCTGTAGCAAATTACATTTTTGCAAAGTGGGTGAGATCCTCTGCCGGTGTCAACTGATTTACACCTGCAGAAACTTGGCCCAGTGGGTGCAATTCTGATTTGACTGAATTTTACACCCACTTTGCACAGGTGTAAATAACTGCACAAGGCAGTGGAGAATCAGGCTTAGTAGTCTTTGCTGACAAGATATGAGGAGACTCACAACAACCTCAGCCAGCACTTCCTTGGCCAAGGGGCAATAATTATGGATCAAAATGGTTAGTTTGATTCCTAAGATGTTAGGTAATTTTTATATTCTTCCTTCATAAACTCTTATTAACGCAAAGTAAAGGTAGACAATTTAACCCAGACGCCTTCCCTGTTCCTGAGTCCTGCCTGTTGACAGCAACTTTAAATTCTGCCCTGTTGTACATATGTGTTACAATTTTATAATAACTCTACTATCCCCTAGGCTTTTAGTATAGGGTGGCTGAGCAGTCATCCCACTTGTATCAGGAATTGGTTCATGATTTGAGGGTGATGACCTTACATCTATTGCAGGAATGTGAAAGTGTTTTCAGCAGAAGGAGAGGAAGAACTGCTTCCTGCAATGGGAATGTATTTTAAGCATTGTATAGGAAGAGTGGATGGGTCAGGAGGAAAGGCAAACATTACACAAGACTATTATAAAAGTACAGGACACAGTAAACAAAGCAGAGTGTAATCCAAATAATTAAAATTTAAAACCCAATATTTTACAAATTATAATCAGAAAACATTGCTACATATCATTGAAAAGCTGGGTCCTCATATCATGAGTTTCTAGATCCTCAGTGGGCCCTGGACCCATGTGTTTTTTTGTTTGTTGTTTTAAAAAAAGACCATCACAGGGTATTTATTAGCAAGGTCATGGCAGGTGGATTTGATTTAAATCACTAGTCAGGAAGACTCAATTAATCATGGTTTTCTACATAAAAGTGCATTCTTGTTGGTTGTTATAACCTTAATACATATTCTTCACAACTCAGAGATAGATGTAGGTTTCATTTTTAGAAGGTGTACACTATACTTTTTTAAACAGTGATTCATTTTGAAAACTTTTTTCCAATTAGTTTTACAGCTATATCAGAAAATGAATGATTGATTGGTTATTTCATTTACCAAAGGTAATTGAAGCAGATATTTATGAAGTTATTGGGAGGTGAACTATCTCCCTCCAATTAAACAGGTTAATAATTAATATTTGGAGGATTTTCTTGCCCTGCTGTAGAAGGAGAACATCAGCAGACATTTAAATTGTTTTATTTAACTAAAACAACAGTGTTCTGGATTTTTTTTCTTCAACAGCAAACATATAATATTTTAGCAAAACAAGCATTTGTTCCTCGCTTCTCACATTTATCTCCAGACTTCTTCTCCTTGTCCAGATCTATTCCACCCCCAACAATCTTCTACTCATTTAACTTTTTGAAACTTTGCACTTTTAGAGAGAGGTAAGGGATTGACTCTCTGTACACAAATTTGCAGAGGGACAGTAGAGTTGAGCTCTGTTATTTCTCACCTCTCTATTATTTTAAAACATTTTTGCTGTTAACAAACACATTACCTCTGGAGCCACACATCCACAGTCTGACAACTGCAAAACTAAGCGTCTCTGATGGTATCTTCTAGACTGAGCACTGAGTCCAATTGGTTAGATAGAAAGATTAACCTAAATAATCTATACAGAAGCCTGTGGACCCCCATAAGATTGGGTCCCTAATCCGTGAACTATTGGAACTCATTTACAAAACTTTTCTTAAACATTACATGACTATATTGTCTCATACTATTGAATTGGAATTTATAATCCATAGTCCATGATGAGATATCTTTGAGCAATAATGTATCTTAATTAAAACTATCTTTAGGTTTTTTCTTCAAAAAACATTTTATCAAAAAAATCCAATATAAATAAAAAAAATTGATTTTTATCTACCCTGGGTCAGGGTGATTTCAGTAATGCAAGTTTATGGGACCACTTAGAGGGATAGAGATCCATGGGCCCTATGTTCTCAGTGTTTTGTCATCAAAGCTAGCTTTATTTTTTTATGATAAGTAATATGCATGTGTTTAATACCACTGCATATCAAAAAAATGTAGAAGACAGTATATTTCACGGTAAGTGACAAATGTGCCTCTCTTCTGTCTCACTACAAATAAGAGAAAATAATATTGAACATGAAGAAATAAATATTAAGTTCCAGAACTACTTGACACACAGGTCAGCTCAGAGCTGAGCCTGTATCCACTGCCCTGAGTACAGACCTTCCCGCTTCATGTTCTGCTCCTAGCTTTTTAAGACACCACATATGTTTCACTGGTATTTATAGAGGTTGCCCCGGCAACCAAACAGCCTAGAGCCATTTAAAGGGGCCACACCCAGCATCTCAATTACATTCAGTTTACTGAGGAAAAAAGGAACTGGTCTTTAAGAGCACTGTCATTCACATATTTGAGTTATAACGGAAGGAACCATTTAGCAATTTCCCTCCTGAGCTGATACAGTTTTCAGAATGAAAGTTGTGCAAAAAGAAACTCCTCTATGCTTGAGGATTAACCCTTTTTCAAATGCTTTATAACTGGCAAAGAAACCTATAACTTAGCCAAATTTTAACTAAACTTAATCATATTGGTATTACAAACTTTAAACAAACAATATCCCCCCCACACATATGAGGACACATTGTCTGGTATGACCAAGCAAAGCTTGGCACAGGATGGGGGCTGCAAAGTTAAATGGGGCCACTTTGGCTCCTCATGTACCTTAGAGCTGCCTCACTGATGCTCTAAAATGCATTCAGCTGCCTAAGGTCACAAGAAGCCAGTTCTGGCAGCCAGGGATCCCTAAAGCTGCCTCTCCTCCTTTCCCTAAGCCACATCCTCTAACCTGCAGAAGGTCACATTAATCCTCTGGGGTCTTGTTAAGACAGCTTTACAGCCTCTTTGCAATGGCAGGGTGCAAAGGAACAGAGCAGAACTAAGAATTTGGCTGGTCAGATATTTAAAAATAAAGGACAAACTCCCCTCCTCTGTGGTTGCACAGAACTAAGACGTGGGGATCCAGTATAAAGGATTCATACCCCTGCCCAGCATAGAGTCCAGCTCCAGGAGTATTCCTTCCACATTCCTGTGCAGAGCAGGAGACAGCCGGGGAGGAGTGAGGGTGAACCAGTAGCCCCAGCAGTGGCCTTGATTGTCCTACACTGAGCCTTCCTGAACTCAAATTCGGCTTGGGGCAAGCAGTGGATTTGGCCTGATAAGATGAATAATGTCATTTGTGTGCACAGAGCATTTGCTCACATAATTCCCTATACATCAAGATTAGCATTTGCGGAAACCGCTAATTTTTTATCTGGAGAGCAGTGGTTTTTTTTCACAGCTGGGACTGCTGGGACAAAAATAATCTCTTAAAAGGTTTTACTTTTTTAATAAAAAGCTATGTTAGTGACATTTCCAGCCAGCAAACTGGAAAGGCTTCCCTCCAGATTCCCACTCATGGAACACAGTGAAGAAATGTCAGCTGGCTTCAGACTAACCAGACTCCCACCACGAGCTTTGGGCTCCCCGACCTGGAGTGCAGTGAAGACAACAGCAGCTGGCTTCATCTCTTCAGAAAGCAGTTAATCTCTAGGTAGGTTTCACCTGAGGACTGGCTAATTTCCAAAGGGTGGTTGGTCAGTAATTGCAAGAAGAGGAAGGAGAATTTCCTGCAGCTGGGAGATGAGGTTAGGCTGGGACTCATATTTATGTGTCTAGTCCAGCCACACATGTCCCCCAGACTACATAAGCTTTCTCCGCAAATGCTATTTACATACTATTTCCTCTGGTTATGAAATGGCTGAAGAGCTGCAGCTTGAACTGAGAGGTGAGGCCAGCACCAAGCTGCTTCTTTGCAGAGAAGCAGGGCCACCAGCAGGGCAGAGATGGACATGGAGAATAAGGCTGCCAACCTGCTCAAGTAGTGGGGGATAAGGCATCTTCTTCAGGGACTCTTGAAGAAAGGAGTAAACTATTCCTCAGTGCCTCAGCACATAATGCTGGGAATAAATAGGGTACAAGAGGGTGTGCTCTGAAATGCAGGACCATGACTTTTCTGTGACTTCTTAATAATAGGTTAAGACTATTCTCTAGTCACAAATCAATGTGACAAAATGGCCTCCATGTTTGAATTACAGAGTATTACCACAGAGGCAGGAAGCAGGACTGCAACTGTAGCATATGCCTTCTATTGCTCTAGAGCAATAATTCCAGCTGACCTAGGAGCTGTCTTGAAGGGCACTAGAACAAGACGCAGCCAGCACACCTTGGCAGAAAAGAGTGGTTGCCATGGTAGAGGCTTTTAGAGGAAGGATAAAAGGGTGAATCCTGAAAAATCTTCCCTGGAAAATTAAAAAAAAAAAAACCTACCTTGCCTATAAAAAATATCTGCTGTATAAAAGAACAGCCGTAAGACTTATAATTCAATTTCATAGGCAAACCATGCAATACCCAGTCACATAGCATCTCTCAGCTAACTCTCAGGGCAATACTCAAGATAAAAAAATAATTTAAAATATGTCTTTACAAAAAGGTGAAATCTTGGGGGATTGCACCAGGAGAAAATGTTAAAATCATTTAAAAAGAAAATGAAAAGCCAATGCAAATTATAGAGTAAAAATAATATGTGCATAGTACTTAATTCTTGTTAACATCCAAGTAGCAAAATACAGTTCCAAGTGGAAGTCTGCCACGCTGGCTCTTCAAAAGGGCCACCATGCTAAGAATTATAATAGCGGACCAAATGCATAATCAAGACCTGAATTAACATCCCTATTGAGCGAAGATCAGAGTAAGGCATAAAGTAGACAATGCTCCAAGATGACAATAGCCCACCTTCTAAATTACATTTGTTAGATTATTACAATTCAGCATCAAATTCATAGCTTTGATTTTTAATGTGAAAAATATTCAAAGCAGGGAAAAGTACTGAGTTCTAAGATTGACAGCTATTCAGGGTTTTTGCTGAGAAATTCCACAGAAAAAAAGTTACTATGAGATGTTTCATCCATGTTTTATTCAAATCCTGTAAGACTGCTGAGATACTGGTATTTATAACAATACCATGCATAGCAGTGATTTATCTGTGACATTCCTTTAATGGGGTGAGGAAGCCACACCAAGGTCTTGAAGTTGCTAACCAAGATAAATCATCATCATCAATATATTTTTAACACATGCTAATGTTAACCCCAGAGATGGTTTAGAAGAAAAATACATTTCCTGGCTGGGAAGCTATTAAATGTTTAGACAGAGGACAGATAGCTTAGGAATGAGAAGAGTAGGAATAGGTTCCTTGGCTTCCAATGTAGAAATAAATCACGGAGTCACTGAAATAAAGAGAGACAAAATGTACGGTGGGCTAGTTTCTGCCAATTGGTCATGGATGTGCCTTCCACTTATGAGTGGGAGCCCTAAAAATGTGAACACAGCTAGAACGTGACCCTGCATTGTATCTTGCCAGCCACTAGAAAGAGAAGCACTTGCATTTTTGGTGTTGCACTTGCAGGTAGTTATACTCATGGGCTTCTCTCCCGTTCAACTAAAACAGGAATCCACCAAAAGCACAAATTGACTGACAAATTAGCCAATTACTTCCACCAGTTCAGTGGCTTGACTTTCTTTAAAACTTCAGCAGCAAACATGTACTGCAGAATATTTGTTTTAATGTCTGGTACTGCACTATGCTGTCTATTGCAGAGATGCTGTTGAGTACATACAGATTTCATGGTTACTGCATTTTTAAATCATTAGTCTGTGTGTCCATTTTAAAAAGAAAATTAACCCTGAAATAAACTGAATACATGGGCCAAATTCTGCTTAGTGACAACCATGCCACACTGCTAACTGAGGGAAGAATTTTTCCCTGTGGTGTTTTCAGAATAGCCAAATTCAGATGTGCTGTATGTTATATTCCAGTCAGCTATGCAAGGGAGTTAAAGGGTTTTTTTCTTGACCAGGATTTAAAGGAGTGTTGTAAGAACATGTTAGCTAATGCATGCTAACTAACACATTCTAAAGGTCTAGTGTGGACAACATGGTGGATACATTAACATGAGCTCCTGCTTAAGTTTCAACTCAACCAGCTACCTCATGTTTAAGTCTACACTGCCTAGTGTATACTACACCCTTAGAACACATTCTACCAGCACACTTTTTATTCTAGTCAAAACAAACCCTAAAGAAGTAGAAGAGAGTCTAAGGGCCTGATTATCCTCTGTTGTGCAGCCTGTTTGGTCATTTACATCAGTACAGAATGGATGAAGTGTAGGAGTAACATGCTACCATTTTGACAGTGGAGAATCTGTCCTAAGTTGGTGTAATTTATATGGCAAAGGGCCAGAAGAAAGTGTAAGTTAAAGTGTGTAAGCCTGATTCTCTGCTTCTTCACCCCTTGTTAATCATTTCTCCCTGTACAAATTTGATCTGTGCTCTGGATATCCATCCTCTATGCCTTTCTTAACATGACTGGTCCAACAATGGGAGACTTCACCAGTTATCCTATAAAACTTGTCAAGTTTGTTTATGAAATCCAGATAGTGCTAATGTTATGCTAAAAGCTTCTGGACCAAATTCATCCCTAGTGTAACTTCAGTGAAGTCACACCAGGGATGAATTCAGTCCCTTGTCCAAATTTACTTTTCTGTCATTCAAGATCTTCTGAAGGACTTAGCCCATAGGTCAGAAAACTTTGGAATAACAATTGTCTTGTACAGTATAGCACTCTGGGGCACTAGGACCCAAGTGTGTCTCTCTCCTCCTCCCCCCCATGTGGAGTTGAGGAGAAACTGCAGAGAGGAACAAGTCAAAAGGAACAGCTGCAGAAGCAGCCAGAGCAGGGGTCTTTGGACATTCAGAGAACTTTCTACAGTTTTGACTGGTCTTTCTCTGACCTGTGCTGATTGGTTGTTTGCTCCAACCCACTCCCTTCCCCTCCCTCACAGAATTTTCACCTTAGCTTCACTGCCCACCTGCCCCTCTTACTCCCTTCTCCCCTGTTCTGTCCCTCTCACCCACCCCCTTCAATCCCCTTCACTTGTCTTTTCATGTAGCTTATCCCCTCTTCCCTCCCCTAAATGTGGAACTAACATGTGTGTCACCATCCCATTGTTCACTCTGCTTGTCTGTTCTACCCCTTCCCATACTCTGTGTCTGCCTTGTCTATTTACATTGTTAGCTCTGTGTTTGTACAGTGCCTAGCACAATGGAGCCCTAGTCTTGTTTGGCCCACAGGCACTACCATAATAAACATGGTTAATGAAATAATAACAAAAATAGGTGGCTGTTGTTCTCAATTAGATTTTCCTGGGCATACCCTCATCTGTATTCATCACTTTTGGCTCCAAACTACTAGCAAGGTGCCAACAGTGTGAGTGATGCTGTTGCTAGCAATGAATAATGTCTGGGGGGAAAAAAACAGAGTCTTGTCACAATGGGAGTAATATACAACTTGCAATGGAAATGTGGCTGCAAACATTTAATCAACCATCAATGCCACCTGAAGGCAGGCAGGCTGTATTATAACGGCTGTGTGATTGGTTGGTTGTGTATTTTTTTTTTGGTCCATATTCTCTGATCGCCATTGTCCACATTCCCTATTAAACCTATAATCTAAATGAGAATCAGGTCTACGCAGTTCTTCTCAGGACAGCCCAAAGGAAAAAGCCTGTTTTCTACAGTCACTTTGAACACAGTTCAGGAGGTGTTCCATGCATTTCTTCCAAAATACTTTTGAAGATAGAGAATTTGAGGCTGACTCCTGGATATTAATATAAATCAGGAGAAATCAGCAGACATCTATTGAGGGGATGGATGCTAACTTTATGATTTCCTATATTGCTGTTTCCAGTAAACAGTCTTCCAAAAGGAAAGGAAAATAGAGGGTATAAACATATGTTCTTGTGAATTAAAAAAACCACCCCTCTAAAAGTGCTTATGTACACTACGATCACAAAGCTGTTCATTAGGAGGATTTAAAGGCCTATAAACAGCTGGTAGTCTTGTCACTAAAGTAATTACATCATGGTTTTTGAGATTTAAATCTAGTTATTTGAACATTGTTTCTATTCAGTTCATCACAGTGGGATCTCTAATTTGTTCAAAATAGTCAACAGCAGAATAGTGTTTCTTGGAATAATTAGCACTCTAGAAATTTAACAGTACACATCGCACAGTACAAAGGCTAGTAAAAGAGTTGTAGGTTGTTTGCCTCAGAAATGTACTTGTTATGATAAAATCTTCTGATGGATAAACATTCACATTTTTGTAACATTACTTCGGGCATTTTGTGAAATTCTGTTCATGAATTACAATTAGAAATGGTAAACAACTTGTTTTTGAAGATGAGAAGGTGCAGAGAAGCTGCACAGATGTTGGTATTTATATGGAAATGATATTGGATACCAATTATCTTTCTCCTTTGGGAGAAACAGTAAAGTTATAACAACATGGGCAAAATGATT
This sequence comes from Dermochelys coriacea, assembly GCF_009764565.3. Classification (NCBI taxonomy): domain Eukaryota; kingdom Metazoa; phylum Chordata; order Testudines; family Dermochelyidae; genus Dermochelys; species Dermochelys coriacea. The sequence continues at coordinate 104,103,344 of NC_050074.1, read as the reverse complement.
TGAAGATTATGTGTGATCTAATAATCCTATATTCTCAATAAACACACTTCATTCTGTTAAAGTGATGTTAAAGAGAGGTCTCTAAATGCCCATGTTTCTTTTTCACAGTAACATTAACATAAAAAATATGTGTTCTTCATAGTGAAATAGGTGTAGACCCTGCTCATTTAGGAGCAATTTCAGTGCAACAGCATACAGATTTGTTCAAGCCAACGGTACAAACAGCATCACAATCACAGTTTTAAAGCCTTTCTGATAAAATCATCTGTCAAATTACTAGAAGCTAGATGTGAATTAGAAGGAGAAAAAAAGATTGATGAAGTAGTGGCTGCTGGGATTTGCAGTGGATAGACTAAAGAGACTTACAGACTTTAGGGACAGAAGGGACCATCATGATCATCTAGTCTGACCTCCAGTAACACAGTATTCCACACAAGGTCTCACTAGTGCCTTGTATAATATTACTAATACTGGACATATCTCTCCTGATGCACCCTACGTTAGCCTTTTTCATGGTGCCTCACCTTGGCAGCTTGTAGTTATCCTGTGATCAACCAATACACCCAGGTCTTTTTCCTCCTCTGTCACTTTCAACTGATAAGTTCCCAGCTTAGAGCAAAAATTCTTGTTGTTGGTCCTTAAGTGCAAGACTTTGCACTATTACATTTCATCCCATTTCTATTACTCCAGTTTACAAAGGTCACCCAGATCTTTTTGTATGATATTCCGGTCCTCCTCTGTACTGGCTATACCTCCCAACTTTGTGCCATGCTCAAATTTTATTAACACACTCCCACTTTTTGTTCCAAGGTCATTAATAAAAATATTAAATAAGGTTGATCTCAAGACAAATCCTTGTGGAATTCTACTGCAGCGTGACAGTTCACCTTTCAGTATGACCTGTTCTAGTCTCCCCTTTAACCAGTTCCTTATCCACCTTTCAATTCTCCTATTAATTCCCATCTTCTCCAATTTAACTAATAATTTCCCATGCATAACTGTATCAAACGCCTTACTGAAATCCAAGTAGATTAGACCTACTGCATTTCCTTTGTCTAAAAAAAATCAGTTATCTCAAAGGAGATAGTTAGGTTGCTCTGGCATCATCTACCTTTTGTAAAACGATGATGTATTTTTTCCCAATTATCTCTATGTCCTTAACTACTTTCACTTTCAAAATTTGTTCCAAAACCTTGCATACAACCGAGAGCAAACTAACCGGCCTGTAATTTCCTGCATCACTTTTTCCCTTTCTTAAAAATAGGAACTATGCTAACAATTCTCCAGTCATAGGGTAACACCTGCAAGTTTACTCACTGTAAGTAGCCCAGGAGTATAATAAGGATGCTGTGCTGCTCAGCCATGGCCCCACAGTACCCGCATGGCCCCACAGTATGCCAACATTTTTATGGCTGACTTAGAACAACGCTTCCTCAGCTCTCATCCCCTAATTCCCCTACTCTACTTGCACTACATTGATGACATCTTCATCATCTGGAACCATGGAAAAGAAGCCCTTGAGGAATTCCACCATGATTTCAACAATTTCCATCCCACCATCAACCTCAGCCTAGATCAGTCCACACAAGAGATCCACTTCCTGGACACTACGGTGCTAATAAGCGATGGTCACATAAACACCACCCTATATCGGAAACCTACTGACCGCTATTCCTACCTACATGCCTCTAGCTTTCATCCAGATCACACCACACGATCCATTGTCTACAGCCAAGCTCTACAATATAACCGCATTTGCTCCAACCCCTCAGACAGAGACAAACACCTACAAGATCTCTATCATGCATTCTTACAACTACAATACCCACCTGCTGAAGTGAAGAAACAGATTGACAGAGCCAGAAGAGTACCCAGAAGTCACCTACTACAGGACAGGCCCAACAAAGAAAATAACAGAACGCCACTAGCCATCACCTTCAGCCCCCAACTAAAACCTCTCCAACGCATCATCAAGGTCTACAACCTATCCTGAAAGATGACCCATCACTCTCACAGATCTTGGGAGACAGGCCAGTCCTTGCTTACAGACAACCCCCCAACCTGAAGCAAATACACCCCAGCAACCACACAACAGAACCACTAACTCAGGAACCTATCCTTGCAACAAAGCCTGTTGCCAACTCTGTCCACATATCTATTCAGGGGACACCATCATAGGGCCTAATCACATCAGCCACACTATCAGAGGCTCGTTCACCTGCGCATCTACCAATGTGATATATGCCATCATGTGCCAGCAATGCCCCTCTGCCATGTACATTGGTCAAACTGGACAGTCTCTACATAAAAGAATAAATGGACACAAATCAGATGTCAAGAATTATAACATTCAAAAACCAGTCGGAGAACACTTTAATCTCTCCGGTTACTTGATTACAGACCTGAGAGTGGCTATCCTTCAACAAAAAAATTTCAGAAATAGACTCCAACAAGAGATTGCTGAATTGGAATTAATTTGCAAACTGGATACAATTAACTTAGGCTTGAATAGAGACTGGGAGTGGATGGGTCATTACACAAAGTAAACTATTTCCCCGTGTTATTTCTCGCCCCCCACCCCATCCCCCACTGTTCCTCAGACATTCTTGTTAACTGCTGGAAATGCTCACCTTGATTATCACCATAAAAGGTTTTCCTCCCTCCCCCCCCCTTCTTGCTGGTAATAGCTCATCTTAAGCAATCACTCTCCTTACAGTGTGTATGATAAAAATCCATAGTTTCATGTTCTCTGTGTGTGTATATAAATCTCCCCACTGTATTTTCCACCGAATGCATCCGATGAAGTGAGCTGTAGCTCACAAAAGCTTATGCTCAAATAAATTTGTTAGTCTCTAAGGTGCCACAAGTATTCCTTTTCTTTTTGCGAATATAGACTAACACGGCTGCTACTCTGAAACCAGCCAGAGAGAGTTTCAGAACCTATCCCTGGGGTCACTTATGTCCTGGCCAGTGGAAGTCATGCCTGCTAGTCAAGTTGCCCTTACAAAAACTGTTGCTGGCAAATGCATGGATTACCATTGATGATATGCTGAAAAGGAGCTGTGTTTTTGACATGGTTACAAAGACCCCAGGAAAGCAGGAAAGAGTGTAAATCGTCATTCTCAGGCTAAAAAGGTAATCAAAAGACCATACTCTGAAGCCTATGGACCCTATTAAAAAATACAGTATATGCTTTAACCTGGTTTCCATCTCATCATTCTATTCTCTAGGGTTCTCTGTATTTCTAATGCTGTTTTTATGTCTATTGTTTTGAAAGAACATACTGTTCCCCAGAGACCAAGAAACGTGCAAACAAGCTGGATTTGGCAGAGTCCCTGCAGTTTTCCCTCAGCTGTTGTGAAAATGGCCCCAGAAGATGCTAGTTTAGAGGTTAACAATTAGCTGTTTAACCCTTGCCATGTTATTTTCTTTATTCCAGTAGTTCTTAGTGCTTGATAATGGCACTGCCCTTGCTAAGTGCCCTGTGGACTTCAGGGTAATGAACACTTGCATGGATACTAATTTAACCTGTTTCACAGTTCAGGGATACCAAGGTCTGGAATTTTTCATTTTCATCTCCAGTGATACAGGGAGAAGAAGCTTAAAGGCTGTAGCATTCCTTTTAGATCAGCAGAGAGAATGGAAGGGAGGTTACAAGGCTGCTGCCTTTGCTAACCTAATGGAGCAGCCAGTGCTAATATAAAAGAACGGAACAGCCATCCAAAGGACTTGTGTACTAAAAAGGAAATTCAGTGCATTTGTTAAAAAAAAAAAAAAGACAAACAAAAAAACACTTTAACGTCCCAGCTTTTTAACAGAATATATTGGATTAAACTAGGAAATTTTTGAAGTCAAAATCTCAGTTAAGTGCACAATTCCCATTAACTTTTAATGACTATTGGGTACATAATTATGATTTTTGCCTTTTAAAACCTCTCCCATAGAATCAGACTTTCAAAGAGCTTAGCACTTTTGAAAATATGGCCCATAAATAACAAGTAATAATAATAAATAATAAACTAACAAACAGTTATATTGTGATAGTGCAGAGAGGCCTCAAAGCAGGTTAGGTTCCTATGGTGGTGGGTGCCATACAAAGATATAACAACGAGGAGTCCTTGTGGCACCGAATGAAGTGGGTTCTAGCCTACGAAAGCTTATGCCCAAATAAACTTGTTAGTCTCTAAGGTGCCACAAGGACTCCTCGTTGTTTTTGCTGATACAGACTAACACAGCTACCACTCTGAAACCATACAAAGATATAGTAAATGACAATCCTTGCCCCCAATGAGCTAACAACCCTAAAATGAGTTTACAATCTGAAACAAGCACACTTATATTTTAATACAAAATAATTGGAAACTTTTTCTTCCTTTACTTACCTGTCAAGACCTAAGTTCACAATACATATTCCCATTGCCAGAGTATATTATTCTTTATGTAGGATCAGATTTCTGCATGATGCTTTGCAGGTAACTAAGATGACTTACTGTTATCTGAGCAGCTTGCATTTTGGGTTGGCCTCAGGCTCACGAGCACATAAAGGGGAAAGCCAGCTTTATGTATTAGTCATACAATGTCACCTTTTCTGAACTGACTGACTTCCAGGCATTCTGTTGCAAAGTGACATCATTTGAACACACTGTACTAGCAGCATGAGAGAACTGTGTTGAAGACTACTGCTGGGATTTCTGAAGCTACCTAGAGGATACAGATGCCATTTCCCACCAAAATGAATGTGAATTGGTTGAAATCCCCAAAGCAGCTATGGATCCATCTCCATTCTATTTTAATATTGTATTAAATATCTTTAAAAAGCCTCAAATTGTTTTAAAAGCAACTCCTTTAAACTTTCAAATACATCTGCTAGATTATATAGTATTAATGTAGGACAATAACTCTTCCACAACCTTCTAAATAAGGATCCTGCACTCAAAGGCTACTCAAGACAAGCTGCTGCCCTATGCAAAACTTCAGTGTGCTGCTCCTCTGCCTACCGCAGACTATCAAATCTTATTGCAGCACAGCCTTGGAACAGAAGTGTGTAATGGGACCAGGCACACACACACACACACACACTCACACACACTCTCTCTCTCTCTCAGACAGCCTGCTGGAATCTGGGGCCATTTGTTACCAATGCAACCTGCACTCCGTAGCCATTTGTTACCAGTGCGGTCTCACTGAGAGGCTCCTCTCCCATGCTCGGGAGTGTACAGCTGGCTTAGCCCTTCAGCACAAGTGTACTTAATTCTGAGTTGAGTTGTTCTATAATTTATCAGCAGGGATACGCACTGCAGGCTGCTCCCACTTAGAACAATTGGCCCAGGCTCCTGTGCGGGGTACAAAGAGGCAGCCGTTTCTGCCCAACACTGGACCTAGGACTGAGTGGGGGGCTGGAGTGATCAGAATTTGGGGGCTCTGCCAAATGACAGTGGAGCTGAAGACTTTGAGCCAGGCTGACCCCTTACTGCCTGCTTTGAGTTCACAAGCAGGGATCACACTCCCGCCCTCTGGTGGTTTAGGCTCAGTGGGGTCAGGATTCAGCACTGAGACACACTGCCCTGCACAGCCCCTCTACCCAACTCCTGGACCACCCGCCTTTCCCTGGTAGCCCTAGGTCTTTCTCTCCCAACCCCCCAGATAGCCTGCTAGGTCCATGGGGGTTTTGCCCTGCCCTTTGTCTCTGCCTGCTATATATACCCCCCTGTAGTTGGGCAGGTCCTGGAGATGCCTTACCTGCCCCAGTCACCAACTCACACTCAGGCTGAGAGCAGGGACAGACTAGCACTCAACACACTGGTGGCCATGCCCACACTTCCAGGCTCTGATGACAGTCAGCCTTAACTTTCCGCTTGTTCCACAGTTGGCCCTTGGCAGCCTGGGCTCCATGTGCTGGGAACACTGGCCTGCCTGGTTGGCAGCACGTTTGATTCTAGGGGGTATGAGGTGCTGTGCAAGCATTTGCCTGCTGCGGAGCTGGCAGCACCAGCCAACTGGGATGAATGGGTGAGCAAGGAATGATCACAAGATGAGGAACGAGGGGCTGGAGGTGACAGGAGAGAGGCAGGGGAAGAAAGAGAAGTATAGGGAAGCTGCAAGGCAAAAGGGGTAGGTGGAGAAGCTGGAAGGGGAGCTGGCGGGTTTCTAGCTGGCGGGCTCTGTCTCATGCAGCATTCAGTGCTCAGCCATAGTCACCAGGAATTAAAATATTTATTTTTAAATAAAATATTCATCAGTGGGGCCCTGGCAGTATGGAGTCAGCAAGAGTCCCATGTCAACATGGTGGACAGTTCCCCACTTCCCCTGGCCACCTGCCCAGGGCATTTGCCTTTGGATTGATTTGGTGCTACCATTTCAAATTTACTTTTACACACACACACACACACACACACACACGTGCCTGAACACACACAAACTTGCACACACATTCATCTTCGTTCTCAGACACACACCCCATTACCCTCCAGGCAATGAATCACTCCTGAGTAACAGGTGTCACCACCTCAGGGCTTAGTCTTTTGCATCTGCGGCCATTGGTGGAAACCCTGCTCTCTGTTACTCCCCTCCACTGGGACCCGCTGTCCCTCCCAGCCAGTGGTATGAGGAGCTTGGTGCTTGCAAACAGGTAGCAAACTGTGGAGCTTAAACTGAGCTAAGGGGTTTCAGAGTAGCAACCGTGTTAGTCTGTATCTGCAAAAAGAAAAGGAGTACTTGTGGCACCTTAGAGACTAACAAATTTATTTGAGCATAAGCTTTCGTGAGCTACAGCTCACTTCATCGAAAGCTTACAAGTACTCCTTTTCTTTTTGAGCTAAGGGGGTTAGTCGGCAGCTCTCTCCTCTCCTGCCAATAGGAGCAAGATTGGGTCTCCTCTGATACCCCAGACTGCAGGACTCCCCTTTTCCTCTCTGCTCCAGGTTACCCCAGCTCCGGGGCGGGGGCATGTTTTATCATTTCAGCCTATCATTTAAAGGCCTGGTCCCAGGCTCCCCCGTTTGACTCGAGCACATCAGAACCTCCCTTTTTCCGCATCCCCAGATGGATGGTAATTTACAGCTCCAGAGAGCTGCCTGCTTTTTTCAACATTTGAGTACAGAACAGTACTCAGATTTGTGTCCAGAAGCAAAAAGGGGAAAGGGGAGATGATAGGATCAGGGAGAGGTGAGAGGCACAATGCCACAAAGCACACTTTGTGCTACAGTTCTCCAGCCCCTGTACTTCTCACCCAGAGGCCCCTCTAGCTATAGGCAAACTAAGCAGCTATTTCCTAAGGAGGCAGCTGCCTAGAGGCAGAGTCTATGGGGGTGTGAATTGCAAAGCACTCGAATGTGTAGTGCTCTAACTGGCCTACGTGCACCCTGATGCAGTGAACTAAAAGGAATCTAGTACACATTGATGTAGTCCTGTGGACTATTTGAGCAGGCAGTAGGTACCTTTTAGTTAGTGCCAGACAGGTCCACACAGACCAGTTAGATTGTTCTGCAATTCACCCTACCCTAAGCTATCTCCTCCAATAAACCAGTCTGCTGTGCTGCTTCTCCCAGAAATCTGCTGCCCCATTGCCTAGAACTAGAAAGGCCTCTGCCTGCACTGCTAATACCATTAACAACAGGAGGCTCTGCCTAATAGCCACCATCAGTAGAAGGTTCAAAATGCCCATGGTCACAACTCAGTACAAATTAAGTATGCTTGGTGCATTTGTATACTTCCCAATTTCTCTTTTTTGTTGTGGTTGTGTTTAATTGAATAAGTAAACAAAGTCGTTTTTAAAAAGTTTTACTTGGTCATTACCAATTTAGTAAACCATTTTGTATCTGTAACCTCCATATTTATGCTTAGTCAGACACCTAAAATTTACTATTTATCCATACGCTAATTTACTATGGCAGATATGTGACTATTTCTGTCATGATAAGAATGACAAGCTATCACAAATAGAAAATTCAATGAGACTTTCTATGAGTAACAAGTTGTGGCAGATGAGTTATGGGAACAAAAGCTCCTCTTTAGACACATTTATCTTTAATAACTAACCAATAAGAGATGGAAACAGCCATTTACTTGAGCCATTAATGAATGTTTTTCAATATTCCGTTTTTCTCATTGAACAAGCATATAAATTAATATTTAATAATCATTCAAGGAGAAAGAGGTTAAATTTTTCATTTTTATTTCAGAAAATCTTTGTATAGTTGGACTTGGGGGCTTTTAACATGACCTAAAAAAGGGAAAACATTGAGTTGTGTCTTTTTTTTTTTTTTGCTTCTTCTCCAAGATGTATGACAAAAACCTGATATCCCTCATCCTATGTTCCCCTCCAATATCATCCAATACTGCCTCCCCAAACAAATACAACCATCCAAACAAAAACCCATACAGCCACAACCATGTAATTCATTCTTGTTTTTTACATTACAAATCCAGGTCTTGCCTTCCTGCCTTCCTTGCACTGGGAAACCAGTAGGTTTATGGCATCACAATCTCCAAGGGTGAACTTCTGGGAGTTTTGTCATTGACTTCAGTGGGGTCAGGATTTCGCAACAAGTAAATACATGAACCTGATTAATTGGATGGGGGAATTAATTTTATTCACCTTTTTAAAGTATGCTTTGGCTTTTGTTTTTACACCTATTGAACTGTGAAGCAATAATCTATATACCAGTTTTACAGCCAAGGTAGAATGGACTGTATTATACTATACATCAAATAGCACCAGGAATTAGGATTCCCCAAAGCAATGATCCAAAATGCATTAGCACTAACAATGTCACTTGAGGTTGAGGATAGAATGGCTGTAACCTTGAAAACTACAGAACACCCTAGATTTTGTTTTAAAGCTTTATTGTTGTGCAACTAAGGCATCAGGAGTCTGAGAACAGGTTCAATACTCCAACTACCAAGAGACGGCGGGGGAAGAGGAGAGAAAGCTGAGCCATGGAAATCTACTAATTTCTGCTTGGCCTGAAAGGTGAAAACTTTAGTGGTAGCTGTGTTCAGATGAAAGTCAAATCCCCCTAAGGCTTCTGCCAATCTGGGACTGAACGAGTGAGCACCTTGCAACTATCTTTCTGGGATTTTCATCTCCCCACTACTCCATCAAAACTTGAATTAAACTTCCTGCTAATTCTCAGTGCAGGATTTTGCCTCTTGTTGGAGAACCAGAACTTGCCATCTCTTCCAAGGCCTCTCATTCATAAGCAATTGAGAGAAAACGTCTAATTTCCTCCCTGTCACACCATTTGAGTATCAAGCATGTCATTCCTGGAATGAGTTTGGTATTCAGTAGCTGGGGAGCAGAGGACTGGAGGTTACATATCTGAGTCTCTGCTGGCCCAGCGCAGAGCACTGCTGCCAACATACTGGTCCAACTATAACTTTAAAAGAAAACAGAGTCCCTTTCAAAACAGTGGCATGAACACTACAGTAAGAGATCATTCAAGCATGTGGTCTACTAGCTAATTTAGCAAGTAAGAAAAACAACTGCATTTTTGCTTTTTAATGCTTTGTCAGCAGAATAGCTAGGACAAGCTTCTTATTGTGTACTTGTTTAATGAGGCCTTCCGTTGTTTTGGTTTTTTGGTACAAAACTGTGGTTTCAGAAGCCTGCAGATTTAACTGAACTTAAAAATATAAAGAGGAATGCTATCCATGTAAATATATCTGAAATTTAAGCACACACTTTTTTTTTATGAATGGTATTAATAAAGAAAAACATGGATGATGAAGCTAAGAAAGTTCAAAAATAAAAGTTTTACATAATGTGGTTTGGTGTCATTTATCTGGACACCACGGTGATCTAAGCAATCAGAAGGTCTGTCAAGGTTCCTTCCTCACTCTGAACTCTAGGGTACAGATGTGGGGACCTGCATGAAAACCTCCTAAGCTTACTTTTACCAGCTTAAGTTAAAACTTCCCCAAGGTACAAACTATTTTACCCTTTGCCCTTGGACTTCCACTGCCACCACCAAACGTTTGACTGGGTTTACTGGGAAAACGTTGTTTGGGAACATCTTTCCCCCCAAAATCCTCACCAAAACCTTGCACCCCCCCGCCTGGGGAAGGCTTGATAAAAATGCTCACCAATTTGCATAGGTGACCACAGACCCAAACCCTTGGATCTTAAGAACAATGAAAAAAGCATTCAAAAAGCAAGAAGAATTTTAATATAAGAAAAGGTAAAAAGAATCACCTCTGTAAAATCAGGATGGTAAATACCTTACAGGGTAATTAGATTCAAAACATAGAGAATCTCTCTAGGCAAAACCTTAAGTTACAAGAAAGACACAAAGACAAGAATATTCATTCTATTCAGCACAGTCTAATTTCTCAGCCATTTAAAGAAATCATAATCTGACGCATATCTAGCTAGATACTTACTAAGTTCTAAGACTCCATTCCTGTTCTGTTCCCGGCAAAAGCATCACACAGACAGACAGAGACCCTTTGTTTTTCCCTCCCTCCCGCTTTGAAAGTATCTTGTCTCCTCATTAGTCATTGTGGTCAGGTGCCAGCGAGGTTATCCTAGCTTCTTAACCCTTTACAGGTTAAGGATTTTTCCTCTGGCTAGGAGGGATTTTAAAGGTGTTTACCCTTCCCTTTATATTTATGACAAGGTCTATCAGGTGTACAGCTACTGCACACACCAAAACAATTCAGTATGTTACTCACTAGGGCTAAGAACCTCTCCACTTCTCTTGCATATCCAGGTTTATTCTTAGGAAAGTGGCCAGTTTTAAGATGTATTGATCCACCAATCTGTCTCCCATGTGCTCATCTCTGTAGCATCTGAATAGCACCATGGTATATCAATGTAACCTCATAACTGACAAATTTCCAAGGTTTTGATAAGGCCACGGGTAATTTCAATGGGAGTCACGTGCTTAAATAATCTGTGTCACTATCCCTAAAACTGTTCTCTCTCTCTCCCTCTGCATCCTAGCACAGCTTCTGTTTAGAACATTAGAATAGAGGTTGGCATGTTGACAGTTGTGTCTGATTCTCACCAAAGTTAATGTAGAAATACTGCATTCATACCAAGATTTCAAATCCAGTTACAAACCTGATGTTGATGCAACAATCACAATTCATCTTACCGCTGAGAGGGTGAGGAATGGTATATTGCTTCTTTTTGTTACAAATGGATGCTGAGGAAAGTTTGCGAGGAAGAAGAACTCCTTCTTGCTTTTCTGGAGTGTCACTCTGCTGGGTTTTCCTCAGTTGTGCCATGTGTTCAAGTTTTTTCAACCGTTCTTGTGAATGAGAAATAAACTGAGGTTTATGGACTTCCAGAGCCTCCTAAAAGAACAGTCAAAACATTTTATTTTAGAATAAGGAATACAAAACATTGAGATGCTCATCAAATATGGTTTAGTAAAATCATGGAGAAGTCAACGCATCACAACAGTTAAGGTAACAACTTTGTATTTGCTCCCTTCTAACTTTAGCTTGGAAAACTGATTTGGCTTGAATATTGCCAGATTTATTTTAAAGGCAAAGGGGAATATTGCTGCCAAATTTGAAGTAAGTGTATTAAACTGTTTTTGAGTTTCAGATTTTTAAGAAATTATCCTGATTTAAGAGTCTGACTTTTTGTTCAATGTTTCTGAAAAAAACAACAGTTCAGAAACAGCTTGTCACTAGCAGCTCACAAACTTTCCTTATATTTAAATCTTCTTGAAAACTCATTCACAGATGATACACGAAGAAAATAAACTGCTATCAGTGACATGTTTAGGAAGCATCATAGCCTAAGCAGCCCTGCTCAACCAATGAGACTGAGTCATGGGGGAGAAAGGGGGCTGGTGTAGCTTATTGCAACAGATGAGACAGTTTTCAGGACCTGGTGGGAGTCTGGACAGGAGTTCACTCCCTGTTACCCTTCCTGCCATGGCTGCTGCCTCTGCCCAAGCACTGCATCTTCCTGAATGCCAATAAGAATTTACATTACAGCTAGCATGTACTAATAATTACTGATAAGAGTTGTGCTGGAGTAGTGTCATTTTAGGATTTGTGTAAATTATTGCCCAGGCTCATGAAGGGTTGAGGAGCAGTTCTAGAGCATATGGAAACTGTCTTTTTATGAACACTGAGCTCCCAGCTCTTATCATCACTCCATTGGCTTCTGAAGCAGTGGAGATGGCATTTGTTCTAGATACAACCAGTTGTACTGCGTATCTTTTGCAGTCAGACAAGATGGTCCTGTGAATAATTCAATAGCAGATGCAAGTGACAAACACTTAAGTGAAAAAGGAACACAAAACAAATGGTGAACTGCTGCCCTTGGTGAGTTCCCAGGAAGGAACCAGCATTCATGAAAAATCAGTCCCAGAATTAACAGCAGAGAAACATTTGATATTTTACCCTTAGAGACAGTAGGCTGGATGGAATTTTCTCAGGCTCAGCATAGATTTTTGGCTGTGAGAATGCTTCTCGTTTCTCATGAATAACATCTGGTGAGTGAGCTGCGGAGGTTGTTACCCTGCTGGCCGTCTCTTGTTTGTCACTCTTCTTACAACCCTTTATTTTGTCAACTGAACCACAGAATTTGTAATCACCTTAGAGAGATTTAAAAGTTCATTAAGGGTGCATGGTTAATTTTTGATTGGATTCCGTACATCATTAGACATAGAGGACAATTTCTGAAATAAGAATGCCAAGGTGTTAATCATAGGTGCTAGTCACTGCCCTGTGACACAGAAGTATCTTTCATATTAAGCAAGTCTTCACAATTAAGTGTAAATATACCATTTTGATATTTAGATCCGTTTGGTATTTGTTTCCTGAAAAGCAAGATACCTCCATAACACACTGACTTTATATGAAGCAATATTATTGCACTGCAACTCACAGACTTTGAGATAGTTTAAAATTATTGCACTGATAATGGAAAATAATAAACTGCTATGGAACTTAATCACCTATCACTTCTCTCTGACCAAACTGAGGCTTTAATGAAAATTGGTATTGTTTTTTAATTTCTAATATATTGGTTTTCCTTCTTTGTATTGTTCCTTGGCATTCATTAGGCCTATTTTGGTGTGATTATATGAAATGCTAATAAAGAAAAGGTAAAACACATTACAGCAATTCATTATAACTGTACTTAATCCAATAGGTCCTGTAATCAGACTTTTAAAAAGATTTTCCTAATTTATGATCATGCTCTATTGCTCTTTTATAATCAATATTTCCTGCATAATGTAGATCCAAAGGACCACCTGTGCCCAAAATGTAAAAGACACCTTTTCAAAATAGTTGACAAGCCTCTGATTTAAAATGTAGAATTAGTCCAGACTAACAAATTAACTTCTGAACAAATCCCATATGCACTGCTCTAAAACAGCAACACTAACTGCATCTCTCATGCCAAACAGTACGATTTCTGGGATTTTTATATCTGGAAATAAAGCCCATTGCTGTTTGCTTCAATTGATTGGTTGCAGTAAACTGAAAATATTTTCCCTCGTGACATACTATAAACAGTATGCTGTACTTGAAAAAAAAATCAAAATTATCTAAGTTATTTGACACATGTCTTAAAAAAGTTTCTGATGCATTTCCCCCTCTCATATTAGTGGTTTGCTTTATTTCTTTTGGGCAAAATTTTGAAACTGATATACCTGAAGTTAAGCCCCTAAATAAAGTGGCCTTATTTTCAAAGATGCTAATCGCCTATTGCTTCAATGGGATTTGTGAATGTTCAGCAAATCTGCAAAATCAGGTCACTTTTAGTCGGTGGATTAAATTGGATTTAACTTTAGGTACTGATATTTGAAAATTGTGTCTTCTCTCAGTTAAACAAGTGTTATATACTATAGTTTTATTCAATCAAAATTTATAAGGAAAAATAGGTTGAATTTCTGCCTTCATAGCAAAATCAGTATATTTCTTCATAGTGCCTTGGGCCAAATCATCCCTGGAGTAATTTCTTAGAAACCAATAGATATTAGAGCCAAAATTCAACTCTGGTGTCTCTCCCAGGGTGATTTTGGCCCCTTAGGGTCATCTCATTTATAGATATATGAATGTGTATGGAGGTAAAACCTTTGTGCGGGAACTGAACCTTAAGAAAATATGTGTTTTAATATAATGACATGAAAAGGATGTGTTTACATTTTGAAAAACAGAAAATACATAGATATATTCTGTAAGATGACAGTGTTTTAGGCATGGCATATAGTGCTGCATATCGTTAAGGTTGCCCAACACTTCCCACTATAAAACCCTGTTTTCAGTTTCTTATACCTTTTGCCAGACTTAGAAACATAGAATATAGGATTGGAAGAGACCTCAGAATGTCATCTAAGCCCAATCACGTGCTCAAAGCAGGACCAACACCAACTAAATCATCCCAGCCAGGGCTTTCTCAAGCTGGACCTTAAAAACCTCTAAGGATGGAGATTCTACCACCTCCTTAGGTAACCCATTCCAGTGCTTTACCTCCCTCCTAGCAAAATAGTGTTTCTTAATATCAAACCTAGACCTCCCGCACAGCAACTTGAGATCATTGCTCCTTATTCTGTCATCTGCCACCACTGTGAACAGCTGAGCTCCAAGCTCATTGGAACCCCACTTCAGGTAGTTGAAGGCTGCTATCAAATCCCCCCTCACTCTTCTCTTCTGCAGACTAAACAGCCTCTCCTCATAAGTCATGTGCCCCAGTCCCCTGATCATTTCCGTTGCCCTCCGCTGGACTCAATCCAATTTGTCCACATCCTTTCTATAGTGGGGGGCCCAAAACTGGACACAGTACTCCAGATGTGGCATCACCAGTGCCAAACAGAGAGGACTAATCACTTCCCTTGATCTGCTGGCAATGCTCCTACTAATGCAGCCCAATATGCCATTAGCCTTCTTGGCAACAAGGGCACATCACTGACTCATATCCAGCTTCTGGTCCACTGTAATCCCCAGGTCCTTTTCTGCAGAACTGTTGCTTAGCCAGTCGGTCCCCAGCCTGTAGCAGTGCATGGGATTCTTCTGTCCTAAGTGCAGGACTTTGCACTTATCCTTGTTGAACCTCATCAGATTTCTTTTGGCCCAATCCTCCAATTTGTCTAGGTCACTCTGGACCCTATCCCTACCCTCCAGCATATCTACCTATTCCACCAGCTTAGTGTCATGCGTGAATTTGCTGAGGGTGCAGTCCATCCCAGTTCATTAATAAAGATGTTGAACAAAACTGGCCCCAGAACTGACCCGTGGGGCATTCTGCTTGATACTAGCCTAGCTTGAGAATAGTCTAGCTCCATCCTCTTTGGAACCCCCCTTCCGGTAGTTGAAGGTGGCTATCAAATCCCCCCCTCACTCTTCTCTTCTGCAGACTAAATAACCCCAATTCCCTCAGCCTCTCCTCATAAATCATGTGCCTCACCCTCCCTAATCATTTTTGTTGCCTTCTGCTGGACTCTCTCCAATTTGTCCACATCTCTTCTGTACTGTGGGGACCAAAATTGGACACAATACTCCAGGTGTGGCCTCACCAGTGCCAAATACAGGGAAATAATCACTTCCCTTGATCTGCTGGCAATGTTCCTACTTCAGCTACTTGGGCTGAAATTTTCTAGGCAGTGTTTCCATGCTGAGATTGCATGTTGAATGAGGCAAGTGTCCTGTGGAAAAAACAGTATGTGATCATGTAATTAAAACAAGGGGGTCAAATCAAGATTGCAAGGACAACCTGAATTCCTGGCATTTCCTTTTCAGTACTTGACTCTACAATCTTAACATTTTTAAGGTAGTTATTTGTGTGTGTAATCTATTTATAAAGGCACTGGCTTTTCCTTTTCCTTTTCCTTTTTGGTCTCTGTAGACCTCGGCAATGTACAGTGTTTATACAAATCAATTATGTGAAGTGACCTGTCACCAAATAACTCTCAGTATTGAAAACTAGACAACTATGGATAGACTTTGTATTATTTCACTTATACCTTTAAGTCTCACCTCATTTGAACACTGAAATTGCATTCTTAAGATCCAAGACAAGATTTACAGCTTACCTTTTGGGAACTGATTTTTCATGTGGACATCATTTTCTTCCAGTGCAGTTTTTGATAAGGCCTTTATATCACATACACAATCAAACACAGAGATTTTTGGTTTCAGAAAGCTTTGTGCTCGACTCTCTTTGGACTTTGAAGTGCCTTTGGATGGATCTCTGTCTTTCAAAGAGCCACCAACATCAGCCCTGAATTCATCTTTGGGAGCTCGCTCCATAAGGGAAGCAGGAGCAGTTGCATTGTACTTGTCTTTAGTGTATTGCCTCCTGTGGCTTCCAGAAAAAGTTTGCATTCCTATAAAAATATAAAGTAAAAGCAAATGGAAGAAGCACCTGGGAAAAAGAGCCCATTTCACACTAACAGCTACTGAAAACAATATTTTTGCGAGCTTCTTTTTAATGCAGTTTGCTACTTCACATGTAATGTTTTCATCAAATTAATAATTCATTAATTAATAATATAATAATTAATATCACTATATAACTTTGAAACAGGGATGATGTACCATGGTCATAAGAAAGCAGTGTGTGAGATCATTAGCTTCCTCAGTTCCCTGTTACATAAATTGCTTTTCAGCATGTTATCCTTATTCCTAATACAACTGCCTGCAATTATAAATTAGAAACTTCAGATCTGATACAAATACCAATGCATTACTGCCACTGGGATGCAGATTGTTTGGAATGCAATGTTATCTGTGTCTTAAAAAAAAACAGTGAAGAAAAATTATTGCAAAGACTATTCTCCATAACAGATAGACTGTTGATCTAAATCACACATATGTTCTACTAAGATATTTTGGAAGGGGTCAGTGTAAAGCTACTCTACACACACAGCTGCTATTTGACTTTTTCCTGCTTCTTTCTCTCACTGCTAATGGATTTTTGGGCTGAGCAGAATTGTTCAAGAGAGATTGTTGAATGCATAGTCATAGTAAGGACCACAGCAGCAATGGTGGTGATGATGAGATGTGAGATCCCTGGTGACTGGCATAGCCTAAGTAGTTAGGAGTTGAGGACCAGAACTTTAATTGCTTCAGTATGGCCCTATATAGTTGGGCTATTACCTTTGAAGTCCCAGAATTAAAGGAATATTGCCATGTTCCATCACCAACACAAAGCTGCAGCAGGCACCAGTAGCAGAGAGCGTAACTTGCATACAGTGCATTTTCCATTTTGACCCTCTCCAACCTAAAACTGATGCTGCCAGAAGCACAGCCATTGCAATAGCAGAAGCCTGTTGCAGCAGCAGTAGAAGCATGAGTCAGTCCAGCATTATTATTTATTGACTACTGACAATGTGTTCTGTCTTATATAAAATTGCAGAGATGTAATGGTCCCTGACACAGGGATCTTACAGTCTAAGCGGACAAACAATATATGTGTATAGAAACACACACTTTACAGAACAAAAGCGTAAATCTCACATGAGAAGAGTGCTCTGAGGAGAAATTTGAATGAGGAGAGAGAAGAATTCCAAGCATTAGCAGCAGCATGGAAAAAGGGCATCAAGATCAGAGGGAGAGAGAGAAAGAAAGATATAAAGGGGATCAGTTAGATGAGATTTATTTTAAGTCCCCATGAACTGGTCCCTATATTCCTGTGAGGTGTGCAATGCACCGCCATGCACCCATCAGCATGGTTCTGGCCTTATATTGTTAGTGATGTGCATATATTGCCTGCTGGTGATCCGTAACAGGAAGTTGGCACAGGACCTGAGGATTTGAGGGGGATGAAAATGACCTGGATTCATCTAATATTTGGAGAACAAATCTCAGAGAGAAGGCAGACTGGAGACTTAGGTGGTGTGGGGGCAGGAACAGGAGAGAAAAACCTGACTCAGGCCAAAAGTAAGAGACAGGAATTTTATTGTCTTCTGTCTGCAACAAATAGAAGTACATTTAACAAGCTACTGATGTGTCGTGGAAATCACATTTAGAAATACTAGCCATGGGACCCTCTGTCTTTCCAGCCCCAATACTTCCCTGAAGAGGAGACACAAATGACAGGATTAATTTTCCCCCTCCACTCCACCCCTGAATAAAATCTGCCACGAAGTAAGAGATGACTGATCAGGGACATGTTGGGCTCTCCCCTGCCTCTAACAGATTACAGATAAGTGAAGGTTTGGGGTGAGGTGGTAGTCTTAGATTTCCAAACCACCCACTGCCCCGGCCCAGCCCCCACTCCACCCCCATTCCAACCCCCTCCCTGCTCCTATTCCAACTCCTTCCCCAAATCCCCGCCCTGGTCTCACCTCTTCCCTGCCTCTTCCCCTGAGCGTGCCACGTTCCCACGCCCCCCCCCCCCCGCCCAAGCATGCCAACACTGCTAAACAGCTGTTTGGTGGCAGCCAGGCAGGAAACGCTGGAAGGTTGGTAGAGGAGCGGGATGTGGCGCTCTCAGAAGAGGAGAAGATGGGGCTAATGGTGAGGGGAGCTTGGCTGACGGTGGGTAAAGCACACCCACTAATTTTTCCAGCCCTGGAGCACCCACGTGCTGCGAACTCCCCTTCCCCCTGCTTTCTGAACCCATTGCTTCTCAGCTGCATGGGGAGGGATCCCTGTACAGGGAGCTGCACCTCCATTTGCCCAACCCCCATGCATCCAGACCCCCTCATATCCAGACCCTTCTGCCGAGCCTCACCCCCCCACACTCAGAACCCCCTGATAAGCCCCACTCCCCCTGCATCTGGACCACCCAAGTGAGCCCCCCCACACAGACCCCCCACGCCGAGCTCTATCTCCCCCATACCCAGACCCCCCCCACTAAGTCCCAACCACCTTCACCTGGACCCCCTTGCAGAGTCCCATTACCATTACACCCAGAACCCCCAACAGCCTCTGTAAATCCATATTCCCTTGCACCCAGATTTTTTCTCAGTACTTGTACAAGTGTAAATATTTAAATATGATAACTCACAGTAATCACAGTGGGCATTTTTGTAATTAAGGACAATGGACCTTGAGGTACCTTGTTCTTGGCTCACACATAAAGCAATCAGGTTAAGAACAGGGCCAATCTGGCAAATCACTCTCCCCACCTTATGAATTAGCTAGTCTTTCAATTCAAAAGATGTAGCCAAACCCAGCCCTTCCCTAGAAAAAAAGCAGACTCAGACTCAGAAGATGAAAAAAAAACATAAGCCAGCTGTCAATAATTTTAGCTAATGTATGCAGATGAAATAATGCATTAAAAAAAGAAAAAAGGCAAAGATGCTTAAAACTGAAATCACAGAGTCTCACTCTTCACATTCTGGGTACATTTTCCATGTACTGTGTGGGGAATTAAGCATGTAACTCTCATTAAGTCTATCTGGAGTTGTATATTTAACTCCCCAAGCAACAAACTGGAGATATATATACCCCTCTGAGAACAGCTAGAATCGCCACTGGCTGAGTAGAGAGATGTTTTTTCTATTATCCCAGCTGAAGAAAGACTTTAAAACCAATGAACAAAGATATGAAAGTGTAATGCTTTGGGAAACACACGAGAACAAAGCCCACAGAAAGAGAAAGCAGAATGACTGCCATTAATAAACTTTGCTAAAAATATTTATCCTAGTTGTAAAAAGTTGAACTAAAAAAGAAAATCAAGAGCATTTAATTAAACTGGAAGAGAAGTTATTTCTGCCTCCTGATGCACGAAGCAGAAGACAGCCAATCATTTTTCAAATAAGCACTTGATGAAAGTACCACTCCAAAACCCAGCCTTGTAACAAAAAGAGGGAAAAGGTTAGAACAGTTCTGTAAAATTGATGGTAGGTTTTCAAATGTGACTAGTTTCTTGATGACAGTAAAATGCACATATTTTTCACTGTCATGTGTGCTTTTTAATTTTTAAGTTTATTTGCCGAATATTTGCTTGGAACTAAAAGAAAGTGACTTTGTCCTGCACTAGAATAGATTAAACTGCATCATCCCAAAAATATTGTCCAGTCTATGCAAAAATATACTTCTTTTGCCATTGTCTTTAAATATTCCTCCTTGCTTTACTGCATTATAAGGAGGCTTTTAGGCTGCTTCTTCTTATTTCATTTCAGGGATTTTTACAACTCATGACAAAATAACTCTGAAACTGATCAAAGATCATTTTAACAGCTGTATAGAACCATGAATTATCAATGATCAGCAAACAAGCTTGACAGGATAAAATCAGAGAAAGAGATGCATAGGTTGTTTCTCTATGTGTCATCACTGAAGTCAGATGATCACACCACTGATCTTCTTTTTAGGCCACCGGCCATTTTATATAATGGTCCAATCCAGCTAGGTGCTGAACACCTCCTGCAAGATAGTGGGAACTGATGGTGCTCACCAACTCAAGCTCTGACAGAACCATAGGGGTAGCAATTAAAAACTTATGTTTTGAGAAATATTACTGGTTCCAATAGTTTGTCCCATTTTAAGTAGGGGGACTCTCAGGCTGTGTCTACACTATGAGTACTTTACTAGTATAGGAGTACCAATATACTATAAAGGCAAATCTCTCCTAGGGCAGATCTACACTTAAAATGCTGCAGCTGAGCTGCTGTAGCACTTCAGTGAAGATGCTACTACACTAACGGGAAAGCTTCTCTCGTTGGCATAGTTAATCCTCTTTCTCCATCGCTGGGAAGATTCTTGCTAGAATCTTACTGAATCACCTACTCCGTCTTGCAAAGGAAGTACTTCCAGAGTCCCAGTGTGGCTTCAGACCATCACAAGGCACCACCGACATGATTTTCGCAGCCAGGCAGATCCAGCAAAAATGTCAAGAACAATACCAGGAGCTCTATATGGTCTTTATCAATCTGACCAAAGCCTTTGTCTTTGACAAGCATGAGGCTCTTTGGAAAATCATGTTAAAGTTTGGCTGCCCAAGCAAATTTATCACCATTGTAAGACTCCGCCATGATCAAATGACTGCCTCCATCCTGTGCAGTGGCTCTACCTCTGAGCCCTTTATCATCCAAACTGACATAAAACGAGGTTCTGTGCTGGCACCCACCCTTTTCTCCATTTTCTTAGCAGCTATGAAAACATAAACCCAAAACTGTCTCCCACAGGGCATTGGCATCCAATATCAGACTGAAAGCCACCTCTTCAACCTTTCTCGTCTCTGTGCCTAAAGTAATGTGAACTAAAGTAATATTGGCAACAATAACCAAACTCCAGTATGCAGATGATTGTGCTGTACTTGCACACTCAAAGGAGGATCTACAAACAGCTCTTAATTGCTTCTCTGAAGATTATAAAAGCCTACGGCTAACTCTGAACTTCAGCAAAACAAAAAATTCTCCACCAGCCAGTGCCCAGTCATTCATCAGATCCAGCAAGGAAGATCTACATCGACAAAGAAGAGCTGGAAATTGTAGAATACTTTGCCTATCTTGGCAGCCATCTTTCACAGAGGGCAGACACAGACGTCGAGATTCAGCACAGAATCTGCTGTGCCAGCCTTGCCTTTGGCAGACCGTCTCGCCAAGTGTTCAACAATCACAACATCAGAACACATACTAGACTTTTAGTTTATAAAGCAGTGGTAATCCCAACTCTCCTCTACAACTGTGACACTTGGGTGACCTATAGAAAATACCTGAAAAACCTGCAACGCTAGCACCAGCACTTTCTTCAGAAGATTCTTAGCATAAAGTGGGAGGATCATTGCATTAATGTCAGTGTCCTCACAGAGGCTGACATCTTCGGTGTAAAGGCCCTGATAATCCAGCACCAGCTGAGGTGGAGAGAGCACTGTGTGCACATGCCTGGTGTACACTTACCAAAATAACTGTTTCAGAGTAGCAGCCGTGTTAGTCTGTATTTGCAAAAAGAAAAGGAGTACTTGTGGCACCTTAGAGACTAACAAATTTATTAGAGCATTTATTATTTATTATTGCAAAACAACTGTTGTATGCCCAACCCCACAAAGGAGAAAGGAAATGGGGAGGCCAAAAGAAACTCTTTAAAGACGCCCTCAAGATAAACATCAAGACATGTAGCATCGAAACCACACACTGGGAGACAGCAGCCCAGGATAGGGACAAGTGGCAAAGACTTGTCAGAGAGTGAACATCCACTTTGGAGGAAAATCACCTTGCCCTGGTTGCAGAAAAACACCAGAAAAGAAAGGAAAGACAACTGTCATGCAGCATACGTCAATGAGCCTGTGGCTCAAGAATTGAACTCCTCAGTCACCAAAGGACCCATACAAAATAAAATCTGTGAAAAAAATCATCCTCAACCTCGAGGGATCGCCGACAAATCCACCTTTGTGAAAGGCAGTAGCTATGTCAAAGGGAGAAGTCCTCCTGTCAATAGAGTGCTGTCTACCAGGGATTAGGTTGGTATCACTGTGTCACTCAGGGGTATGGATTTTTCACACCCCTGTGCGATAGTTATATCCATGTATGTTTATAGTATAGACCTGACCCTAACATGGACACAGGTATACTAGCAAAGCTCCTCTTTGTACCAGTATAGTAAAACCACCAATGCCTCTCCCCCGAAATGAAGTAAGCTGGACTGGTAAAAAGACAGTTTTGCTCACATAGCTGCATCTACACTAGGGACTTCTTCCAATTAGGGATCACACCTCTTCATGTACCTGACCAACATAGCTATGGTGGCAGAAGTCTAGTGTAGACATAGTCTCTTTCTCAAACCCACATGATCTCTCAAACTGGAAAGGAACCTTTTAAGTGCAGTCACTGTATATAATAACACAGTGTTTTAAAAATCCCAAAACATTCTGGATATTCAAAGCATGTAAAAGAATAGTGGCAAACATATTGTGAAGATCTGTACAATCTACTGCGGGTGACACTTGGAACAATATAATCACTTTTTTTTAACCGGTCAAGAAGAAATCAAGCCCAAGTTGTTTAGCGCTGCCTGGCACTCAAGCCAAAATATCTCATTAGCTGCCTTTCAAAGTTAATTTTTCAATATAAATGAATGAATGGGCTGTGGGGCGGCAGGGTATGCCATTTAGAATTTTCACCTCTGAAATGGTGAAATTTCACTACAGATTCAACAAAGCCTCGTTTGACTTCCAAGCAAAGATGTATTTCATGACCCCCATCCATCTCACTCCTCATTCACATCCAAACCACCACAAAATTCATCCCAACTAGCCAGTTTTGCTCAAGGCCTAGAACAAGTTTAATAAGAGCATTTTAGGTCACAAATAAAGAGGAATACTTGAGAGGCATCATGGTCCAGTGGGCAGAACGCTGGACAGAGAGTCAGGAAACCTCTGTTCTATTTCCAGCTTTCTGACCTGCTGTGACATCTTTGCCAAGTCACTACAGCCCTATGTGTCTTTGTTTTCTCTCTCACATTTTTCTGGCTTGTTTAATTAGAGTTTAGCTCTTCAGGCAAGGGACTGCCTCTTACTACATGTACATATAATGCTTAGTACAATGGGACCCAGATCTTGGTTGGGCCCTCTAGACTCTACTATAATACCAATAATAAATAATAGCAACAATAATAAAAGGGCACGAGTAGAACTCTTCATGAAGCTTGTGGCACATCTGCCTGAACTATTAGCTTACAAATAATCACACCACTTTGTGTGGGTGTATAAGATCCTTCTTACTCTGAAAATAAATGGTTTTTCAAAAAATGCTTTAGGAGCTGAATCTATTGCATTGCTTATTTTGTAGTTAAAATGGAAAAATGTCAGTGGTGCTCTAGGAATCACATATTTTCAATTTCTAGGACAAAAATGGCTTACTTTTGTGAAAACTAACATTTGATTGTGAAAAGCTGTATTTGTGAAACAGCAGTACGAAGGTTGACATAGGCATTGTCCCTTGAGGTTCCAGCCCTGAAACTGGAGCTGAGTGGATGGAGGCCCATTGATTTTAGTGCACAGCAGAAGTAGAGGGCTCCACCTGCATACAGCTCATTGCAGGTTTGGGGGTTAACCAATACCTGATGTTTCATAGGAAGGTGAAAATAATCCCATAATGTATCTAAGCAACTGGCTAATAATGCTTCACATAGTAATAAGCACTCCAATAGTGCCTTCCAATTTAAGATCTCAAAAGCACTTAATGAAGCCTCTCAGCATTATTTTGTGATAGATAAAGAAATCACACTCAACACTAGTGTAATTATGCAGATACTATATAACAGCACTGCAGTTTAGGAAGGACATGATGTACTGATCTAGCCCAATGCTGCTCAATTGAGAGATTTGATGAAATAAGAACACAATGTGGAACAACTGCATCAGAATGAAAGGGAATAATTCTGCCTAACACCTGCACCTGCAGGAGATCATCTTATGCCTTGAATCATTAGATTTGACCATAAGGTATCTTTTGTTGAAAGCTACAGAATATTTTAGTGGCCATGAAGTAATCCACTAATATTATTTGATTCATCCTCTTGCATCAATGAGTTCTGCAATTAATTCTATACTGCATAAACCAGATTTCTTTTATTTAGTCTATATTTACAGTGGTTATAGTTTTGAGTCCTCCTCCTTCTTCTTGTAATTAGGGGCAGGATAAAAGGAGGAACTGTTCAGTTTTCATTAACCCCTTCATAATTCTAAATACCTCAATCAAGCCCCTGTTAATTATTCTTCTTTCCATCATAATTAATCCTAGAACCATACCTCGAACCATCTTTGTTGCCTTTCTAGTGGTGTCTTTTTGGTCATGCTGTAGCAAAGCAATATCTTTTACAAACCAAACATTTCCAGGTAGCTGGTCCTTAGGCTGAGTGGGTCTCTGTTGATATTTTTAAGAAGAATTATGAAAATGGTTATTATTAAGAAAATTATGCAAATTGGCTGATGCATTTGTGAGGCTTTTTCATAACATTTTAATATGCTCTCTAGATTAGACATTCATATTCACATCATAATGATGTCCTACTAGAAGATGTTACACTATATTGTAGTGGTTGAGAAGGTATTTTTTGTGCTAACATTTACAAAAAAAAGGTCAGTGTGACTCAATACAGTGAAATGGCTCTTGGGATTTTAAAGTGACAAGAGAGATACACTGGCCACATGGTATTCTGATCAAAGCATATTAAGGGTACCTTGTTGTTCCTCAACTATTTCTGGTAATTTGCTATAGACAGACTGAGCCAAATTCTCATCTCATTTCCAATAGTGTGGCTCTGCTAGGGAGATTTTGGCACCCCAACAAAATTCCTAGGTCACTACTGGAATATCGATTATTATGCTTATTGACAAACACATCTAAATTAGCAGGCCTTTGTAGCAGCCTTAGCATAACTAGGCAAGCCAGAGGGGAGCAGTTTGAGTGACCATGAGAAGTGAGCATGACCTTGCTGCCTTCCTAGTTAGGCTCTCTTTTGAAATTGCTGAAGTCTGTCTCTTTAAAAAAAAACCAGGAAGTCTAGTTATATCTTTGGACTGTTCTTGTATGGAAATACAGTTGCTGGACTAACAGATTAAAAGTGCTTGCTTAATGGTTTTTTTTTTTTGATTGACATGTTGTTGATGTAATTGTAGCCGTTACTAACATAAAAGGGGTAGACAGGTCTGAGGAATTTGGATTTGACCTTCTGGACAGCTCTTGGAATCCCCAGTGACAGGCAGATAGCTGGCCACTTGAACCTTGTCGTTTGACCACTCAAGACCCTTCCAGACCATGGGTAACTATTGCTTGGGGGCACTCTAACACTTTTGCATATGTGTGTGTGCTGGAGAGCTAATAAAATAGTAATTTTGGAGAAAAGCAATTTGGGTTTGTGCCAATCTTTAACCAGATCGACAGCTGTGTCCCCAGTGATTTATCTCCTGACACCATCTCACAAAGAGTAAAGTTACCAAGAGCTTTGGGTAGAGAGAACCCCAGGTAACAGCTCCAATGACTTCAGTGAAGTTACTATTGATTTACACTAGTGTAAGTGAGAGGAGAATTGAGTCCACTGACTCCATCAAAGAAGCATACAGTTAGCGACTCCACATAGCTCACTTCAAAACATTATTCTAATTAGCTAAAAATGCTATCTTGTCCTCCACTATTTGTCCTGAAAGTGTCAATGAATGCCTGAGGTTACCTTAGCATCATCCACAGATTTGCATAGCATTTTACATCTGTACAAAGTGTAGGCAGATCAGAACCATGGTATTTTTCACTCACTTTGAACAAGTGCAAATGAATGAAAAAGTAGGAAGACAGGAAACAATCAGGCCCTCGATTTTCACATGCCAAAATGAGAACAGTCTATATTTTAACTTTTGTCCCTACCAGACAAGCTGTTCTCCTTTTGAATAAAAGATCAATTAACACAATCAGTTTCATTTATGGAAAATTAAAAGAGGCTCCTTGGAAAATTCCAGGAACTTGGAATACAATCTTGTACTGGATTAATGCCTAGAATAGCATAAATGGGGCAGAAAGGAATTCCAGACATAAATGAATGTGATTTTCCTTTCATCATCAAGAGAAAATAATGGAGCCTGCATCATGCATGTCAATGAGAGCTTTATCATTCACTCCAGTGAGCGTAGGACTGGCCCTAATGTTTGTTGCAGGATAAAAGCTTGATTGTACAACGTGCTTCCCAGTCAATTTACAAGTTACTGCAGGATTGGGCCCTAAAATGAGTGGGATGAGAGGGACTCCATGGCTAATGTGAAGGGCACTGTATAGCCTTATACAGTGGAGAAATTGTTTGTGGACAATTAGTTCCATGTGAAAATATTATGGTTGTGATTACAGCCAAGGTCACAGAAGCATCTAATGACCTGCTGCGAAAGTACCAGTCATGTAATTGAAAACAGGTCTAGGGGCTGCTTTGGTTTATGCAGTTGGGAGTATATTCTCCCCTTCATGTATATGTTTATCTCCCATGACTTCTAATGTGAGCTATATATCAACAAGGAGTGGGGTTGGGGCAAGACAAGATGTTCTTTGATTCCCACATTTTCTCCACATAAATAATTAATCAAATTAAATCCATGCAAGTTCTGTTAAAAAAACAACTTGAGCTAGTCCCTCATTTTCCTTTTAGACATGATGAGTCTCATCCTCTCACTTTACCCCATCAGATTCTGGGATGACAGGGAAATTGACAATCATGGTTTAAATGAGAGAGCAAAACTATAGGATTTAATACTCTGGCTATTTAAAGCAAGTAAAAGGATTGCCCTGAGATTAGGGGACATTCTATATTGAAAAGCATAAGGGGAGAGAAGAGGGAACCAAGAATAAGGTACTTCTTGACATTGCTGACTACAAGTTATACAGCTAGGCCTCCATCTTGCAAGTGGTGAGTGACTCCTAGAGTCAATGGAAATTGAGGGTGCTTAGTACTTACAAAAGTTATTCAGTAGATTACAGGATTGGGACATTTTCCTAAAATTGTTAAACTAAAATAATCTAATGTGAAATACACACAATCACAGGAAACATTTAGATCTAGAGAAAACTAACAAGCTCCCTCTTTTTAAATGTATAACGGCTGAAGTAAAACATCAAAGTACTCCTTTTAATATGCTTTTGGGCATGTGATCCTCGGCTCTGAACAAGTCAGCACCAGTTACTACTTCCATAAAGCCCCATTATGAATATTTTGGGCCAGATCCTCAGCTGGGATAAATCAGCATAGCTCCACTGAAGACAACAGATATATGCTGATTTCACCATCTGGGGATCTGGTCCCTCATGTTTAGCAAGTATACACTAAAGTGAAATCTTCTGCATCATACTTCACATTCTGCTCTGTCTTCTCCGCCACTACCGCTACACTCATACTCATACTTGAGAACAAATTGGCAACAGCTGCAGCTACTCGAGTTGCTGAACAATAAATTTCATATTGTAATTAATGGTTCTCATGTAATATTTTAGAAATCAAATCACTTTTTCTTCTAATCTTAAATTCTAGGCCTTTGTGTGGTGACTTCCTCAAGGGCAGATGATCAAAAAAAACCTTCAGAAGCTCACTTTTTTTTTCCCCACTGTAACCTTTCCAATGTATTCAGTAACTGAAAATAAATTCAATACTAACACTACTTTCCACTCCTATGCCTTAGTAAGAGATTAGGTTAGCCTGCTAATCATGAGCTCCCTTTAGTTTAAAAGTGACAAATACATATTTCAATAAAAATGAAGAAATTTTATCTTTATGGGCTGAATGCTCCAAATATCCAGGAGAGTTCAATGTATAACTATTTTTTAAACAGACTTTTTTTGCATTTCAGGTACCCCAAAGATATGTCAGCTTCTCTGGAATCTAGCTCAGCATTTTTACCACACTCACCGAATGTGGTAGTTTATGCATTCTGGGACGTCACAGGTGTTTGTCCTTTAATGGTCTATGAGACCAGGACACGGGAGTTCAGGCAAATGACAAGCTTTTTTTTTGTTATACGGTGAAGTTTTAAATAACATTTTAATAATTATTTTTTAGCCCAAGTATAAATATCAAATATTTTTAAACAAATAATAAGACACATACTTAAATATGGCATCTTGAAATAAAATAATTGAAAAACAGTTCACTTCCCCTTTAACTAAGAAGACTTGTGATCAGATATCTATGTTGTCCACGCAAGAGCTGTTGGAACTCTTCAAGTACTAGTTGATAGGACTCTTTTTGCTCCAGCATTTGCTGAAGGAACTCTTTTGCTCAAGAATGAAGCAAGTTTACAATGTGTTGGGAGACATTTAGTCTTCCACAAGATCAGCTCCTTTCTTAGTTTTCCTCATCCATTTTCTTAGGCTGCCTTGATCAAGTAAACTTGTGCTTTCATTTCAACAGTCCTTCAACTAAATGACTGACAGTCAGAAACATTCCTCTTAGATCTATGACACCATCTCTCTCCTCTGTACCCTTCATTGATTCGCACCTTCCATTTACTACCTCCATGTGTAACATGGGTGTCATCCTTGATCGAACACTCCTCTCCCAACCCTTATGTCTGCCTATCCCCAATTCTGTAGAGTTGTTTATGCATGTGCCACCTCACTTGACTTAGCTCTACTGAAGACTTCATCTGCAGAATGCCTTTGCCACACCCCGTCTCCATTATTGCTGCTTCCTTCTCTGTGCTCTTCACCAGTCTCAACTTCCTAGACTCCAGCATGTACAGAATTCTGATGCCTACCTTTTTGCCCACACTAATAAGGGTGACCATAACACCATCTTCAAACATCACCAATGGCTCCCTATTCATTCCATAACCCTATTCAAAATTGCTTCTCCTGTTTCAAGTGTCTTTCATGGATTAGTTCCAGTCTTTATCACAACAGAACTTGTCCATCTCCACTTTCCTCTCTGCTCTCCTCACTTATCTAGCACTGGCTCTTTCTCTGGCTTCATTTTTCCTCATGACCAGGGTTGCCAACCCTCCAGGATTGTCCTGGAGTCTCCAGGAATTAAATATTAATCTTTAATTAAAGATTATGTTGTGATGAAACCTCCAGGAGTATGTCCAGCCAAAACTGGCAACCCTACTCACCACTCTTAGTGTGAGAGCGTTCTCTGCTACATCTACCATCTGAATTAGATTTCCTTTATCCCTTTGTCTTATTGAACCTACATTACATATCACAATTTGCTCTCTGTATTCCTTTCCCACACCTCAGTTTCTGTCTGCTTCTGCTATGCTTCATTATGTTATACTGGTCATTGGTTTTAGATATAATACCAGCAGAAGGACTGATATGTACTGGCTTACTAGATAAACTGTTCTGCTCAAATTAACCCAGTTTAAATTATAGATATGACCATCAGAGACTCACAAAGTCTCCCTACAGGACCAAGATTGATATATAAGTATTAATAATCTGCATTAGTTTAAAAAAGACTTGTATTTAATTCAAAGGTTAAAAGGAACTTTTAAAACAGTTTATTTTATTTCTCTTTGCTCCTTTTAAAGATTCAGTCTGCACAACCAAATAGGACATGTAAAATTTGTATATTACTGTGAGCTAAGGATGACAATTGGCAGAGGGCACAAGGGGCATACAGGTTACAGGAATCCTGGGGGGGTGGTATTTACATTCTAGTTCACCAAAGAGAGTCGTGTAGGGTTTCTACTGAAAGCCTCTGTCACACTGATTATCATAGTCTTTGTGAAACATGTGTGCAGACAATATACAGTGAGAGATACATATTGGAAAATACGTTCTTAAGGCCTTGACGTTAAAGGTGGGTCACTCAGAAGTAGCACCTTGAAACAGACTTCTCCAGACAGGAGATGGGAGAAACTCATCTCCCTGGCTGACCATTGTGTTATGTGTCTTACCACAGAAGTCTGTTCACATACTGAGTCCTATGCTAATTAAGAGCTCCAAGGGACTTCAGAAGGAAATTACCAGGAAAGGGTAAACAGCAGGGGGAGAGGAGAAAGGTGGGAGAGGGGACACCCTGTTTTAGAGGTGAACACCAAAGAACTAGTCTGGTATATCTGGAGGTGCAGCGAGACACTCTGGCTTCCTTCACCTGTGTAAGGCAATCTGCCAGCAGTCTTGATCTCATGAAAGAAGAATCTCAGCAATCCTGATTGACAAATGCTGTGAGAAAGACTTTGGGGTATGTAGTATCTTATCAGATAAGAGTGCATCTTTTTAGTTGAGTGTAGAGTGTCTACAATGCATGTTATGATTTTATTGTATACATAACAAACAGAAATATTGGAAAAAAGGGTTATCATACAAATCCCTATGCTTTGCTAAACTTAGATTGGTTTATAGTGAAAGCAAGTATAAGTGCTATGTGTTAAGTGAAGCTGTGTACCAAGGTGTGACTAGTAAGCTGCCTTGTACTGTTCCTTTGGGAACAGGAGGCCTGGAAATTCTGTGACTATCTAGTGGATAAGGGGAGAGATACTGGATACTAGATATGACATGGACACTCAGGGGACTTGAGAATTGGAGCACCTGTTGCTAGCCTGCAAGAGGGGCAATAAACCCCACATGGGCTGAGAGGGGAATGCTTGGGTGGCTTGCGGCAGGTGGCGCAGGGAGCTGACACCTGGCAGGCACAGACAAGGCTCCCACATGTTAAGGGCACGTGGTAGTGAGATGCCTCATAACCATGTGTAAACCCAGGAAGTGTCAGAATTACACACACACACACACACACACAACCTGCAAGATCCCATGTTATTCTTCTTGCAAGATAGGGTATGAAATTAGGACTTAAAAAGATCTTTATATTCGTGTCTTGAGTTGAAATATGACAAATTATTTTTGTATTTTTAAACTTACCTTGTATTTATGAGACATCAGGTAAGATATATGATACCACACAGCTTGCAATGAAAGTTTAAGTTAACTTAAAAGGTTAAGGCAATATTTCATTAAAAGTTATGACCAAACTCAGACTGGCAAACATTTAATTGCTGAGGGCTCAGATTATGACCTCAAATGGTCCTGATGTCAACATGATCACTATGAGAATGAAGCTGACGTGGTTTGTGATATCATCAGGAACTTGAGGTGTGTATGTAGCTTCAGTTAGGCTTAGTCTATGTTGTAGTTTATGTATGGGGATGGATTCTACTGATTTTAACAAGAAAACTATTTTGTATTAAATGCACATACAGACTGAGACTTTGAAAGCTGCCTAAGAGATTTAGATGTCCAATTCTCATTAAAATTAATAAGAATTAGGTGCCCAAAGGCTTTTAAGAAGTTTCATAAATCCCACCTCTGATGTTCTAGCTTGTTTTTACATGTAACACATGGATTTGAGGCACTTACAGTACAGCTCTTTGATGGATACAGGAGCTACAGCTTCAGGAGTGACTAAGCCCCTATAGACACCATTTATTTTCATTTATTTAAATTCTACAATGCCATTAATTAAAATACAAAGTCAACTGAGGTGAAACCACAGCTCTAAAACAAGGCTTTCAAATGTCACAACCATGAAACATGTCTTTGTGCACTAGCTGATAATGAGTTTTGGTTTACTAGGGAGAATTAGCATCTATAAACATATTCCAGATTTTCACCCCAAAATATGCTATAGAAAAAATACATTCATGGTATGATACACACAAAAAATTTCAATAACTTGAGATCAGTCATTTCACATTTACATCAAAAGCAAAGAAGCCTATTGCTAGCTGACAGTTCTTTAGATGCCACCCACTATTAAACTCAGCTGTTGAAATCCAAGTCAAACTCTATTTGCAACATGAACAACTTACTGTCAGGAAGCCTGACAATAAAATTTAAATGTAAAACACGGAATGAGATGAAGCTGTGTGAATACTGGGCTAGATCCTCTCTGTTGCCCTGCATCTTCTATAGTCACCTGTGCCATTGCAAAGTGAGTGTAACACATTACCAATTCAGAATGTTAATGATTTACTCCATTTCAAGCACTTTGCACTGGTGTAAATTTTAATACACAAGGCAAGGAACAGTGTAAGATCAGGTCACCTGACTATGGAAAAGGAAGATACCTTCCCATTCCACAAGATGGATGTTCCTGATGCACAATTCACTTGCCCAATCCAAACTGTGGTCTAGGCACCCTGAGTGGTCCATGGAGACCTGTCTGGTGATGTGGTACTGGCTCTCCTGCTGGTTTACATCTTCCAAATTGCATTAAAAGGCAGCTAAACACACATCAAATAATTTTCTAATTTTTTTTCCGATGTAAGCAATTGCTATAGTCGAACAGGTAACTGTGATATGTGATCACAAATTGGAAGAGGCTTACCAGACATTTTATTAACATGAGGCCCACACTAACAACATTTTAGAACCTCTGAATTAGATTATGTTTTTAGAATGATTTAAATATAAAAAGTGCTAACGGTTGTTAACTATTGCTTGATGAATATACGCAATCAAATTTTATAAGCCAAAATAAAAGTTCACTTATTGAGTTTCTCTTTCCTTATCCTACTGAGGATATTATCCACCTACTGCCCTTCCCACATTCCCCAGAATGCTATTGGCTAACTATTTAGTGCTCCAAATTGATATAAGTTCAAACGTTTTAAGTTGCTGGGAACTCAGCTGGCAAGCCAGCTAATGTAGTAAAGCACTGTATGGTGGCATGGGTTGCTTGTCAAATGGTTTGATCCTGCATTCCTTGCACAGCCCTAACTGAAGCGTGGGATGAGGTGCAGTTTCACATGGCCATCTTCAAACCAAACCAGTCAATATTATAAGAGGGGACAAGGAAAATGAGTGTTGGCTGTGGAAATTTTTAACTCTGTAACTTAGATATTTTAGTGGGTGCAGTTAAAAGGGCTTTCCATTTTAATCAGAAAGGGCAAAAATAAATATAGAGTATCAGTCACTGTAATAGATAGGCACTACATATGGCAGAATAAAAGTGGTAAACGAGTATAAAATGAAGGAACTCCACTTGTATTTCTTGGGCTCAGTCAGTTATACTGGGAATATTACTATTTCTTCCTCTTCATCATTCCTTTTCTTTCCTTGTTTCTCTCATCCTCTTCTCTTGTTCCTTCCTTCTACATATTTCCCTCATACTCAAATGTTATTCTCAGCTACCATAATGTGAGTAGGCTTGTTACATACCCATGACCCAACACTGAAGAAACACTGACACCAGCTCTCAGTAGTTTCACGCCAGGCTTGGATAGTTTCTATCTCTCCAATGGTCTCAGAGCATCAAGAACAGAAAGGCTATCATTAAGGTAGCCCAGTTCAAGCCCATTAAAAGTTGTAGAAATCAGAATAAGGTTCCTGATTTGGACCCAGTAGCATATGGTGAGTCAGGAAGGCAAACACTGCATTTGGAAGACCGTGAATAACATGGAAACAAACAGTTCTGAACGACATCAAGCACCTCAACATAAAATGGGAAGATTTGGAGAGAAGGGCAGTTGACAGGCCAGGATGGCAAATGTGGGTAGCCCAATGTGCAACAAAGAACGGGATGGACTAAGGTCTAAGGTAAGTATAAGGTGAGACAATGGAAAACTGGGTATGGGACAATATGCTTCCTGCAGCTAGTCATCCTCAAGAGGCAGTCTGCCACATATTACACCACCTGGAGTCTCTTGTTAACCTTGACTGATAGCACTAGATAAAGAAAGTTGTCATAGTCTAGGCCTGAAATGAAGAATGTATGAATCACAGTTGCTAATCCTCTTCAGAGGGACTAGGCAGAATCTTCTAGTTAGCGTTAGCTGTAAGAAGGCATTTCTTGCAACTGGACTTACCTGGGTCTAGGAGACACATCTAGTAGTACTCAGACTCCAACATGGACAAATTCAAGTTAGTACATTTTGGGAGAAAGACACTTGGAAAGCAGTAATTGTGAAAAATACTTAGAGATGACAGTGGATAGTTGATTAGTTTTACTTACAATGTGATACGGCATCTAAAAGGCTCCTGCAATTTTGGCTTCATACACAGAGGTGTCACATCATGAAACAGGAAGGTATGGCTTCATCACTTGAGATATTTAAAACTAGTTTAGACAAAAGCCTAGATAAATGGCACAAACATACTGCACTTGCAGTGAAATGGACTAGTCAACCTAACAGATCTTCTCCATCTCTCATTGTGATGATTCTATGAACTCAAAAGAGCTCTATTTTTCATTTTCTCACAGGTGAAAAAATCAAACCAATTTCTTTTCATTTTAATGAGCAGTTTACATGGCTCAAGAATTTTACTAGGTTTCCTAAGATTTGTCACAGTTAAAGGCTGACAAGTATTTGAGTGCTCATTAATTTTTGGATCCTAACAAGAAAGACCATGCCCTTTTGGACGCATTATATCAGTTGTATTTAAAAATCTCACATAGGAAAGCTGTAGTAAGGTGACAAAACATCTTGTTATCTATTATACAGAAACATACACATTTGCATATTACATTGTCATGTATACAAACAGTGTAAGCCATTTAAAAAGACAACACTTCCCACCTGGTTACCACAGTTATTTCCTCTTAAAGTATAGGTGGATAAATTGTGATAATCTCACACCTCATTTTCTAATAACTTCTGGCAAATGCTGACTTTTTTAATGGAAACCACTGTTTCTCTTGACCCCTGAGTAGTCTCAAAAAGTATTCCAGATAACCACTTCTATCGTAAATCACATGCAGCGTCTAAATTATGTGCAGCAGAGCCTTGCATGCATAGCATTTGCCTCTCAAAATACCAACAGAACATTTGTTCTTCAAAGTAAGCTTGCAAATGCCACAGATATACAGGTATCATGGCTAAGCAGAGGAGTGAAAGAATTAAATCAATAGTATCAGTCAGAGAGGATGCTCCTCCTGTGTTCTTCTTGCCCCTCCCCATTTCCTTTATCCTGCTTACTATGGTTTGTCATTTCTATGACTTCCAATGGCAAGAGGTTTGTGTTTAATAAGTATTCATGTTCAAATTGTGTTAAACACTCTGCCATTGGGAACTTAGCACCTTTGCAAATCCAGCTACTGATTTAGTGCCTAAATATGGATTTAGAAACCAAACCTTGTCCTCTGTTTTGAAAATCTTGTCCTCACTGATCCATCCTTCCCATTGATAAGTTACCTGGGATGTACAGCAGCAGCTTTTCTGTATAGAATATCTGCTATTTAATCATTTTGCCTTAATAAATAAAATAAAATAAAATAAAATAAATAATACATAATAATTCTAATTATAACAGTAAAGGTAACTGTTACACATTTCAGAGATGGGGAGCTACTGAGTCTAGTGGCAACAACAGGGGACAAGGAAATATGTCCACTGGGATTCTATGCCTTGCTCTGCCACTGAGCCAGTGTGTGACTTTGAACAAAATCCTTTTGTGTCTCATTTTTCCCTTCATCCATAAATGGAAAAAATGCAATGGTTGTTGTGAGGTTTAATTAATTAATGTTCATACTGTGATCAAAGGCAAAGTACTTCAGATGGGATGTAATCAAGGTTCTGCCCACCTACGATCACTACTACATCCCATGGTATTTTTCACAAAAGAAAGTGTGCTAGCTTTGGTGTCTTTGCCAAATTCCAACTCATCTGAATACATTTGTCTCTCTGCGTTCTCTCCCAGCATGGTCAATATTTTTCTTGCCCTAAACTGATCCATAGTTATTGCTTGTGCACTGTAAAACAGCTGCTGCGTTCCACTCCAGTGGAGGTTACGCTTCAGCAGTGACTAAAGTAATCCCTACAACATCTACTTCTCACCTAACTCACAGATGTTGTGAGGATTAATTTTATATTTGTCAAATGCTTTGAGATATTTGGAAGAAATATTTTAAAGCCTTGCAAAACATTGCTGCGGATGAAGCCGCAGCCTTTACACATGGAAAATTGCCATCTATTTTAGTTGCCAGATGACTGGTCTTATTATCATTTTATTATGGCCTTCCAAATTAAAGCTAGAAACAATCTTTTTTTAATCATAAAGAGCACAAACCAGTCGGAATCCATTCATTTCTTATTTTCCACAATCTCTATTTTAAAAGTGAATCCTTAAGAACAAAGACTTTGTTGAAATTCTCTTTTGGGCTTAGAGCTTATATGTTGTTTGGAACAAATATATCAGAGTTACAGATGCTTAAAGATAGGGGCTTTATGCTGAACACATAGGTACCACTTTATCCTATATTGTGGCAGGTGGCATCCATCACTGGTATGGTAAACATTATATCCACAGCAATCCTAGAATTTAAAATGTCCAGTTTGCACTCAGACTCATCATGGATTTATTCTTGCAGAAGCAAAGATTTGTATTACCTGCTTGCATAATAATGCTATGATGGGTCTGTTTCAGTCTGAATCTCTGAAACAGACTCATATTTATGCAAATTACTCACCTGCCTCATAACTCCACTTAGGAACTTGAATGGACAATTTGATGTCATTACGAGTAAAGTGTTTATCAGAATTATCTTCTTTTTGCTTTGTGACTATTAAAGTATTAATTCCTTTGGGTGTATCCACAAATGCTGGACATTCAGAGGGAGATGTACCTTTCCAAGAGCATGGAGTACCCAAATATTCCTTTTCTGCTGTCTGTTTTTTATCTACATTATTTTCTTTTAAATCTGCATTTGAATTTGCTCTGAGTGGAGTCTTGTTTTCTTCTGGGAGCTTTGTTTTAAGTATCTCTGCTATTGACTCTCCATTAGCTATGCCATCTGCTCCATCTGGTGTTAATCTGAGTGAACTGCAATTTATATTGAAGGACAATATTGATCTATGAATTTTTTGACTTTTAATTTGAAGTTGGTCAAGACAGACAGAAAGTGACTTGTTGAAGTAATAGATGGTATTTGGACAATCCTGGGAAATTTTGAAGTGAACAGATGAAGTGAATGAAACTGGTGCTTTTTTCCTGTGATTGCTGCCTGGAGGAAATATTCTGTTTTCTTTGTTTTCAATGTTAAAAATCCAGTCTCCGTGCCCTTCACATACTTGTGAATAAGATTCAGAAACCTTTAATCTGATGGCATATCGGTTTATATAAGATTCTTGATTATTCAAAGGTTTGCAGTGCTGAGCTCGTCCTGCATTGTTTGAAGCAGCAGTAGTGTTCATTAGTACATCACCTCCGCAGCATTTCAAACACAGAGAATCAGTAACAGCTACCTGCACTGGGTTGTTAAAAGGTGGAACAACCCGTCTAGCGGTAATTGTTATGGATGCGAATCCTTTTTTATGAGAGTTTGTTCTAGATACGTTGTCATCGAAAGATGCCTGAATTCCTAATCTGCTGGAAAGTAACATGAATGCTCTATTAATGTTGACTGAACTATGATTAGCCAGAGATTGCTTCGTATGATACGCATTAGGCTGAGTGATCACAGACTGCATCGGCAAAGCAGACCCATTTTCTTTTGATTTAGTCTCATCAATCAACTGTGAAATGACTATGGATGAAATCATTTTTGTGTTTTGTGATGCCAGAGACTCCTGCAAATGAAAAAGACCCAAATTATTAAAATATTCTATTGTCAAACATACAACTATTTCTCCTTTAAAGTCTATAATAGGGTTTGTTCAAGGTTTCTTGTCAAATTTCTTTTTAACAAAATTTCAGTTTGCTTTCTGTCATTTCAAAGACATGTTCGTAAAATCAATTCAGAATTGTCTAGAAAAGTTCAGCAAAAATTGGATCCATTTTACGCAAAAATTAAACATTCGGAAACCATTAGTGTGAATGATTAACTGATTCTCTCAGTTGGAGTATCTGGTTCTATGTTTGTCTAACAATATATGTGTCAATGGTGATTATCAATTTCAGATTATAACCTGCTCTTTCATGCTGATCTACTGAAATATTAAAAGTGCTTTAAACACTTACTGCCTGTACAAAATGAACAACATAGGTGTACTGTGATTTTCCGTGGAGTGTTTATGTGGGAGTTGGGTCAGTGCTGCTGCACAAAAGCATCAAATACGAAGGGAAAACTCCTCCATGTTCTCTCCAATAAAAGATATGCACAAATTTCTGTAAGTGCTTTGGATACCATTTAATTCACTAGCTTAACATTTGCTGGATGCACAAAATGACAGGGTAAGGAGGCATATGCCCAAGATTGATTGACAGCAGTCCAGACTCCTTTTGCTAACCACAACAATCACCATCTAGCTTAACATAATGTACCTGATGTCCTTAGATGTGACAAAGAGTGTGGTATTGTATTAAAATGTATCTGATAAATGTAAGCATGAAGTTTAACTCTACCTACAATTATTATCTAGATGACTGGTCACATAATGTTTATTTCATGCAGCGTATATGGCCCAAATTCTCTGCTTCTGTGAATTGTTACATCTCCACTGAGGTCAATGTTAGCTGCATCAATTTATACCAGCAGGGAATTTGGCCGTATGATCTGAGCGTCCTCAGTCCTCACTTAGTCAAAGTTCGCACTGAGTCACAAAGTAAATTCTACATGATTGGGACCATAGTGAATTCTCATCTGAATGACTCTTTTTTATTTAAGTGGTTTATGGGAGATATTTTATTGCTCATGAAGTTAGCCAGATTGATAGTCCTGGAAACTCAACTGAAAGTGATACCACAGTCAGCCACCATCGAAACTTCTCTATAACAGTTTCACTAGTACACCTCAACCTTGTTCTTGAGGGACAATCTTTTGGGGCAAGCAGGATTTCTTTAAAAAAAAGAAAAGGGAGTACTTGTGGCACCTTAGAGTCTAACACAAGTACTCCTTTTCTTTTTTGCGAATACAAACATGGCTGCTACTCTGAAACCAGGATTTCTTTATATCCCTTCTGTCCTTAATTTTTCTGCGGTGTGTGCCATCCAGGCAGCCAACTGAGATGATGGGTTGTGTGATGTAAACACGTCTACCAGGAACTATGCTGAGGTATAAATCCATGTCATGTATGGCACCAAACTGGTCAAAAACATTGATCGTTACCAATATGGCTAAAGGCAATCCTGTGACCATTAAGTCAAAGGCTCCATAGCCCATTACCCAATCCCCTCAGCCAGCCATCTCAAAGTTACAAACACCAGAGTTTTACAAACTGACCAGTCAATCACACACCTCATTTGGAACCAGAAGTATGCAGTCAGGCAACAGCAGAGACGCCCCCCACCAAAAAAGGCAACTACAGTACAGTACTGTGTTAAAGTTAAACTACTAAAGAATTGAAGGGAAATATTAAGAAAAAATATTTGACAAGGTTTGACAGAAAACTATTTCTGTGCTTGTTTCATTTAAATTAAGAGGGTTAAAAGCAGATTTTTTTCTTCTTCTGCATAGAAAAGTTTCAAAGCTGGATTAAGTCAATGTTCAGTTGTAAACTTTTGAAAGAACAACCATTACATTTTGTTCAGAGTTATGAACAACTTCCACTCCTGAGGTGTTCATAACTCTGAAGCTCTACTGTAATTATATATTCAGAGACACACAGCTATTATTTGACTTGAACATGAGAGTATTCAGGAAGTACATTTGCACATAATTAGATAAATATATATTCAGATAGACACACCAAAATGTTCAATTTAGATAACCACAGTTATGAATATCTGGAGTAAAGTACAGGACATCTTCATACAGTAGAAAATGCACAGTCATTTAATACACATTTTGTTTATATTACAAAAATAAAACACCCATATAGTTGGACTTCATAGCCACAAAATGCTACTCTAATTTCCCTCAATTTATGAGAACCATCCCTGTGTATTTGTAATTGTACCAGGTATTAGATGACATATTACACACACAAGGTCACAAGGTTCTGCTAAAGTAGGGACAGGGCTATGGCAGAATTTTATGGCCTTCTTAAAGTCTTTGCTGAGGCTACTTGCCCTTATCAGATTGGTCATAACAAGAAAGGGGAAGGGTGGCTTGCTCACCTCCTTACAAAGATCATCTGCTCCCATCCCTCCCACCATAGCCAAGCTGCAAGTAACAGCAAGTAAGCTTTGGTAGCGAGTTAATTATGCAAAGCTTTGGAATTTGTTAGGTAGATGAGGAGAATATGAATATAAAGGGAATGATGAAAGATGGAAGAATGTTTTATTTTTTAGAAGGACTGTGTGTTTGCATGAGTTTAAGTGGTATTCAATACTTTATTCTTATACCACACCCGTCACAATGGTATTTGAGCACCCAAGACTTCAATGATAAAACAATCATTTTATATAATTTGGACAGCAATCACTGTAAAATATAGCCTGAGAGGGAGAAAATATTCTCCTGAGGTTTAATATTTTTCCCGAAGGCTGACAGCAATCTATTCCATCAAAGCAACTATGTTCACTTCAGAAATTTGTTTATTTCTATTGACAGGTTTCAGAGTAGCAGCCGTGTTAGTCTGTATTCGCAAAAAGAAAAGGAGTACTTGTGGCACCTTAGAGACTAACAAATTTATTAGAGCATAAGCTTTCGTGAGCTTTCATCGAAGTGAGCTGTAGCTCACGAAAGCTTATGCTCTAATACATTTGTTAGTCTCTAAGGTGCCACAAGTACTCCTTTTCTTTTATTTCTATTGTTTCTGGCCCTGGAGCCAAGTTGTACTTGCTTTGCTATTTCTGTTGAAATTTTCCCTGTGTCATCTCAGACCCTTGTCTCACTCCCTCCGCTCTTGTAAACCCCTTCTCTTGACATTATTATTTATTTCTACGACAGTAGCACCAGCTCCAGAGCCTCACACCAGAGCATTAATATCTCAGGTGATCACAGGGCCTCCTGCTGTTAGTGTTCTGAGATGGGAGGCTCAGAGTGACAAGTCTGAGGTCCGTGGGGTATCTCCTGTGGAGGAATCCATGTTGAAGACCATCACACTCTGTGAAAACTATTGCCCTGTTTACTGTGGTATTGCCATAACAGGAAAATAGCACAGAATACTGTCTTTTAAATAATCCTCAGATTAATGTTTCAGGAAGGTAGATTTTTGGGACCTAAACAGCAGATCAAATCCAGATCAAACCCAGGAAAATTTTCCCTTTCTTCTAAACTAACTGTTTGTGACTCTGACAATCCAATATCTTCCCAGCCAGAATGTGTTTTTTCCCTTCCCCAATTTTTTTCCATGGCTTGAATAATATTTTCTTCATATTGTATTGTACTATATTTACCTCAACTGCATCTTTAAGACCTTTGCATGACTTCCAATCTTCTCAATCTCCCTTCGATTTTTACAGATCAATAAGGATAAATGTTCTTTGAAATGCATTATTTTGTATGTTTCTCATGTGCTCCAGCAATTAACATGGAAATTACTTAATTTATTTTGTTAAGTACAAAACAGATGGAAATTGCACGTAATGGTCCAAATGCAAGTCAGAAATGCTTCTGATTAGTTTCAGTTCATGTAACAGTATTTTGAATGAGTAAATTATAAAAATAAATAGCAAATAATGTCTCCTCCCAATGTTTTGATGGTAATGAGTCTCTCTGAGCTGGCCCTACATTCTTTTGGGAGTTTCCAAGCTTCATAGTCTTAATGCAAAAGGAAAGAGAATTCTGGTGAATTGCAAATCCATGGCTTTATTTTCAGGGAATCAGAGGATGGGAGTATCCCACACATTGCTT
The DNA here is from genome assembly GCF_009764565.3 of Dermochelys coriacea. Classification (NCBI taxonomy): domain Eukaryota; kingdom Metazoa; phylum Chordata; order Testudines; family Dermochelyidae; genus Dermochelys; species Dermochelys coriacea. Next base: position 104,061,398 of record NC_050074.1, on the reverse strand, counting down.
AGCTCACTTGTATCGTAGGTCGAGCCTGCCTGGGATATTTCTCAAAAACTTACTTTTCTCCAAAATATACATTTTATTTTTCTTCAACAAGAATATAGATAAAAAGATGAATTACATCTACTGCAAACAGAATCATGACCACTTAGCCATCACTTTATTTGGTGTTTCTGTTTCCTAAGTTGAGTGTGACTAAACCAAAAACAACTGTAAACATACTATATGGATACAGGGTGATCATTTTTTAAACCTGAATGAATTCTGCTGACTACTATGAAAGCTCAACGGTGAGGGTTTTTTGTTTTTACCTTAGTGGAGTCTGAATCTCTCTTTGCAGCATTGTCGTGCTGATGGCTTTTGAGTTCTTTTGGATCCTTAGCACCAGACTGTTTTTCTCTGATTCCTGGGGGGGGAGGGAAGGAGGGTAGAAACGTTACTGTCAACTACATGATACTATAGCTAAAATGGGATATAAAACTGAGTACAAAAAGAAGGCAAAAGAGTATTACTAACTGATTCTGAATGGTCTGGGATCCACTTATCTGAGAGACCGCATCTCCCTGTTTCCAGTGGTTGAACTTTAAACCACACTGCAAGGCTGCTCCCAGGATTGGTTCCAGGACAGTCTCACACTGTACTGAGGCCTGATCAAAAGTCCATTGAAGACAATGGAAGGTTTCCTATTGTTTTGGAGTACAGACCTTCATAAATTGGCTGTCTTTTGCAGCCTACAGAGTCTGAGACTAGTGTCCAATACAAGACATTATGGACCTTGTTTTTATTTCAACTAAGGACATTATAAACTACCATGGCAGTGCAAAGGGGCCTTAAAGTGGTCATAAATCACATTAGTAAATATCAGTATATTTATTTGGTCTAACTTTTGTTTGATTTATTTTGTTTAGCTGTTGGTTTGAGGAGTTTTTTAGTTTTCTGGGTAGCATGGTGCCTGGGATTGCTGAAAAAAGGGCATTCTTTAACACCACACCTTGTGAGTCATTTTACATAAATTACGTTTTTGTTTCTCAGTGCTTATTTGAAAATGTAATCTGTAAAGTAATAAAATGAGTATTTAAATGGCATAAAATTCCTTCACTCTTCTGCCCAACCAACTCTACATAAAAATTCATGGAAACATAGGCTTTAGTTTTCGCAACACACTGCACAAGGCTGCAGTTTTTACTAAATGTAATTTCATTTTACATACATTGTTGTATTAGCAGAGGAATAGAAGTCAGATCCTTTTACTGTAGAAACTGTTTATTAAACCTCATCTGCAATAGCAGATTTGATTCCTTCCCACTGGCGCAGAGTTCAGGGGAGGGGGTACCGTTTGACTCCATCTGCTTCAATGAGAACTGCTCTTCTGAGAGTTCCATTGTGGGATGGCAGCTGCAAGTTGCAGCTGGGGCTCTAGGCCTTAGGAGGCCTGCTAACAGAGGCTGCCCAGAAGGATTCAATGGTACAGAATATCTCTTGGAGTGCCCCAGTCCACTTTGAGAGCAGTGCTGACTGGCTGCAGACCTCTTCACACTGCTTCTTATGGGCACAGTTTCCACCATTGGGGCTCTGCTGACATCACTCTGTGGTGGATCAAGCTCGCTATGTACAGTACTAGTCACCATATTAAAAGAAGGCTGTTGTTGCCATGGAAAGTGCATAGTCATGGAACCACAGAGAAGACACCAAGGCTGAAGAATCCAGCAATGAGGAGGGGGGTGAAGGGACTCAGGAAGAAGTGGATTTGAGGGGAGCCAACAGAAGTTCTTGCAAAGGTGAAAAACAAAGTTCATGGAGTCATGTTTTACACCAGTAAAAGCTCCAAGAAGTATGGTATAAATAGGTAGAGAACTCAGGAATGGTTATGATGTTTGGAATAAGATTCTTTCAGAATTACTTAGCAACACAGGATTCCTGGTGACAAATTAACCCTTCTCAGGTGCCACATAAATAGTAATAACTGCTTCATTCCACCACTAATGAATGGAGCTGCCACTTCCTTGGTTTAAAACACCTGGAGCTGCTGGCACGGAAGTGACTAGGAGGGATCCTCAGCTTTGAAACTCACTCCTCCCCTTTGTCTGAAAGAGGCCGAACTAATCTGCTGACCTGCAGAGGAAGCTGCAAAACCTACAGATGTCCACAACTGTTTGGGAAAGGGGAAGTACAATGTGGGTTGGTGTTTGTAGGGAGAATGGGGTACTTGCAGGGATAAATTAAATGTGGATATTTGGATGAAGAGAGACTGTTGCATGTGTTCATTTACTTTTATTATTTGTCAAATGTGACTCTCCTCTGTGCTTTTTAAATATTAATTTTAATAAATAAATGTGGGATAAGTGGCCAAGGTAGGTCATGAAAGCAAAATGTAAGAATTAGTTCAGGAGAAAATCAGAGGTTTGTCAAATGCAATGGTAGTAATTGAAAAGTCATTAACCTACAGTTTTCAATTGTTTCCTATTATAAGTAAAGTGGGAAAACTGCAGTTCTCTCAGATAGCTCTGTGAGGCAACTGTGGGTAAATACTGACTTTTTAATGCTAATCACAGTGTATAAGGAAAGCTGGAAGGCTGGATAAAGATAAACCAAAACTGAGCAAGCATGCTGTACCAGATGGTTTTTTTCCCTGGGTTTCTCTCTGATGACTTGTATTCAAAGTCCAAGAGAAAGAAGAAACACTATAAGGTCAAACAAGGATAAGATGTCAAAGTCTACAGAAAAATATATAAGATGTAAATTACTGCTTTCAAGGTAACCTCTCCTAGCATATGTTTTCACAGAAAAAAAGCATGTGTCCTCAACTTAACTTAGCTAATTCAAGTTCAGCCCTAGGCTCACTTGCAGGCTTTAACTTGAGCTGCTAATCCAAGTTCCCATGTCTTCACTGATATTTTAACTTGAGTCAGCTAACCTGAATTAAATACACCCCTTTTTTTCCAGAGTGAAAACATATCCATAGACAGCTACGGCTACAGTCCACAGATTCAACCTCTTCACTCCACACAGATCTCCTTGGTGTAGGTTTGTTCAGCCATTTTGTAGTCAGAGAAAGTTAGAAGAGAAGTGGGAAGTGAATGTTTCTCCTGTCTGCTAAATCATTCAGTTTGGATTTTTTGCATGGTATCCTGGGTAATGACAGTCGTATGCTACCATGGGAATCCCAGTGTTGACAGATACTTTTGGCAAACAATTTAACAATTGCTGTAATGGATTAATAAAAGTAATGAATAAACCTCCACCAACTTCCCTGCTATTATTCAAATACACATTCTTGGAAACCTCACGTTTGTTAATTCATGTGAACAGTAAAAACACAAATACTGACCTTATGAAAAGAGCTTGAAGCTCTTCATTTAAATGAGGACACTGCATGAAATAACAGCAGCTTAGATTAGAAGTAAATGTCAGGCACAGAGCACCCATACAGGTTCTTTTCGTTGACAAAGTTCTTTGTGCTATAACAATTATCATTCAACAAAATATAAAGTTCAATATTTCCCTGAAACACAGCTATGGGAGTCATGGCATTTCAAGTATTTCCTATCAGTGTGGGGAGAAAAGAAAGCTTGTTCCTGTCTGATATGAAGTCCTGAGGATTTCCTGTTCCATTTGTAACCTATTTTCACAGACCCTGTCTTTAAGGCTGAGGAAGATTTTTCTGGTCTCTCAGTACTTCCAACAGTATCCTCAGGCTCTGTAGATGGGTGCATGCTGAATGTACAGACCAGTTCGTGAAAATGGGGGAGGGAGCTGTTGGCATCCTGTCCCTTGCTATCTATATTGCATCTTTAGCCCTTTTATTTTCTCACAGCCCTGTTTGTGGGCCAAATGATACACTCCTTGGTATCTGGACACCAGAGCACAGCCTGTGGTGTTCATAATTACAGAGTGGAGCTGGAACTGAATCTTCATTTCACAAATGCCTGGATATCTGCCTTGGGCCAACTGGCAGCACACTCAGGTGATGTCTGAAATTGGCTTGTTAAAACACAGAGATTACAAAGATGGGTATTCTGGTGAGAAATAAGAAAAGGAGTACTTGTGGCACCTTAGAGACTAACAAATTTCTGGTGAGAAATAGTATGTTATGAACCTAAGATGTACACAGCACAATTTGTACAGGCAGGGACTCTGTAGAAAGCTTGATAGAAACTCAACCAAACAGGTTTCAGAGTAGCAGCCGTGTTAGTCTGTATTCGCAAAAAGAAAAGGAGTACTTGTGGCACCTTAGAGACTAACAAATTTATTAGAGCATAAGCTTTCGTGAGCTACAGCTCACTTCATCGGATGCATTTGGTGGAAAAAACAGAGGAGAGATTTATATACACACACACAGAGAACATGAAACAATGGGTTTATCATACACACTGTAAGGAGAGTGATCACTTAAGATAAGCCATCACCAACAGCAGGGGGGGGAAAGGAGGAAAACCTTTCATGGTGACAAGCAGGTAGGCTAATTCCAGCAGTTAACAAGAATATCAGAGGAACAGTGGGGGGTGGGGTGGGAGGGAGAAATACCATGGGGAAATAGTTTTACTTTGTGTAATGACTCATCCATTCCCAGTCTCTATTCAAGCCTAAGTTAATTGTATCCAGTTTGCAAATTAATTCCAATTCAGCAGTCTCTCGTTGGAGTCTGTTTTTGAAGCTTTTTTGTTGAAGTATAGCCACTCTTAGGTCTGTGATCGAGTGACCAGAGAGATTGAAGTGTTCTCCAACTGGTTTTTGAATGTTATAATTCTTGACGTCTGATTTGTGTCCATTCATTCTTTTACGTAGAGACTGTCCAGTTTGGCCAATGTACATGGCAGAGGGGCATTGCTGGCACATGATGGCATATATCACATTGGTAGATGCGCAGGTGAACGAGCCTCTGATAGTGTGGCTGATGTGATTAGGCCCTATGATGGTATCCCCTGAATAGATATGTGGACAGAGTTGGCAACGGGCTTTGTTGCAAGGATAGGTTCCTGGGTTAGTGGTTCTGTTGTGTGGTGTGTGGTTGCTGGTGAGTATTTGCTTCAGATTGGGGGGCTGTCTGTAAGCAAGGACTGGTCTGTCTCCCAAGATCTGAGAGAGCGATGGCTCATCCTTCAGGATAGGTTGTAGATCCTTGATGATGCGTTGGAGGGGTTTTAGTTGGGGGCTGAAGGTGATGGCTAGTGGCGTTCTGTTGTTTTCTTTGTTGGGCCTGTCCTGTAGTAGGTGACTTCTGGGTACTCTTCTGGCTCTGTCAATCTGTTTCTTCACTTCAGCAGGTGGGTACTGTAGTTGTAGGAATGCATGATAGAGATCTTGTAGGTGTTTGTCTCTGTCTGAGGGGTTGGAGCAAATGCGGTTATATCGTAGCGCTTGGCTGTAGACAATGGATCGAGTGGTATGATCTGGATGAAAGCTAGAGGCATGTAGGTAGGAATAGCAGTCAGGAGGTTTCTGATATAGGGTGGTGTTTATGTGACCATCGCTTATTAGCACCGTAGTGTCCAGGAAGTGGATCTCTTGTGTGGACTGGTCCAGGCTGAGGTTGATGGTGGGATGGAAATTGTTGAAATCATGGTGGAATTCCTCAAGAGCTTCTTTTCCATGGGTCCAGATGATGAAGATGTCATCAATGTAGCGCAAGTAGAGTAGGGGCATTAGGGAACGAGAGCTGAGGAAGCGTTGTTCTAAGTCAGCCATAAAAATGTTGGCATACTGTGGGGCCATGCGGGTACCCATCGCAGTGCCGCTGATTTGAAGGTATACATTGTCACCAAATGTGAAATAGTTATGGGTCAGGACAAAGTCACAAAGTTCTGCCACCAGGTTAGCCGTGACAGTATTGGGGATACTGTTCCTGACGGCTTGTAGTCCATCTTTGTGTGGAATGTTGGTGTAGAGGGCTTCTACATCCATAGTGGCTAGGATGGTGTTTTTAGGAAGATCACCAATGGACTGTAGTTTCCTCAGGAAATCGGTGGTGTCTCGAAGATAGCTGGGAGTGCTGGTAACGAAGGGCCTGAGGAGGGAGTCTACATAGCCAGACAATCCTGCTGTCAGGGTGCCAATGCCTGAGATGATGGGGCGTCCAGGATTTCCAGGTTTATGGATCTTGGGTAGCAGATAGAATACCCCAGGTCCTGGCTCCAGGGGTGTGTCTGTGCGGATTTGTTCTTGTGCTTTTTCAGGGAGTTTCTTGAGCAAATGCTGTAGTTTCTTTTGATAACTCTCAGTGGGATCAGAGGGTAATGGCTTGTAGAAAGTGGTGTTGGAGAGCTGCCTAGTAGCCTCTTGTTCATACTCTGACCTATTCATGATGACGACAGCACCTCCTTTGTCAGCCTTTTTGATTATGATGTCAGAGTTGTTTCTGAGGCTGTGGATGGCACTGTGTTCTGCATGGCTGAGGTTATGGGGTAAGCGATGCTGCTTTTCCACAAAAGATCTTGGGAGACAGACCAGTCCTTGCTTACAGACAGCCCCCCAATCTGAAGCAAATACTCACCAGCAACCACACACCACACAACAGAACCACTAACCCAGGAACCTATCCTTGCAACAAAGCCCGTTGCCAACTCTGTCCACATATCTATTCAGGGGATACCATCATAGGGCCTAATCACATCAGCCACACTATCAGAGGCTCGTTCACCTGCGCATCTACCAATGTGATATATGCCATCATGTGCCAGCAATGCCCCTCTGCCATGTACATTGGCCAAACTGGACAGTCTCTACGTAAAAGAATGAATGGACACAAATCAGACGTCAAGAATTATAACATTCAAAAACCAGTTGGAGAACACTTCAATCTCTCTGGTCACTCGATCACAGACCTAAGAGTGGCTATACTTCAACAAAAAAGCTTCAAAAACAGACTCCAACGAGAGACTGCTGAATTGGAATTAATTTGCAAACTGGATACAATTAACTTAGGCTTGAATAGAGACTGGGAATGGATGAGTCATTACACAAAGTAAAACTATTTCCCCATGGTATTTCTCCCTCCCACCCCACCCCCCACTGTTCCTCTGATATTCTTGTTAACTGCTGGAATTAGCCTACCTGCTTGTCACCATGAAAGGTTTTCCTCCTTTCCCCCCCCTGCTGTTGGTGATGGCTTATCTTAAGTGATCACTCTCCTTACAGTGTGTATGATAAACCCATTGTTTCATGTTCTCTGTGTGTGTGTATATAAATCTCTCCTCTGTTTTTTCCACCAAATGCATCCGATGAAGTGAGCTGTAGCTCACGAAAGCTTATGCTCTAATAAATTTGTTAGTCTCTAAGGTGCCACAAGTACTCCTTTTCCTTCAACCAAACAGGCCACCATTGCAACTATGGCACCAGAACTTCTGGTCTTGGCTGGCACTACCACTTGTATAAATGGCATGCTGCAGAATGACATGGAGTCATAAACATAAAGGGAAGGGTAACCACCTTTCTGTATACAGTGCTATAAAATCCTTCCTAGCCATAGGCAAAACCCTTTCACCTGTAAAGGATTAAGAAGATAAGGTAACCCTGCTGGTACCTGACCCAAAATGGCCAATGAGGAGACAAGATTCTTTCAAATCTGGAGGGGGGAGAACAAAGGGTTTGGTCTGTCTATGTGATGTTTTTGCCGGGAACAGATCAGGAATGCAGCCTTACAACTCCTGTTAAGTTAGTAAGTAATCTAGCTAGAAAATGCATTAGATTTTCTTTTGTTTAATGGCTGGTAAAATAAACTGTGCTGGATGGAATGTATATTCCTGTTTTTGTGTCTTTTGTAACTGAAGGTTTTGCCTAGAGGGATTCTCTATGTTTTGAATCGGATTACCCTGTAAGGTATTTACCATCCTAATTTTACAGAGGTGATTCTTTTACCTTTTCTTTAATTAAAATTCTTCTTTTAAGAACCTGATTGTTTTTTCATTGTTCTTAAGATCCAAGGGTTTGGGTCTGTGTTCACCTGTACAAATTGGTGAGGATTCTTATCAAGCCTTCCCCAGGAAAAGGGGTGTAGGGCTTGGGTGGATATTTTTGGGGAAGACGTCTCCAAGTGGGCTCTTTCCCTGTTCTTTGTTTAAAATGCTTGGTGGTGGCAGCATACGGTTCAAGGGCAAGGCAAAGTTTGTACCTTGGGGAAGTTTTTAACCTAAGCTGATAAGAATAAGCTTAGGGGGGTCTTTCATGCAGGTCCCCACATCTGTACCCTAGAGTTCAGAGTGGGGAAGGAACCTTGACACATGGTATACCTTGCTTAGAGCAACTGCAGTCAAAACAGTGGAGTGAATGTGTCATTGGAAGAAATTGTGTGTGCGGGCACCAAAAGGCATTTAGCACCCCAATTTTTAGTAGTGCAAGTTGCACACTTTCATTCAGTTGACAACATTAATCTCTGTTGACAACTTTCAAATCTACTTTCCCACTGCCCTCTGATCTCTTCCTCTCTCTTCAAACTCCCATCATGCTATCACTCTGTGGGCACCTCTTCGTGTCATGATGCAGTGTTGCATGGGTTCTTCCTCTCTAGCTCCTCACTGTAGGTAGTTTGCCTTTACGTGCCACTCAGCCCTCCGGCTGAGAAGCGATTAGTTAACAAAATGTTCAATGTAGTCCAAAGTCCCAGAGAATCAACCTGTCTTTTGAGCTTAATCCCCTCCTGGGATTAATCCACTGTATTTCCCTGCCTCTGGTACTGAGCACTGTCCTGCACAGTCAAATTAATTCTGAGGCCTCTAGCCTCCCACAGTCTTTGGCATTTCAGCTCTTCACAGAGTGAGCAAGTGAACAAACGAGTGAGCAAGCAAGCAAGCAACCCTGCCTGCTCCCTGTGGCTCCTTCCCTCTTTACTGAACTCTCAGCCTATTTATAAGTTCCAGGGGTCTGCTGAGTTTTCACCTGATCCTTTCAGTCCCACCTTGTCTGGCTGACAAGTAACTACGTAATAACCACTGCGGTGAAGTGAATTTGACTAACTGGGTCTTTAGCTCTTTCTTGCTTGTTCACCCCATCCCATACACTTTATGCCCTGACTTGACATGTGTTGCCTTCATCTTACCTCTATCTTTAAGTCTCTCCTCAGAACAAACTTCTCAGAGACCTTCAACTGTAGTTCTCTCTTAAATAAGGGTTTAGTAGAGAAATGTTGGCACATACACACGTTGGAACTAACAAGAAAGCTGATAAACATCTCCACTCAATCATCTGCTTTTTGTTGATCCTCGATCCTTATCCTATATCTCCAAATTGTCTGTTTAAATAGTAAGTATTCAAGGACAGGGACTTTTTTTGGCTGTCTATAAAACACTTAGCACTATACAAATAATTTCTAGCACTATATAAATAATATTAGAAAGAGAAAATTCACCTTCATTGATCATATTTAACTAAAGATTAAGAAACCATACAAGGTCTTTTATCAGCTGATAAATGTTACGTTCAAGTGGCACAAAACCGACAGTTCAAGATCCAAAAATATCTCAGATGCAAGTCAGGCTCCCAGCCTTCCACTTCTGTGGCTAAAGAGTTTCACAAAGTTCTAAATTGTACCCACGTCACTGGAATGTTTATACTATTTGTTACTAGGACAGTTATATTAGGATTCCATCTTCAAAACTTTTGTGGTAATTAACAGAAGTTGTTTTGATTTGACATTGATGTTTGAAGATGCTTGTAACTTATATGTTAAAAACCAAAATGATCTCAGGTATAATTTAAAACTTTTGTTTAAGGCATTTTATCTATAGATAAGAGAGCCATGCAACTCTCCCATCCCAAGCTATATGCATATATTTATATATAGCATCATTCAAAGACATGTAAGGAGTTTTATTTATACTGTTTAAAACAGTTTGGGTTTTTGTTGTTTTTCTTAATACTATTTAATTCAAAAACCTGAAAAAGGGGGAAAAGATGTAATCATCAAAGGTTCAGTTTAAAGGCTATTAAAGGCTAAGAATTAAAGGCTAAGAAAGCTCCCAGTGCACATCTCAGATCTGCAGTGAGTCATCCAGCAAAACCAGGGAAGACCATCGAAGGCCAGATTTGACATTCCTGATATTTCTAAGCCCTGTTCTATGCTGAAAATTGTGAAGTTCTGCCAGCATAGCTATGTCAGTTAAGAATGTGAAACAAGTCAGTAACTAACCAACATTGCTGTGCCAGCAAAAGCCCTAGCATAAAGGCTGTTATACTGGCAAAAAGTTCTTTAGCGAATACAGCTTATTTTATTTGTTGAACTGGTATAAGCTATACCAGCCACCACCTGTAGGGATCAAGAAGGGATTCCCTTCCTCCTCCTAGCTCAGCAAATCCTTTCTAATGTAGAAAAAGATCTAAGGTAAAAGAAAACTGTTCTGGGCCAAGGTGTTCGAAGCACCACAGGCCTGGCAGGAGTACTCTGAAAAAACGAGGCTTACACACAGCTGTGAGTTATCGGCTTTACTGAAGGTTAGTGACCCACTCGCAACGGGGACTCCAAGCGTTGCAGTCATGGAGGCGGGGAATCCAGCACTCCGGAGCTCTGCCTGGGACGGAGTCCAACGGAGGGGCAGATGGCCAGCATTAATAAGCACTACACAAAAACAGCTCATGAATATAGAATTAAGTACTTTCCAAAAGGGGTTTTCCGCTACCTGGCAAAGGGCCATGCGAAGCAGTTGTAACCGGCTGACGGCCTGTTCTAGCTGGGTTTCTATGTTCTTACAATAACCTGTCAGCACGAGAAAGTGGAAGTTCCCTAGCTAGGCCGTAACAAAGTCTTCTGCAGTCCCTTACACAAATTTACTCAGCACTTTTCAGGTTTCTTTATATTTCATAAAGAAGCAAATAAAATTGCATTTTTCTTCAATTGCAGGCCATCTTTATTAACACAAAAATGTACAACTAAGCTGAGGTCAACATTTAAAATTGGAATAGAGGTAGGCAAATGCTGAATATTTTTAAAAATCCCATCCTGCACATATATACCCTGTATTCCCCACCTGGGGTTTATCCCAAGCAACTACATTGAGTTGAAAACTACCTGTGCTGTCTCCACTAGACAAAAAAACCACACCTATCTTTTACAGTTAGTCATAGTGTTAATGAGCATTAAGAGAGCTTTTCAATTGAATTAACAGGGCCAGAAAGAGAGAGAAGGCATCAGCACTGCTAAAACCAACCACCCCAAAATGAAGTGCTTCAAGTCTGTGCTAATGAAGTATCAACACTTTAATACAGCTTCATTGGGGAAGTTTTTCAAAACAGAGTAAACAAAACAACCTGAAGTCTGTCCTCTCTGCAAGAGGATTCATTGTGTAAACAAAGTAGAAAATTATTTTCTTAAGATGTCAGGATAAATTTACTTTTATTACAAGGAGCATCATGAGATTTGTTAACTGAATTATCTTTCACTGCTTGCACATCTTGAAGCAGTAGTTGACTGCCTGCAGAGATGATTACAGGATCTGCCATGAAACGGACGAATGAGTTCTGGTCTGCGATCAGAAAGCCAAAAGTCGTAAATCTCTCATTATATGTGCTATTTGAAGCAAGGCTCTCATCAGGGGGCTAGCAAGAGTGCCATTGGCATAGGACCTATATTTTGAAGTCTGCTTTCATTCTACATTGCTATTATTTTGTATCCCTACTTAACAAAATAAAGTGCCCTCTTTATGGAATTACCTGCAGCTTATCAGCCATCCAGAGTTATTTTAACAAGGTAGTCCCTTTTTAAAAAAAATTCTATTTGTGTAGGGAAGAACTCAAGCATGTGCTTCCCTTTGCTGTACTGGGATATGCTAACAGATCTCCTCAGCTCCCTGAAGTAGTGACGAACTCTCCTCACCTGCTGAGCCCATCTACTCTCTGAGTATAATGCAAGACAATGATTCCCACCAAGGGATGCAAAGACGATATTACAGCAAGTTTTTAAACAGTATGGAAATGATGTCTTTAGCTCAAATAACATTGTCCATCACAGCTCCCTCAGGCAGCTTTTCTGACATGCTTAATTTACAATCATGAAAGCTAGATAAGCATGCGGCAGAGGCTTGCTTAGATCTAAAAGGTAAAATACCTGAGACACATGCAGAGGTGGGAGGTTCAGTCTGGATAGCGTTATATAGTCAGTTCATTTGGCATTGTTATTTTTCCTCAGTGCTTGAATTGTAGGGCTGGGATAAAAGGTGATTATGTCACACACATCCATTTCTGACTGCGGCTGTCAGAGAGCTGAGATAAAGTGGGAGCGCTTCACAACTACCCTCTTACTTTTTTCTTCAGTTCAAGTTCCGCCCATTGTCATCCATATACGATCTTCCTTCCATCAGTTGAGCTGTACCCAGCCTACAGCAACAGTGAGGGGAACCAGAAGAATGGTGCATGCTAACCTCAACCCTTCTGAATGAAACATCCTACCCACCACAGACTCTTCTGAGCCAAGGGGCTTAAAGCCATTCCGCTTCTCTCACTGAATAACTCACAAACCTACGTAACATGCAACTGATGTGTCTGGTCTTGGGAATCTATTTTTCCAATTCCACTGCAACAGGCTAAGAAACACAGATGATTTCCAAGATTAAAACAAAATGCAATCATATAAAAATAAAACAGAATGTAAGCGGATTTTGTGCTTATCTCTAGTTTCAACAAAATATAGCTGGTCATTGTTTTTTTTTATCACTGAAGCTTTAAATTTAAAAGTGGTAGTGAGTGCAGAAAAGCTTGATATTATGGCTTAAATGTTAAGGCCCCAGCTCTTTAATTTTCTATTCTTTTAGAAAATACTAGTAGTTAAATAACCCCTGTAGAATGTAATTTAAAAACAAATCACAAGCAACAGAGGAAATCACAAAGAATGACATTTGAGTTACCACAGAATTATATTTGCTTTTGGAGCTGTTACCAGAATTAAAATGAGTAAAAGTTCTCAATTGTTAGCAGTTCTACCTGTTACCTCTATCTAAGCAGGGTAGTTCATATTAGGCAATGACTCTGTAGCATTTTCAAGAAGCAAGAAGCTAGTTGCCTAGCAACAAACCAAAATCTCATGCAAACCTAAAACCTCAGACCCCAAATTGACACATTCAACAGCAAAAAAAGCAGCAAAGAGAATGAGATTATACTTTTTATCTCCTAGGAAAAGGACTTTCCTATTCTACAATGTGACATCTTCTCATGAGCATTAAAACATATGGATTTGAGGCCAATACTGCCAACATTTATATATGCAAGTAACTTCACTCACAACAGGCCCAAAGTCATTCCCACGCATAAGTATTTTCATGACTGGTCTTTTAAAGAGTGATTGTTGGGTTAAACATCACAGGCTACATTTTCTGCTGGCATCAGTGCACTGAAACCAGTAGAGTTATGCTAGCAGAGAATTTGTCACTGTGTATTTTAAAAAAAGATGAATTTTTTGTTTATTACTGATGCACTATTCAAACTGAAAGAATTTTACAAATCTAATTTACCATTTACACTATGCTTTCTCTGTTGGCTTTTTGCATTTCTTTCTGCCTGGGCACATTTTTTCTTGTCAGCTTATTCTTCATCCTTTATGTTCTCATGTAATAATATTTTCATCCTAAGGCTGAAAACACTGCAATGCATATTTTTTTAAATATCTGTATCTATTAGGACATTAAAAATCATGGTAATATTTGTATTGATGTTACAAATGTAAAATTTTGTCTTGTAAAATTTTAAGGGAGGATTTTCAAAGCACAAAAGTGAGTTAGGTGCTTAAGTTTGACTCAGTCTCTCTAGTAGTTTGCCCTCACTATTGTTTTACCTTTGTTTTGATTAATTATGCTGAATTAGGGTGACCAGCTGTCCTTTTTGGGGGGGACTTTTTCTTATATAGGCACCTATTACCCACCACCCCATCCCGTTTTTTCACAGTTGCTATCTTGTCACCCTATGCTGAATACGTGTCACATGTACAATCACTTATTAAGTGATTACTGTAGTTGTCACCCTTAAAAACTTGTCAGCTATTCTTTACAATGCATTGGAGAATGAATTTTTTTACCTCAGGTTGCATTATTTTAAGTATTTCCTATAATAACTAGTGCACAGTTTAGATACTGTTAATCCTGTAAGTGCTAGGTAAGTGTATATATTCGTCTAAGAAAGCAAAACCCGAACATTTTTAAGGGTGGCCATTGTACAGTTAGCCCACTGGCTCCTATTTTAAGTACATGTATTAATCAAAGCTTGGAAGTTTCACTGGTTCTCTCTATGGAGAATCATGGATTAAGCACTCACAGATCCCAAGTATATTACAATCTGAAAAGTGATTTGTATTCTGTCAATCCCAACTTCCACTCAAAGTCAAATTCTGGTCCCATTCAATTCAATGACAGTTTTCCACTGGCTTCAATGAGTCCAGAATTTAGCTGAGAGTCTCATGCCATAACATAACTTTATGACAACTAGTTAAAGCAGGTATACTCTGCTTAGGAAACTTCTTAAGTCATTATGGAGGTTTTCTGAAATGATAACTAGTGGCAAACTCACTGATTAAGAACCATGGAAAGTCTTCAGGCTAATATACAGTATTTAAAAGACTGACCTGGAGTACAAGTATTGTAGGCTGATGACCCAGTCTTGGAAATACTTACTGCTGAGTATAATGCTTACATGGGACTGTAATCATTAGCAGATATGCTGGAGAATCAGGCTCTCAGGTATTGGTGAGGGAGTGACTTCTGCATCAGTTAAGCTGAGCTTTAGGCTGGAATAATTTTAGAACATGAATAGTTTCTATGATCACAAGGTGAAGATTTTCAGGCTTATATGAGCCAAAGGGATAGCTGATTGATATGCTCCTTTATATGAAGCCTCTCTGAAGTATTTAAAGATAAAAAAGAGAAAAGAGGAGAGAAAAACGGTTCATTCTACCTATCATTTTTCAAAAAAAATTATTGCTGTGTGTGAAGTCAAGACCTATGAATTTTGCACCGTGGAAAAAACTCACCCCTGTTTAGAGAGCCAGCACGAGGTTTATGCATTAAATCCTACTTAAGTCTCTTTTCAACAGCTAAAATTTGATTTTGGTGTGATTTTCTGTCAGGAAAATCTGACTGCAACACTTCGGTTTGGCTTGGCGTTAGTCTCTACTTCTACTTGAGCTGTTGTGCTTTTCATGGGAGCTATAGTTCTGGGTCCTTCATGTCCCCATTCTACATCCATGATGCATCACATTTGGTCCTTGTGGCTGAGCTGCCAGTTTTCCTCATGGGAGACATGCGCCATGGGAGATCAAGCAGATGCAGAGACGAATGTCAACTTGAAACAAACCATTTCAAATGGGGAAGGTTGAAACATTTTGTTTTGATCCAAAATGTCAATACAAAGCATTGCAACATTTCCAAATAAAAATTCTTCTGAACTTTTTGTTTTGTGAAAAATTTCAATATTTTGACTTCTTGTCCCAATTCAGGAAGAAAATAAATGTCAAAATATCAGAATTTTGCACAGGATAGTATTCTGTCTTTTGATCAGCTCTCGTGACTACACCTTGGATTTATCCCCACAGACATAGGAGTATCACCCTATAGGCGGTGCACAGAACCTCAGATCAATTGGGAATAACTGCAAGTGCCTTTACACAACATGTCAGGTTATTTAGAAAACTAAACACCATCCTTGGGTTAACAGAGCATTTTGTTTGCGATATTATAAAAGGCTGAATAATTGATGGGCTTTGCTGCAGTTCAGTAACATTATATCAGAGGAAGAGAAAGTTTTAAAATGGAGAGTCTTCTAATGAGAGTGAAGTACATTTAAAGACAAATCTACAACAATAATTTTGCAATGACAGTATTAATTGATTATGGCATTGAAAATCTGTAACAAACAGAACACATGTAGAATGTATTCACTACATTTTTTGTGTGTCATGTATGTATCAGCCTATGCTGCTGCATAACAATACAATTATTTTTCATAATTTCAAAAACCTGAAAAGATCTGCTGTTTTTTCCATTAGTTTGCACAGTTGACATGTTTTCCACACAATCAAAAAGCTTATCTGTGGATAAGCTGGCAGACCTCCCATACAGCAGGAAAAAAATGGAGAACAACAGGATCCCCACTGGTGCAGTTATAAGCATGGGATCAGAACACCCTCTGACGGCCAGCCCATAGAGAAGATAAAATACATCAAGTGACAACCAACCAAGATATTATGTTAAGTCAAAGTGACATGTAGAGGCCTGTTTTTTTCTTTTAGAGCTCAAAGTTCTTGTTTTCTTTTCTCCATGCCACAAGTCTGCTGTTTGGCTGGCAAGGATGGTGTCAGTACATATGCAGACACTGATTCATTACAGATTGTTACAATACCTAGAAGAGCTGAGGATATAGTGCTGACTTTTACTATGGTAGAATTTATTGTAAATTAGAATTTTACTAATTAAAATAATCTTTAATAGATTAACCTGAGGTTCATACATTACTTTAACTTCAATTAATCACAAAGACTAAGTTCAAATAATGTCAAGGGTCTGAGAAACCAAGGAGTATAAGAAAATACTCTCTTGCACAATTCTTTATACGTTCTGTTGTTCCCAATCTTTACAGCACATACTGATGTTATGTAAGGTCACACACTGTTCAAAGACAACTATAATAGTAGACATAATTGGGTGAATTAAGTGCTGTATCTTAGCCATAATGGAATTGCTTGGTTTCTGGAGGTTGTTACCTCATTTAACAGATTGAAATATAGGGTTTTTATGGATCAGATTCATTTTTTTAAAAAAAGTCTTATTTTAAAACTGTGAAATAAGTGAAAATGTAATTAATGTAAATAAATATTTGGACAATTTTAAAATTGGGTATTATACATCTATGGTGTAAGGTCAAACCAGTCTTAAGCACTTTGATTTTAAAGGGTTAATTTTTTGACACCCAAGTGCATAAATGGTTCTTTGGAGGAACAATATAGATCCATAATTTGTTACCACATTTATTCAGTATTACATTACTGCATAGGATGCATTACTGCATTAGCGATAGTACGTTTGATATAGACACTTGACCAGTATTTTTAAAGCTGAATAGGCACCTAAACCCAGACTAATCCACCTCGTTTGGTATATATGGACAACCTGTGCACCTATGGCATTTTTAAATAGGTGACTGAGGACCAGGTGTGGCTGTGCCTTGGGAATATGTGCAGGGTTTTTAGACGTGTGTGGGTTTAGGAGCTTTACAGAGATTTTCAGACTATCAGTTTATTTCAAAGAGAGTTGCCTTTTTTAGTTATGCCATTACTTTTAAAAGCTAATGGCCCTGATCCTCAGCTACGGTAAATCAGTATAGCTGTATTAACTTCAGTGGAGCTACACTGATTTCAGCAGCTGAGGATAATACCCAATATCATAAAATAATAATACCTAGCTCTCATAGAGCGTCTCTCATCTGTAGAGTTGAACGTACTTTACAAATTAGGTCAGCATCATTATCCCCATTTTACAGATGTGGAGACTGAGATACAGAAAGAAGAAGTGACTTATCTTAGGTCTCCCAGTAGGCCAGTGGCAGAGTGGGGAATACAGCCCAGGTCTCCTGAGTGCAGTCCAGTGCTCTACCTACAAAGCCATGCTTCCTTCTGAATTGTCCTACCTTATTAGTGGGGCCCTTTTGAAAGTAATGGGAATTACTTGTATCATACTGACAGGGCTGGATTAAAGTAGAAACTAGGGCTGTCAAGCAATTAAAAAAATTAATTGTGATTAATTGCACTATTAAACAATAATAGAATACCATTTATTTAAATATTTTTGATGCTTTCTACATTTTCAAATATATTGATTTCAATTACAACACAGAATACAAAGTATACAGTCTTCACTTTATATTTATTTTTATTACAAATATTTGCACTGTAAAAAACAAAAGAAATAGTATTTTTCTTAGTGATTGGCTGAACAAGAAGTAGGACTGAGAGGGCTTGTAGGCTCTAAAGTTTTACATTGTTTTGTTTTTGAGTGCAGTTATATAACAAAAAATATCTACATTTGTAAATTGCACTTTCATGATAAAGAGATTGCACTATGGTACTTGTATGAGGTGAACTGAAAAATACTAATTCTTTTGTTTATCATTTTTACAGTGCAAATATTTGTAATAAAAAATAATATAAAATGAGCTCTGTGTACTTTGTATTCTCTGTTGCAATAGAAATCAATATTTGAAAATGTAGAAAAGAATCCAAAAATATTTAATACATTTCAATTGGTATTCTTTTGTTTAACAGTGCAATTAATCGTGATTAATTTTTTTGAGTTAATCGTATGAGTTAACTGTGATTAATCAACAGTCCTCGTAGAAACACTAGAGGCTAATTCTTACTTCCCAAGTTCCTAGATCCAGATTACTTCTGAATTTAAGCTTTCATTTAAAAGAAAAAGTAAGTTCCTGCCCTCTGGCTAGGGAGAAGATCTTGGAAATGTGACCTGAATGTAACCAATACAGTATCAGACAGCCTGAAGAAACAGCCCTTAGATGTCTGTACTGCTCCAGGTATCTCAGTGAAGTGGTAAGGATCTGGAGGATGGGACCATGTGGAAGATGGCACAGAGGCAGGGCCGCAGTGCAGGGGTGGGACTCTGGAGGCACAGCAATTGTGAGGGAAGCATGTCACTGTGTGACTAGGGCAGTCGTGCCTGAACATTTTCTCTCATCTCCCTCCCCACCACCAGCAATAGAACGTGTCCTCACCCCCTGGGCTGGGAGTGGAGTCGTGGCTGGGCCTGGGGCTGGGGCCAGCGCTGAGTCCAGGGAGACATGGACAGGGTGGGGCGTCAGAAGCAGAGTTATGGCCGGAGACCAGGAGTGGGGGCCGAGCCATGACCAGGAGCAGGGGCCAGGGGCCAAGAGCTGGGGGCCAGGGGCCAGCGGCTGAGCCACAGCCAGGAGCGGGGGCAGGAGAGGAGCCGGGGCACAGCTGCGGCTGGGAGCTGAGGCCAGCGGTAGAGCAGGGCTGGGTGGCACTATCTGCCCACACCCTGTGGGGGCTGGCATAGGCCCTGCTGCAGCCCCACAAAATTCTTCCATGCCTCCCTAGGGAGTCATGCCCACAATTTGGGAACCACTGGCCTTGGGCCATGGATTGCTTTCAGTCCAGCTCTGGATGCTAAGGGGAAGAGGATGTTCCCTTAAATGAAATTGGGCCCAGCTCTCCTGTTCCAGTCCAGGTGCACCCAAGGCTGGTGTAATGAGAATGTCAGAGTTGTAAGTGAGAGACAGCCCAAAAGCAAGGGAGTTCAAAACCCAGAAGAAAAGACCCCAGAGGGATCAGAGAATTCAGCACGCAAAGCCCCAAGAGAAGTAGAGAGACTTCAGAAGAAGAGCAGAGGCTGGGGTCAGATCTTCATGGAGGGAACACTCCTCAGAGAGTGGTGAGGATTCCCTAGTGAGCAGTGGAGCCAGATCAGACTGCTGAAAGCTGAAGGCAGGGAGGCATTAGGGTGGGAGGTGGGGGGGAAGGGCCTGGTCACCTACAAATTTCCCCAGGCCAGACAACCATGGCTAGAAAAGGCTGGAGAGAGCTGAAGGCTGAGAGCAGCAGAGGGACATTTCTGCTGTCTCTCTGAGCTGGAGAGCTGAAACCAGAGGTTCAGAGAGGACTGAAGGCTGGGGAATGATGGAACGGTGAGCCTGCTGATGTCTTCAAACAAGAGCTAGAACCATACATGTTAAGAAAAACAGGGTAGAGAAGCACCCCGGCTACAAGGGTGGGTGGGGTGTAGTGAGAGACACCAGAGCCATACTGGAGTGCCAAGGCCTTGTGAGAGATGCCAGAACTGTACGTGGCGTGATGACTGATATAATATTTGAATTGTGCTGGGAAACTCTGGATTATGGGTTTTGGACTCTTGTTATGATTTTCATGCCTGGCACTCTTGTAATAAATTAACCCAGCAAAGGGCTTTATATTTGGAAAGACTGTGTGAAGTTCTAAGGGGTTCTGAAGAGGGGAAACAGAGTGTAGCTAACTATATCATGTTAGCGATTTTGTAGGAGTAGGAGGTAGAGGAATACAGGCTTCAGGCCTAAAAGATACTTAGCTTAGCCAAACTGATCAAGGCCAAGGACTGGATTTAGCTTGACATAAAAGACTAATCTATAGTGACCCTGTGTCAAAGATAAAATTCTGCAGTGAACAAATTGGCTAAAGTGCTGATGTGTGTTCTGTCAGCAACCACAAACCACAGGTTTTTGATATTTGGGCAATTCTAAGAAATGGGTGTAAGCTAAATTTGTCGATATTTAACCTCAGAAATGCCACAGCAAGTAATTGACATATAGACTGATAAGTAAAACATAACTGATTAAGTAGCTTAGAGGAGATGGGAACCCCAATAGTAGTAGGGTACAGAAACTCGGATAAGGAAAAGGGGATGAATAAGCATGTATCAAAGGCTGGGATCAGCATAACTTACTATAAAAGTTGTCACCTGGCCTGCGTGCCATGTGAGATACCTTGGGACATTCCAGACTGGTGTACACCTGATGATCACCCCAGCTATTTTGGGTTTCTACACCAGAAGACATAAGTGATGAATATACAAGTGCTGGACATGTACTATCTCTCTCTCATCTCTTATATTATAGGGTACGTCTACACGGAAATAAAAAAAATAGTGGGCACTGAGTCTCAGGCTATGTCTACACTACATTATTTTCAGTGGCGCAGCTATGCCGCTGTAGCGCTTCTGGTGAAGCCACTATAAGCTAACAAGAGAGAGCTCTCCCATTGGTTTAATAACTCCTGCTTCCACGATAAGCAGTAGCTGTGTCAGTGGGAGAAACAGTGTAGATATAGCCTCAGAGCTCACTAGGCTCAGGCTTTGGGGCTAAAAACTGCAGTGTAGACATTCAGGTTATAGCCCAGGCTCTGACACCCTCCCCTATCATGGAGTCTCAGAGCCCAGACTCCAGCTCAACCCTGAATGCCTAAATTCAGAGCCCCACAGCCCGAGCCCCACGAGCCTCAGTCAGCTGATCCAGGCTAGCCGCAGCAATGTGGTGGATGATTTGTAGCAGTGAAGACGTACCCAGAGTATTCTTGGCAGTAGCTATTTGGAAAATAAACATATTAATAAACACAAGTATAATTACTTCAAGTTATTTCTCGTGTGCTCATCAAGTCTCTCACTCTGATGATAATCAGAATACTGTAGCTGACTTAATGGCTGAACCCCCTGACACCACTGTGCTCTAAAAGGTTAATCAATAATATACCAATCACTCAATTAGGATATAAGAGGCAGGGTGCTGCAGAGCCTCCCCTGGCCACAAGAGGTGCTTGTGTGGTGTCCGCTCTTCCACAAACCTCTATGGTAGCCTCAGTGTGGCTAAGTACTGATAAGCTAGAGAAAGAAAATCGGTGGAAGGGAAACAAACCTACATAATATCAAGCAGTGTTATAATAAAATTGATTTCCGTCAATGAACCACCTTCCAATAACTCAGCCTAGAGTGTTTTCTGGTTAAGGCCATTTCTCTGTGCGAGGAAATAAATGGCTAATACTACTGACTTCCACCATGTATGGCACTGAAATCACAAATGTAGTTACTTGGTCCTTTTTAAATATTCACTCCTTCTCAGTGCTTGAAAGAGCTGACTTAATGGTAGGCTAATACTAAATTAGACTTCCAACACCTTCAGGAATTAAAGACTTCAAAATACAATATTCCTTTTGGGAGGGGAAAATGCTGAGTAATTTATTTTAAAGACACGATGAAGGTCATTGCACATGAAAGGCAGAATGACGGTTCAAGCCAAGGCTAAATATAATGGAGCCAACTTACTGTTGTCACCTAACTCCCTGAGTAAAGGCTTGAGTCACTAGGAAATATTTACACTTCTGCTATGTCAACTTGCACTCACTCCATTCTTTACTTACTTCATTTTTACCAGCCACACAATACCTGCTCATTTGATATAATAATGCATATTAATAAAGACTCATCTGATGGAAATGTGAGCCAGAAATAATTATGATTTAAAATACAAATGATTGGCAGAAAGGGCATGTCGTTTGTAAAATTCAGTCCATTTTATGGTGAAGTGTCCTATATATTACAGTAGAGGATAATATGGCAGCTACAAATTCATAAAATACAACCTCATCAATGAGTAAGACTATCACATGGGGCTAATCTCTTCTAAAATCATCAGTTAAGCAGCAGACTCCATCTGGGAACATTTTGTAATGATGCCTCAGGGAGAGGTAGGACGGGACCTTTAACTTATGTGATTTGGAAAGGACTAAGACATAATTAAATTTGAAAAGATGCAATAACTATTGTAAAAGAAATCTTAAATAAAGGACACATTTCTTTTTTCTAAACCAGGTACATTACACTTCTGAAATAGTAAAATAATGTATCAAAATACAGTAAGGAAATGGCTGCTCTAAAATATATGGTTGCCAAGTACCAGATGATAAAATTATCCAAGAACATTAATGAGTTTCTCTGGGACAAATTATTTTTCATGAATCAAATATGCAAAAGATGCCATAATTTTTCATCTTTAACTTTTACAAAAGAGCTGATATACTGTTGCCTCTGTAGATATTATAGCAAACACTAATTACCTTACAGAAAACAAATGCTAATTTTTTTGCCAAAAAGGTAATGTAAAATTTAGCTCCTTTCTCTTTAAATATTATTCATTATAAAAAGCAGTCTGACAGCTCTCTGAAAGTGGAGCTTACAGAGCCATTACATTTTGCCATTTAATTCCAAAAGGTACTTTCCATATTTCAGCATCTTTAAAAGTGTTAGGGACATTTCCCTTCATCATACATTTCTGTATGAGAGACAACACAATCTAAATAAATGATCTTCTCAGCAGTGATTTGTCTTGTTTACATTATTCCACCTTCCCACTAAATGACTTAAGAGAGAAATGATACCATATGGTCCAGTCTCTCTAATCTGCACTTCATTTCTTAACAGATAGCTTGACCTGAGGTGGATGAAAATTTGCAGGTGAAATGGAGCAGATTTTGAAGGCAAAAAATAAACAAAGCAATTTTCATTGACAGCAACATAAAGCTCAAGGAAAAACAGTACCAATGTAACATGTTTAAATTTACACATTTTCATCACAAAGTTTAAAAGAAGCTAATTAAACTGCACCAAACTCATATTTAGGTCAGTGTGAAATGAAATTAGCATTAACCAGAAACGCAGATATTTCTCTCTCTCTCTCTCTCTCTACTTGAGTAGTTAATAAGGTTTAAGAAGTTACCCAATCCTCATAAATATGAGAAACAAATAATTTTTTCAATAAAGTTCATCTCTACCTAAGTCAATTTAACATATTAATCTATCATAAAAACTTGTGAAATATTTCTGAATGCCTGTAAAATTGTGAACTGAGTAATCCATATTATAGCCAGAACTGGTGAAAGGATGTCAAGATCACCCTCTAGCCATAAATAAATCTCTACTAATATTATATCCCTTGCAATATACCCACAACAAATTGTGCAGCAGCGAATGACACATTGCCAATATGGTGACCAAAGTGACCCAGACTTCTTACTTGCTCAAGTGCGCAAACCAACCAATATACCATCACATTGTATTAATTGCAGTGTACAGATCAACCACAGTTAAAGTGACTCCACATTACTTATCTTATATAGATAACTGCAAAGTATTCAGCATAAAGTCTATCAGAAACTTTCACTCAACTATTTATTTTTATATACTTTTAATACATTATATGAACTATGTTCTTCTGCACATTAGTTCCCTACACTGTCTAGTCCAATCCATGAACCATTTTTGTGGACATCTACCTGTACAAAATGCACCTGCAACAACATATAGCCATGATTCTCTCTTTACAGAGAAAGGCAAATATAACCACTTACTTTGTTTATATTACAGTCTCTTCTAATGAGCTGGTTCATTGATTTCAGATATGAAGTCAATGTTAGTGGGCATCCAGATGCTCAAGTATTTCAAGCCTGCAGATGACCTTTCAAAGAAGATACAAAAGGACCCTAGGTGGGAAACCTATTAGGAGGAAAAGCTATGGATTTTGGTAATGCACCTTATATCTCAATACCTTGCTAAATGAATCCATATGAAACAGCATTACTAGGACAAGTATCAGGGGGCAGCCGTGTTAGTCTGTGTGCCCAAAAACAATGAGGAGTCCGGTGGCACCTTAAAGACTAACAGATTTATTTGGGCATAAACTTTTGTGGGTAAAAACCCACTTCTTCAGATGCATGGAGTGAACATTACAGATGCAGGCATTATGTAAGGTAACTCCCTTCTCTTCATGTGTCAGTATAATAATGCCTGCATCTCTAATTTTCACTCCATGCATCTGAAGAAGTGGTTTTACCCACAAAAGCTTATGCCCAAATAAATCTGCTAGTCTTTAAGGTGCCACCGGACTCCTCATTGTTATTACTAAGACAGTGGCCTGAAGATATGTGGGTGCTAAGAAAATACCACATCCTATGTGTAATATACACTGTGGCCATTGTATAAATCTTCTTTGAGCTATGGGCTCGAAGACGAGAAAATACGAGAATATAACATGAAGTATGCCACTAAGGATTTATATATTAAGTGACTGAG
Organism: Dermochelys coriacea; assembly: GCF_009764565.3. Classification (NCBI taxonomy): domain Eukaryota; kingdom Metazoa; phylum Chordata; order Testudines; family Dermochelyidae; genus Dermochelys; species Dermochelys coriacea. Next base: position 104,036,820 of record NC_050074.1, on the reverse strand, counting down.
TAGCTGCTGTCAATGATACTATGCAAAGCCTGTATCCATTAATAAATTCCTCTTCAGAAGCAAGCACTAGACTGCAAATATTTACTGTATAGGGAACCATAAAGCTTTGTTCCTATTAGAAATCTCTACAATGCCAAGCATTTTACACCCATTATCCCCTGAAAGACACCTTGTAGAAAAATCCTATACAGTCTCAATATAGCTATTTCACAGTTACACTGCCCAATTAAGAGCTTCATATTTTAGTTATTTTACTCTCCAACACACTGTAAAAGAAACAATTGATGTGATTTATAATAGCTATTCTCTTTTGTCTCTACTTACTATAATATGAGCATTCAATAAATTCATATTAATTATGAAACAGATACTGGCTTGGAAATTCCACTTTCTTTTAGTATCAGCTAAATGCAGGTACATTGAGCCTACCAGGAGTTCCCTGTTTTATAAATAAGCGGTAAACTGTTTACTGTAAAGTGAAGGGATACTGAACCTATTCCCATGCCTTTGTCCGCCCTCATATTTATGGGTTGACATTTTAGAAAATGTGGTCATAAATTATGTTTTCTGTACTGTGGTCAGAAATCCAGAGAGATTTATTGTAAATATAAAATTTGTGAATAATATCAATGAAATTAGTATGCACTGATACATAGCAAGTGACTACTTACATCCATTTATTACAATGGTGCAGGCTAGACATTTCCCTATCCAATTCTTTAGCTGGAAAAAGCACGTATTTACCTTGTAAATTTGTAAATCAGCATCAACATTCAGCTCATTGGAGGTTTACTGTCATTAATTTAGTTAATGTACTTCTTCATACAAGAATAACTTCCAGTTGCCTCTCTAACTTAACCTTTCTTTCAGCCCTCTTTTTTTGCTGTCACACAACCAGCAATTCAGAGCTCACAAATGACCTTCAGTGCCCCAATCATGGCAGAGGCATCTGTGGTAAAAACTTCATAGACTAGATTAAATACTGCAGTGTTCTCTTTGATGAGTTTGCAGGATCCTCTGCTTTTAGTTACTGACAAGCTTAGGCTTTGATTTTTAGCTTTATGCTAAAACAGTTTATGTTACTTTGTGTTACAGAAAGAATAAGTGACACACATGAAGATTAGTAGATTTCTTCATACATAGACATACAGTAGAAAGAGCCACACTGACAACTGTAGTAGGGCATACCGGCTTTTTAAGATTCAGGAGAGGAACTATCATGTCCCAGTGCTACCCATTGTTTCATTGGGAGCTGCGATCAGCCGAACCTGCAGACGTGGCAGGTAAACAAACCAGCCTGCTCCGCCAGGGGCTTACCCTGGCGGGCCATGTGCCAAAGGTTGCCAATTCCTGTTCTAAACTCTCCCTCCCTGCAGGAAGGAAGGGAAAAGGTAAAAACCCTTTGAAGCCTCTTACTTGCACTGAACACCCACATGGGTCAATAGATGAACCCATATCTTCCTGGGAACCCAATCATCGTGGGGAGAAATAAGACTGATTGGTGACCTGACTGGAGGGTATGGTCATCTTCCATCAAAAGACAGACCACTACAGGGCAGGATGATAGTCTAGAGGAAAAATTAGAATCATGGCAAACAGAGGCCTAATCTCTTAACCAGTAGGCAATGCCACCAGCAAACACCGTCATCACAACATCATGTTGTGCTTCATTGACTTTGTGTTATACTATTGTGCTTTGCCAAACCCAAAAGAGATTTGGGGTCTGTTTTAAAATAGAGTTTGTAGGACGGCAGATACCCTGACAACAGTTCTGCCCGGGTACAAAGAGCAGAAAAATAGGCTGCATAAAGACTGAATCTCCCCTGGGGAAAATAAACACTGTAGACAAAACACTAAGACGTACTGTTTAATTGTGTTTTTAGGAAGAGAAGGGAAAACTAATTTATCAAACTGAAACTACAATCTAAGAACTTTTTAACATATAGAACAGCAAGAATATTTGGAAACTTTGACACTGTGTACGTTACATGATACTTTGCTAAACTTACACTATGTAAATCGTGTACGAATGGGTTGATGTCATCTTCCATTTATATCTGATTTCTCATCTTAAAGATCTCCACAGTGTTTTACAAACAAACAGATATAGAAACTATACAGAAGGGTCAGATTATCCACCACCAAATGCCTCAAACATGGCAGCTGCAAATCTACCCTACACAACAATTTGTGGCCGAATACTACACCAAACTGAAAACACTGGAGGAATTCAAGAAAACAGATTGTAATGGCTTAATCACAGGTTTCAGAGTAGCAGCCGTGTTAGTCTGTATTCGCAAAAAGAAAAGGAGTACTTGTGGCACCTTAGAGACTAACAAATTTATTAGAGCATAAGCTTTCGTGAGCTACAGCTCACTTCATCGGATGCATTTGGTGGAAAAAACAGAGGAGAGATTTATATACACACACACAGAGAACATGAAACAATGGGTTTATCATACACACTGTAAGGAGAGTGATCACTTAAGATAAGCCATCACCAACAGCAGGGGGGGGAAGGAGGAAAACCTTTCATGGTGACAAGCAGGTAGGCTAATTCCAGCAGTTAACAAGAATATCAGAGGAACAGTGGTGGGTGGGGTGGGAGGGAGAAATACCATGGGGAAATAGTTTTACTTTGTGTAATGACTCATCCATTCCCAGTCTCTATTCAAGCCTAAGTTAATTGTATCCAGTTTGCAAATTAATTCCAATTCAGCAGTCTCTCCTTGGAGTCTGTTTTGAAGCTTTTTTGTTGAAGTATAGCCACTCTTAGGTCTGTGATCGAGTGACCAGAGAGATTGAAGTGTTCTCCAACTGGTTTTTGAATGTTATAATTCTTGACGTCTGATTTGTGTCCATTCATTCTTTTACGTAGAGACTGTCCAGTTTGGCCAATGTACATGGCAGAGGGGCATTGCTGGCACATGATGGCATATATCACATTGGTAGATGCACAGGTGAACGAGCCTCTGATAGTGTGGCTGATGTGATTAGGCCCTATGATGGTATCCCCTGAATAGATATGTGGACAGAGTTGGCAACGGGCTTTGTTGCAAGGATAGGTTCCTGGGTTAGTGGTTCTGTTGTGTGGTGTGTGGTTGCTGGTGAGTATTTGCTTCAGATTGGGGGGCTGTCTGTAAGCAAGGACTGGTCAGCCCCCAACTAAAACCCCTCCAACGCATCATCAAGGATCTACAACCTATCCTGAAGGACGAGCCATCGCTCTCTCAGATCTTGGGAGACAGACCAGTCCTTGCTTACAGACAGCCCCCCAATCTGAAGCAAATACTCACCAGCAACCACACACCACACAACAGAACCACTAACCCAGGAACCTATCCTTGCAACAAAGCCCGTTGCCAACTCTGTCCACATATCTATTCAGGGGATACCATCATAGGGCCTAATCACATCAGCCACACTATCAGAGGCTCGTTCACCTGTGCATCTACCAATGTGATATATGCCATCATGTGCCAGCAATGCCCCTCTGCCATGTACATTGGCCAAACTGGACAGTCTCTACGTAAAAGAATGAATGGACACAAATCAGACGTCAAGAATTATAACATTCAAAAACCAGTTGGAGAACACTTCAATCTCTCTGGTCACTCGATCACAGACCTAAGAGTGGCTATACTTCAACAAAAAAGCTTCAAAAACAGACTCCAACGAGAGACTGCTGAATTGGAATTAATTTGCAAACTGGATACAATTAACTTAGGCTTGAATAGAGACTGGGAATGGATGAGTCATTACACAAAGTAAAACTATTTCCCCATGGTATTTCTCCCTCCCACCCCACCCCCCACTGTTCCTCTGATATTCTTGTTAACTGCTGGAATTAGCCTACCTGCTTGTCACCATGAAAGGTTTTCCTCCTTCCCCCCCCTGCTGTTGGTGATGGCTTATCTTAAGTGATCACTCTCCTTACAGTGTGTATGATAAACCCATTGTTTCATGTTCTCTGTGTGTGTGTATATAAATCTCTCCTCTGTTTTTTCCACCAAATGCATCCGATGAAGTGAGCTGTAGCTCACGAAAGCTTATGCTCTAATAAATTTGTTAGTCTCTAAGGTGCCACAAGTACTCCTTTTCTTTTTGTAATGGCTTAAGTTGATCTTTGGCCAGGACAGCAGCATTAGTACTCTTATTTACTGCAAAATAAATAAATACAAATTTAAAAAATCATAGATTCTTTAATTGTGCACATGTGGTCAGGATCTTAATTTTACATGTCCTCCAGAAACAGCACCTATAGCATTAATGAGCACCCTGAATACTATGCTGAAGCAATGGCTCAGTTATGACTATGAGGAATAAGCACCAGCAACATGTCATGAAGCATCACCAGCAATGCATTTTGGTGGTCTCCCCATCCATATATGAATCCAGCCTGACTGTGTTTAGTTTACCAGAGCTGAAGGAATCATATCACAAGGTATTGTAGCTGTAGGCCAAGCAGGAATTTTTGACTTAGGTAGGCCCCGCAGGATAAGTCATTTAGGGTATGTGAATCATTTTGAAAATGTATAATGCATATTAGGTTACAAGTTCTCCACAGATTTGGTTCTAGACTTTTTTTTAAAAAATCTTCTAAGTAACTGCTGCTCTTGGGGAAGTCATCTGCCATCTGATCAGTATAAGAAACCAGATATAACTGGGAAAGTACCGGAAATTTCTGCCTTTTATAGAATAACAAATATATTTCAATTTTGTATCAAACCCACATGCTACAGTAATCGGTGCTCTAGAAAGGCATAAATACCTGAAGCTTCCATTGACTTCAGTGCAGCTGCTTAGGTGCTTAACACATTTAAAAATCAGGCCAAATATTTAGGTGTGTAAATATGGATTTAGGAGCCTAACCTGAAGTACCTACTCTTGAAAATATTTTCATGTACCCCTGATCACCATAGTATCTGAGCACCTTACAGTATTTAATGTATTTATTCTCACAACTCCCCAGTGAAGTAGGGAAGTTCTGTTTTCTCCAGATGTTGAAGAGAGGCACAGAGAGAACAAGTGACTTGCCAAAGGTCACAGAGGAAGTCTGTGATAGAGGAGGGAATTGAATCCAGGTCTTTTTATGCGCCAGCTAGCACCCTAACTATTGATCATCCTTCCCCTCCTTGTCTTGCCTAATAAAACATAATACCAAAACCAGGTGACAATCTGTTTAGTATTCAATAGGTCATTGCTTGGTGGACCATTTCTTGTACTTATAGGGGAATGGATTCCATCTCATAGCAGGTGTTTATCTCCAACTACTGTACTATTGTCCTTTCTGGTAAATCATAGGGAAAGTATTTGTGATATATACTAATCAGGAGACTCTCTCTGTCAGGTCAAATATTTCAAATTACTTTCTAAAAGTAACCTGTTACAGCTGAATGCTGCATATCCCTCCAAGAATACCATCCTTGTACTCCACCAACTACAGTGTAAAATCAAATTTCCGAAGCAGTTACATATGACAAATAATACTCTGATCATATTACCCCACTCTTTTCTGATGACAAAATCACAAGCTTGCAGGGTGAACAAAAAGAAAAGGAGTACTTGTGGCACCTTAGAGACTAACAAATTTAACAAGTACTCCTTTTCTTTTTGCGAATACAGACTAACATGGCTGCTACTCTGAAACCTGTCATTATGCAAGGGTGAACAAAGCCACTGTCTGTCAGATCAGTACAGACTTTGACTGTGAGTGGGCTACCATTTTAAGTCCATGGGACCACCAGCTCCTGCAGCTAGACTAGAAGAACTCTAGCACTGTACTCCTGGCGCCAGTAGATTCCTAGATTCCTGGTGCCAGTTTCACTCTGCAGGTGGCTGTGATGGGAAAGCACTTGTTCTTAGAAGCTCAGCACTAATAGAATTCTGTTGCAGCTGCCAGCTGGTTCAAAGGCAAACTTAAAAGAAGCAACAGAGAGCTAAAAAAGAGAAACAAACAGAGGACAGTCATCAGAAAGTGAGTGAAGGGGAAACAAAGCAGAGGGTAGATGTAGAAATGAAAGGAAAAACAAATAAAGATGAGGAAAAAAGACAAACTTGGAGAACAGTAAGTAGATACAAATAAGGAGAAAAACTATAAATGGTCAGGTGAGAGGTATACAGAAGAAGGGTACAGGAGTAGACAATGGTACTTGGACAAGAACTTTTTGTTTCTTCTTTACTTATCTTAGTACCCAACAAAATATTTATTCTGAAAATTATATGGGCTACCAAAGAAATATTGGAGAGCAACTAAATTTTCACTTTTGGCAGCCATTAGCTCTCAAGTGCTGGTAACTTTGCACAGAAAATTCTTCTGTGTAAGGGAGGGAAGAAAAACAAGAATGGAGGAAGAGGAATAGGCTGGTGAAAAGATAAAATAAAATAAAAATCAGGGAAATTTGGAAGGAGGAAGGGCAACCAGAACTTGAATATTTTCTATTCATTCTCAAATTCTGGACTCTAAAAAATTATGAAAAAGAGGAGAGGAGAAAAATATGGAGAGGAGGAAGTAGGGGTCTCCACCCCCCAACAATCAATTGAAATCCTGATAAATAAACAAGTAGGGTGGCCATGAATCTTTCACCTCTCTGGAATTCAAGTTCTTCCTTGACTGTGAACAAAGGGAAAATAATGACATGAGCAATCCACACAAACTAGAGCCAAGATTTTAACTCCAGGATTCCAGGATTGAATAGCTTAGTAAGAATGAACCAAAGCTACCATGCCCCAACAGAAGCGTGATGATTCATTATGATTCATGCTGGCAGCATAAAACAACAAACAAAACAAAAAAGGATGAGGAAATAAAAGATAAAAGGTCTTTTAAAGCCTCAAAATATTTGCAAATTTTTTGTTGACTTCAAGTATGCTGTCTTTTGATAGAAGTAGTTCCCCATTCATTATAGTTATCCTCACGACTTCTCTGACATTTCCTTTTGGTTTGGCTTGTCTCTCCTGGCCAAATACATACGGAGATGTGGTGACATGCTGCTTAGAGCTGGAACTAAGAATTTCAGATGACAATTTAAATTGGATACCAGCTCGGTTTCCTGTGCTGTTTGCTGCTAATTTATAAACCCTTCAATATTTCTGCATAATCAATAAAAATATAACAAATGCAAAGCTGGATGCCTCATTCAGAACTGACCTGGTTATGAATTTGGTGCTATTAGCAGTGATCTTTCCATGATGCACAGTTTAAGTCTATCCTACTGGACACACATATTTTCAGGCTTTTGTTTTGTTTTTTGTATCTTTGATAAACAAGGGTGAAATCCTGACCCCAGTGAAGACACTGGAAATGTTGCCACTGATTTCAAAGATGACAGTATTTCACCTGAAGTCTTGACAACACCTATCTACCAAGCCACAGTTTTATTATTTTCTTCTCCAAAATTTATTCTGTACTTTGAAATTGTAGAACTATCCCATTCCCCAGCTCTGATCTCAAGCATCCATTTTGCTTTGGGATTTGTTTCCTTGCAGTTTCACTCTGTTTGGGCTTGCTAAAGGAGACCTCAGTTATAACAGCCCACAGTTACATTTTGTTCTGTTTTAACTGAGCGTAAAAAGAAAACCCAGGATGTTTCTTACAGACATATAGCTTTTTGTCTCTTCTCTGAATTTCCAGTACTTATATTTCCCTGCACCACTTTCTCCTATATACAAGCACTGCTTACAAAATGCATTCCATTTAAAAAGACTTTTAACACTGTCCATGAATGTTACACTTCCAACAATTAATGGAACCTGAATATTACAGATGGATCCAAGCCTCAACATTTGGATCTGAAACTTCCTCAAAGTTTATACATGTTCAGAGCGAGGGTTTGTGGTTCAGCAAGCAGAGAGACAAGATCAATTTTTGATTTCAGCTTTGGTTGCATAACTAAACTGCTCCATAATTTGGAGATGGTATTAGAGTAGAGCAGGTCAGATGTGGGGAGAAAGAAAATCAGATAATGAATGATGAAAAATAATCAGGTGTCAATGTAAACAGCTCAGTGGAAGACTTTGCTCAGGATGCAACAGCAGTAAAAAAAAGCAAACCACATATTAGAGTGCAATAAACAATGGGATGGAAAATGCTAAAAATGTAATCATGTTTATATATAAACTGACAGTATGCTAGAATACTGTGTCCAGTCCTGGTCCTCTGGGTAAAATTTTCACAAGTGCCTAAAACACCAAGGTGCTTTTGAAATGTTTACCTTCTATCTCTAAAAGGATTTCAGTAGAGATAGTTCAGAGATAGACAGTTACTAGGAGCATGGAAAGACCTCCATATGGAGAGTAGGCCTATTTACTTTAGAGAAGTGGGTAACAATAAGGGGCATGACAGGGTTATACAAAACAATGAATTAAGGAGAGAAGGAGAATCATGTGCACCTATTCACCCCTCCTAATAATCCAATAACAAGAGGATAATCACTGAAACTGAAAGGTAGTAAATTTGATGAAAGGAGATGCTATTTTTTTTACATAACGCAGCATTCTCCTATCAAACTCATTCCCACAAGATTCATTGAGGCCGAGAGCACAGTAGGATTCACAAAAGGATTAGATATTTCTATGGGTAATGGAAACATCCACAGTTACATAAGGAAAGGAACACAAATAAACCTCGTGCTTTAGGGCATAAGCCTACCTCTAACTTAGAAGAGATAGGAAGAAACTTCCCCTTCATTGTCTACTAAGAGGTTTCTTGCACTTTCCTCTTGAGCTTTTGGCCATGGTCACTGTCTGAGCAAAAACACTGGATTAGGTGGATCACCATTCTAATCCACTATGTAAATTCCTCTATTCCTATGAATAAGGATGAAAATTTGTTGAATAACGTATTGATGAAAACTCAAACCAACTCCACATCTGAGCTTTGGGTTCTGTTCTATTTCTACTGATATTAATCATTTTAAGTGTTAGCAGTTGGATTTCCCCAGATCTTTCCTTATTATATTAAGACTTGACAAGGAACTAGGTTCCAGGTTCTATTAAGAACCATGGTAGGTTGGAAGAAGCACTTGAATTCAGGATTCTAATCACAAATAGAAGTGTAGGTGGCAGAAGTCTCATGTGAAACTCATTGTTTGAACTCCAGCTGATGCTCCATAGGTGGAGGTAAGATTCAGAATATTTGGATGATTGTCTATATTATACTTGGCTGCTGAGCCTCTTGAGATTTGCAAATCACTATTTTTTGATCCTTCTATCTCTGTTACTCTAATAAACAGTAACAGGAGTGTTATATAGCTAATTGCCCATGTCATGCTGAAAATTCATCCCACAGTTTATATTCAAGCTATTAAAAAGTCTTGAATTCCTTAGCAAGTGAGTGATTCCATGGTGAAGAAACTGTGAAAAGCTGACGTTCTGGGAATTTTGTAGTCAACCAAGTATCCTGTGTGTGTGTGTGAAATTGTAGGCAATTATATTTGATCATGGCTGCAAAAGTTGTTGCTGAACATATTCAAATTTGCTGTAGAAATTGGCCTGAAGTATTACAAAATTCCAGGGGCCCTGACTAAAACAAATTGTATCTGCAATCTGTAGCGCTGCAAAAAGAGTCTTGAGTCCAGTGAGAGTTGTGCATGATTAGGAAATGTCAAACACCAGAACAACAAGCAATAACAAATTAAAGAAATAAAATGTCTCAGAAAATATTACTTTTGAATTCCAAAACAATCCAAAAGGGAGTAGCTAACAGGAGGGCAGAAAGGAAAAGAAAAACATTAAACTAATAAAGCAGAACCCAATGTGACTAGCAGGCAAGCTAGCACATTCAAAATCCAGACAGGTAGAAAACATCCAGGATCAAACCTTAATGATTTTGCAGTAGTTGATAACCTGCCAAGCTCAACAGCAATCTACCTGGAACAGGGTTCCCATCCTTTCCTAGCACAACACACACGATAAGCTTTTGTCCAAAATCACTCCTTTTCCTTAGAGACAAATCTTGAGTAGTAAAGCGCTGGGGCAGAACTGTATTACAGACAGCTCAACCTAGACTGCAACATGAACTTTGTGCCAGGTTAGTTATTCCTTGGGTTTTCTCCCTGCAGGAATTCACTCTGGTTCTTTTCTTACCTACTTCTCTCTCTGAGTTGGAGGTCTCTTCTTACCTTTTTAATCTGCCTGAGCTGAAGGTAATGAGACCTACTCTGGTCTAACGGCCAGGATAAGTCAGCAAATAGTTCTTCACTTCCACAAGGGGCCAAAGCTTGACATCCACAGTACTCTTTCCATAGACTGTATTTGCCTGTATAGTCTATGCGCACACATTTATTGAAGAGGAGTTTCTTGTGGCACAGAGTAATTTATATGTTGTAGCCTTGCCAATAAATCCAGAATCAGCCAAATTCTGGAATCTCAGTCGCAGAGAACAGAGTACCTCACACAGGATCATTCCAAGCAGAGTGGCTAGAGTGTAGCAAAAGAACAGGGGGTATGGGGAGCTTCTGGGTCCTCTTTCATATGAAGATGAGAAGGAGCGCAACATAGACTCTCCCTACAACTGACAGAGCCTATGAATGATATATGGGAAGGAAAGAGCGATGATGATGACTAAATCTTCCTTTGTGGTATCATGTTGCTAGTATAGGTGTGACTATGGTATTGATAAGATGATGTAATCATAGAGGCACCAGTCATAAATCCATACTAAGGTTGAGTTTTGCCCTTGAAGAAAGGATTCAACCTCTCTGTTATGGATGAAGAATATAGTGTCTTCTCCCAAATATACACGACTTACTCTTTGAGTAGAGAATTAATTTTTCTGAGATTTTACAGGTAAATCTGTTTCTGAGTTAAAATGAAATTTTAAATGGATCCTATAAGAAATTTAGCACTTCTCGGGGCTTTTACTATCCCTAATAATCTCAGTAATTGAAGTTATGGTATCAGATGATCTTATCTCTCTTCTGTGATGGTGCCATGAAGTAAATAATCGAATCTAATCAGTTTAACCTAATCTTGATCAACAAACACTGAACTATTTTACTTGTATAGTTATTACAGAGTGTCTCCAATGAAGTGAGCTGTAGCTCACGAAAGCTTATGCTCAAATAAATGTTAGTCTCTAAAGTGCCACAAGTCCTCCTTTTCTTTTTGCGGATACAGACTAACACAGCTGCTACTCTGAAATCTACAGGGTAGAGTTAAGTTTGTTTGGGTGCCCTAACTATGCATTTCCATATGTTTAAATAAGTTTAACCTTAACTTTGAATGATCTGTTGTAGAAATGCTTATAGCTGGAATAATTAAAATATTATTGTGATTTTTTTAACCCTTACATTGCTTATATGTACTCTCAACTTTAACTCCAGTTTACGGTAGGGTTTGGTTTTGGGTTTTTTTTGGTCTGACATATTAGCATGAGAGGTTTCAGAGTAGCAGCCGTGTTAGTCTGTATTCGCAAAAAGAAAAGGAGTACTTGTGGCACCTTAGAGACTAATGCTCAAATAAATTTGTTAGTCTCTAAGGTGCCACAAGTACTCCTTTTCTATTAGCATGAGAGTATCTGTATTACGTTTATATGGTCTCTTCCCTGTATTACTAGAGCACCTTTAGCCCACCATGCTATGAGATCATTTCTCTAGGTATATTATTTCAGAATTTACCCATCCTGGCACAAAATGGCATTTTATTTAGCTAACAAAATACAACTGGATAGTACACCAAATCTGATTTTGATAAAATAAGACAGTGGTAATATGACTACTCTGCGAATAACATGTGGCACTATCTACAGTAAATTTAATGAAGGATAATAAATAACATTTTTAAGTATGTACATATCTCTTGCCTGTTATTCCAAAGGCTTAAAAGTGCTTTACAAACTGTGTACACACAGCATCTCTGAAGTGCATCCCCCTTTGGGGTGACTGGAGGCAACCACACAAGTAAACAGCCCATTTCAGCATGGGGAGCAAGGAGTGGGGGAGATATTAGTTTAGGAGAACAAGACAAACCTCTGTTCATAGGAGAAGTCCTGTGGGATAGTTAGAACACATTGCTTGCAGGCAGACTGGTCTGTAAACAGAAAGCTGCTGAAGAGAATGTTTTGGTTTAGATTACGTTTTCTGTTTGGAGCCCATCTCTGTATTTAAGGTCCCATCTGATAGGCCAGCATGTCAAACTGAACAATACAGTACTTACCATATCTATCTGGGGAAGATGAAGTGCTGTTTATACTGCCAGAGTCTGAACTTGTGACTCCAAGAAGTATCTCACATAATCCAAACCTGATGCCTTGATCACTAAGCTACAATCTCCACCTTAAAAGGAAAAGGAGTACTTGTGGCACCTTAGAGACTAACAAATTTATTAGAGCATAAGCTTTCGTGAGCTAGAGCTCACTTCATCGGATGCATTTGGTGGAAAAAACAGAGGAGAGATTTATATACACACACACAGAGAACATGAAACAATGGGTTTATCATACACACTGTAAGGAGAGTGATCACTTAAGATAAGCCATCACCCACAGCAGGGGGGGGAAAGGAGGAAAACCTTCCATGGTGACAAGCAGGTAGGCTAATTCCAGCAGTTAACAAGAATATCAGAGGAACAGTGGGGCGTGGGGTGGGGGGGAGAAAATACCATGGGGAAATAGTTTTACTTTGTGTAATGACTCATCCATTCCAGTCTCTATTCAAGCCTAAGTTAATTGTATCCAGTTTGCAAATTAATTCCAATTCAGCAGTCTCTCGTTGGAGTCTGTTTTTGAAGCTTTTTTGTTGAAGTATAGCCACTCTTAGGTCTGTGATCGAGTGACCGGAGAGATTGAAGTGTTCTCCAACTGGTTTTTGAATGTTATAATTCTTGATGTCTGATTTGTGTCCATTCAATCTTTTACGTAGAGACTGTCCAGTTTGGCCAATGTACATGGCAGAGGGGCATTGCTGGCACATGATGGCATATATCACATTGGTAGATGCGCAGGTGAACGAGCCTCTGATAGTGTGGCTGATGTGATTAGGCTTGCTTACAGACAGCCCCCCAATCTGAAGCAAATACTCACCAGCAACCACACACCACACAACAGAACCACTAACCCAGGAACCTATCCTTGCAACAAAGCCCGTTGCCAACTCTGTCCACATATCTATTCAGGGGATACCATCATAGGGCCTAATCACACCCACGCCCCACTGTTCCTCTGATATTCTTGTTAACTGCTGGAATTAGCCTACCTGCTTGTCACCATGGAAGGTTTTCCTCCTTTCCCCCCCCTGCTGTGGGTGATGGCTTATCTTAAGTGATCACTCTCCTTACAGTGTGTATGATAAACCCATTGTTTCATGTTCTCTGTGTGTGTGTATATAAATCTCTCCTCTGTTTTTTCCACCAAATGCATCCGATGAAGTGAGCTGTAGCTCACGAAAGCTTATGCTCTAATAAATTTGTTAGTCTCTAAGGTGCCACAAGTACTCCTTTTCTTTTTGCGAATACAGACTAACACGGCTGCTACTCTGAAATCTCCACCTAGTGCACACATGCCTGTAGGTGCCGAGTATTTTCAACTCCTGTTGACTCCAATGGGAATTGCATGCATTATTTAATATTCTTTCTGTGGTAGTAGCTAGAGGACAAAGCCAGGTTTTAGCCACCTGTACAAATTTATAGTAAATTGCAGTTCCTGCCCCAAAGAGCTCACCGCTGAGAGGACAAACAAGAAATAAAGGATGGATGAGACAAAGAAGCAGAAGAGGACAAAGTACCAAAACAATAGGGGTTTAGCACAGAGGAGTTGTGTGCTCAACTCTTAACCAGTCAGTAGCAATAATCTCAGCTCACCACCTGTCTATTTATAATCAGATGGCAGTTTTCTGTATGTGCTAATGGCAGAGTTGAGTTTTAAGGCAGGATTTGAAGGAGGGGAAGATGATGGCTGCATCAAACTTAGGACATGCAGCACATAGCAGGAGTGCTCAGCACCTCATAGGATCAGCCTCAACATAAAAGCCTCACACCCACCCACCAACTTATGTTGTACCTGTTAAATACTTCCATACACCTACATATGTAAACTGTCTGCAGGAGGCCAGAAACTGGAGGCATTTCTATGGCTGGAGGAGTTTCATAAAAGAAACTATAGCAACCCTCCTAAGTCTACTGGAGAAGCAGTCAGCAGTCTGATGTATCCACTCTGGCACTTAGTTTTTTCTTTTTCCTTACTTTCTTCTGCCTCACGCAAACCATTTGATTTCATATGGAAGGAGATGTATGAGAGAGATACCCCCATACCGTCCACCAAATACCAAATTAAATACTATAGTGCATGTTGCATTGTGCTGATTCAGTTCTGACGGTAGGAAGGGAAAGCGAGCTGCCTTGCCAGTGGTTTCCCTAATTTTTTTTTATTTCTTTTAAACAATTTTGCACTCATAAAACATATATTTTTTGTCCTGTTGTCAGTAAATTATTGCTATGTATTTTCAGTGCAGACTGCTTTCTGGGGCACATTTTAAATATTACATTAGGTTAATAAGTAACAGTACAGTAGGTCAGAAACCATTTGCCAATACTTAATTATTGTTTGCTTAAAGGTGTATAATGCTTATAGGTGCTCAATTTCCTGGGTGCATCATGAGAATAAAAACAAATCAATAACTGTGGCCATCATGAACAGCAAGTCAGTCTAATCCTGACTACCTTTACCTGACAACAGAACTAATAGCTCCAGCTACATGCCCCAAACAAGAAAATCCATCAGACACACCTATGGCACTATACACAACTATTATATAATATTATAATAAAGTAGAGCTGTCAAGATATTAAAAAAATTAATAGTGATTAATCACGCGATTAAAAAAATAATCATGATTAGTCGCACTGTTAAACAATAATAGAATGCCATTTATGTAAATATTTTGGGTGCTTTCTATATTTTCAAATATATTGATTTCAGTTACAACACAGAATACAAAGTGCACAGTGCTCACGTTATATTTATTTTTATTACAAATATTTGTGCTGTAAAAATCAAAAGAAATAGTATTTTTCAATTCACCTCATACAAGTACTGTAATTCAATCTCTTTATTATGAAAGTTGAACTTACAAATGTAGAATTATGTACAAAAAGTAACTGCATTCAAAAATAAAAAAAGTAAAACTTTAGAGCCCAAGTCCACTCAGTCCTACTTCTTGTTCAGCCAGTCACTCAGACAAACAAGCTTATTTATATTTGCAGGAGATAATTCTGCTTGCTTCTTCTTTACAATGTCACCTGAAAGTGAGAACAGGCGTTCACCTGGCACTGTTGTAGCCAACATCACAAGATAATTACATGCCAGATGTGCTAAAGATTCATATGTCCCTTCGTCTTCAACCATCATTCCAGAGGACATGCATCCATGCTGACGACTGGTTCTGCTAAACAACGAGCCAAAGCAGTGCAGACCGACGCATGTTCTTTTTCATCATCTGAGTCAGATGCCAAGCAAAAGGTTGATTTTCTTTTTTTTTTTTTTTTTGTGGTTTGGGTTCTGTAGTTCCTGCATCAGAGTGTTGCTATTTTAAGATTTCTGAAAGGATGCTCCACACCTCGTCCCTCTCAGATTTTGGAAGGCATTTCAGATTCTTAAACCTTGGTTCAAGTGCTGTAGCTTTCTTTAGAAGTCTCACATTGGTACCCGCTTTGTATTTCGTCAAATCTGCAGCGAAAGTGTTCTTAAAGCGAACAACATTTGCTGGGTCATCATCCGAGACCGCTATAATATGAAATACATGGCAGAATTCAAGCAAAACAGAGCAAGAGACATACTATTCTCCCACAAGGAGTTCAGTCAAAATTTAATTAATGCATTATTTTTTTAACTAGCATCATCAGCATGGAAGCATGTCCTTTGGAATGGTGGCTGAAGCATGAAGGAGGATATGAATGTTTAGCACATCTAGCATGTAAATACCTTGCAATGCCGGCTACAAAAGTGCCATGCGAACACCTGTTCTCACTTTCAGGTGACACTGTAAATAAGAAGCAGGCAGCATTATCTTCCATAAATGTAAGCAACCTTGTTTGTCTTAGCCATTGGCTGAATAAGAAATAGGACTGAGTGACTTGTAGGCTCTAAAGTTTTACATTGTTTTGTTTTTGAATGCTGTTATGTAACAAAAAAATATACATTTGTAAGTTGCACTTTCACGATAAAGAGATTGCACTACAGTACTTGTATGAGGTGAACTGTAAAATACTATTTCTTTTATCATTTTTACAGTGCAAATATTTGTAATAAAAATATAAAGTGAGTACTGTATACTTTGTACTTTGTTTTGTAATTGAAATCAATATATTAGAAAATATAGAAAATCGTCCAAAATATTTAATAAGTTTCAATTGGTATTCTATTGTTCAACAGTACGATTAAAACTGCAGTTAATTTTTTTAAGTTAATCGAGTGAGTTAACTGCGATTAATTGACAGCCCTATAATAAAGTCTAAGCATCCAATTCCCATTCAAGTACCTATCTTGGTCAGGGAGTGAAAGGAGACTAAAGAATCCTCCATAAAATGGAGATGCTGCAGTGAGAATCAGCAGCAGCATACTAATTATAGGTATACTATGGGGTATTTTGGACTATCATACACAATTAAATCTCCACAAGCATAGTTCTTGATGCAAGATGAGCAACTGGCACTGCACCTCTCTGAGTGAGCAGAGACTTTCTAGAGCAGCCTCATTCTATTTTGCTGTGTCCCATAGGCATTTAAATAAAACCTCATGTTTAGTCATATCAAAGACTACTGAAATGGCTAATAAAATCATCATGGCTACTTGACACTGTCTATCACCAGAAGGAGACCATTAAACAAAGATCTGAATGAAATCTCTATGTTTCAACTAAAAATAGGATGAACCTACAGGCTCAGAGCTGTGGATTCTACACATAATTCTGGTGACCTCCAGTGGGAGAGCTGCAGGATTGAACTACAGCAGGATTGAACCCTGTAGCAACTGAGGAAATATTTGATATCAAATTCCACGATAAACTTCTTTAGTCACATCATTATCCTTACTGAGTTATTGCAAAAATTTAAAACTATTGATTTGTTTTATTTTAAAAATTTTAAATAAATTGAAGCAAAGAGAAATGAGAAACACTAGAAGGCAAGGATGCAACAAATCTGCATGAGTGGGTAAAAATAATAATAAAATTCAGCACTTAGCAAACAAGAGAATTATTTTCATGTAACAGATCAAAAATTAGAGAATTAGTCAAGCTGTTGTTTTCTATCTAATGCAAACACCATTACAAAAAGCCAACAGGTGTTTCATACCATCTGCAAATGATACATTATCATCCAGCACTATGGTTTTATGATATTCATAGTATTGCTCTTCCATTTTGTTCTTGTCCTTTCAAAGTACACAGGAGAATGTTTCCACAACGTGAATGTTTTATCACTGCAACTATTGGCATGTTTACAT
Source organism: Dermochelys coriacea (assembly GCF_009764565.3). NCBI lineage: Eukaryota > Metazoa > Chordata > Testudines > Dermochelyidae > Dermochelys > Dermochelys coriacea. Next base: position 104,019,383 of record NC_050074.1, on the reverse strand, counting down.
TTCAACAGCAACAGCTCTATTATCACAGCTACCATACAGGTTGAGGGTACCAAGAGTGTCTAAGGACTGTTTGTTCTTATTTTTATCATACAGAGTTTCTCAATGATGAATTTTCACAATCTCCCACTGTAATGTTTACTGGTTAATGCACAGAGGATGTATGTGTTCCCTGCCCTCTGCTGGATGGAATGGCACACCTCCTCAAGTGTATGTGATCACATCTCTCAAGTTACCTACCTGCAGTATATATAAGCACTAGTACACCATGGGATAGGTTACAAGTGCATATGGAAACTTGCAACTCTTAGCGCATCCAGATCCGAGAGACAGAACAATCTTAGCACCGGTCTACACCTAAAACTTACATTGACTTAGCTATATTGCTCAGTGGGGTATGAAAAATTCTCACCCCATGAGACATAGCTAAGCCGGCCTCAGCTCTCATGTAGACACTGCTAGGTTGACAGAAGAATTCTTCCATTGACCTAGCTATCACTTCTGGAGTGAGTAGATTTACTACAGTGAGAGAAAAACCTCTTCCATCGCTATAGCAAGTGTCTATACTTCAGCAGCAAAGCTACAGGTGTGCTGCTGAGTGCAACTATACCTTTAGTCACCATGCACCCTTGGGGGGTTTATTCACCCCCAAAGGGAAGGCTGTAGGCCTCCTCTCTGCATTGTTTCATGGACAAAGAAGCAAGTTTGTTTCAGAGGGATGGTGCAGTGTTACCACACCTCTGGGATCCTGGAGAGATTAGTGAGCAGCTGCACCGCCAAAGGCACCACTTTTCCCTGAGCTCCCCATGGGTCAACGTGGCTCCATATCATCACTAAGGCAGGCCAACAGCTCCAGTTCACAATTTGATGTAAGCCCTAGTACTAATACAGCTAATAGACCCTTTCCTTTAGCCCAAGTGATAGGAACTTCTGTGTCAGAAACATAGTTTCCAGAGTTCTATTTCCACTAATAACTATGAAGTCTTGACAGGCATGGAGTCATTACATTTCACTCGGGAGAGTCACCAATTATAACTGTGTTATAGTCCAGTGCTTAAAGTAGCTTGAGATGGTGTCATAGTGTTCTCTATGCTAAATGATGCACCCTCACCAGTGTAAAGCAAGGTAAAGTTTGCATTCTTCATGTACTGAAAATTAATCTCTTTTACAAATAAATTAAGGTGAGTAGTGCTGTTCCACTGGTAGCACATCTCTACAATAAATCATGTATTTCTTGTATTCATCTAATATATTGTTCCATTTTTATTTTTGTACTTTTAAAAACAAAAAAAGACATTCTGTAAACTCTAATTTAATCATAATACTTTAAGGCATTTAAACACATCACTAAAAAAACGTGCTGCTCAAATTACATTGCACAACAGCCACTAAGACAGTCAGTTATTTCCTGGTAAAACATGGGCCCTCTGCTACAATCCTTACTGATGTGAGTAACACTGTTGAAGACAATAGGTCTACTTATGTGCATACTCCTGTGTGTAAGAGTTGCAAGGTCACACCCCATATTTGTGTAGCTCTGTCTACATATCCTTATTTTCCCCACTTTTTGCATAAAATTTACTAGCAAATTGCCTTAGTACATTGCCTTAATACATGCTCTTTTCAAATCTTATAAATATGATTCTTCTGGACATGAAATAAAAAGATTGTTTTCTTCACTTTGACAGGTTTCAGAGTAGCAGCCGTGTTAGTCTGTATTCGCAAAAAGAAAAGGAGTACTTGTGGCACCTTAGAGACTAACAAATTTATTAGAGCATAAGCTTTCGTGAGCTACAGCTCACTTCATCGGATGCATCTCTAAGGTGCCACAAGTACTCCTTTTCTTTTCACTTTGACAGTTATCGCAAAGTACATCAAAAGCAGAATATGCACCAAAACAATCAATATTTTCACAAGACAAAGTTAATAACATTTTGGCCCCTCATCTTAGACACTGATTATTTATTTCCAATTCTTTTTATGATAAAAAATTCTACTTAGTCAGTTGACTTGTAAATTCTATTGGAATAGTGTAAATACTAAGATTTTTTTCATTGCTCAATCAAGACTATGGAAAATTTTACAGTTGTAGTAATGTTGACTAACAAATAAAAACTTTCAGATGCTTTTCTTCCTTAGCTAATGGAAACAAACGCCAAACACTGCTTCCCCACTGTTATGTGTTTTACATGCACAGCATCTGTCACTTCTTTACTTAGAAAAATAAAATTAATTACTAACTTTGCTTTCAACTAATTTATGCTACATCAGTATAGTTTATGTAACCTATAAGAATGTTATACTGTTCTCTATTTCTATGCCCAGATAATCAAAAATGTGTTTTACTGCACAAAGCAGCAACAATACAAGGTGTACATAAATATGCAACTTAAAGCAGAGAACCAAAATACCTTCTGCAGAGTACTATTCAGATTTCTTTTGGCCTCTCTAGTTTGATACTATGTTGCATTAGTCTTTCTTTTGCTTGCAAGAAACCAGATATTGGATCAAAGATTTATTTTTTGTTTAAATCTTATTAGGATTTGACTGTCAGGGAAAATTTATTTAATAATGCAGACCAATTTTTAGAAGTTTTGATTTTAACTTTTAAAGGCAATTGCTGTTACATCTTTTCTAGGATTAAAACAACGTGCAGAATTGTGTGTGTCATCAGTATTATCATTTGAATGCTTTTTAAAATCTATTTTAAAATAAAAGAAAGGCAAGCTATTCAATATTCCTTTGCGAGACACAGAAAAGCATTGCACATTACATTTGCCATGAAATATAAAACAGTTTCCAACTAATTTGTACAACTTGTACAAACTTACCAAAGCAACATTCTTTCTCCAAAGAAGAGTTGTTTATGGTAAAGTAAATTTGAGACACAAAAGGCTTGGTTTCCTGTGTCCATTTTGCATAAGGTTTAGCTTTTAAATCCATCTGAATGTGTTCTGTACAGTTCAGAAACATGGGTTTCCTTTCTCCAGAAGGCATACTTGGGATCTCTAGTCTGTTTCAACTGAAATGTTTTATGGCCTTGCTCTGACTAGGCCAGCGGCCACTTGTTGCAATGGTAACAGGAAAAGCCAGGATCTGCCTTCTCAGTCCTGACAGGCATGAATAATTAATGTATTTTCACCTCCCATCATTAGCATTCCATTCAAGCAACACAAATGAAGCGATTCATTTCTTCTTTTGTCTTCAGAAAAAGCTCACTGGATTAATGAGGGTTATCTGTGAAGATAAAACCTGGGTCTACTGATTTATTTAGTCTGATTAGTTAGTATTTGTGTCTCTAAATGTAGGCTTTATTGACAATATATACATTGTCACTGCTTTTCCAACCTTATTCAGACAAGCACTGTTACATTCAGCTACAGCAACAATATCTGGCTGCAGTACATGAATGTTTCATTTTCTTGACGTTAATATTTAAGCTGGTGTTCTTTGTTTCTGAGTGCCTTCTTGAGCAAAATTAAGAACAGATCTAGAGGCATAATGCTTGCACATGTTTCTCTAATGATCTCTTGGTTTGTTAGATAACACTTGTTTTCAAAATCTTCCAGTTATCAATGGAAACGAGTGAAAAAAATTGCAAAGAAAAAATATCAGCTTTCAAAAAGTGATATTTTGGAGGTCATTTATTCCATTTTGACAATTTCATTTTCATCTAAAATTTCAATGATAAAATAATACTAACACTGATGTTTGTCAATCATTCCAGTAAACAAGAGAAGTTACCTATCACTGTTCTTTGGGTCCTGTTCAAGAGATTGATTAGGGAAATTGCAATATAATCCATCTACTTCACCTATATAATATATGTGGGTCAGCAGCAGCTTCTGCATTATTGTGTTTGAAAGCTGCAGAGATGCTGAGTAGCATCCACATTAAGATATGGCCCCTATACTCATTGCTGTGAGGACGTCATCTTTTATTGCCACTAGTGCTGTTGACAGTTCAATAGCTAATTCTTTACATGCAACTATTGTATTATTGTCAGTACATTATTCATTCAGACTGGTACCTTCTCTACAGAACCAAAGCAAAACACACACATAGCCTTCCTGATACTTTAAACAACAGGATGACACAGGATTAACTTATGGTATATTCACAAATGTTTTCCTTCCTATCAGACATATTGGAGCATGAGCTTTCGTGGGTGAATACCCACTTCGTCGGATGCATGTAGCCTACATGCATACGACGAAGTGGGTATTCACCCACGAAAGCTCATGCTCCAATACGTCTGTTAGTTATAAGGTGCCACAGGACTCTTTGCCGATTTTACAAATCCAGACTAACACGGCTACTCCTCTGAAGCTTCCTTCCTATCAGAACTCATATTAGTAATCTAAAAGAGTTTGTATGTAAAATCTCATGGGAAGCAAGTCTAAGGGGGAAAACAGTTCAAGAGAGTTAGCAGTTTTTCAAAGAGGCATTATTAAGGGCACAAGAGCAAACTATCTTATTGTGTAGGAAAGATGGCAAGAGACCACCCTGTCTTAGCCAGGAGATCTTCAGTGGTCTGAAACTGAAAAAGGAGTCCTACAAAAAGTAGAAACTAGGTCAAATTTCAAAGGATGAATATACACAATTAACATAAGTATGTAGGAATAAAATTTGAAAGGCCAAGGCACAAAATGTGATTCAACTAACTAGAGACATAAAGGGTAACAAGAAAGTATTCTATAATTACACTGGAAACACGAGGAAGACCAAGGACAGAGCGGGCCCATTATTTAATGGGGGGGGGAAACAATAACAGAAAATGTGGAAATGGCAGAAGTGGTAAATTGTTCTAGTTTTCACCAAAAAGGTGAATAGCAATTGGACATCTAACATAGTGAATGCTAGTGAAAATGAGGTCTGATCAGCAGCTAAAATAGGGAAAGAACAAATTAAAAATTACTTAGACAAGTTAGATGTCTTCAAGTCACCAGTGCCTGATGGAATACATCCTAGAATACTCAAGGAGCTGACTGAGGAGGTATCTGAGCCATTAGCGATTATCTTCAAAAAGTTATGGAAGATGGGAGAGATTCCATAGGACTGGAAATTGGCTAATATAGTACCTGTCTATAAAAAGGAAAATAAGGACAATGTAGGGAATTACAGAACAGTCAGTTTAACTTTAGAACCCAGAAAGATAATGGAGTAAATAATTAAGCAATCAATTTGCAAACACTTAGAAAATAATAAGATGATAAGTAACAGTCAGCATGGATTTGTCATGAACAAATCACATCAAACCAACTTAATAGCTTTCTTCAACAGGATAACAAGCTTCTGGATAGGTATGAAGGTTTGGTAGATTTGGTATATCTTGACTTGAGTGAGGCTTTTGATACTATCTCAGATGACATGGTCATAAACAAACTAGAGAAATACAACCTACATGGAGCTACTATAAGGTGGGTGCATAAATGAGTGGAAAACCATTCCCAGAGAGTAGTTATCAGTGGTTCACAGTCATGCTGGAAGGGCATTACGAGTGGGGTCCCGCAGGGATCAGTTCTGGATCCGATTCGGTTCAATATCTTCATCAGCGATTTAGAAAACGGCAGAGAGAGTACACTTATAAAGTTTGCGGACAATACCAAGCTGGGAGGGGTTGGAAGTGCTTTGGAGGATAGAATTAAAATTCAAAATGATCTGGACAAACTGAAGAAATGGTCTGAAGTAAATAGGATGAAATTCAATATGGACAAAGTACTCCACTTAGGAAGGAACAATCAGTTGCACACATACAAAGTGGGAAATGACTGCCTAGGAAGGAGTACTGCGGAAAGGGATCTGGGGGTCATAGTGGATCACAAGCTAAATATGAGTGAACAGTGTAACACTATTGCAAAAAAAAGCAAACATCATTCTGGGATATATTGTGTGGCAAGCAAGACATGAGAAGTAATTCTTCTGCTCTACTCCATGTTGATTAGGCCTCAACTGGAATATTGTTTCCAATTCTGGGTGCCACGTTTCAAGAAAGATGTGGACAAACCGGAGAAAGTCCAGAGAAGAGCAACAAAAATGATTAAAGGTCTAGAAACCAGGACCTATTAGGGAAGATTGAAAAAACTGGATTTGTTTAGTCTGGAGAAGAGAAGACTGAGGGGTGACATGATAACAGTTTTCAAGTACATAAAAGGTTGTTACAAGGAGGAGAGAGAAAAATTATTCTCCTTAACCTCTGAAGATAGGACAAGAAGCAATGGGCTTAAATTTCAGCAAGACAGTTTAGATTGGACATTGGGAAAAACTTCTTAAGTGTCAGGGTGGTTAAGCACTGGAATAAGTTGCCTAGGAGGTTGTGGAATCTCCAGGATTGGAGATTTTTAAAAGAGGGTTAGACAAACATCTGTCAGGCATGATCTAGATCCCCTATCATGAGTGCAGGGGACTGGACTGGATGACCTCTCCGAGTCCCTTCCAGTCCCACAGTTCTATGATTCTATACTGAAAAGATCACAAAAATGCTACTCCCTCCAAGGATTTCGCTAAGATCAAAGAGACAGTATTCAGTGCAAAACAAAGATATGTACTTTTATACTGTATAGTTCATAAATTGTATTTGTACAAATGTATCAATCACCAAAATTCACATACTTCAGTTTTACCATATTAAAATTGTAACCCATATAGATATTTATTTCTAGAGTATATCTAGAACATATTAAGTGTGACGGGGCAAGGCCAGATGACTAAAGAAAAGTAGTGGGAGATAGATATATTAGTTCCAGGCTAAACAAATTTCTGGGACCAGGATAAGTGGAATGGCAGCTGCTCCAGGTCAATTAAGACACCTGGGGCCAATTAAGAACTTCCCAGAAAGCAGGGAGAACACTAGGTTGATTGGGACACCTGAAGCCAATCAGGGGCTGGCTCAAAACTAGTTAAAAGCCTCCCAGTCAGTCAGGTGGGTGTGCATGTCATGAGCTGTGGGAGGAAGTTGTGCTGTTGGAGAGGCTGAGTAGTACACACCATATCAGGCACAAGGAAGGAGGCCCTGAGGTAAGGGTGAAGTGGAGCTTGAGGAAGTGAGGGCTGCTGTGGGGGAAGTAGCCCAGGGAATTGTACATGTCATGTTTCTAAAAGGTCAGCTACCATAGCTGATAGTATTAGGGTCCCTGGGCTGGAGCCCGGAGTAGAGGGTGGACCCAGGCTCCCCCCGGCCCTTTGCCCCCTGATTAATAACTGAGACTGGAAGACAACAGAGACTGTGCAAGGAAGGATAACTTCTCCTCACCTCCCTCGCTGGCTTATGATGAAAATGGCTCAGTAGACAGTGACCCGTGTCTCTACAGAGAGAAGGGTTACGTGGAGGGTCACAGTGAGCCTCTGAGGCTAGTGAAATCCGCCAGGAAATGTGGGACCCACAGAGGCAAGGACAGAGCTTTGTCACAACTGGTGTCAGGAGTCGGACTTCGTTCACAGCGTGGCAGAAGAAAGAGGTTTAAAAAAAAGTGCACTGGGGTTTTGGATTTTTTTTTTGTTTTGGTTTGTTTGTTTGTTTGCTTGTACCACATACAATGGAGGAGGTGGTAAGAGCTCTGGTACAAGCCACAGCAGCCCAGCAGGAGGCCACCCAGGTTCAGGCAATGGCACAACAGGAGTCTATGCGGCTACAGCAGGAAACCAATCAATTATTGATGAGCCAGGCGACCCAAGATCGTGCTCTCTTGAGGGAGGTGGTGGACCAGCTGAAGATCATCACCACCCAGGCCCGGGGGTCTGACAGGACGCGAACCCTGAGGGCCACTGGTTGTCTGCCAAAGATGACATCAGAAGATGACGTAGAGGCATATCTCCTCTCATTCGAAAGGACTACTCAGCATGAGGCATGGCCCCAGGAGCAGTGGGCCAGCATTCTCGCCCTTTTTTTGTGTGGAGAGGTCCAGAAGGCCTACTTTGACTTGCCTGCAATGGATGCCACTGACTATACCAGTCTGAAGGCAGAGATCCTAGCACGATCAGGGGTAACAGCAGTGGTAAGGGCCCAGAGGTTCCATGAGTGGAAATACCAGAAGAACAAACCCCTGAGGTCCCAGCTATTCAACCTCATACACCTTGCGCGGAAGGGGTTACAGCCCGAGGTGTGCTGGCCGGAGGAGATTTTGGAGACCCTGGTCATAGACCATTACATGTGGGGACTGCTGCCAGATCTCCACAAATGAGTAGGCCAGAACGATCCACATACGACGAGATGTTCACGCTGGTAGAAAGACGGATGACAGCCAGGGAACTGACCCGACTACCCAAGGAAGGCCCCTTTCGAAGCAAGCACCCAACCCCAACCCTGGAAGGTTGGGCAGCCAAACCCCTGGGGAGTCCTAGGTGGAAGAAGGGGCAGGGGGCCAAAAACCAGCAGGGACTCCAGAAGGAAGGGATTGGCCTGAATGCAGGGAACCCCGGGACTAAACCCCCTAAACCCTGGGATAGGGGAGTGATTAAAAGCAATTATAGATGTTATGCATGTGGGGAGTGGGGACACATAGCAGCACAGTGTCCCAGCACCAAGAAGCCTATGCAATGTAATTTGGGGGATTGGGAGGTCTCATGCTCCCTTATCCACCTCGCAGTGGTTGCATTAGCCCCGCATAATTACACCAAGCCAGCGAGGATAAATGGAGCAGAGACTACAGCACTTGTGGACTCTGGGAATGCTATCACCCTCATATCGGGTAAGCTGGTAAAAAGTAGTCAGCTGCTACAAGCCAAATGCATAGCAGTGACGTGCATGCATGGGGCCATGAGCCGTTACCCCACCATCCCAGTGGAGATAGAGGTTCAGGGAAACCCCATAGAGATGACCGTGGGCATAGTTCCTGAACTCCCATATCCTGTAGTCATTGGGAGGGACTATCCGGGGTTTGATAATTCACTCCCCCCGGAGAGGCTGGAGGGAGGTGAGGACCCTGAGGACAGCAACTCGTCACCGGAGGAATGTCAACCCCTGATGTTCACTGAGATTTCTCAGGATCTGTTCTCAGACCCCGAAAGACAAAAAAGGAGAGGAAGGCCGCGAAGGCCTTGGGAACCCGGATCCTGACCCAGGGCCAGAAGACCTCCCTCATAGGCAGATGGGCACGAGCAGCCAACAGAGAAACTTCCACCATAGAAGGTGAGCCAGAGGCTACCCCCGCCATGACGGCAGCGAGCCATTGGAAGAAGCAGAAGCCGGCTCCTGGGAGCTTGGACAGGTTAGTCCTGGGAGAGAGACTTTTGGGCACAACCAGGTGGAGGACCCCAGATATGATAACGCCAGGAAAGAGGTGGCCAAGATCGATAGGATACCCGTGGATGGGAAGGTCCAGAGTCCCAGACTTTACTTTATAGTGAAGAAAGAGCTCCTGTACCGCGTGGTGCAAATGCAGAAGCAAGAGATACAAGAACTTCTGATGCCATAAAAACATCAAAAAGCCATATTGAGTCTCGCCCACAGTCACCTGTTTGGAGGACACCTAGGGGTAGAGAAAACCCAAGCACGGATCCTGAGGTTCTTCTGATCAGGAGTACATGAAGATGTCCGGCGATACTGCACCTCTTGTCTGGAGTGTCAGTTACATAGCCCTCGCCCACACATGTGGGCTTCTTTGATACCTCTTCCAATAATAGAGGTTCTTTCAAACGGATAGCCATGGATCTGGTAGGCCCCTAGAGAAGACAGCTTGGGCCCACCAACATATGCTTGTTGTACTGGATTGTGCAACCTGGTACCTGGAAGCTGTTCCCCTACCAACACAGCTTCCAAGACAATAGCTAAGGAGCTAGTACAGATGTTTGCCCGGGGTGGGCTACCCAGAGAGATATTGACTGATCAAGGGACACCTTACATGTCCAAATTGATGAAAGATCTCTGTTCAATGCTCCATGTACAAGCCCTACAGAACTCTGTATACCACCCGCAAACAGATGGTCTTGTGGAAAGATTCAATAGGACCCTCAAGGCTATGATCAGGAAAGTGGTGAGCCGGGATGGGAAAGATTGGGATACCCTATTGCCTTACCTCATGTTCGCCATCCGGGAGGTTCCGCAAGCCTCCACGGATTTCTCTCCATTCAAACTACTATATGGGCACCACCCTCAGGGCATATTGGATATAACCTGGGAAGAGGAGCCAAATCCCGGAAGGAACATAGTTGAGCATGTACTGCAGATGAGAGATTGGATAGCCTGAGTTACGCCCATTGTACGGGAACACTTGGAGAGAGCACAGGAGACCCAACAAACCCATTATAACCACCAAGCAAAGCTTCAATGGTTCCAACCATGGGATCGGGTGATGGTACTGGTGTCCACAGCAGAAAGTAAACTGTTGGCCCAGTGGCAGGGACCCTACGAAGTAATCGAAGCCGTGGGAGAGGTGAACAAAAGGTGCGGCAGCCAGGCCGCCAGAAATCGGAGCAAATTTACCACATCAATAAAACCTTGGCACAATCGAGAGGCATGCTTAGTCATGCAGGAGACCCTTCCCCAGGAGGATAACTTACACAAGCAAGTGAGGATATCATCCAATTGGATGCCGATCCAAAAGATCGAGGCAGCTGACATGATTAATCACAACCGAGATGTGTTCTCTACAAAACCAGGGCAGATGACTGAGACCTATCACCATATCCGCACGATCCCCGGAGCCAAGGTAACACTGAGACCCTACCGAATCCCAGCAGCCAAAAGAGCAGAAATCAAGGCCGAAGTAAAGAAAATGTTAGAATTAGGGGTTATTGAAGAATCTTACAGCCAGTGGTCCAATCCAACTGTTCTAGTGCCTAAACCTGATGGTACCATGAGATTCTGTAATGACTTTTGCCGACTGAATGAAACATCCCAGTTTGATGCATACCCCATACCACGCATTGACGAACTGGTTAACCGACTGGGTAGTGCCCGATTCTTGACTACACTGGATCTGACAAAAGGGTACTGGCAGATTCCTCTGACCAAAGAAGCTAAAGAAAAGACAGCATTCTCCACCCCGGATGGGCTATTCCAGTACACCGTCCTCCCTTTTGGGCTACATGGGACCCCAGCCACATTCCAGTGCCTCATGGATAAGCTGCGGTGCCCCCATACTAGTTATGCAGCTGCATATCTAGATGATGTCATCATCCATACGCCAGACTGGGGAACCCACTTGGAGAAAGTTGAGGCAGTACTGTGCACCTTAAGGCAGGCTGGCCACACTGCTAATCCCGCTAAATGTGCCATAGGGCTAGCAGAGGCTAGGTACCTGGGATATATTGTGGGAAGGGGCATAGTGAAGCCCCAAATGAATAAGCTAGAGGCAATTCAAAATGGGCCCCGGCCAATCCAAAAGAAGCAGGTCCGTGCATTCCTAGGCATGGTAGGCTACTACCGATGTTCTATTCCCCACTTCGCCACTAGGACAAGTCCCCTAATGGACCTGGTGAAGGCCCAAGGTCCAGATATGGTAAAGTGGACTGTCGCAGCAGAGGGGGCATTCACAGACCTTCGGACGGCCCTCTGTAATGACCCCATACTCATTGCCCTGGGTTTTAACAGGGAATTTATTTTACAAACAGGTTTCAGAGTAGCAGTCGTGTTAGTCTGTATTCGCAAAAAGAAAAGGAGTACTTGTGGCACTTTAGCGACTAACAAATTTATTTGAGCATAAGCTTTCGTGAGCTACAGCTCACTTCATCGAATGCATTTGGTGGAAAATACCATGGGGAGATTTATATACACACACAGAGAACATGAAACACAGTTATCCAACAACAGAACCACTAACCCAGGAACCTATCCTTGCAACAAAGCCCGTTGCCAACTCTGTCCACATATCTATTCAGGGGACACCATCAAAGGGCCTAATCACATCAGCCACACTATCAGAGGCTCGTTCACCTGCGCATCTACCAATGTGATATATGCCATCATGTGCCAGCAATGCCCCTCTGCCATGTACATTGGTCAAACTGGACAGTCTCTACGTAAAAGAATAAATGGACACAAATCAGACGTCAAGAATTATAACATTCAAAAACCAGTCGGAGAACGCTTCAATCTCTCTGGTCACTCGATTACAGACGTGAGGGTGGCTATCCTTCAACAAAAAAACTTCAAAAACGGACTCCAAGGAGAGACTGCTGAATTGGAATTAATTTGCAAACTGGATACAATTAACTTAGGCTTGAATAGAGACTGGGAATGGATGAGTCATTACACAAAGTAAAACTATTTCCCCATGTTATTTCTTCCCCCCCCCCCATCCTACCCCCACATCTGTTCCTCAGATGTTCTTGTTAACTGCTGGAAATAGCCTACCTTGCTTGTCACCATGAAAGGTTTTCCTCCCTTCCCCCCGCCCCCGCTGCTGGTGATGGCTCATCTTAAGTGATCACTCTCCTTACAGTGTGTATGATAAAACCCATTGTTTCATGTTCTCTGTGTGTGTATATAAATCTCCCCACTGTATTTTCTACCAAATGCATCAGATGAAGTGAGCTGTAGCTCACGAAAGCTTATGCTCAAATAAATTTGTTAGTCTCTAAGGTGCCACAAGTACTCCTTTTCATTTTACAAACAGACACTTCTGAGGTGGGGTTGGGGGCAGTTCTGTCGCAAATGGTGGGAGAAGAACACCCGATCCTCTACCTAAGCAGAAAGCTTCTCCCAAGAGAACAGAAATATGCAGTAGTCAAGAGAGAATGCCTTGCTGTCAAATGGGCTATGGAGATACTGTGTTATTACCTCTTAGGCCAGCGATTTACTCTTGTGACGGACCATGCACCCCTCCAGTGGATGCAGCGGAATAAGGAAAAGAATGCAAGGGTCACCAGGTGGTTCTTATCCCTCCAACCATTCCAGTTCCGCATACAGAACAGGGCTGGATGCCACCATGGCAACGCTGATGGTCTGTCACGAGCATACTGCCTGGTGTCCCAAGTTGCCCAACTCTATGGTGTTGAGCGGGTGGGGGGATATGTGACGGGGCAAGGCCAGATGACTATAGAAAAGTAGTGGGAGATAGATATATTAGTTCCAGGCTAAACAAATCCCTGAGACCAGGATAAGTGAAATGGCAGCTGCTCTAAGTCAATTAAGACACCTGGGGCCAATTAAGAACTTTCCAGAAGGCAGGAGAACGCTAGGTTGATTGGGACATCTGAAGCCAATCAGGAGCTGGCTGAAACTAGTTAAAAGCCTCCCACTTAGTCAGGTGGGTGTGCATGTCAGGAGCTGTGGGAGGAAGTTGTGCTGTTGGAGAGTCTGAGTAGTACACGCCATATCAGGCACAAGGAAGGAGGCTCTGAGGTAAGGGTGAAGTGGAGCTTGAGGAAGTGAGGGCTGCTGTGGGGGAAGTAGCCCAGGGAATTGTACATGTCATGTTTCTAAAAGGTCAGCTACCATAGCTGATAGTATTAGGGTCCCTGGGCTGGAGCCTGGAGTATTAGGGTGGGCCCAGGCTCCCCTCACCTTTGCCCCCAATTAATCACTGAGACTGGGAGACAACAGAGACTGTGCAAGGAAGGATAACTTCTCCTCACCTCCCTCGCTGGCTTATGATGAAAATGGCTCAGTAGACAGTGACCCTTGTCTCTAGAGAAAGAAGGGTTACGTGGAGGGTTACAGGGAGCCTTTGAGGCTAGCAAAATCCGCCAGGAAATGCGGGACCCACGGAGGCAAGGACATAGCTTTGTCACATAAGTTATAGCATAGAATTTGAAATGGTTTGTACATGTTCTATATTTTTCATAGTTAAATATATATAATAGTACTTAGAGAAAATATATTTTGTGTTTATGGAGAGAAAGGGATATCATTTGACTACAGAACAGGTTTGGGAGTGAGGAGATCTGGGACCAAATGTCTACTCCTACTCCAAAGTAGCTATCACTATAGTATCTAGTTGCTGCAGATCAATTGCAGAAAATCAGTGAGTCAGTCAGTCAATCAATCAATTCTCCATCCTACCCTCTGGTTTACCCATCATTGCTATCTGTCTTTCAATGTGTGGCCTGTTTTTTCCCCTTACTTTGCTGGTTCTTTGACAAAGCCATGGATTTCATTGTTGAAAAGGCCCTATCAACAGTTCCCTCAGGTCTCTCACTAAGTGAGCTTCAGAATATCAAACTAGCTGATTATAGATATTGCAATGAGTTGAGGTAGTGAGATAGTACCCTTTTATGGCTTTGTAGATCAGTAGCAGTGCAAAGCCTTCATTTAAAATGGAGTTATTCATTCTACTGTCCAAATGCAAACAGATGGACATCATACCGAAAGAACTGAAGGTAAAAAATCCATTACAATCTACATACCACACAGACTATGCTGACAGCTTGTGCCACACACTCTCAAAGAAACTGCGGGACCACCTGATCAACATCCTCTACAGCAAACAGGGAAAGATTAAGAATGAGCTCTCAAAACTGGATACTCTCATAAAGAACCAACCTTCCACACAAACTTCCTCGTGGCTGGACTTTACAAAAACTAGACAAGCCATTTACAAAACACACTTTTCTTCTCTACAAAAGAAAAAGGACACTAAGCTATCTAAACTACTATATGCCACAAGGGGCCACAACAATGGTTCCCGTAACCCACCCAGCAATATTGTTAATCTATCCAACCATACTCTTAGCCCAGCAGAAGAATCTGTCCTATCTCAGGGCCTCTCCTTTTGCCCCTCCACCCCCACGAACATGATACAGTTCTGTGGTGACCTAGAATCCTATTTTCGACGTCTCAGACTCAAGGAATATTTCCAACACACCTCTGACCAACATATTAACCCACAGAGACCTTCCTGCCAACACTACAAAAAGAAGGAGTCTGGGTGGACTCCTCCTGAAGGTCGAAACAACAGCCTGGATTTCTACATAGACTGCTTCCGCCGACGTGCACGAGCTGAAATTGTGGAAAAGCAGCATCGCTTACCCCATAACCTCAGCCATGCAGAACACAGTGCCATCCACAGCCTCAGAAACAACTCTGACATCATAATCAAAAAGGCTGACAAAGGAGGTGCTGTCGTGATCATGAATAGGTCGGAGTATGAACAAGAGGCTACTAGGCAGCTCTCCAACACCACTTTCTACAAGCCATTACCCTCTGATCCCACTGAGAGTTACCAAAAGAAACTACAGCATTTGCTCAAGAAACTCCCTGAAAAAGCACAAGAACAAATCCGCACAGACACACCCCTGGAGCCCCGACCTGGGGTATTCTATCTGCTACCCAAGATCCATAAACCTGGAAATCCTGGACGCCCCATCATCTCAGGCATTGGCACCCTGACAGCAGGATTGTCTGGCTATGTAGACTCCCTCCTCAGGCCCTTCGTTACCAGCACTCCCAGCTATCTTCGAGACACCACTGACTTCCTGAGGAAACTACAGTCCATTGGTGATCTTCCTAAAAACACCATCCTAGCCACTATGGATGTAGAAGACCTCTACACCAACATTCCACACAAAGATGGACTACAAGCCATCAGGAACAGTATCCCCGATACTGTCACGGCTAACCTGGTGGCTGAACTTTGTGACTTTGTCCTCACCCATAATTATTTCACATTTGGGGACAATGTATACCTTCAAATCAGCGGCACTGCGATGAGTACCCGCATGGCCCCACAGTATGCCAACATTTTTATGGCTGACTTAGAACAACGCTTCCTCAGCTCTCGTCCCCTAATGCCCCTACTCTACTTGCGCTACATTGATGACATCTTCATCATCTGGACCCATGGAAAAGAAGCTCTTGAGGAATTCCACCAGGATTTCAACAATTTCCATCCCACCATCAACCTCAGCCTGGACCAGTCCACACAAGAGATCCACTTCCTGGACACTACGGTGCTAATAAGTGATGGTCACATAAACACCACCCTATATCGGAAACCTACTGACCGCTATTCCTACCTACATGCCTCTAGCTTTCATCCAGATCATACCACTCGATCCATTGTCTACAGCCAAGCGCTACGATATAACCGCATTTGCTCCAACCCCTCAGACAGAGACAAACACCTACAAGATCTCTATCATGCATTCCTACAACTACAATACCCACCTGCTGAAGTGAAGAAACAGATTGACAGAGCCAGAAGAGTACCCAGAAGTCACCTACTACAGGACAGGCCCAACAAAGAAAACAACAGAACGCCACTAGCCATCACCTTCAGCCCCCAACTAAAACCTCTCCAATGCATCATCGAGGATCTACAACCTATCCTGAAGGACGACCCATCACTCTCACAGATCTTGGGAGACACGCCAGTCCTTGCTTACAGACAGCCCCCCAATCTGAAGCAAATACTCACCAGCAACCACACACCACACAACAGAACCACTAACCCAGGAACCTATCCTTGCAACAAAGCCCATTGCCAACTCTGTCCACATATCTATTCAGGGGATACCATCATAGGGCCTAATCACATCAGCCACACTATCAGAGGCTCGTTCACCTGCGCATCTACCAATGTGATATATGCCATCATATGCCAGCAATGCCCCTCTGCCATGTACATTGTCCAAACTGGACAGTTTCTACGTTAAAGAATGAATGGACACAAATCAGACGTCAAGAATTATAACATTCAAAAACCAGTTGGAGAACATTTCAATCTCTCTGGTCACTCGATCGCAGACCTAAGAGTGGCTATCCTTCAACAAAAAAGCTTCAAAAACAGACTCCAATGAGAGACTGCTGAATTGGAATTAATTTGCAAACTGGATACAATTAACTTAGGCTTGAATAGAGACTGGGAATGGATGAGTCATTACACAAAGTAAAACTATTTCCCCATGAAATATCTTTGAAAACTCTTTATCTTTATCTTTGAAAACTCGTGGCGAACGGGGGAAGTCCCGGATGACTGGAAAAAGGCTAATGTAGTGCCCATCTTTAAAAAAGGGAAGAAGGAGGATCCTGGGAACTACAGGCCGGTCAGCCTCACCTCAGTCCCTGGAAAAATCATGGAGCAGGTCCTCAAAGAATCAATCCTGAAGCACTTAGAGGAGAGGAAAGTGATCAGGAACAGTCAGCATGGATTCACCAAGGGAAGGTCATGCCTGACTAATCTAATCGCCTTTTATGATGAGATTACTGGTTCTGTGGATGAAGGGAAAGCAGTGGATGTATTGTTTCTTGACTTTAGCAAAGCTTTTGACACGGTCTCCCACAGCATTCTTGTCAGCAAGTTAAGGAAGTATGGGCTGGATGAATGCACTATAAGGTGGGTAGAAAGCTGGCTAGATTGTCGGGCTCAACGGGTAGTGATCAATGGCTCCATGTCTAGTTGGCAGCCGGTGTCAAGTGGAGTGCCCCAGGGGTCGGTCCTGGGGCCCGTTTTGTTCAATATCTTCATAAATGATCTGGAGGATGGTGTGGATTGCACTCTCAGCAAATTTGCGGATGATACTAAACTGGGAGGAGTGGTAGATACGCTGGAGGGGAGGGATAGGATACAGAAGGACCTAGACAAATTGGAGGATTGGGCCAAAAGAAATCTAATGAGGTTCAATAAGGATAAATGCAGGGTCCTGCACTTAGGATGGAAGAATCCAATGCACCGCTACAGACTAGGGACCGAATGGCTCGGCAGCAGTTCTGCGGAAAAGGACCTAGGGGTGACAGTGGACGAGAAGCTGGATATGAGTCAGCAGTGTGCCCTTGTTGCCAAGAAGGCCAATGGCATTTTGGGTTGTATAAGTAGGGGCATAGCGAGCAGATCGAGGGACGTGATCGTTCCCCTCTATTCGACACTGGTAAGGCCTCATCTGGAGTACTGTGTCCAGTTTTGGGCCCCACACTACAGGAAGGATGTGGATAAATTGGAAAGAGTACAACGAAGGGCAACAAAAATGATTAGGGGTCTAGAGCACATGACTTATGAGGAGAGGCTGAGGGAGCTGGGATTGTTCAGTCTGCAGAAGAGAAGAATGAGGGGGGATTTGATAGCTGCTTTCAACTACCTGAAAGGGGGTTTCAAAGAGGATGGCTCTAGACTGTTCTCAATGGTAGCAGATGACAGAACGAGGAGTAATGGTCTCAAGTTGCAATGGGGGAGGTTTAGATTGGATATTAGGAAAAACTTTTTCACTAAGAGGGTGGTGAAACACTGGAATGCGTTACCTAGGGAGGTGGTAGAATCTCCTTCCTTAGAGGTTTTTAAGGTCAGGCTTGACAAAGCCCTGGCTGGGATGATTTAACTGGGACTTGGTCCTGCTTTGAGCAGGGGGTTGGACTAGATGACCTTCTGGGGTCCCTTCCAACCCTGATATTCTATGATTCTATGATTCTATGAAGAAAAGGAGTACTTGTGGCACCTTAGAGACTAACAAATTTATTAGAGCATAAGCTTTCGTGAGCTACAGCTCACTTCATCGCGAAAGCTTATGCTCTAATAAATTTGTTAGTCTCTAAGGTGCCACAAGTACTCCTTTTCTTTTTGCGAATACAGACTAACACGGCTGCTACTCTGAAACCTCTAATAAATTTGTTAGTCTCTAAGGTGTCACAAGTACTCCTTTTCTTTTTGCGAATACAGACTAACACGGCTGCTACTCTGAATACTGTGACACTGTTTCCCATTTGCATTTTTAAAATACCAGAAAAAACAAAGTATTTTTAAAGTGTCAAGCTGTGAAACAAATGACAAAAGCTAGAAAATTCAAAGATAATGCTCATTCCTTAATTCGAGCTATTAACTCAGGAGCAGGTCTTAAGCCTAGAACGGCAGCATTTAATTGAACTTGCAAGCTTTTGTTGGTTTGTATCTTGCCTAAACATTTTGAACATTTAGGAGGCACATACTGATACATTATTTTGTAAGCTGGTGGGCAGATACACCATCCAAGGAAGGTAAAATAAAGCCCAAACTGTAGTTCAGTCCAAGGCTCTTTGCTCAGATCTGGTTTACTACAAAAGGATTCAAAGAAAGAGCAAAGAAACTCAGAATACTTGATTCTAGCCAGCAGAGGTATTTCCATCTTTTTCCAGGCTAAGAAAGGAGAGGGCACACCCTCCCTGGGTGTCCTACCTGGTCCCCATGGAGAGGCTTCCTTCAGGGTCTTATCTGAACACTCAACTTCACAAGACCGAGTCAACAGTATTCCTTTATAGAGTTTCCATCAGGCAGACACATGACTCAGTCAGCTCACTGCCATCATCCTGTGCCTATTCTGGAGACTACAGCTCCCACTAACTCCCATGCTTAAAGGGGCTGTATTCCCACAACAGACTCACTGACTGTGCCTAGACTTACATATATAGATACACAAATTTTGTAGCAACAAGTTATTTACCCCTTAGAGTGAAAAGCCTCTTTTGGATAGATGATAGATGGGGTTAGCAGCATCACCTTGGGGACTTGTATGATACTTCCTATTACAAGACTCTGTTTTCAATTGCTTATAACTTTGCCAAACTTTAAGCCTTTGAACTGAAGTTTTCCATGTCACGTGGCTGCCTTAGTTTGAATTTTTTTGGGGGAAATTTCAGCAAAACTGGCTCAGCTGTTTCTAAGAATGAGTTTAGCAAAAGATCCATCATTATGCCCAAGTTAAAAAATTCTGGAAACTATTTCCTTCAGAAGCTCTAGTGCCCCCCATGCTCTGGAGCAAGTACTTGAAATTGGCATGGGGTCACTGTTGTGCCAGGTATTTGCCTTTTGCTCTCCATGGCAAAAGTCAGCCAAACTTTAACCAAGTCATAAGCCTTTGAAAAAGTCAGTTCACATGTAGCTAGTAGAAACTTGCTGCAGATTTACAGCTAAAGTCCCTGAAGATTCCATCTGCAGAAGCAACCTTAATTCTGGAATTTCTTAACTTTTGAGTGATTGATTTTACAGACTTAATAATGTTCTTTTAACACATGTTTTTCTGTGTAATATGTTTATAGGCACTTTCAAAAGAGCTATTAAGCAAGTAGCTTTGCCTACACATTAATACAATAAAACCCTTTGCATAGTAGTTTTTTGTGAAGAAAAAGATTGTATGAATACACAAAATGCATTTGTCTTATTTCTGCTCCATTGTTTGAAACATATAATTACCGCATTGTATAAATCAGTACAATGAGAAAAGAATAACCTTAAGATAGGTTGCAAAGACAGACCCAGATAGTTGCAACAGTACAGATATTTGAGCTACAGATATAGTATGCTGGCTTATTTCTTCTATGCATTAAATAAAGCAACTAAATACTCACTTAGAGTATAATTAACGTTCTATCTTTCCTTTTTAGGAGAAGATTTTACAAGGTGCTGAGCATTTTCAGTTGCAATGGAAATCAATGGGGGATGAGAGGACCCAGCACTTTCTAAGCCACACTCATTTACGCCACAATCTGGTAATTGACTTTATGAGCACAGACCCCTGCATTCATATCAAACCTCTTTGATTTCAGATAGTCTCTGCATGGATCCAGACTCGCTGTTTGTGGATCTGATTGTAGGAGTGGGTCTCAAATTTCCGTTTCCTATAAGTATCTAAAAGATGGTGCAGTTTCTCAAGTTGTCAACAGTTGAGCCAAAATTTTAGTAATTTTTCTGGCTTTACAATTTGGCATTTCTATTGCTGGAAAGTCACCAGCAACAATTTTACAGTAAAATATAAGTGGAAAGCTTTCACACAGGAAAGGGAGTTGAACCAAATGCCATTTGCCCTCAACAATTTAACTGCTATTGTCCCACAATATTCTCTCTGATTCTCCATGAATACTATTTTTCTAAACTTCATTTAGATGTTTTCCCCCAAATTTCTTGGCTTTTTTCCCATTAGAGGAGTGCAAAAAAATCTGAAATTACAAAATATCTTTTTTTCATAGTCTTGTAATTTAAAAATTGGCAGATTAGCTTATTTCAGTTTTGACTACCAATGATGTTCCCCTAGATCTTGTATAATACCGGTGAAATCCTGGCCCTACTGAAATCAGTTGGCATTTTACCATTGACTTCATTGAGGACAGGATTTCACTCTAAATCTTTTTTTGTTTGTTTCACCCACTTATTGCATCTGGTCTGTCGTTTAGATTTTGAGGCTTCTGGGACAGGGACTGTCTCTCTGTTACATGTATCTACAGTGCCTAGCTAGTACTATGGGGCTGATCTTTGTTTGAGGTTCCTAGATGCTATCTTAATACAAATAAATAATCATCTTAGCTGACAGAAAGACTTCACTGGATAAAATAATATAACCTTAAGTATACTGCAGCATGAATACTGTTGTTATAACACAGCATTTGATATTAAAGGTTTGCAACCAGATTCACTAACACAGATCCCTATAAAGAAAAGGAGTACTTGTGGCACCTTAGAGACTAACAAATTTATTAGAGCATAAGCTTTCGTGAGCTACAGCTCACTTCATCCGATGAAGTGAGCTGTAGCTCACGAAAGCTTATGCTCTAATAAATTTGTTAGTCTCTAAGGTGCCACAAGTACTCCTTTTTTTTTGCGAATACAGACTAACACGGCTGCTACTCTGAAACAGATCCCTATGGTCATGGAAAGTCCCATTGTTTCAATTGCAGGACTGGGACCTAAAAAGACATAAAAGCACCCTGGAAAGGTTCGTATCAAAATTACAATAAATTATGTTAACAGAGAATCTCTTTATTCAGGCAGGGCCCTGGTGCAAAGGGTATTTAAAACTTACAAAGAACTGTATCCTTCCTAATTTTGAGGAATTAAAAATAGATGCAGTCTGTAAATTCTTCACCTTAATTTAGCAGAAAAGTGTATTTATGAATCATTTTCTGTATTACCAGGAATCTGTGACAGAGATCAAGCTAAACAGGAAAACTATTTTCTATAAACAGACACGCCTACTGCTTAATGATTATGTTCAAGTGCAATTTGTACAAAGGAGAAGCATTTGCTTTTTGCCTCATCTTAGTTCCCATAATAAACAGAAAAATACGTTGAGTCAATATTTATTATCTAAACTGACAATGCACTTGAAATGGCCTGTACTTATTAAATTAGTTCTCTCCTCAAGACCTTACAATTTAACATGAGCTATTTTATTGCCTAGTAAATATTTGTTTTTAATTGTGCTCATAGCACTTAAATAAATATATACGGTAGCTGACAGCACTGTACACCTAGCATAAATACTACAACCTCTGGACATGGCACACAGGTTGATCTTTGCAGCATCCCTGTGTTTATTAACAAACAATATTTGTTTACCCTCAACTTAAATTTTCTAGTTTGCATTACAGTGGAAAAATGTCAACCAAGGAATGTTACCATAAAAAAATCTTAAACATGTAAATGAAAATTATGGGAATGGATATAAATGTACAATCTCTTCAATAAATGATCTTGTCTAATATATTTGCCTGCCAAAGGCCCCTGCTTCACAATAACACTAAGAGCAGAGTTTGTGAAGAGAAGGGCCATGTCATCAATTGGCATAATTTGGTGTAGCTCCATAGAATTTAGTCCATAATCTTGCTCTTTCTTCCTGCACATCTCCTCTAAGATAGATCTGATCTTTCCTCTCCATCCACATAGCTAAAACACTTGCCAGGCCCTCATAATCTTTTGTGGCTACCACAACCTCCTCCTCTCTGACCTTGTGAAATCTCTTCCTGTCCCATTTATATCCTTGCCGCTATAATGATTGTTTTTCTAGCTCTTCACTTAAACCACATCACTTCTCCATTGGTTCCCCTTTTCTGCAGCATCTAACAAACTACTGGTCTTCACTTTAATGGCCCTTCATGGCCTATTTCCACCTTTTCTATCATCTCTCATATGCTACTGAAGTGTTGATTCCTCCATCCAGTCTGCCAACAGTGCCAGCCTTCATTGCCATATTTTCCAACAAGCACCTTTGTTCTATGTCCCAGGCGAGCCATTATGGCTGCATGGAACATTTGGCAAAGCCACCTGATTTTCTTCTTTCAAATCCTTCCTTAAAACTCACCTTTGCCAAGACTCCTAAAAAACACCTGACAATGATTAGGCAACTAGTATCCTGTGACTGTTGCTTATCCCACTCATAGACTTTAAGGTCAGAAGGGACCATCTAGTCTGAACTCCTGCATAGTGTTAAACACTGATCATCATAGTCTCATTGTTATCTTGTGCTCTCCTTGTTATATGGTTGTAGTCACCTGTTGTCTCAGTATTTACTTAGATTGTAAATTCTTTGGGACAGGCACCATCTTATTATGCGTTTGTACAGTACCTAGCACAACAAAGCTGCTAAGTGCTACTTCAGTACAAAGAATAATAATCAGCTGTCCCAGGAACTTCACAGAGCCACAAGTAGTAGCATTAGAAGCTGTCTTTTGGTATCAGAGTAGCAGCCGTGTTAGTCTGTATTCGCAAAAAGAAAAGGAGTACTTGTGGCACCTTAGAGACTAACAAATTTATTAGAGCATAAGCTTTCGTGAGCTACAGCTGAAGTGAGCTGTAGCTCACGAAAGCTTATGCTCTAATAAATTTGTTAGTCTCTAAGGTGCCACAAGTACTCCTTTTCTTTTTGTCTTTTGGTAATGTTCATACACTGTTCAATAAAACCAATTAGCTCTGGAGTACTAGGTCATCTCCTTGTCACTGCATAACAAGGAGAGTGTATAATTTGATGCTGAAACGTGCAGTTTTTCCATTTAAAATCCATACTCAGATACACCTTTGGCATAATTCCACTCTAAAGCAGAGTTGGCTATCTTGGATGTCCCTGTTGAAATGCTGTGTGACCAATACGTATAGTGTATCTTCCAGGATATACGATGAGTGAGTGAGAGAGCGAGACCATTCGTGGCCTATTTCAAATACCTGGAATAGAGCCTCATTAAGGTTCTTTTCTTTATTTATAATTTCCCATGACACAGCACCACAGTCAAGAATGAGATAACAGGACATCCTCTGTGAAAGACCCTCAGGTTTAGAACTCACTGCTAGGCCCCTGGTCTATCAGAGCCCAGTATGCCTTCTAGGAATGGTGAAAAGCCCATCTTCCCCCACCCGACCAGCCCTATCTTTTTTATAAAGCTATTGTTTATGGACCATCTTTCTGAATTATTGTGATTTAGTTTATAATGTCTTATACAATATCTTATTATATTGTGTGTGTATATGTCTTATTATTTATTATGTGAAACAAAGTTTTGACTATGCTTTCTAAGTTCTTGGCACAGGGTAGGTAAATATTCACTAAATTCTTTCAAGGATATGCTTGTGTTTGGGGTGGGGGGGGGGAGTACAAACAGGTATTATCCAGAAGTCACCTATCTACTCATACTGGCTGAGAAAAACATAAAGTAACTCAAGCAACAAACAATCAAGAATCTTTTTAGATCATATTTGTAAAATAAAACATCTTATTGCATTTATAAAGAAGGCATTTATCTTTATGCCCGATCCTACAAATACTTATTACTGAGCATGAGCTTACTACCAGAAGTAATTCCATTGGAAGCACTGAACTCTGATGTGAGAATTTGTAGGACAAGGCCCTTCAGCAGCTAATTTTTAATCAAATAATTATATTTGTACGCTCTTATATGTGGGTCTATATTATGTCCACGGCATATATAGAGACAAGTTAGATAAACATCATTCTGGAAGGTTACAGAGAAACTCTATTTTATTCTTAGACTCCAGAACAATAATACGCAGTAATCAAAAACAGAAAGACACAAAGCAGGCTGCTCCCAAAGGCATCTTTAGGCTGATTCTTTCCAGAGTCCAGACTAACTGCTGATCACACACTTCACTACAGAGTCCCCTAGTCTGCAAGCAGGACAAGGACCTTCCCTTCTCTCCTCCTGCAAACACACACTGTTGAAGTGATAGCTTGCAATTCTAACAGAGTCTTCAGTACTTCACTGTTTATGTGCCAGGGAATGTGTAGAGGCCAATTATAGTGCGTGGCTGGGGATACAAAACTGTGCAACCAGTACAACTGCTAGCATTCCATTTGAAGCATCAGTCTTCCATATTTGTTTCTTTTTCTGCTATTCAAGTACCACCAGAGATTTTTAAATCATGAATTCCTTCTCATCTGATCATAATTTGTTGCTGTCTTTTAGCAAGAAGATATGTTGCTCTCTGTTACACCAGTATCCTCAGGGGCCCAACATTCTGAGGAGCGACTATTTTTATAAGGAGCTTAATTACAACAGGATTTATTGCAAATTAAAGTACTGTAGTTAGATAACAGGAAACTTATCCTAAGAATGTGAAGTATATTTGCAGTGGATTCCCTTCAAACAGTAACATTTTTGGTTCATGTTGCAACAAATTAACTGTAGAAGATTCATATCCCTCCAAACATGGACTCAGGATCACTCTTAAATTTAATCATTTATATGTGCTCCAGGAGAGACCATCTATGTAACACCCATAAAAACTGTAATTTGTATAAAGCTAGAGCCACAGTTTCCACCGGCAGCTAGGCAATAGTGTCAAGTCTACAGGGTGATGATGATCCATGATGAGTTTCTTCTGATGATATATTGCTTTAATAGACAGATGCAGTAGTTTTAGTGGATGGAGCTTTTATGGAACCAGAAGAAACTAGAAATTTCCCTCTCTAGCCTGCTTATGAAGTTTCATTTAAATTAATCTCTTCCTCTTAATAAAATCAGTTATTTTCCTAAACAGCCATTAGGAAATTTTGCTTCTTTAATAGCTGTTACTCCAAATTTTTTTCAGCTCTGCCCAAATAATCATCCCACCATCACACAGGAATAGTCCTTCTGATGAAAGTCAGGGGTATTGCATCACATTATGTTTTCTTTTCCAGTATTACTGCATAGGAATTCCCATAGAGCATGTATAGCTGCATGAATAAGTCACAGCAAATAATTTTATTAATGAATTCAGCCTCTTTCTGCTTCCAGACATTCTCTGAGTAGATCGCTATTTACTCCTAGTTATTTATTATTCAAATGCATTT
Organism: Dermochelys coriacea; assembly: GCF_009764565.3. Taxonomy (NCBI): domain Eukaryota; kingdom Metazoa; phylum Chordata; order Testudines; family Dermochelyidae; genus Dermochelys; species Dermochelys coriacea. The sequence continues at coordinate 103,993,490 of NC_050074.1, read as the reverse complement.
GATAGATTGATTCATGGATATTTGTGTATGTGGAGGCAGGGGTTGTGCTTTGTTTGTGTTTTTACAAACTTGCTTCTCCACAGGCAAGTGCTGAGAGGCTAACCTTCATTAAAACAAAACACACCTGCGTCCATGCAATGACGGAACATTCTTGCCAGCTGTTTCATTTTGGCCTGGACTGCCCAGGGTTTTCAAATACACTCCTGAATCTCTTCAGTCCCAGTCCAATTCCAGGCAGCTGTCACAGCAAGTAAGTATATTTCCCTGCCACTAGAAGGTGCAGTGCAGATTGAAGCAAAGCATCCTGCAGCAGTGTTCCTTCCATCTCAGCTTATCTGGGCACTTAGACATCAGCTAGCAAAGGCTCAAGCAGGTACCAGAGGAGCACTGAGCTCTCAGCCTTCACCTCACTGCTGGTCAGGGCCATGAAAGCATCAGCTCCCTTTTCCATATGCTGTAGTGAAGGGAAGGAAGTAAAGAGACATAGAAAGGGCAAAGGCACATACAAGGGAGCCAAAACAGAGAGAACACAAAGAAAGGAAGAATTCAGAAGAGAAAACGGGAGACAAATATGAGATAGGCAAAGTAAGGGAAGACAAGGGGCACAAATGAGAGGAAGGACCAACAAATAACGTGCAGGGGACAGAGACAGATACAGCAATAGACATAGATAGGTGGAGAAAATAGGATTGTATGGTGGGGGGAATGAGGAAGAGAGGCACATAAGTTCTCCCCTCCAAGGTGGGAGGGAGAGAGCAGAAAATGTCAGGAGACAGAGTGTGAATTGAGCCCTGTAGCTCATTCCACACAGAAAGAGGGAGTGGTAGGAGGGGGGAGATAGAACAGCTCAGTCATCCAGAAATTGTCAAACCCAATGACTTCTAAAATATATAGGATGTGGCTATCCCCTCTCTATAAAGATGAGGAGCAGAGAGGGTCCTAAAGTACAAGACAGGGATCAGAATATGGATCCTGGATACCATATCTCTTTATTTCTGGAGGTTTGGAGCAGACCTAAATAGTTATTAGTAAAGCAGAATCTGAACTTTCTCAAAGTGAAATGTGTCTGGTCCTGGCCTGGCTCCATCTTATAGAGTTGGGACTGTACCATGCAGGCTATGTTAGTCCCAAAATTTCCCCACATTCATCCAGTGTTAGAGTTTGGGCTCTCTCTACAGTTAGGAAAGTCTCAAAGGATTTTAGAGTGGTAGCCATATTAATCTGTATCAGCAAAAACAACGAGGAGTCCTTGTGGCACCTTAGAGACAAACAAATGTATTTAGTCTCTAAGGTGCCACAAGGACTCCTCATTGTTTTTTCAAAGGATTTTGCCTATTAAAAAGTTATCTACCAAATTGGAATATTTATCTTTAGAGAGTAAACATCCATCTCTTCTTCCTCATCCTCTTTTTCTATTCACTCATCTTCATTGTCTCTGCAGTTCAATGTCAACCCTACCTCTAATCTCCTATCTTTTTTGTACATCTTAATTTTTGAAGGCCTCTAACCTTGCCTATTAGGTTCCATCTGTCTGCAGCATGACCTCATTTTACTGCTGGCCTGCCACAAGATCATCTAATATTGCCTGTATGCTGTCCAAACACCTGATGTGTGTTCCCATTCCACTGAATCTGCATTTTGCTTCCCTTCTGTTATTCTCTGCCTCTCCAGCCTTATGTGCTAGCATTTCTTCCTAATTTTTTTAATTCCCTCTGCTCCATTTCCACTCTCCCTCACCCTAATCTTAATGAAGACACTCTGGCACTGATTCCCAGGCTCAAACTCATTAAATTTGTGTGTCTGGATTTTGCATTAGTGCCCATTTGTGCATGCCAATTGGGTAGTTGGATATATTACCTGATTTGTGTATGTTAATGCTTCTTTGTATAGCCAGAGGTGGGTGTTGCAATTTCAGTTAAATGCAGAATTATCCAATCCTGAAAAACTGGCAGTTGAGAAGGAAACAGGTCTTGAGAAAACAAAGAAGTTAATGAAATTGAGTCACGTGAGCCTATGCTTCACAAAAACATATAGAAAAAAATCAGTGTCTGCCAAACCAAGAGGCTACTTGGGTGTTTTGACTTGCTCAGGTATATGATTTAGACTTGGCAATAGGGTGTGAGGGAGGGAGAGTCACACATTGTCCCATTTCTAGCCACAAGGAAATTACTTCCAGACACATGGAAATTAGTCAGGAAAGACAGCCTTGCCTAGGGCTATATTATCTTTTCTGTGGAACTCCATTTAAGGGGAAAGGGAGGTACTAGGAAATTTGCTGCTCGGAAGCTAGGGCTGGTGTTGAGGCACAGGGCATCCATGAGTTTCCCAGGATATTTGTCAAATTTGGGGTTAGATGATTTTCTTTAGGGGGCAAAAATCTCACTTTTCTGACAATGACGCTTCTCTGTTTGTATGTTTCTGTCCATCTTCATGAAGGGATACTCAGAGATTTCCAAGCCTCTTCTATGGAATATTTGAGAGCAAGACCTTGTGGGCTGAATATTTAAAGCTCTAGAAAAGAATACTGTAGAGCAATGCCTACAGTAGCAGGCATTTTGACAAGATGGCTTAATTGGTCTTTACCACATCCAGTTCCTGTTATGTCTTTCAAAAGATGTATCACAGTTTTGTGATGACATGTTCACTGTCTTTAATCTTCAATTCCAGTTTAATACTAGAAGGGTTTTAAAAATAAAAAACCTAAAGTTCAAATCAGACCTATAATTACATGTTCCAGAATCCATCAGCACACTGGGTCACTCCTGAATGTCAAAACCAAGAGTTTGAGTCTGCGCTTAATAATTTTCCTAGAGTTCCATTGTCCTGGAGAGATAGCTGCCTTCCATATTTCAAATGCTTTGAAGTGAAAGGTGAAGTATTTACTGAATTGCTTGGTGTAATAGCTTAAACTAAGCTCAGCATTAATGGCAGCTTAATTTCAAGTCAGATCTTAGGTTTAGATTTTCCTTTAGATCTGCATATCAGAGTCTTACTGCTTTTATAATATAATTTTGCCCTGCCTTTAAATATATCTTCTAAACTAAGTAAGGATTACTCCATCTTTGATATCAGAATTAAAATGGATCAGGAGGGAGAAATAATGATTGATCATGAATCATTAACTGATCTGTTAAATGTGCTGACTTATGCCTCTGAGCAAAAATACTGAATCACAAAGATCAATGAACAGAGCTGTAGTGGTGCAACTGCTGCAGGCTGCACTGTTAGACTGCACTGGCAATTAAAGAAAGTGGGTTGAGTTGACAACCACTTCAACAGAAGCCCTGTAACCTTGATTCTTCTAATGTGAAAGCATAACAGTCCTTGGCATTGCAAAAGAAGGCTAAATTAGTCTGTTGCCATCTGCAAGGATAGGGCAAAAATACCTTTTATGTTTAAAGAAAAGAGTACTTGTGGCACCTTACAGACTAACAAATTTATTTGAGCATAAGCTTTCGTGAGCTACAGCTCACTTCATCAGATGCATTCGGTGGAAAATACAGTGGGGAGATTTATATACACACACAGAGAACATGAAACAATGGGTTTTTATCATATACACTGTAAAGAGAATGATCACTTAAGATGAGCTATTACCAGCAGGAAGGGGGCGGGGGGGGGGAGAGGAGGAAAACCTTTTATGGTGATAATCAAGGTGGGCCATTTCCAGCAGTTAACAAGAACGTCTGAGCAACAGTGGGGGTGGGGTGGGGGGGAGAAATAACACAGGGAAATAGTTTTACTTTGTGTAATGACCCATCCATTCCCAGTCTCTATTCAAGCCATGTTAATCTGTATCAGCAAAAACAACGAGGAGTCCTTGTGGCACCTTAGAGACAAACAAATGTGGTTAGTGGTTCTGTTGTGTGGTGTGTGGTTGCTGGTGAGTATTTGCTGCAGGTTGGGGGGCTGCCTGTAAGCAAGGACTGGCCTGTTTCCCAAGATCTGTGAGAGTGATGGGTTGTCCTTCAGGATAGGTTGTAGATCCTTGATGATGCATTGGAGAGGTTTTAGTTGGGGGCTGAAGGTGATGGCTAGTGGCGTTCTGTTATTTTCTTTGTTGGGCCTGTCCTGTAGTAGGTGACTTCTGGGTACTCTTCTGGCTCTGTCAATCTGTTTCTTCACTTCAGCAGGTGGGTATTGTAGTTGTAAGAATGCATGATAGAGATCTTGTAGGTATTTGTCTCTGTCTGAGGGGTAGGAGCAAATGCGGTTACATCATAGAGTTTGGCTGTAGACAATGAATCGTGTGGTGTGATCTGGATGAAAGCTAGAGGCATGTAGATACGAATAGCGGTCAGTAGGTTTCCGATAAAGGGCAGTGTTTATGTGACCATCGTTTATTAGCACCGTAGTGTCCAGGAAGTGGATCTCTTGTGTGGACTGGTCCAGGCTGAGGTTGATGGTGGGATGGAAATTGTTGAAATCCTGGTGGAATTCCTCAAGGGCTTCTTTTCCATGGGTCCAGATGATGAAGATGTCATCAATGTAGCGCAAGTAGAGTAGGGGCATTAGGGGACGAGAGCTGAGGAAGCGTTGTTCTAAGTCAGCCATAAAAATGTTGGCATACTGTGGGGCCATGCGGGTACCCATAGCAGTGCCGCTGATTTGAAGGTATACATTGTCCCCAAATGTGAAATAGTTATGGGTGAGGACAAAGTCACAAAGTTCAGCCATCAGGTTAGCCGTGACATTATCGGGGATACTGTTCCTGACGGCTTGTAGTCCATCTTTGTGTGGAATGTTGGTGTAGGGGGCTTCTACATCCATAGTGGCCAGGATGGTGTTTTTAGGAAGATCACCGATGGATTGTAGTTTCCTCAGGAAGTCAGTGGTGTATTGAAGATAGCTGGGAGTGCTGGTAGCGTAGGGCCTGAGGAGGGAGTCTACATAGCCAGACAATCCTGCTGTCAGGGTGCCAATGCCTGAGATGATGGGGCGTGCAGGATTTCCAGGTTTATGGATCTTGGGTAGCAGATAGAATACCCCAGGTCGGGCTTCCAGGGGTGTGTCTGTGTGGATTTGTTCTTGTGCTTTTTCAGGGAGTTTCTTGAGCAAATGCTGTAGTTTCTTTTGGTAACCCTCAGTGGGATCAAACTAACCCAGGAACCTATCCTTGCAACAAAGCCCGTTGCCAACTCTGTCCACATATCTATTCCGGGGACACCATCATAGGGCCTAAGCACATCAGCCACACTAACAGAGGCTCGTTCACCTGCGCATCTACCAATGTGATATATGCCATCATATGCCAGCAATGCCCCTCTGCCATGTACATTGGTCAAACTGGATAGTCTCTACGTAAAAGAATAAATGGACACAAATCAGACGTCAAGAATTATAACATTCAAAAACCCAGTCGGAGAACACTTCAATCTCTCCGGTCACTCGATTACAGACCTGAGGGTGGCTATTCTTCAACAAAAAAAACTTCAAAAAAAGACTCCAAGGAGAGACTGCTGAATTGGAATTAATTTGCAAACTGGATACAATTAACTTAGGCTTGAATAGAGACTGGGAATGGATGGGTCATTACACAAAGTAAAACTATTTTCCCATGTTATTTCTCTCCCCCACCCCACCCCCCACTGTTCCTCAGACGTTCTTGTTAACTGCTGAAAATGGTCCACCTTAATTATCACCATAAAAGGTTTTCCTCCTCCCCCCCCCACTTCCTATTGGTAATAGCTCATCTTAAGTGGTCACTCTCCTTACAGTAAAAAGAAAAGGAGTACTTGTGGCACCTTAGAGACTAACAAATTTATTAGAGCATAAGCTTTCGTGAGCTACAGCTCACTTCATCGGATGCATTTGGTGGAAAAAACAGAGGAGAGATTTATACACACACACACACACACACACACACACAGAGAACATGAAACAATGGGTTTATCATACACACTGTAAGGAGAGTGATCACTTAAGATAAGCCATCACCAACAGCAGGGGGGGGAAGGAGGAAAACCTTTCATGGTGACAAGCAGGTAGGCTAATTCCAGCAGTTAACAAGAATATCAGAGGAACAGTGCGGGGTGGGGTGGGAGGGAGAAATACCATGGGGAAATAGTTTTACTTTGTGTAATGACTCATCCATTCCCAGTCTCTATTCAAGCCTAAGTTAATTGTATCCAGTTTGCAAATTAATTCCAATTCAGCAGTCTCTCGTTGGAGTCTGTTTTTGAAGCTTTTTTGTTGAAGGATAGCCACTCTTAGGTCTGTGATCGAGTGACCAGAGAGATTGAAGTGTTCTCCAACTGGTTTTTGAATGTTATAATTCTTGATGTCTGATTTGTGTCCATTCATTCTTTTACGGAGAGACTGTCCAGTTTGGCCAATGTACATGGCAGAGGGGCATTGCTGGCACATGACGGCATATATCACATTGGTAGATGCGCAGGTGAACGAGCCTCTGATAGTGTGGCTGATGTGATTAGGCCCTATGATGGTATCCCCTGAATAGATATGTGGACAGAGTTGGCAACGGGCTTTGTTGCAAGGATAGGTTCCTGGGTTAGTGGTTCTGTTGTGTGGTGTGTGGTTGCTGGTGAGTATTTGCTTCAGATTGGGGGGCTGTCTGTAAGCAAGGACTGGTCTGTCTCCCAAGATCTGAGAGAGCGATGGCTCGTCCTTCAGGATAGGTTGTAGATCCTTGATGATGCGTTGGAGAGGTTTTAGTTGGGGGCTGAAGGTGATGGCTAGTGGCGTTCTGTTGTTTTCTTTGTTGGGCCTGTCCCATAGTAGGTGACTTCTGGGTACTCTTCTGGCTCTGTCAATCTGTTTCTTCACTTCAGCAGGTGGGTATTGTAGTTGTAGGAATGCATGATAGAGATCTTGTAGGTGTTTGTCTCTGTCTGAGGGGTTGGAGCAAATGCGGTTATATCGTAGCGCTTGGCTGTAGACAATGGATTGAGTGGTATGATCTGGATGAAAGCTAGAGGCATGTAGGTAGGAATAGCGGTCAATAGGTTTCCGATATAGGGTGGTGTTTATGTGACCATCGCTTATTAGCACCGTAGTGTCCAGGAAGTGGATCTCTTGTGTGGACTGGTCCAGGCTGAGGTTGATGGTGGGATGGAAATTGTTGAAATCCTGGTGGAATTCCTCAAGAGCTTCTTTTCCATGGGTCCAGATGATGAAGATGTCATCAATGTTGCGCAAGTAGAGTAGGGGCATTAGGGGACAAGAGCTGAGGAAGCGTTGTTCTAAGTCAGCCATAAAAATGTTGGCATACTGTGGGGCCATGCGGGTACCCATCGCAGTGCCGCTGATTTGAAGGTATACATTGTCACCAAATGTGAAATAGTTATGGGTCAGGACAAAGTCACAAAGTTCTGCCACCAGGTTAGCCGTGTCAGTATCGGGGATACTGTTCCTGACGGCTTGTAGTCCATCTTTGTGTGGAATGTTGGTGTAGAGGGCTTCTACATCCATAGTGGCTAGGATGGTGTTTTTAGGAAGATCACCAATGGACTGTATTTCCTCAGGAAATCGGTGGTGTCTCGAAGATAGCTGGGAGTGCTGGTAACGAAGGGCCTGAGGAGGGAGTCTACATAGCCAGACAATCCTGCTGTCAGGGTGCCAATGCCTGAGATGATGGGGCGTCCAGGATTTCCAGGTTTATGGATCTTGGGTAGCAGATAGAATACCCCAGGTCGGGGCTCCAGGGGTGTGTCTGTGCGGATTTGTTCTTGTGCTTTTTCAGGGAGTTTCTTGAGCAAATGCTGTAGTTTCTTTTGGTAACTCTCAGTGGGATCAGAGGGTAATGGCTTGTAGAAAGTGGTGTTGGAGAGCTGCCTAGTAGCCTCTTGTTCATACTCCGACCTATTCATGATGACGACAGCACCTCCTTTGTCAGCCTTTTTGATTATGATGTCAGAGTTGTTTCTGAGGCTGTGGATGGCACTGTGTTCTGCATGGCTGAGGTTATGGGGTAAGCGATGCTGCTTTTCCACAATTTCAGCTCGTGCACGTCGGCGGAAGCAGTCTATGTAGAAATCCAGGCTGCTGTTTCGACCTTCAGGAGGAGTCCACCCAGAATCCTTCTTTTTGTAGTGTTGGCAGGAAGGTCTCTGTGGGTTAATATGTTGGTCAGAGGTGTGTTGGAAATATTCCTTGAGTCTGAGACGTCGAAAATAGGATTCTAGGTCACCACAGAACTGTATCATGTTCGTGGGGGTGGAGGGGCAAAAGGAGAGGCCCCGAGATAGGACAGATTCTTCCGCTGGGCTAAGAGTATAGTTGGATAGATTAACAATATTGCTGGGTGGGTTACGGGAACCATTGTTGTGGCCCCTTGTGGCATATAGTAGTTTAGATAGCTTAGTGTCCTTTTTCTTTTGTAGAGAATCAAAGTGTGTTTTGTAAATGGCTTGTCTAGTTTTTGTAAAGTCCAGCCACGAGGAAGTTTGTGTGGAAGGTTGGTTCTTTATGAGAGTATCCAGTTTTGAGAGCTCATTCTTAATCTTTCCCTGTTTGCTGTAGAGGATGTTGATCAGGTGGTTCCGCAGTTTCCTTGAGAGTGTGTGGCACAAGCTGTCAGCATAGTCTGTGTGGTATGTAGATTGTAATGGATTTTTTACCTTCAGTCCTTTCGGTATGATGTCCATCTGTTTGCATTTGGAGAGGAAGATGATGTCTGTCTGTATCTGTGCGAGTTTTTTCATGAAGTTGACAGATTTCCACTCTATACAGCTAAATTCAGTGCCTTGCATAATCACAGGTTTCAGAGTAGCAGCCGTGTTAGTCTGTATTCGCAAAAAGAAAAGGAGTACTTGTGGCACCTTAGAGACTAACAAATTTATTAGAGCATAAGCTTTCGTGAGCTGCAGCTCACTTCATCGGATCTTGTTAACTGCTGGAATTAGCCTACCTGCTTGTCACCATGAAAGGTTTTCCTCCTTCCCCCCCCTGCTGTTGGTGATGGCTTATCTTAAGTGATCACTCTCCTTACAGTGTGTATGATAAACCCATTGTTTCATGTTCTCTGTGTGTGTGTGTGTGTGTATATAAATCTCTCCTCTGTTTTTTCCACCAAATGCATCCGATGAAGTGAGCTGTAGCTCACGAAAGCTTATGCTCTCATAAATTTGTTAGTCTCTAAGGTGCCACAAGTACTCCTTTTCTTTTTGCGAATACAGACTAACACGGCTGCTACTCTGAAACCTCTCCTTACAGTGTGTATGATAAAACCCATTGTTTCATGTTCTCTGTGTGTGTATATAAATCTCCCCACTGTATTTTCCACCAAATGCATCCGATGAAGTGAGCTGTATCTCATGAAAGCTTATGCTCAAATAAATTTGTTAGTCTCTCAGGTGCCACAAGTCCTCCTTTTCTTTTTGTGAATACAGATGAACACGGCTGCTACTCTGAAACCTTTTGTGTTTAGTAACTGCTTAGATCTGTGACATATGCACCTTCACTTTAATTTAATGTATGTAAAGTAACTTCTCTCTGAATTTAACAGCTTATATCTATTGTTTAGAGGTGGTTTTACTACCACTGAGAAATTACTCTGCATGTTTGATGTAGCATGTAAACAATTTAAAATACATATGAATCTAATAGTTCTGGTAGTTCAAAAGTTGTGAGTATGCCTATTAGCAATCACAACAGATTTTGTGAGAACTTCCTAAGTCTCCTCTTCTGCACTAGCCTGTGCCCTAAGTAATGCTGATTTTTGGTTGCCGTATATGGTAAATGCTTAGTTTTTTGTTTGCTTATTTTGGTTTTTTTTTAACTCAGTGCTCACCCACTTGGAGTTCTTGAAGTACAATTCAATGCTTGGCTGACCTACTACTAAAAAAACTAGTCATGATCTAAAGAGACTAAACCTAGAATGATTAAAGAAACCTACTACTAAAGAGACCAAAGAGAGTCATGGCTAAAAGGAAGCAACTGAGGTGGAGAGAGGGGGCAAATGCATTTTAATGGAGGGAGTTACAGATGCAAAACTAGCCAGAAAAGTCTGGTGCTGACCCCAACTAGATCATCTTGCATGACTAGCATTACAGAGAAGAAGTTCAGAGTTCCCATGAGTCAGACCAAGTGTTTTTCAGTCATTTCTGATACAGTTCAATATTTAATTGCAGCTCTATTTAATTGACTTGACAGTTCTGCTAACCTAGCTTTCCTATGAAGAAAACTATTAGTTTAGACTTATCTCAGAACTAGTTATTCCTTTCTATAGATAGGGCAATAACCAGAATCCTCTTGGAAGACCTTTAATAAGACTTACTTTACAAATGAAGATAAAGGTAAAGCATCTGCAACTCAAATAGCTCTGGCTGGACTTTAGCTTAGGGCTAAAGCACAGAGCTAGGAGTCAGGGGATGTGGATTCTGTGGTTGGATATACCATGGATATATACTCTGTGATGCAGAGCAAGCTGCCTAACTTCTCTTTGATTCATTTCTCCCCTATGTAACATGAGAACAGCACTTCCCTACTGGGCATGGACATTAATATTTGTATAGTTCTTTGAGACCCTTGCATAGCAATATGAAAGTGCACAGTATTTGTATTATATTGAAAATGGCCATTCAGGATAATACAGTATTTTATCCCTTTTCAAAATGGACTTAGTAGAAGCCTAGTAAACGCCAGTAGTTTTCGGCATCTGCTGGTTGTGGGTTGAGTTGCTGCCTTCCTCTCAGAATTTCTATCGGATGGAGTTTCCATCTCTCTGCTTATTTATCATCTTACTGATTATAATAGTAATTGGTTTTAAATCTGTTTTGTGTCTGAAATGAAGATTTCCCCCAAACAATCCATCATTTAAAAAATAAAGACTTCCAATTTTCTGCTAATACAGTGAACTATTTATCATGGTAGTTGAAGATGCTGTATATAAGTGTACATCTGTAAGGTTATGTCTACACTGAAAACACTACAGTGATACAATTGCAGCCTTCCTCTTCAGTGTACACATTTAGATCGATGGGAGAACTCTCCCATCTCTTTAATAGGTAAATCACCTCCCCGAGAGATGGTAACTAGGTTGAGAGATTTCTTCTGTCAACATAGTGCTGTCTACATGGGTGGTTAGGTCCATTTAACTATGTCTCCCAGTGTGTGAATTTTTCGCATCCCTGATACGTGAGGCTACGCTAATGTAACTTTTTCAAAAAGATCAGCCCTAACCCATTAGTTACCTCTCATTGGTACTTTTGCATGATTAGCCATTCTGCATGTCAGAATTTGTTTCATTATAATAGCTGGAAAACAGATCATCCTGCTGGCTGTGACATAGAGCTATGTGCTCCTGGAGAAGTGCACCAATTTCAGGGCAGAGACTCATGTGATTCAATAATCATAATTCCATTAAGTTCAACTGAATTATGACATTTTAAACCAGCTGAGGCTTTGTGCCCAATCCCCTTTGTGCCCAATCCTACTCTCATTACTGTCAATGGAAAGAGTCTCATTGACTTCAATAGAAGTTGGACCAGGACCTTACATTCTACTGTCTCATTCTCTGGCCCAGCATCAGTTGAGAATACAGCTTAAAAACCCTGGGGCTGATTCTGCTACAACAGCAACCCCACACCCACTCAAGAGCGTATCATTAAAAGCATGGGTCTGGCAAAAGCTGCCTTTCCTTGTCCTATATCTGGAAGAGATAGGGAAATTCTGGGAAAGGTGAAACTGTCTTGGGTGAAGGGCAAATAATCTGATCCATTAATGGGTGTAAGAAAGAAAACGGAACTCCTTTACATGGAGTTTGGTGAAAATCCAGTGACTCTCCCAATCTGAGCCTATTTACTGCCTCAGTTAGTAGTAGGAAATATAACCATGTGCAGCTGGACTTTGTCAGGCACAGAGAAAACTGAACCGGGGCATCAGAAGCCAGTTCTAACTCATTGCATTTGAAAGGCTGGTCTTTAAGAATTTTAAGTTTTCCAGGAGTGGAAAGATAGAGTCCACAGTTCACTGCCAATGAGAGAAATCTTTTAGAGGAATACTAAAACCACTGTGTTTAATCTGGGCTCAGATGGTTTTCAGTCCTGATTTTAGACTCTATTTAATCTGAGGCTGTGGGGGTAGAGCTGCCCAGGGGAAACGAGCAGATGAGTTTGCAACTGTCAGAACAGCCATTATGATGAGGGATGTGGATTCCTAGGTAGCAATAGCAGCAAGGGTTCAAGGGGCTACCAGGACTCCCCTCCCCTCTACCAGAGGTGAAACCAGTCTTGGGAGCCCACAGACTGACTGGGCAGCATGAGTTGAGAAGTAGGAAAGGCCCCAAACACATCTGATATGAGCAGTGAACTACTACTATTTCCCATCTGTCTTTTTAGATGATCTAAAAAGGGACAGGGACTGTGTCTTCCTCAGTTTTTGCAAAGCACCTGTGAATTTGAACACTGCCACAATCTACATAATAGATGCAATCCTTTACAGTTTTTTATTTGAAAAAGCCATTTATTGTCACTGAGACACATTTTCAAAATGGGCTCCAAATGGCACATAAAATTCTACAAACTTGTGCCTTAGTGCATGTTTCTACAAATTCATGGCTGGGGTTTGCGCAAGTAAATTGATTTGTCAGGTATTTCTCTATTTTGCATATGCAAATCACTTTTACCCATCCAAAATTCAAGCCTGTCAAAAATTTAGGAGTGAGAGACTGTGTGCTTTTGAACTTTTCTCCCATTATAGCCTTCATAAAGACTTTAAATAATACAACAAAAATGATTCTATAGATCCTTCATATTACCAAAGGTTTTATACAGTTGTTCATTACTATTACAGATATATTAATTGCTAAGCAGAACCTGTTGCTACTAAGCATTAACTATTCTGAAATGGGACCATATACAACTCCTTGTAATAGAATGGATATTTTAATATTGTAGATTCATCTGAGGAAAACATTTTCCAACTTACCCAGGAGCCAATTCAGCTTAGTGGCTTCTATCATATTACCCTTGGCGGGCTTTCCATTTTGTACCAGGAGGACAATATAGAATTGTTGCTGCGTTAATAAAAACAAATAGCTGATGAATAATTATCACCTATCAGCACATGTTAACATATCATTTTGTTCCATGGTTGTTTCAATTCACACACTATTTATTTTAAAATAATAATATGCTAAATGATCATTCTGGCATAAGTGTCACAAAAATACACAAACATTACCTCATTATCAACTTTTTCCATCCACTGCTGTATTAACAACATTTCGCTAAGTCAAGCAATCAAGCAGCAAACAGCAGGATTTGGTAATGACTCATGTACAGTAATTGCCTGAAAAAATCTTTGTATGACTGAATCAGTTACTTTTGAAGCTTAGTCACCAGAAATATTTTTTTCTGGAGCATTCTTCACATATATGCAGTATTAAACCAGATAGGGGAGCCCAGGGAAATTGTATTTTTCACCCACAGATATCAGAATTATGCTTAAAATTAAATGGTACCTTTCATCCAAGGATTTCAAGTCACTTTATGAACAATAATGCTTGCAATACCCTTGGTAAGCCATGGCAGAGTTTGGAAATTCTACAGAAGGGTAAACTGAGCTACATAGTAATTGGGATACTTGGTTAATGGCAGAACTGGGAACAGATCCCAAGAGTACAAATGACCAGACCCCTACTCTAACCAAACTGACAAATCTGCCAACAGGAAGTCTATCACTAGCAAAAAAAAATGAACAAAAAATACTCTGAGGATGACTTAGTGCTTTGGAAGAGTAACTGATGATGCAGTGCATGGGAATAGTCTAGAAGAGGAAGATGTATTTCACCTTCAAAACTACTGCCCTCAATCCTGCAAATCCAATGCCTACAATGCTGTTTTGGCTCACATGATGATCAGAATTCTTCCTTATACTTATTCTGTTTGGAGCACCACTATGGACTGTAGTCTATGGAAAATATAGTGTCATTTCTATGTAACATAACACAATAAGTTTGCAGATCACAGAAAGATTGGGGGAGTGATGAATAATGAAGAGAAGAGGTCATTGATATAGAATGATCTGGATCATTTGGTAAGCAGGATGCAAGAAAGCAATGTGTTTTTATATGGCTAAATGTGAATATATATACATCTAGGAACAAAGTGCAGGCCATACCTATAGGATGGGGGGATTATCTTGGGAAGCAGTTAATCCAAAAGAGATTTGGGGGTCAGGGTGAATAAATCATCAGCCCCAGTGTGATGTACATGAGCTCCCAGAGTGATGCAGTGACTAAAAAGGCTAATGTAATCCTTGGATGCATAAAAAGGAGACTCTCAAGTAGGAATAGAAAGATTATTTTATCTCTGTATTTAGTACTGGTGCCACTGCTGCTGTCCAGTTCTGGTGTCTATAATTCAAGAAGGGTGTTGAGAAATGGGAGAGGGTTCAGAGCCACGAAAATGATTAAAGCATTTGAAAACTTGCCTCATAGTGGTAGATTCAAGGAGCAATATCTATTTAAATGATCAAAAAGAAAGTTAAGGGTGATTTGATTATATCCTTTAAGTACCTACATGGGAATAAATATTTAACAGTGAGCTCTTCAGGCTAGCAGAGAAAGGGATAACATGATCCGATGGCTGGAAGTTGATACTAGACTCATTGAGTCTGCGAATAAGAAATACAAAAAAAAATAACCCCTAACAGTAAGTGTAATTAATCAAGGGTTTCAACGCATTCTCCATCAATGGCAATTTTTCAGTCAAGATTGGATGTTTTTCTAGAAGATATGCTTTAGGAATTTTTTCATGTAAATTCTATGGCCTATGCTATACAGGAGGCCAGACTACATGATCCCTTTGGTCCCTCACTCTTCCCATAAAGAGTTGTCTACTTGGGGCTGCAAGGGAAACTTGTCAAGAGTTTGAGTGCTGCATCTAATTTGCATTAATTTTGGAGTAAATTTACATCAGTTTTGAAGTAATAAGGCAAAACAACAGAAGCCCTTGAATATTCGTTGCTATCTGAAAAATTGCTTGTCTAGCTGTCAAATAAAAAGCTGAAACTGATCAGCATTAGCATCAGCCAGTACCAGTGTTAGACTACATTTTGGGCTATAGCAAATCACTAGACACAAGTATATGATAAAATGGAGTACCATTTCTTAGCTCATCTCCACAGACACAACCACCTCCTAAAAACACAGTCAAGGGGAGAAACCCAACCATCCAAAATCTTAACCTCTGGCTTTGGAACAAAAGTAGAAGAAACAAGAAGCTAAACAGAGTCATGAATTATTGAGGAAAGCATGATGTTTACACAGTACATTATTTCATGATACACTGTTTACAATATGCAACACCTCTCTTGGTATTTGAATGTCCTTGCATGACAAACTAAGAAGACGGCAAGGAAAAATTCTTTTTCACCTAAGCTAAGAATATGACACACAGGGAATTGTACATGTATCTCCTATTATTGCTAAGGGAAACTAATGGCATAAACCTCTTCCAAATCCTCCACATACAACTCACGTACCTGGGAAGATGCAATGGGAGAAAAACTAATCTTCCGAGCAGGCCACAAAGCAACAACTAAGTAGATGCAGATTTCAGCTCAAAGACTGAAGCAGCGCTTCTTGGACCCTTCTTTCCTTCTCTCCAGTGGGAGACATGGCCATATCATCCGCTCAGTAACACATCTCTGGCCCTAGTTTGGGAAGTAGAACTGCACCAGGTCTACTGACAAGGGATCCTCTGAGGCACCAAAGAAGAAGAGGGCAGGATTTGCTTCCAAGTGAACAGAACTCTGGGTTTTCCTTGAAGGTCCTATTTCCAGCTACTAGCCAGTCCCTTTGTTAATGAGACCCTAACCCAAGGTGATCACAGAAAGTTGTTTATATTGGAGATTCTACAAAACAAAGTGCCAGGTATATATGTCCAGATAGACAAGAGAAACTGGAGGTTCCGTGAACAGCACCAACAAATAAGCTATAATTTAGATACCTTCAAAGGCCATTCTAGCATGAGAAAAATGGTTTTAGAATATGTTTGTTGATATTGCCATTAAACTATGTAAGTGAAGGAGACAGGCAGCCAATCTATATGAGCAGTCTGCACAGCTGAGTCAGGCAGCATATGTATTAAAAAGCACCACACCCCTGATCCTACTCTCTGGCATCAGTAGGCACATGCAATGAGAACTCTGCTGGTTGATAGCTGTGTCCCACAGTTCTCCTTCCATTCAACTCATTTCTTACATATACAGAAGAGGCAGCCTGAAACTGGTCCATAGTGTGGTTTTTTTCACCCCAACTCTGTGGATGGAATGCCCTTTTCATCCTGGTTTGCCAAGCCACTAATGGCCTAGAACTCTTGGGAATTCACTAGGCTTTGGTTTAGCTTTCCCTTCAGATGGCAGTTGGAATTCAGTGACTAAGGGAATTTCTGACATCCTCCAAGACTATTATTTGGATGTTGTTCATTCCTGCCCTCAACATCAGATATTTTGCATCAGACTTTTGGAATTCTGAGCTTGGATCTCCCTCACAGCAGTCCTACCTGATAGTGGCAGAGAGCTTTTGCTAAGTTCTGTGACAACCGGACATGGAGAACATGGAATTGGTCGCTTTCCACTTCTAACAGCACTTACCATATCTGATTTTTCCCCTAGCAGCACCCATCGAGTTGGCTGTGGAGGCCTCCCCTGGAGTTGCACCTTTATGGCGGTGTATATAGGTCCATGCTGACCCACCACCTCTTCAATTTCTTCTTGCCAGAGTACTCCAACAGAAGTGCAGGTGAGTGGGTCTAGGAATGGACATGAAAAATATGTTTCAAAGAACAAAGGTTAAGAGGAAGTAGATAACCGTTTTTTCTTCTTTGAAATGCTGCATCATCTTTGGCCTGCTGTATAATGGAGTAGTATGATGTAAAGGTATGAATTGATACCCAAGTTGCTGCCCTGCAGATGTCTTGGATGAGACTTGTGCCAGGAACACCACCAAGGATGCCTGCGCCCTAGTGGAGTGTGCTGTCAGCATGGGGGCAGGTAAATTTGCCAGGTCATAGCATGTCCTAATACAAGCCATGATCCAGGAGGAGATTCTTTTGGATGACACGGAGAGTCCCTTCATTCATTTCACAATTGAAATCAACAGTTGAGTCGATTTCCAAAATGACTTTGTTTGTTTAATGTAAAAAGCCAATGCTCGTCTGACATCCAGGGGGTAGAGCATTTGTTCCCAGTTGCTAGCGTGCAGCTTAGGGCAGAACACTGAAAGAAATATGTCCTGGTTCACATGGAATTGCGAAACTACCTTTGGGAGAAAAGCCAGGTGTGGCCACAACTGTATCTTCTCCTTATAAAAAATGGTATGGGGGCTCAGAAGTCAAGGCCTCAAGCTCAGTCACCCTCCTGGCTGAAGTTATAGCCACTAAAAACGTTACTTTCCAGGAGAGGTAGAGGAGAGAGCATGTTGCTAGGGGCTCAAAGGGAGGGCCCATCAGCCTTGAGAGCACCAGGTTGAGATCCCCTGTGGAGATTGGCTGTCTTATTTGAGGGTACAGTCTATCTAGTCCTTTGAGGAATTGGCCAACCATGGGTATAGCGAAAACTGACTGGCTGGCTGACCCTGGATGGAAAGCTGGGATGGCAGCCAGGTGCACCTTTATTGATGACACTGACAAGCCTTGCTGTTTCAGGTGTAATAGATAATCCAGGATAAGAGGAATTGATGTCTGTAAAGGCTGAGTGTAATGAGCAAATCGAGAATCTCTTCCACTTAGCCAAATAAGTGGCCCTGGTAGACGGTTTCCTGCTGCCAAGGAGAACCTCCCTAACAGAGTTTGAGCATGAGAGCTCTGAAGTGTTTAGCCATGGAGCTTCCATGCTGTGAGATGGTGAGACTCCAGATTGGGGTGCTAGAGGCAGCCGGGGTCCTGAGTGATCAAGTCCAGGACCAGCGGCTGTGTTATAGGCGTGTCCACCGAAAGGTCAAAAAGTGTGGTGAACCAGTGTTGATGTGGCCACTCTGGTGCTATTAAGATCATTGATGCTCCCTCTCTTCTGATCTTCAGCAGGACCTTGTGTACGAGCAGGAAGGACAGGAATGCATACACTAGGTGCCCCTTCCAAGGGAGGAGAAAGGGATCTGCGAGCGAACCTGGGCTGTGATTCAGGAAGGAACAGAACTGGTGACACTTCCTGTTGTTCCATGTTGCAAACAAGTCTATCTGGGAAATCCTCCACCTTTGGAAGAAGTTGATCACGACATCCAGGTGGAGGGACCATTCATGGTTGTGAAAGGACCTGCTGAGATGATCAGCCAGCTCGTTCCAAGAGCCTGGAAGGTACGATGCCTCTAGATGTATCGAGTGGGCAATGCAGAAGTCCCACAGCTTGAGGGCTTCCCAGACTAGTGGAGAGGAGCAAGCACCACCCTGTCTGTTTATATAGAACATCACTGTTGTGTTGTCGGTCAATACCGATAAACGTCTGCCCTCCAGATGGGCTTGAAACATCTGGCAAATGAGGCAAATTGCTCACAGCTCCTGGACGCTGATGTGCAGCGAAAGTTCTGTCTGGGACCAAAGACCCTGAGTCCTGAGTCTGCCTAGGTGCGCTTGCAGTAGCAAGAGAAGAGAGCAGCTCCAACAACTGTCCTTGGCAGTAAGAAGAGGTGGCGGGTTGGCAGGTATCTATATACACCGCCATGAAGGTGTGACCTCAGAGGGCTCCTCAGTCAACCCAACAGGTACCGCTAGGGGAAAACCTTCTGACGACTGTGCACATGGAGCGCACACACCTACTTGGAATCAACATGAGCAAGCACTCCAAAAAGAAGAAACTTTTTCAGCTGAGTGGGGTACAAAAGTCTCATCTGAAATACCAACTTTGATCCCGTGCCCTAATTGATCATAGGTATCATTTTTATGCATGAAAGAGAAATTCCTTTTCTGAGCTAGGCCATCAATCTGTTACTTAGGAGAATTGGAAATGAAACTGGGACTGCTATTTTAATAAATCCTATTATCCTGCCCTACATGATTCTTTCTGTATTTATTCTTGCTGCAGTCTCTGAACTGAAACATTCCATTAACCTAATAGCAATAAGTGCATAAACATTAGACAGTTTGGCCCCCACACACAGAACTGATCTCATCAAAGAAATAAAGCTTGATATGCAAACAATTTACATTGACAAACTCACTTGTGTGTTTGCAATTTAGTGACACCACATTAGTGGTACCATTATTATTTTAAACATGATTTATAAAAAAGGGGTTTTTATCTACATTTAAAATGCATCATGCATGAAAAAATGTGCTGTGTATTCCATTAATCATTCTATATGGCACACTGCAATATGGCTGGTATAAACCTGGCCTAATTAGCAATCTTCTCTTAATCCCAAAAGTCAAATCAACAAGTTTTCTTTTGCATTTCTTTTCCTTTCAGTGGCTTTTATTCTGAAAGCCTTTTTTTTTATTTAGAAATTCAAATCTGCCTCACATCTTGTCCTTACCATTGCACTGTATTTTTATATTTGTGGCTAGCCTGTACTTCAAAGATAATGTATCATTATTTATTACTAGTTAGTAAATGAAGTGGTAAATAAATGCTCCACTGAATATTCCTATAGCCTGAAAACAGTTTTCTTTATCTGTATAAGAAAGACTTTAATTTCTGATCCATAGACAGTGATCTTTTTGAGATGAGAACAATCTGCACTGATCAAATAAAAACAAAACTCTCATTCTTGCACATACTTGTGTTACAAGATATATAATCTTAAAGTCATTAATACCAGTATAAAAATAAGCAAAACAGTATCCCAGAGCATTTTAGCATTTTTGGACTAAGGGTAGGAATTTTGCTTAATTAAGGACTCCAAAGAGGCAGTTAGCTGTGGAATCATACTCATGATATTTCTTCTTTTCCCCCTGAGCTAATTCTAACAGAAAACGAAGCTGTGATATGGATGACTTCAAAGGAACAGCAAAGACTAAACAACAAGCCATGATCAACCTACACACTTAAATACCCTCTGATGAAGATTATGCTATGTTATAGAGGAGAGAAAAACATATTTTAAGTCTCTAGTATTTTTCTATAGGGTATAATGAGTTAGTAATGGTGTGTACATATATAATACTGAAGACAACAACGTTGGAGAGGTGAGGCCATGTTATTTCCATTTTTCTTGATGTAATTATCAGCTGTTTAGAAGATGTTCTGTTACATTTAGAATCCAGTTCACTGTGGATGGTGGCTGCAGGCAAATTGTCAGAGTGAACTATTGACTTAAACAGCTCCCAATGATTACCGGATTTCTGTTTATTATTTGTATTACAATAGCACCTAGAGGGCCCCAGCCATGAATTGTTCTCTTGTGCTATGGCTGTACAAACATGTAGTAAGATACCTTTTATCAGACTGAATTCCCTTATGCCATTTGCATCAATTCATTAATATTTAATTAATACATTTTATGAGGATCCGTCTATTATCTAGTTAGAAATTAAATGGAAAGATCTAATCAAATGATAAATTCTATTTAGTGACTCTGTAACCGTTCCCTTAAAGAAGTTTAACACCAGCAGGTATCTGAAACCACAGGACATTTGCTTAGCTGTGTGTCTTTATATGAATTGTATGCAATTTTGTTTTCTATTTAATTAAGAACATCTTCAAAGGAATCCTTTAAAAAAGAAAGTAGGGTTATCTGGTTGGGAATATAAAATGGAACAGTATTTTGAGCAATACAATTGAACTGGACAGATCTGAAGCCCACTCCAAGAGGTGTTCTTTTCCCCAGACATTTACAAACCATGTGTTAGGAGAGATTGAGCCCCCTGCTATAGCCACACAACATTCTATCGCCATTCAGCCAGTCAGTTTTAGAATGGGGCCAAAACTCCTAAAACAATCTTCAGACTCTCTCACTGTCATTGTAAGTGAGGCCAAACTGCTTTGGGATGTCATGGAATTGCTGGCAGCTCATCTAGAAGAAGGGTCATGTGGATGACAATACATCATCTCTTGTGGCATCAGCCAATTGTATTAGTGTATAATATGCCTGACAGATGTTCTGGGACTGGGTTTCTCAAACTTTTTTTCCTGGACAACTTACCCTTGTATTCCAAAGGAGGCAACTACTTGCCCTCCCATTGACCATCTGTGGCAACTGTAGCAATTGCTCACCAGAAAAATTAATTAGGTATAAAGTGGACTTTTAGCTGTAATTTGGAAGCTACAAGAAGGAAAAACCAACACTGTGTTACTAGCAATCTCTTTTTGGACAACCACAGTCCTCTGATCATAACATGAGAAGCTCTTGCATGCAAGACATTCAAGTCTATATATTTTGTTCAGATTAAATGAAATTCAGATCCAGAATTGTAACATGCAAAGATGTATGGGTTCAGATTCAGGCTTTGCATTTTATCCACTTTAAAGTTATTGTCCAGCTGCAGAATTAAATTCTGGATCAACATTTGTAATTCAAACACACACACACACACACACGGTGTTTAGATCCAAGAATTTTCAGGCCCATTGTCACCATCAATATATACAGTAAGTTAATGAACCAAGGATAATCTTAAATAGGTCATTACAGGCAACTGTTTCAATCTTTTCCTGTTTATATGATGTGTGATATATGTAAGTAAGTTAATATCAACTATAGAAGTAACTCACATTTGAGATTAGCACTTGATGTACATCTAGAGACAAGCACCAAATATAAATTGCCTGTTTTCTTCCCACTGTAAAGACAGAGTGAGTTGTGTTGCACAAACATGAAATACAAAATATTCTAGCCACTGCATCTAATTTTTAAAAAAACATTATCACTAAAAATGTATGTATATTAAATATATGGAGAAAGTGCCCCAAGACACTACCCAATGAGAGGAAGCAACATTTTTTGCCTCACCAGCTATATTCCCAAGTGAATTTCTTACAGGTAAACTGCAACATGGTAAGGCACACCCTATCAACAATACACTCTCTTGTCCTGGAAAAGAAGTCAATTTCTATCAACATTGGCTGCTCCTAGCTATGCCCACTGTGACCAGTGGACTGTTGGTTGTTGTGAGGTTCTCCTCAGGGTGCCCAGAACCAGGAACCACTGTGTTATACCTCTCCCTCAGCAAGACCAAGCTTTGCAGGAGTTTAAATTGTGTCTCAACTGCCTACCACATGAGGTTCTGACTCCCTGGGTGGGGCAGAGCAACAAGCAATCTTTAGCCTGAGCCTTCTGGCTGAGGCAGGCAGTAACTACAATCTGGGCTCTAACCCTTTGGGTGAGGCAGAGCAGTAAGCAATTAAGCAGTCTTTAACCTAGCCTCTTGGCTAAGGTAGACACCAAACACAGTCTAGGGGCCTGCAGCCTTCTGGTTGAGGCAAGCCACAAACCAGGCACAAGCCTTCTGGCCGCAGGATTGGAGTTGGTGGCAGGGGAGTAGGGAGACCCAGGCTCATCCTATACTACTGGGTCCCAGCCCAGGGCCCTAACAGTGGCGGGGAGTCCTGCCACTGGGTCAACAGGATCCTGCTGAAACACAATGGCTTGTATTGCAACTGCACAACATGACTAATGTGTGGTTCCCCGAGCTACTTCCTATCCCATTCCATTGGTGTGACTCCATAGTCTGTAGGTCCTTGGTCTCCTTGGGGTAAGTGGCCGACAGCGGTCACAGCAGCTCTTCCCCACTCTCAGTCTCCTCTGGGAGCAGAGTGTCACATGGCTCAGGGTCTGGTCCAGAGTCCTGCAGCAGGCTGGAGACATCTGCCTCCTTCACTGGCTCCAGCTTCCAACTGAGCTGAAGGGCCCACCTCTTATATTTCCTGTCCCACCCCTCTGATTCCGGCACAGGGGGCAAGGCTGGCTTGGCTCCACCCACCAGGGAGAGCATAGTGGTCCCTCTGCCTCACGTCCAGAGGGAGGCCACTCTGCCTCACTACAAGACCACAGACTTAAGTGATTATAAGCAGAGGTAATAGAAACGAGTATGGTTACAAACAAAACACACTTTCTAGTGCCAAAACTTAACTTTAACAAGCTACAATCTTAATCTAAACAGCTCTCTAATTTACATCAAGCTACAAGCATCTGCAGTCTTTCTGGCAGGAGGATTCGACATTCACAGCATCGGAGGGTGCTGTCCTCTTTAGCCCTTAAGATATGAATAATTAAGGGGTTCTCTTCTCTTATTTTTTAAGTCCAGTAAACCTTAGAAATGTATTCTTTTGAAGTGTATGCCCCAGATAAAGTTTTTCCTCCCCTGTTGTTTGTCTTTTTCCACTGACTTCCCATACCCATGCTGCTTCGTATGCCTGGTATCAACTTGCTCAATTTACACTGG
This sequence comes from Dermochelys coriacea, assembly GCF_009764565.3. Taxonomy (NCBI): domain Eukaryota; kingdom Metazoa; phylum Chordata; order Testudines; family Dermochelyidae; genus Dermochelys; species Dermochelys coriacea. The sequence goes on along the minus strand of NC_050074.1, from coordinate 103,970,208 downwards.
AGACACACATAACCAGGAAAAAAACACATACCTTTGTCTAGGATAAACATGTTTATCAAGAATGCCCCCAAAAACATAAACATATTTCCAGCACACACACATAATTTTTACACACTAACTGTACATACATCACACAATAATATTAATGACCAGAGGATCACCATCTTTCATAAAAAAAACTTTACTAATGCACTTTTGTAGTACAATAATGTTGTATAGAATCAGTTGATTAAATTACTTAGTCTTTGGGGTTCAGACCCCCTATTCTCCCATACGGTATATGGATGCTCTTTAACACAGTTGTCCAGAGAGAAATGGCTGGTTATAGGGTGTTCGTTTTTCCTTCCCTTAGCTGCCGAATTGCAGCTAAAAACACACTACTTATCTAATCACTTTTTCATGTGCCTCTCATTCATTTCAACATGATATGCAAACATGCACAGATAAAGACAGAATTGGGCATTCTTAAGCACATACTGCCTGCATTACCAAGCTCTGTGGGTGAAGTTTACCCATTTGTCATACACCCATCTATAGGTGTAAGTAGTTCTGATGGCTCCTTATGCACAGCCTGCATAGAACTAAATTTTTTGTTCCATCACAATAGTCATTTCACCTTTCTGTTGATAGAATAAATCTTTGATGGTTAACCTAGACCAAACTGATCTATGCCAGCATATCATGTTGACAATTGATCTCTTACATTTTCTGCTAAGATACGGGATGTAGACCTAAGGTTGAAAAGGATCCTAAAGGGAGCAGGAAAGAATCCCCTAATTATCCTTCATGTGGGAACAAATGATATGGCTAGATTCTCACTGGAAAGTATTAAGGGAGACTATGCTAGGCTGGGGAAGACACTTAAGGAAATCGAGGCTCAGGTAATCTTTAGTGGGATTCTGCCTGTTCCTAGAGAAGGGCAACAAAGGTGTGACAAGATTATGACTATCAACAGATGGCTTAGGCAGTGGTGCTATAAGGAGGGCTTTGGGATGTATGGCCACTGTGAGGCATTCATGGACAGAGGACAGTTTTCTCGGGATGGACTTCATCTGAGTAGGGAAGGAAATAGACTTCTAGGATGGAGACTGGCACAACTGATTAAGAGAGCTTTAAACTAGGAATTTGGGGGAGATGGTTGGGAGATGTCCAGGTAATCTCCATGCCGGATTTTAGCATTGAGAGGGAAGAAAACGAAGTAAGAAAGGATATAGCCGTGGGTAGGAGAATATATATAAGGAGCAAGGGCAGTGTGGATACCAATCTAATAGGTTATACTGACTGTAGAATGACCGTGCCTAATAGGGTACAAAATGTGAGCGAGGCCAAACAGCAAAGATTAATGTACACTAATGCGAGGAGTCTGGGTATCAAAATGGAGGAACTAGAGCTACTGGTGCAGGAAGTGAAACCAGATATTATAGGGATAACAGAAACATGGTGGAATAATAGTCATGACTGGACTACAGGTATTGAAGGGTATGTGCTGTTTAGGAAAGACAGAAATAAAGGTAAGGGTGGTGGAGTAGCATTGTATATCAATGATGAGGTAGAATGTAAAGAAATAAGAAGCGATGGAATGGATAAGACAGAGTCCATCTGGGCAAAAATTACATTGGGGAAGAAAACTAGTAGAGCCTCCCCTGGGATAGTGCTTGGAGTGTGCTATAGACCGCCGGGATCTAATTTGGATATGGATAGAGCCCTTTTTAATGTTTTTAATAAAGTAAATACTAATGGAAACTGCATGATCATGGGAGACTTTAACTTCCCAGATATAGACTGGAGGACCAGTGCTAGTAATAATAATAGGGTTCAGATTTTCCTTAGATGCAATAGCTGATGGATTCCTTCATCAAGTAGTTGCTGAACCGACTAGAGGGGATGCCATTTTAGATTGGTTTTGGTGAGTAGTGAGGATCTCATAGAAGAAATGGTTGTAGGGAATAATCTTGGTTCAAGTGATCATGAGCTAATTCAGTTCAAACTGAACGGAAGGATTAACAAAAATAAATCTGCAACTAGGGTTTTTGATTTCAAATGGGTTGACTTTCAAAAATTAAGGAAATTAGTTAGGGAAGTGGATTGGACTGAAGAACTTATGGATCTAAAGGTAGAGGAGGCCTGGGATTACTTTAAATCAAAGCTGCAGAAGCTACCGTAAGCCTGCATCCCAAGAAAGGTGAAAAAATTCATAGGCAAGAGTTGTAGACCAAGCTGGATGAGCAAGCATCTCAGAGAGGTGATTAAGAAAAAGCAAAAAGCATACAGGGAGTGGAAGATAGAAGGGATCAGCAAGGAAAGCTACCTTATTGAGGTCAGAACATGTAGGGATAAAGTGAGACAGGCTAAAAATCAAATAGAGTTGGACCTTGCAAAGGGAATTAAAACCAATAGTAAAAGGTTCTATAGCCATATAAATAAGAAGAAAACAAAGAAAGAAGAAGTGGGGCCGCTAAACACTGAGGACGGAGAGGAGGTTATGGATAATCTAGGCATGGCCCAATATCTAAACAAATACTTTGCCTCAGTCTTTAATGACAGGTTTCAGAGTAGCAGCCGTGTTAGTCTGTATTCGCAAAAAGAAAAGGAGTACTTATGGCACCTTAGAGACTAACAAATTTATTTGAGCATAAGCTTTCGTGAGCTACAGCTCACTTCATCGGATGCATTTGGTGGAAAATACAGTGGGGAGATTTATATACACACATAGAGAACATGAAACAATGGGTTTTATCATACACACTGTAAGAAGAGTGATCACTTAAGATGAGCCATAACCAGCAGCGGGGGGGGGGAAAGGAGGAAAACCTTACATGGTGACAAGCAAGGTAGGCTATTTCCAGCAGTTAACAAGAACATCTGAGGAACAGTGGGGGGTGGGGTGGGGGGGAGAAATAACATGGGGAAATAGTTTTACTTTGTGTAAATGGACTCATCCATTCCCAGTCTCTATTCAAGCCTAAGTCTTTAATAAGGCTAAAGAGGATCTTAGGGATAATGGTAGCATGACAAATGGGAATGAGGATATGGAAGTAGATATTACCATATCTGAGGTAGAAGTGAAACTCAAACAGCTTAATGGGACTAAATCGGGGGGCCCAGATAATCTTCATCCAAGAATATTAAAGGAATTGGCATGTGAAATTGCACGCCCATTAGCAAGAATTTTTAATGAATCTGTAAACTCAGGAGCTGTACCGTATGATTGGAGAATTGCTAACATAGTTCCTATTTTTAAGAAAGGAAAAAAAAGTGATCCGGGTAACTACAGGCCTGTTAGTTTGACATCTGTAGTATGCAAGGTCCTGGAAAAAATTTTGAAGAAGAAAGTAGTTAAGGACATTGAAGTCAATGGTAAATTGGACAAAATACAACATGGTTTTACAAAAGGTAATTCGTGCCAAACCAACCTGATCTCCTTTTTTGAGAAAGTAATAGATTTTTTAGACAAAGGAAATGCAGTGGATCTAATTTACCTAGATTTCAGTAAGCCGTTTGATACCGTAGTGCCGCATGGGGAATTATTAGTTAAATTGGAAAAGATGGGGATCAATATGAACATCGAAAGGTGGATAAGGAATTGGTTAAAGGGGAGACTACAACGGGTCCTACTGAAAGGTGAACTGTCAGGAGGGAGGTTACTAGTGGAGTTCCTCAAAGATCAGTTTGGGGACCGATTTTATTTAATCGTTTTATGACTGAGCTTGGCACAAAAAGTGGGAGTGTGCTAATAAAGTTTGCAGATGATACAAAGCTGGGAGGTATTGCCAATTTAGAGAAGGACCGGGATATCATATAGGAGGATCTGGATGAGCTTGTAAACTGGAGTAATAGTAATAGGATGAAATTTAATAGTGAGAAGTATAAGGTTATGCATTTAGGGATTAATAACAAGAATTTTAGTTATAAGCTGGGGACGCATCAATTAGAAGTAACGGAGGAGGAGAAGGACCTTGGAATATTGGTTGATCATAGGATGACTATGAGCCACCAATGTGATATGGCTGTGAAAAAAGCTAATGCGGTCTTGGGATGAATCAGGAGAGGTATTTCAAGTAGGGATAAGGAGGTTTTAGCACCGTTATACAAGGCACTGGTGAGACCTCACCTGGAATACTGTGTGCAGTTCTGGTCTCCTATTTTTAAGAAGGATGAATTCAAACTGGAACAGGTACAGAGAAGGGCTACTAGGATGATCCGAGGAATGGAAAACTTGTCTTATGAAAGGAGACTCAAGGAGCTTGGCTTGTTTAGCCTAACTAAAAGAAGGTTGAGGGGAGATATGATTGCTCTCTATAAATATATCAGAGGGATAAATACAGGAGAGGGAGAGGAATTATTTAAGCTCAGTACCAATGTGGACACAAGAACAAATGGATATAAACTGGTCATTGGGAAGTTTAGACTTGAAATTAGATGAAGGTTTCCAACCATAAAAGGAGTGAAGTTTTGGAATAGCCTTCCAAGGGAAGCAGTGGGGGCAAAAGATCTATCTGACTTTAAGATTAAACTCGAAAAGTTTATGGAGGAGATGGTATGATGGGATAATGTGATTTTGGTAATTAATTGATCTTTAAATATTCATGTTAAATAGGTCTAATGGCCTGTGATGGGATGCTAGATGGGGTAGGGTCTGAGTTACTACAGAGAATTCTTTCCTGGGTATCTGGCTGGTGAATCTTGCCCATATGCTCAGGGTTTAGCTGATCGCCATATTTGGGGTCGGGAAGGAATTTTCCTCCAGGGCAGATTGGAAGAGGCCCTAGAGGTTTTTCGCCTTCCTCTGTAACATGGGGCACGGGTCACTTGATGGAGGATTCTCTGCTCTTGAAGTCTTTAAACCACAATTTGAGGACTTCGATAGCTCAGACATAGGTGAGGCTTTTCGTAGGAGTGGGTGGGTGAGATTCTGTGGCCTGCATTGTGCAGGAGGTCAGACTAGATGATTAGAATGGTCCCTTCTGACCTTAGTATCTATGAATCTATGAATCTTCTGCAGCAGTAATTAAGTATTGGAGAAGCTTATGGATCAACTTATTTCAGTTAATGCAAGTCTGAACCTATACCATGAAACAGAAATTTATAACTCTGCAGTGATTCTCTTTTCATGCTTCATCAATTCATGTTTACAGCTGGTTTAACTTTTTCTAATCTATAATAAATCAGCATGAAAAAGCATTAGATTTTTCATTTAGATTCTCAATTGCCTTTTATTACAGAGATAATATCCCTTGTCTGATATTAAATGTTAGATTATTCCCTTGTTTGGATAGGAATAAAAATGCTATAGTTCCACAATCCAAATGAGCCTCATTTTTATTTTGTCTTAAAAAATGTTGCACTAGACTGAGATGAATTGGCTTAGTTGTGCACGGACATCTCTGAACCTACCCCAAATTGACACAGAATACTCATTTATTATAGGTGAGTGCTTTTATAACAATAAACTAACAATGGTTTGACATCTCTTATGAACAAAATTCACCTTGGTGTAGACACCCTGTGGATCACGTAAGCTATTTAAATAGGATTTTACTACATAGGTGCTTGTATGGGATGTATACAGTGGGCTGAATTTCACCCAGCATGGCTGTACTCATGTTTAATGTCCCTGTTGGCCTAACACCACTGACTTCTGTGGAGTTAGGCCAGCAGAGAATTGGGACATAGGAATTTAAAAGGCATAGTAAAAAATTTTTGATATGACTTTAGAGGTCTGTACTTCCCCTTCAAATGTGATAACGTTACCAACACCTACAGCAGAGCAGGAAGCTGCATTCTGTATACTACTTCAGGACTTTGCAACATCTTCAACAGTAGATGGAGAAACACTGCGCTGGGTTTAACCAAGTTAATAAATGTGGTACCAATTTTCAAATATTTAGTTTTAAAAATTAGAAATCTATGTGTTTTCAGTCTGCACATATTCCATTAATGAATTTCTACCTTAAATAGTTTTGTGAATTTAAAAAATATATGTATAAATAGATTACTTAAATTCATCTGTATCAACCTGATCTGGCAATAAACTACCCCTGTGGTTGTGTTTTGCAGGTATGATCTGTGGCTACTCACAATTGTTCTGTTATGTTAGTAGGTGTCTCATTTCAATTACACTCTTTTTCATAGAAACTAATTTATAATATTCACCTGCATGGTTGGCCCTCCAAAATGCTCATTGTATGATGCGACAACCTCTTTACAGAGGAATTGTTTCCTGCCACTGCCCTCTTTTCCTTGGTTGTGTTTCTGAGCAGTCTGAAATATATCCAGATCTAATATGGTTGCCATGACTTTGAGCACAGCATGGAAGTATTCAGAATGCATTCGTTCGCTAGACCACTTTGACTAAAGATAAGATTCTGTCATGGATATCTCAGATTCTGGGACTTTTTGGGACCTCTGGGACTTCTTCTAGGACCGCCGAAGCAGCTGTTATCCCTGTGGTGCCAAATATAGAGGTAAAATAATCTCTCTATTCCTACTCAAGATTCCCCTGTTTATGCATCCCAGGATTGCATTAGCTCTATTGGCCACAGCATTGCATTGGAAGCTCATGTTCAGTTGATTATCCACCAAAACCGATTTTTTTTCAGAGTCATTGCTTCCCAATATGATGTTCCCATCATATAAGTATGGCCTACATTCTTTGTTCCCAGATGTATACAATTAGAATCATAGAAGATTAGGGATGGAAGAGACCTCAGGAGGTCATCACGTCCAACCCCCTACTCAAAGCAGGACCAATTCCAACTCAATCATCCTAGCCAGGACTTTTCAAGCTGGGCCTTAAAGACCTCTAAGGATGTAGATTCTGCCACATCTCTAGGTAACCCATTCCAGTGCTTCACCACCCTCCTAGTGAAATAATTTTTCCTAAAATCCAATCTAGACCTCCCCCATTGTAAATTGAGACCATTGGTCCTTGTTCTGTCATCTGCCACCCCTGACAGCAGCCAAGCTCCATCCTCTTTGGAACCCCCCTTCAGGTAGCTTAAGGCTGCTAACAAATCCCCCCTCACTCTTCTCTTTTGCAGACTAAATAAGCCAAGTTCCCTCAGCCTCTCATAAGTCATATGCCCCACTCCCTAATCATTTTCATTGCCCTCCACTGTACTCTCTACAATTTGTTCACATTCTTTCTGTAGTTGGGGGCCCAAAACTGGATGCAGTATTCCATATATGGCATCACCAGTGCCGAAGAGAGGGGAATAATCATTTCCCATCGATCTGCTGGCAATGCTTCTAATAATGCAGCCCAATATGGTGTTAGACTTCTTGGCAACAAGGGCCCACTGTTGACTCATATCCAGTTTCTGGTCTACTGTGATCCCCAGGTCCTTTTCTGCAGAACTGCTGCTTAGCCAATCGGTCCCCAACCTGTAGCGGTGCATGGGCTTCTTCTGTCCTAAGTGCAAGACTCTGCATTTGTCCTTGTTGAACCTCATCAGATTTCTTTTGGCCCAATCCTCCAATTTGTCTAGGTCACTCTGGACCTTATCCCTACCCTCCAGCATATCTACCTCTCCCCCCAGTTTAGTGTCATCCGCAAACTTGCTGAATGTGCAATCCATCCCATCATCCAGATCATTAATGGAGATCTTTAGCTACATTAAATCTCCCCCCTAAAAGTTGTTGTTTACTGGTGAAGGACTTCTCTATTCGATTTTGGACAGGACTACTTTTTGGTGCTGGGCCAGTATGATGTTGACAAAGAGTCTGTGAAGTTCTTTAAGATTATTTGTGGCACATATTACTTTATAAGCATTATTTTGCAGTCTGAGTTTTCAATGTGGGAGTCTGCATTCTAGCATACAGGGTGGTTTTATAAAATATTTCACATACACATGTGAAAAATAAGCTCATCTAAGTATACTTAATTCTCCCTCAGTACAGGGGGCTGAGGGATAGACTAGATGACATCTTGAGTTCCCTTCCAGCCCTAAATTATATGAAATCAGAATTTTCTCCAAATATGTCATTTTTGGCACAACTCTAAGGGCTGGATTCTAATTTTCAGTGTTCAGCAAGGATCATGGAGCATCTCTCCAAGAGGCAGTGCAGTCTAGCAGATTGCATAATGTCACCAGGTGCCAAGAAAACCGAAGTCTAATCTGAGAGCTGCCTCTGACTCATTGTGTGGGCCTTGGCAAACCACTTCACCTCTGAGTGTCTCAGCCTTTCCACCCATAAAGTGACAATAATTCTCAGTTCCCTCTTCTCCTGGGACTGGTATGAAACTTGTTTTGTATAGAATTTTGGAAAAATGAAGTTCTACATAAGTGGTAAATGCTATTATCTAGAATATCCTGCACCTTTGCATACTGAATACACAGCTCTCAATCTGAAATTTCTGCATTCCTAGTCAATACTGCAGTCACCAGGTAAATATAAAGACATGAAGAGCATTCTCCTATGGAAACTGGTGAATTTGCTATTTGAGTCCTTTTTTTCCTTTGACCTTATCTGAACAATTTGTAGGGTTTTTTTATAACCTATTCATCCAAAACCCAATGTAGATCCTACATTGTATTGATTTTATTCTTTTCAGAAAGTGCTGACTGAAGAGACAGAATAAAACTCTTCTCCCATGTGATTTTTTTGGTTTCTGAAGGTTCATAAAGGTCAGATTAAAATGCTGGTTCACATTCTTCAAGAACATTATTGCTTGGGAGCTATGTGAATGATTTTTAGATTGTTTGGTACATCAACAACTACAGTTTAAGTAGTTTAAAGATTTTTAAAGGAGAGAGAATGGCAGGACTAGTGAATGCAGGTCTCGGTCTTTGATTTTACCCTTTTCCCGTGAAATATTTTTATCCCAATTCAATAGCACATCCTCTGCATCAGTCTTCACTACTACTACCTCCTGATCTATGCAGGTCAATTTCCAAGAGGAAATTTTAATTTAAGACCATCTACTAGATGGCATATGCAGTGTGCATAACCACAATGAAATCAATGAGAGTTTTGTAAGTAGAAGAACTGTAGGAATGGGTGAGATGGTAGGGTATACTATGAAGTACTAATTATTGTGTACATAAATAATGATATAGCTAACATAATGACATTATCGTAATCAAAGTTTGGGCTGTAAGTTAGCACATTCTGGAGTGCAGTCCAGACAAGTGAAGACTTGCATCCCCACCTGCCCTGCAACCTTGGGTGCCTCTCAATGCTTTGCTGCTGTATCTCCCAACTTGGGCCCCTCACAAACAACCAAACAGCATGCAGGTCACACCCTGATTGCCTGTGTATAGCTGCAGCCTGCCAGCAACATTCCAGTCACGCTCCAGTTTCCACCAGTTTTGGATGACACTTGCAGGGTGACCCCAACACACTGCCAAGCCTCAAATTTCTCCCCAAAAACTTGTGTTCTGCACTGTCCAGCCCTCTCCTGGACAGTTGAGATATTATAGGCCTGTTGCCCCTGCAAGGTGTCAGTATCCAACAGTTTGCCACTTCAACTGGAGTTACCCAAACAGTACAGTTTAAACACAACAGTGGATTAGTTTTGATTAAAAATAAGATACATGTATAACTACAAAGTGCTATACTTGCACTCACTTAAAATCTAAGGTATTAAAGTCAGAAATGGTTACAAGAGAAATAAATATAAAATGCATTCTAGTAACTAAAACTTAAAAAGACAGACTTGATTCAAGGTAAAATCCTTACCATCCATTCCCAGAAATAGGGCTGACCAAATTCTCAGGTCATAACCCTTCACAAAGTCCAAAAACTGGTTCCTTTGTCATCTTAGGTGAAAGAGAAAAAAAGAAGAGGAAGAGAAAGAAAGAGAACCTGAGGTGTTTTGCCTCTCACTTTTATAGTCCAGTCACCCTGTGAAATGCATTTTCCTGAGGTAGATAAAGTTTTCCTAGATAAAGTTCCTTCCTGCTGTGAGGATGGAGACAGTCTCATGGTGAAAGAGGTTCTATGTTGTTGTTTGTTAAAATGCAGATTGATCTGTTCCTGCCCTCCCCTTGATGCCAAAGGATGGCCACCTGACTGGTAATTGCCAATCAATTTTGATGACATATAGCTAGAAGCATCAGCTTGTCCTTTGTCTTTGAGAAACATGTTTACCTGTTCCTTAGACTTCTCTGGGCAACACATTTCAGTCAATTTCAGCTTATGTTCAGAACTTTACATATAACGTTGCTATACACATTTAACCAAGATATTATTGACCAGCAGCTTATTCTTTTTCAAATGATACCTCACAAGGCATATTTTGTATAAACATTATTATAATGGTGTGTAGGGTGTGAATACAGGAAAGCATTCGGTCACAGTTGTATTCTGAGAGTTATCCTAGACCAAGGCACAGTAATGACAATTTCTTATTTACTTCAGTACACTTACCAGTCTCAAAAATGGACTATTAAAATCACAAGAGAATTGAAAACAGAAACTTCATCTCAGCTTCCTCCAGCTAAAAATCTAAGACAAGAGCCACTTTGGGGGAAGGAGAGCTTTCTCAATACAGTTCTGAGAACCAAACTGTGCCATTTAAGCACTATCTACTGGAGCTCAGTTGCTCCCTATTGTGTGGCGGGAACATGCACAATGTACCATCGTTTCAGTCCCACTGCATATCCAGCCAATCCCAACGTACTGTGCAGAGGAAACAAGGGCCTGTGTTCCTGTCTGTTCTCCACATCTTGGGGATGATCTGCTCCTCCTCAGAACCTGCTGTTGTAAATGACCCTTTCTTCCTTGCCTATATCTTCTAACTCCTCTTGATTTGTTAAACTCTAGAGTGCTACTGGTTAACTCTACAAAGTGTGCTGACTTACATTTTTCATGGAAGAAGCTATAAAATTTATTCTATTCTATTTTTTTCATAAATCAATACGTGCTGACAATTTTAGTCTGCTGGAGGCAAGGGCTAAATTTAGAGACACCTTTAAAAGTTGTGGAAAACTGACAGCCCATTCTGCTTTAGTTTAGTTTACTCAATTTCTGTAGTACTGAATAATTTCTAATTAAGTAGGCCACAGATTTACAGAGCTGTGCAAGTACATGATCTGACTTCCTTTTTTCTTAAATATGAAGTTGTTCATACTGATTAGATGGGTTTTTTGACTCCCCCTCCCAAAATGGCTTAAGGAACACATTTGCTATTATACCACATTTACAATGTTAATATTGTGGGTGAAGCCAACTCACACGGCTTCTCTAACTGCATGACTGGTTTTCACATCTTGACAGTTATTGCTGACATTCATGTTCTTCAAGATGATTTGATGATAAGTGTTATAGTGATAGCTGCAGTGGAGGAGATAGTAAGTTCCTGTAAGTCAGATTGGACAGATGACCCAGAAGAACCTGCAGAGCCTATGCCCTGGTCTACACTGAGACCAATCTGAATTGAGATTGAATTTATCAGCGTTAAATCGATGTAACCATGCAGCCATCCACATGACGAAGCCCTTTTTTTCGACTTAAAGGGCTCTTAAAATCGATTTCCTTACTCCATCCCCGACAAGGGGATTAGTGCTGAAATCAGTTTTGCTGGGTCGAATTTGGGGTACTGTGGACGCAATTAGATGGTATTGGCCTCCGGGAGCTATCCCAGAGTGCTCCATTGTGACCACTCTGGATAGCACTCTCAACTCAGATGCACTGACCAGGTAGACAGGAAAAGGCCAGCGAACTTTTGAATTTCAATTTCCTGTTTGGCCAGTGTGGCAAGCTGCAGGTGACCATGCAGAGCTCATCAGCAGAGGTGACCATGATGGAGTCCCAGAATCGCAAAAGAGCTCCAGCATGGACCGAATGGGAGGTACGGGATCTGATCGCTGTATGGGAAGAGGAATCCATGCTATCAGAACTACGTTCCAGTTTTCAAAATGCCCAGGGCATGAAGGACAGAGGCCATAACAGGGACCCGAAGCAGTGCCACATGAAACTTAAGGAGCTGAGGCAAGCCTACCTGAAAACCAGAGAGGCCAACGGCCCTTCCGGGTCAGAGCCCCAACGATGCCGCTTCTATGATGAGCTGCATGCCATTTTAGGGGGTTCAGCCCCACTATCCCAGCCGTGTTGTTTGACTCCTTCAGTGGAGATGGAGGCAACACAGAAGCAGGCTTTGGGGACGAGGAAGACGATGATGATGAGGTTGTAGATAGCTCACAGCAAACAAGCAGAGAAACCAGTTTTCCCGACAGCCAGGAACTGTTTTTCACCCTGGACCTGGAACCAGTACCCCCCGAACCCACTCAAGGCTGTCTCCTGGACCCACCAGGCAGAGAAGGGACCTCTGGTGAGTGTACCTTTTAAAATATTATACAAAGTTTATAAGCCAGCATGTTTAATGATTAATTTGCCCTGGCATTCGTGGCTCTCCTGGATATACTCCCAAAGCCTTTGCAAAAGGTTTCTGGGGAGGGCAGCCTTATTCCATCCACTATGGTAGGACACTTTACCACTCTAGGTCAATAGCACATACTCAGGAAACATTGTAGAACAAAGCATTGCAGTGTATGTTTGCTGGCGTTCAAACGACATCCGTTCTTTATCTCTGTATTATCCTCAGGAGAGTGATATCATTCATGGTCACCTGGTTGAAATAGGGTGCTTTTCTTAAGGTGACATTCAGAGGGGCCCGTTCCTGCTGGGCTGTTTGCCTATGGCTGGACAGAAATGTTCCCCACTGTTAGCCACGCGGTGGGAGGAGGCAAATTGCGACCTTGTAACGAAAGCACATGCGCTATGTATGTAATGTTAACAGCAAGGTTTACGATGAAATAGTGTACCCATTGTTTTATAAAATGTGTCTTTTCAAATACCACTGTCCCTTTTTTTTTCTCCACCAGCTGCATGTGTTTCAAGGATCACAGGATCTTCTCCTTCCCAGAGGCTAGCGAAGATTAGAAGGTGAAAAAAATGCACTCGCAATGAAATGTTCTCTGAGCTCATGCTATCCTCCCACACTGACAGAGCACAGACGAATGCATGGAGGCAGACAATGTCAGAGTGCAGGAAAGCACAAAATGACTGGGAGGAGAGGTGGCAGGCTGAAGAGAGTAAGTGGTGGGCTGAAGAGAGGGCTGAAGCTGAAAGGTGGCGGCAGCGTGATGAGAGGAGGCAGGATTCAATGCTCAGGCTGCTGGAGGATCAAACTAATATGTTCCAGCATATGGTTGAGCTGCAGGAAAGGCAGCAGAAGCACAGACCGCCGCTACAGCCCCTGTGTAACCAACCGCCCTCCTCCCCAATTCCATAGCCTCCTCACCCAGACACCCAAGAACGCGGTGGGGGGGCCTCCGGCCTCCCAGCCACTCCACCCCAGAGGATTGCCCAAGTAACAGAAGGCTGGCATTCAATAAGTTTTAAACTTTTAAAGTGCTGTGTGGCCTTGTCCTTCCCACCTCCACCACCCCTTCTGGGCTACCTTGGTAATTATCCCCCTATTTGTGTGATGAATTAATAAAGAATGCATGAATGTGAAGCAACTATGACTTTATTGCCTCTGCAGGCGGCGATTGAAGTGGGGAGGATGGTTAGCTTACAGGGAAATAGAATGAACCAAGGGGCGGGGGGTTTCATCAAGGAGAACCAAACAGAACTTTCACACCGTAGCCTGGCCAATCATGAAACTGGTTTTCAAAGCTTCTCTGATGTGCACCGCACCCTCCTGTGCTCTTCTAACCGCCCTGGTATCTGGCTGTGTGTAACCAGCAGCCAGGCAATTTGCCTCAACCTCCCACCCCGCCATAAACGTCTCCCCCTTACTCTCACAGATATTGTGGAGCACATAGCAAGCAGTAATAACAGTGGGAATATTGGTTTCGCTGAGGTCTAACTGAGTCAGTAAACTGCGCCAGCACACTTTTAAATGTCCAAATGCACATTCTACCACCATTCTGCACTTGCTCAGCCTATAGTTGAACAGCTCCTGACTACTCTCCAGGCTGCCTATGTATGGCTTCATGAGCCATGGCATTAAGGGGTAGGCTGGGTCCCCAAGGATAACTATAGGCATTTCAACATCCCCAACGGTTATTTTCTGTCTGGGAAGAAAGTCCCTTCCTGCAGCTTTTGAAACAGACCAGAATTCCTGAAGTGAAACGTCCCTTGTGATCCACCAGTGCTTGCAGCACCATTGAAAAGTACCCCTTGCAGTTTATGTACTCACTGGCTTGGTGCTCCGGTACCAAGATAGGGATATGGGTTCCGTCCATGGCCCCACCACAGTTAGGGAATCCCATTGCAGCAAAGCCATCCACTATGACCTGCACATTTCCCAGGGTCACTATCCTTGATATCAACAGATCTTTGATTGCGTTGGCTACTTGCATCACAGCAGCCCTCACAGTAGATTTGCCCACTCCAAATTGATTCCCGACTGACCGGTAGCTGTCTGGCTTGCAAGCTTCCACAGGGCTATTGCTACTCGCTTCTCAACTGTGAGGGCTGCTCTCATCTTGGTATTCTTACGCCTCAGGGCAGGGAAAAGCAAGTCACAAAGTTTCATGAAAGTGCCCTTACGCATGCGAAAGTTTCGCAGCCACTGGGAATGGTCCCAGACCTGCAACACTATGCGGTCCCACCAGTCTGTGCTTGTTTCCCAGGCCCAGAATCGGTGTTCCTCTGCATGAGCCTGCCCCATTAACACCATGATGCCCGCATTGCTGGGGCATGTGCTTTGAGAGAAGTCTGTGTCCACATCCTCATCACTCTTGTCACCGTGCTGACATCGCCTACTTGCTCGGTTTCACTTTGCCAGGTTCTTGTGCTGCATATACTGCTGGATAATGCGTGTGGTGTTTAATGTGCTCCTAATTGCCAAAGAGATCTGAGCAGGCTCCATGCTTGCCGTGGTATGGCGTCTGCACGGAAAAAAGGCACGGAACGATTGTCTGCTGTTGCCCTGACGGAGGGAGGGGCGACTGACGACATGGCTTATAAGGTTGGCTTACAGGGAATTAAAATCAACAAAGGGAGTGGCTTTGCAAGAAACTGAATGACCGCCTCAAGGATAGAACTCAAAACTGGGTTTAGCAGGCCGTTGATTTCACAGAGGGAGGGAGGGAGGGAGGGAGGAGAAAATGAATACAAAACAAATCTGGTCTTTTTCTTGTTTTGAGCCACTTCATCTATCTTTATACATCTTGCTGGCAGCAGACTGTGGAGTACGACCGCTAGTCATCGTCACCTCCTGGGTGCTCGGCAGAAGACGGTGCAGTATGACTGCTGGCCATCATCTTCTGCTGGCTGCAGATTAAAAGACAGTGCACTGCCGGTAGGACTCAATCGCCATGAGATGAAACAAGGGAAATGACCTGGCTGAGTCACTCCCACTTTTGCCCAGGCGCCCGGTTAAAAGAGCACCCAGGACTACGTCTACGACGGCTACCAGTCATACTGCACTGTCTGCTGCCAAAAGGCAATAAACTGCTGCTGTGTAGCAATGCAGTACCACGTCCGCCAGCACCCAAGAGACATACGGTGACCAGGCTCCATGCTTGCCTTGGTATGGCATCTGCACAGGTAACTGAAGAAAAAAGGCGCAAAACGATTGTCTGCCCTTGCTTTTACAGAGGGAGGGAGGGAACGATATGTACCCAGAACCACCCGCGACAATGTTTTAGCCCAATCAGGCACTGGGATTTCTACCCAGAATTCAAATGGGCGGTGGAGACTGCGGGAACTGTGGGATAGCTACCCACAGTGCAAAGCTCCGGAAGTCAACGGTTGCCTCGGTACTGTGGACACAGTCCGCCGACTACATGCACTTAGAGCATTTGTATGGGGGGGACACACACTCGACTGTATAAAAACGCTTTCTACAAAACCGACTTCTATAAATTCGACCTAATTTCGTAGTGTAGACATACCCTATGAGAGCTCTTTGATTTCACTATGTTGATTTTGTTTGAGATTATCTGAAACTTGATTTTATTAAAACTAGTAGCCTTTGGCTAGTGGGAGATTTCAGAGTCATGAGCTCTGGAAAGGAAGGATGGTCCAGTGCTTAGAGCACTACCGTGAGACTCTAAAAGATCTGGATTCAGCTCCTTGTTCTGCCAGTTTCCCTGGACAAGTCACTTGGTGCCTAAAAATGCAGACAGGTGGTTAGTGGGATGTTAAAAAGCACATAACTCCCACTGAAATATATTTAAAACTCTGAGCCCGAGTCTTTCTGTGCCTCAGTTCCTCATCTGTAAAATGGACTAATAGCACTTCCCTAACTCACAGAAGTGTTGCAAGGATAAACACACTAGACAGATCATGAAGGTGTCAGATACTTTGATAACCAGGACCGTATAAGTACCGCAGACAGACAATAACTCAGCAGCTGACACTTCATGCCCAAGGTCGGGAAACGCAGAGACACTTTTCCATCCCAGCATCCAGCAAATAATTTCACTAATGAGAAATTTTTCACTGTCACACAAGTCCTAAACTCATCAAATAAACTGTAAATTTAACTGAAAATATTTGTTTTTAAATGTCTTACCAAGTCAAGGGTTTATTAGGATGATTTTGCTAATTAGTCTAAAATTTGGCACAAAGATTCCAGAAAAATAGCACGTCTGTTTAATTGTTCTTTACTCTCAGATCCCTTTTTGGCCCAACTTCTCGCATGGATAATAAAATCTAAAAATTTCCCAGACAGATTGACAGACACCAGAAATTAATCCAACTGGCTGCAATCTTTCGGCACTATTAAACAGTGTTGCCATGTTTCACCAGTTTATAGGTTTTTCTTAAAGCCCTAGCTCCTAGAGGTAAAGACTTATGGATCATATTTTAAAAGAGAATGTATGTTCCTCAGCCTTTGAGTTTAGAAAAAAGCCAGAAAATGTCAACTAAAATGTCAACTAAATCTACCCTATAGAAGGCAAATTAAATTCCATTTTTTAAAAAGTCTCATGTTTTGAATGTTTAGTTTGACAATATTGCTATTGGCCTGCACACTGAGCATACAGTCCACTAACTACAATTGTACTGTGATGTGAGGGGAATGAGAAAACAACCTTTCATCATTAATCCAATGCTCTGGAGCAGATGATGCCTGTCACGCAATCACTGACCATCAGGTATGCCTGAAAAATGAGAACAAGAATTTTATGTGGGCAGTAGCTTCCAAGACCTTTCAGCGATTATATGTGCTGAATTATTTTTATTCCAGTTTGGGCACAGAGGCACTGAGCAGCTTGCCTGGATGGGGTTTACTCTTGCTGCTGACCCAGTTTCCCCTCTTGGGCTTCTCAGTAACTCATAAAGGCTTTCATGTGGCCTTTTTAGAACACCTTTTCTTGGGGGCTGTTTTTGAACTTTAAAAAAACAACTCTCTGGCTGAAGCTTTTTATTCAGCTCACATGTTCCTATTCTCCAGCCCCGCTCTTGGTACTACCTCTCTGCACTCTCCTGTCCAGGTTCCTAGGAGCTAAGAATAGTCTGTATGGGGGACTGATCATGCCAACTTTCTCCCTGTCAAGGAACAACTCCAAAACTTCTATCTGGAGTCTCCTTTTCAAAAGGACACAAGGCATTCTCTGTCTTATAGTCTCCACAGGCCTCTCTTATCTATCCCCAGAGGCCTGATTTATCTACATGACTCACATGTCACATGACATTACTCATTCTCTCCACCTGGGCAAGGGAGTTAGGTGTATCACAGGTTGGGCTGGGACCCATCTCCCCTTGAAGAGGCCAGCCACCTTGCAAAAGGTAGCCAGGTGGAAAGTATACCAGAGTGGTGGCAGGTAAAATGGTGCTCTCTCTTTCACAAATTATAGAGAAATGAGCAGACCTTCAAATCTAAAGTATTTGTTATTTAGACTGTAAGCTCTCTGGGGGCAGGGATTCTCTCTTACTATGTATGTACATTGCCTAGCCCAGTCATCATCATCAAATATGCATAGTTTACTGAGGACCATTGGACCAGCCAGAATGTCCACGGTTGATGGTGTCACACCAGGCATTGTGGAGTGAAGTTCCCAATCTGGCTCAGTCCTGCAACTCTATGAATCTCTTGGGCAGCCCCACGGGCAATGCCAGGAAGGGTCAGGTCAGGTACCCTTTGGGCATCAGTGAAGCATCTAAGTGCATGGTGTGCTGGGGTGTTTTATCCATCCTGGTGATATGATTGAAGAGCGTGCAGTGCTGCTTTTGAATATAATGAGCCACTGAAGGAAGGCTAGTATCTGCAAGATTATAATGTTTTGCATAAAGTAGAACCATTTTTTGCTCAATTTGGCACTGACTGTTCATATAGAATGCCTCTAGCTGCTCCAAGTCTGCGTTAAACAGAATCCAGGTTCTGAACTGTATAGCAATACAGGTAATACACAGGTTTGGCAGATCCTGAGCTTTGTCTGAGTGAAGATGTTTTTGTGTCCATAAACAAGACATGATCTTTATGCAGGAAGTGGGGAGATCTATTTATCAAAGAATGTCTGGTTTGCCGCAACCGTTTGGACTCTGCTTGCAGCCTAGGTTGACAACCTGTCAACACTCTGCATTGTACTTGATCCCACCTACATTGGTAGTTTTGGTGGCCCAATTCTGAGGTTCTGGTCTTCTTCTTCTTGGTCTTCTGTCACGAGATTTTCAACCCCACAGTGTGGGTGGAGTCAAACAAATCAAAAGTCGCTTTGATATTGATATACACCACATGAAGTGAGCAGTTAAATTCTTGGTGCAGCTCAGCCAGAAGCTGAAGGATAAGGATAACATCCATTGTGTACCACCCAAGAATGAAACCTGATTCCTGTGGAACTCAAGGTCTGTTAAGGAGCAGCTGAATCCTACCAAGCAGAATGTGAGCAAAGACCTTTCCAAGGACCAGTAACTATGAGATTTGCATGTAGCACAAGGACACAATGATGCTATCTTTCCATTCTGTTGGTATTTTGCCTGATGCCCACACATTTCAGAACAATTGATGCAGGCCAATACTCATTAGTTGAAGGCACCTTTGAGCAACTCTGGAGGAAAATCATCAGGTCCTGTAGCACATCCATTCCATAACTTTTGGATAGTCTTTCATACTTCCTCAAGTGATGGGAGAGGGGTCAATGTTTGTCCCTGGGTCTGAAGCCATATGTTTGCCAGGTCACTTAGCTCTGGACAGTCACAAGCAGATATGTGGCTTAGCATGATTTCTTAATGAGACCCTAATTTCAGTTGGCACCTCTAGGAGCTACCATAATACAAAGTATGAGCAGATGAATTTTTGGTCATTTTAAATAATTTCTACTGTGGGCAAAGGTTTCTGGTAACTCATCAATATTTCCAAGTTTTTCAATGATGTAAAATATTGTGATGGAACCTCTTCCTCTTCCATCACCACGAAGAGTCCTTTCTTCTCTTGCTTAACTGTCAGTCGTCACTCTGGTTGTCTTATTCCCAGAAGAATTATGCAGTTCACTCCCACTGCCACTGCATCCATAAACCTGCAGCCTTAAACTCTGTTCAATACATGTTTAGGGTTAAAGTGACTGGTAGTCTCATCATCTATACCATCCATTTTAATTTATAATTTTACAACATCAGTACTTGATCTGCTACTCATCCTTCACTGTTGGCAAATTAGAATATATAAACTGGACCGTAGCATCAACCATAGAAGTGATTCTATCTCCAGTCTAATCCCCAGGGTCAGACTGAGCATGAACGGTTGTGTGGCTATTCTTGTTCCTTTGTACAGTACACCTCAGCAGGGCTGGTTCAACCTTTGTTAAACCTGCAGTCACAGAGGTCTGCAACTAATACGGCCCTGCCAGTTCTAGTGTGACATTCACTTTACGTGCTTTAATGGCCTGTGGGATACTATGAGCTGATATGTATTGACTAAGAGCTCTGGGGTGATCATTTGAACTCCACAAGGAATTAATATGTTTTGCTTTTATTGCAATGCTGACAGGGCACAATGGAAGCTCCCATTCTTCCCCCCAAAAGAAGTTTCCTTTGGCTAGCCTACACTAGTTCTGGACACATTATATAGCATCTTCTCACACTCAGTCAAAGCTTGCATGGCACATGAATCAGCAAAGAAGGCTGCACATCAAAATCTAGACATTCCTGATGGAATGCCTAGTCAAGTTGCTTTGCAGAGAGGTCTAGCTTTGTTTGCATCAACCCTCCTATTCAGTACAGAAATAAGGAAGGACAAATACTGCTACATTTACATTTGCATCTTTTTCCTACTATAGTAACAAGTTTAGTCCCTCCCTGGCTGAGAAGCCGGCCAAGCTGCCTCTTGGCCTTAAAATATGATTTCTTGCACTTTTTCCTTAGTATTTCTCTAGTAAGGATTTTGAACTTACCAAAATAAAAAACCTATAACTTTCCTCTGATGCAGTTCCCTGGCTGTCTTTTCTCTTTGCAGGAAAAAATAACTTTTGCAAACTTAATTCCACAATCAGACCATCACACACAATGTAGAAATTCACTGTCATTTATCAGTAAGCTTTCTATAACCATTTCTCAAAGTTCTCTAGATACAGCTGCATAGTTCCTCTAATATATCAAACCAAGGGTTTTAAAAGAAACAACCTATGGTTACATACTCTCTTACAGGACACATATATAACAATCACTTTTGACAAGATCTTCAAAAGTGACTACTGATTTAATTGTTTCAGTTTTTGAGTGCCTAACTTGAGATACTTGAAGGGAACTGATTTTCTGAGAGTGGGCTCATCACTTTCTCAAATGTCAGGTTCATTTAAGGTGTCTCAAATGGGGCATCCAAAAATTGAGGCATCCTAAATCACTAGTCACTCTTGAAGATCTTGACCATTCTCTCAATCAGATCTGAATGAACTGTATTATCTTGCAACACCAAAAGAACTATTAAATGGTTCCTGTTAATTACTGGTGAATAAGTAGTATCTTCCCAGCAAGCACCAATTGGTTGTATTCTAATTGCCCATCTTCCCACACTGGATAATTGCAATATTGTGAATAACACTTCGCTGTGTTACTATTATTGCAATTATTTGATCTCCTTAATTCTTTGATATTTAGATGGGAATTCACATAAGACACTGGACTCTGAAGAAACTACATTTGTAGAATACTGAGAAAGTCGTTCCTGTGTAGGAGACTTGCTTTCTTCCAAAGGGTGAAAGAAAGGTCTTTGCCCATCAGATTTCAGAACAGCAGCATTAATATGCAAGAAGGTTAATGTCTCACAAAGTACTGGGAAGCTGCATATTACATTTATCAAAAGATGTGTAAATGAGCTATATAGGAGTCTATTACAATGTCTTGTCTAATTTATTCCATGTACAATAAAAAGCTGATCAGATTTCATGCATGTTTACTTTTTGAAAGATAAATTGCCTGCGTGTTTGAACTAGCTGGAGAATACAAATATGTTTCAAAGTAATGTGTTTATCTCCCTGACATTTTAATCTTTAAAACTTGCTTATCCTTGTTATTTTCACATAGCAGTTCTCTTTTATAAGAGAATAATCTCTCCCGAACATGAGATGAGTTATATTGTTTGAAACATTCAGTATATATAAAGACCATTCAGGTGTATTACATATGCCTAAATTAAACAATAGAAACATATCAAAAAAACTAACTTCAGATTTTTTCCCCTAGAATTTTAAAGGCTAAGAAAATAAATTACTTTCAACAGACTCTTAAATTGATACTATTATAAGTTTGTGTAATTTAGAGTTGGTCATCTTATAAATAAATTTATAATGTAAAAGACCTGATGGTACAATCACTTACTCTAGCAAAAAGAAAAGGAGTACTTGTGGCACCTTAGAGACTAACAAATTTATTTGAGCATAAGCTTTCGTGAGCTACAGCTCACTTCATCAGATGCTCAAATAAATTTGTTAGTCTCTAAGGTGCCACAAGTACTCCTTTTCTTTTTGTGAATACAGACTAACATGGCTGCTACTCTGAAATCTGTCATTACTCTGGCAAGTAATTCTTTCTTGAACAAGCAGTCCCATTGCAAGATCAGACTCTTATTTATCAGCCTTTTCAGTATTAAGAACATTATAATAGCAAGTAATGCACATTGTAAGGGCATATGTATGGCTTCTGTTCTAACCTGAAAAATCAGATAAATAAATTAAACATGTAGTTAAATGTATACATCCATTTTTGGCATTTCCATGACATCCATCACTATATTATCTTAAAAGATTTTATTACTATGTAATAATTTCCACTAAATAAATAGATGGACATTTTCCTACAGTTAAGTAGTCTTGTACAAACCTTGTGCTCTCTATTTTGTCAGAAAGTGTAGATGAAACACATTTTAGTTTTGCTTTGTCTGGAAAACCAGTTACTTTTTTTTAGTTTTGTACATTAAGTTTTTATCGGACATTTCCTGGCCACACTTTCTATGTCCCTTGAAGAATATTTCTTGCAACAGTTGTGAATACAGATTCCAGAATACTGCATATTATTGACAATATTGTTGCTGTTGTTAGGAAGTCTGGTAGATGAACAGGACTTTTTGTTTAGAGTTCAGGTACTGAAAATCTCTTGAAAAGGCACTGCTATTAAACTAACTTGTTACACTTTCAACAAATTTACAAACTGAGTAGTTAAATTTTCAAGCTTGTTATTTCCAAAGATCAAGAAAGAGAATTTGAATGCAGAAGTCTCACCTGTGGCCTTACACTGTCCTAGTAAGCCCCTTCACACCATTTGATATTTTATATTTCATCTGCTTGCTTGCAGGGTAGCTCCACTGCTCCATGATTATTACTTAACTTCAAGTTCTTCTCTGATTTCAAAGGAGAGTTTTATTTCACATTACAGTAAAGTATTCTGAACCAATGATTTTATCCACTTGCAAAGCAAGACGCTGTATTTTTCAGACCAAAACCCCTGGATCCAAATAATTTTAAAAGGCTTCGTAAGAGAGTCTCCAGCAATTATATGAATTCTGTAAAAGCTTTTTTTTTTTAAATGTGACTTGTAATTGAGCATATACTATATAATAGGTATAGTGAATGTCCTCGGTAATGAAAGAGACAAAATACAAATTTGAATAGGAAACAAAACTTCCTACATAGAGAAAATAATTCCAGCAATCATTCTGTAATGAAAGAACTTCTTTTATAATGAAGCTGCAGTGACAAATTATGCACTGATTTGCACAAAATTAGGCCAGTTATGTCTTTACAAATCTACAACTCTAGATTATTAGATATATTTTGCAAACTCCTTACTTTAAAAAAACCTCTTATATTATGTTTATTATGGTATTTCCTAGCGGCTTCACTCCCCTTGTGCAAGGCATTGTATAAACACATAACAAAGGGATGGTCCCAGTATGGAAGAATTTACTTTAAAATGAACCCATTACCAAAGTCTATGGGCCCCAGTTCAGAATGGAAAGCTGTAAGTAAGTCGGTGGAGCTTTTTACAATAGTCTTCCAGCAACATTTTGTCTAGGATGAAATTTAAAAAGCCATGCACTTCATCAGATTCTGCCACATATAGAGACCCATTGACCTGAACCATAATTCCATCATAAACAAACTATTGATTGGAAGGAGATCATGGGACTTTGCACTAGCTCATCAGGGAACTGAGGTTCTAAAGCTCCCTCTACAAGGGCAGCCTAAGGCTACAGTGTTATGTACCAACAAAAGGGAGGGACACAACAAAAAGGAAAAACAAAACATTGGGTGAAATCCTGGCCCTATTGATGTCAATGGCAAAAAACTCTCTAACTTCAGTGGGGCCAGAATTTCACCCATTGTCTCTTTGAGTGAGTCTACACTTCAAGTTATTCCCAGCTCAAGGAGACTTACTTGCACTATCTCTCATTGAGCTAGTGTGCTAAAAATAGCATACATGTGCCTAGGATCTCAGATAATGTGTGCAGGCATGGGACAGCTAGCTGCAGCTACATTCTATTTTTAGCACACTAGCTGGCTTTAAGAATGGAGCCCCTCTTCCCTGGACAACTTCCACAGTCAGGCCAAAGCTTTCCTCAGCTTGGCCCAAAGGGGAGAGTCCATTGTCTAATGTAGGCAGCCTTGCTTCAGCCAGGGGAAACCAAAATAAAAATGAAACAAACAGCCGTACCTTAAATTGTCTGGCAAAAAATGTAGTCCTCCTACTGTGAATAAGTTGGTCAGTTTCTCAAGTTCTCCTTGCTTTGTGGTTAGGGCTTGGTCTGGGATCTCCTGACCCAATTACATTCCTGAACTAGGAGTTGTGACAAAGTTCCTCCTCTACCTTGGTGGGTCTTGTGCTTATTGGCGGATTTGCTCGCCTTGGAGCTTCATGGTAGCCCTCAGTTTGGCTGTTTTCGTGAACCCACAGTCCAGGTCAACTCCTCCTGTGTCTGACCAGGAGTTGGGAGGTTTGGTGGGAACCCGGGCCCGCCCTCTACTCCGGGTTCCAGCCCAGGGCCCTGTGGAATGCAGCTGTCTAGAGTGCTTTCTGAAACAGCTGTGTGACAGCTACAACTCCCTGGGCTACTTCCCCATGGCCTCCTCCCAACTCCTTCTTTATCCTCACCATAGGACCTTCCTCCTGGTGTCTGATAATGCTTGTACTCCTCAGTCCTCCAACAGTATGCGTTCTCACTCTCAACTCCTAGCACCTCTTGCTCCCAGCTCCTTACACATGCACCACAAACTGAAGTGAGCTCCTTTTTTAAACCCAGGTGCCCTGATTAGCCTGCCTTAATTGATTCTAGCAGCTTCTTGATTGGCTGCAGGTGTTCTAATCAACCTGTCTGTCTTAATTGTCTCCAGAAGGTTCCTGATTGTTCTGGAACCTTCCCTGTTACCTTACCCAGGGAAAAGGGACCTACTTAACCTGGGGCTAATATATCTGCCTTCTATTACTCTCCTGTAGAACATCTGGCCCGACCTTGTCACAGAGTAAAGAGATATAGCATGTCCACCTTCCTTGGCAAGCCCCAAGACATTTCCTCTTCATGTTTATATATTTGACATAAAGGACCTTGGTGGAAAGGATCCTCCCATTATAGCTTCTCTGGGGAAGGGCAGGCACTATTAATTCATCCATCCAGATTCGTATATAGATGCCCATCACCACAGAGTTTTCTGGCTAGTTCCCTCTGAAGACAGTTAACCTTTCACTTTGTGGGTTTCTGTGGGTTCTGTGCTCCTCAGCTTACTCACATATTGCCAGATAATGATATTTTTCATTGGTCAGTTACAATTATGACAGAAAATATTTCATAATAAATATGAAAATACTTATACTTGTAACTGACAGGGTCATATTTTACTTCACTAGGTAAATACATGAAAGTGATTTCTTGATGAAATATTTCATCTCCAAAAAAATCATAAATTAATATTTCACTTGTTTATATTTAACTTTTTAGCAGTTGTAGAATTTATGAGGAAGAATGCAAAGAACATAAATGACAACTGTGGATACTATATAAACGTAATCCTGATTCTGGAGACAAAATACTCTCTAACTCAACTGCAGATAATTCATTCCTGGCTGTGACCATACCTGACTGCTTTAGGAGGACAGACTGGTCCTTGATGGCCATTATGGAATCTAGATCTTCTGGAGGACATATTAAGGACTGCACTGAACATGTTACAAAAACAGTGATGTACACACAGAATATCTAAATTACTCAATTTTTAAGTGGGGGAACTTCTAAAATCATGTTTTATTCACTTTTTTTAACAAAGTGTTTTGAAGATGGATCTTCACTATCTAGGAGACCAACCTTCTTCCTCTGAGCTTTTATAGCAGCTGAGATAAGACAGTGAAGTAGTACAATGTTTTTTCCACAATGAACTTACTCAAAACAAGCCCAAACCCATATATGTAGAAAAGCCAACTCCAGGCCTTTACACTGAGATGAGTTACCCAAGGGTAGATGATTTTTGATCACATTCGGCTAATGTCTGCTGCCTTAAAGGAGGACCAGGCCAAACCATACTCCTTGACACGGTGATAGAGAGCACTCATCTGCAATAACAGGCAGCAGTAATAGATGACTAAACCAATGCTATTCTATATAATCAGCAGATCAAGAATGTCAAACAGATGGACATCCTCTATAAATATTTTTTAAGTATTACAATTTTACTTGCATCTGCTGTAAGTTACATAGTCTCAGTTCTGGCTATCACCCTCAGGCCAGATCTACTAGGAGCACTTTTCCAGTATGGCTAGACCAGTATTTATATAGTAAAGCACTTCTAGTGTGGACTCTGCTTATACCAGCAAAATTGTGATTTTGGCAGCATAGTTTATTCCCACTCCTGCTGAGCAAAATAAGCAATTCCAGCAAAAGTACAGCTTTACTGGCATAATAAATCGATCTCTTCATGAGTGGCTTTTGCTAGCATACTACATTTGTCAGAGAATCATACCATTTCACACCTCTAACCTACTTAGCTAAGCCAGCAAAACTTTGTAGTGTAGACTGGGTATCATATTGGTGACTGCTGTGGCATAATTAATTTGGAAGGAGCTCCATACTAGCACAAGGGGTCCACACAAGTAGATCTGATTGCAGGTTTGGGGCCTAAGGCTCAGATCCACAAAGTGATTTAGGTATTAGGATGCTCAGCATCACACTGCCTAACTTTTAGGCACAGAGAAAATCATAGGAACAACTCTGCAATCCACAAAGCCTGAGACCGTAGAATCATAGAATATCAGGGTTGGAAGGGAACTCAGGAGGTCATCTAGTCCAACCCCCTGCTCAAAGCAGGACCAATCCCCAACTAAATCATCCCAGCTAGGATGAGGCCCCTAGGCCCCCTCTACAATGAATGAAGAAAGATAGGTGCCTTAGAATGCAATCCATAAGTAAGCACACTAGGTGGTGAGCTACCTAAACTAGCTAATGAGAGACCTAAGGCCAGGGCAACATCTAAAACTTAAATCAACCTAGCTACATTGCTCAGAACTGTGCAATTTCATGCCCTGTGCAACATAGGTCAAACTAACCTCCATTGTAGACACAGCTAGATAGACAGGAGAATGCTTCTATTGGCATAGATACCACCTATCAAGGTGATGGATTTACTCAAGCAACAGAAAAACCTCTTCCATTGCTCTAGTGAGTGTCTACACCACAGTGGCTAGCTGCAGCACAGCAGCTGTGCTGCTGTAACACTTGTAGTGTTGACATGCCCTCAGTCCTGGCTGCAGGGAGGTTCCTATCTCTGCTAACGATCCAAGAACCAGGAGACAATAGGCCTCTTCCACCTAAGTCACCTGTTGGGCCCAATCTGGTAAGCATACTCAGAGGCTAACTAACTCCACACAAAACAGCTGGGGGAGTTGGGGGAGAGGAGGAGTAGGAGTTTCCTTATAACCTTTATCCCTGTGGTTAGAACACTCCTCGTGTGAAATGTGGGAGCCCACTAATTCAAGTCCCTCCTCTGCCTGAGGAGCAGAAGAGATCTGAACAAGAACCCGTCACCTCTCAGGTAAGTGCCCTAACCACTAAACCACTTAGATTCATAGATATGAAGGTCAGAAGAGACCATTCTGATCATCTAGTCTGACCTCTTGCACAATGCAGGCCACAGAATCTCACCCACCCACTCCTATGAAAAACCTCACCTATGTCTGAGCTACTGAAGTCCTCAAATCATGGTTTAAAGACTTCAAGGAGCAGAGAATCCTCCCTCAAGTGACCCGTGCCCCATACTACAGAGGAAGGCGAAAAACCTCTAGGGCCTCTTCCAATCTGCCCTGAAGGAAAATTCCTTCCTGACCCCAAATATGGCGATCAGCTAAACCCTGAGCATATGGGCAAGATTCACCAGCCAGATACTACAGAAAATTCTTTCCTGGGTAACTCAGATCCCATCCATCTAATATCCTATCACAGGCCATTAGGCCTATTTAACATGAATATTTGAAGATCAATTAATTACCAAAATCATGTTATCCCATCATACCATCTCCTCCATAAACCTATCGAGTTTAATCTTAAAGCCAGATAGATCTTTTGCCCCCACTGCTTCCCTTGGAAGGCTATTCCAAAACTTCACTCCTCTGATGATTAGAAACCTTCATCTAAATTCACGTCTAAACTTCCCAATGACCAGTTTATATCCATTTGTTCTTGTGTCCACATTGGTACTGAGCTTAAATAATTCCTCTCCCTCTCCTGTATTTATCCCTCTGATATATTTATAGAGAGCAATCATATCTCCCCTCAACCTTCTTTTAGTTAGGTTAAACAAGCCAAGCTCCTTGAGTCTCCTTTCATAAGACAAGTTTTCCATTCCTCAGATCATCCTAGTAGCCCTTCTCCATACCTGTTCCAGTTTGAATTCATCCTTTTTAAACATGGAGACCAGAACTGCACACAGTATTCCAGGTGAGGTCTCACCAGTGCCTTGTATAACGGTACTAAAACCTCCTTATCCCTACTGGAAATACCTCCAAAACCGCATTAGCTTTTTTCACAGCCATATCACATTGGCAGGTATAGTCATCCTATGATCAACCAATACTCCAAGGTCCTTCTCTTCCTCCATTACTTCTAATTGATGCGTCCCCAGCTTATAACTAAAATTCTTCTTATCAATCCCTAAATGCATGACCTTACACTTCTCATTATTAAATTTCATCCTATTACTATTACTCCAGTTTACAAGGTCATCCAGATCCTCCTGTATAATATCCCAGTCCTTCTCTGAATTGGCAATACCTCCCAGCTTTGTATCATCTGCAAACTTTATTAGCACACTCCCACTTTTTGTGCCGAGGTCAATAATAAAAAGATTAAATAAGACTGGTCCCAAAACCGATCCCTGAGGAACTCCACTGGTAACCTCCCTCCAACCTGACAGTTCGCCTTTCAGTAGGACCCGTTGTAGTCTCCCCTTTAACCAATTCCTTATCCACCTTTCGATGTTCATATTGATCCCCATCTTTTCCAATTTAACTAATAATTCCCCATGTGGTACGGTATCAAATGCCTTACTGAAATCTAGGTAAACTGGATCCACTGTGTTTCCTTTGTCTAAAAAATCTGTTAGTTTCTCAAAAAAGGAGATCAGGTTGGTTTGGCACGATCTACCTTTTGTAAAACCATGTTGCATTTTGTCCAATTTACCATTGACTTCAATGTCCTTAACTATTTTCTCCTTCAAAATTTTTTCCAGGACCTTGCATACTACAGATGTCAAACTAACAGGCCTGTAGTTACCCGGATCATTTTTTTTCCTTTCTTAAAAATAGGAACTATATTAACAATTCTCCAATCATATGGTACAACTCCTGAGTTTACAGATTCATTAAAATTCTTGCTAATGGGCTTGCAATTTAATGTGCCAATTCCTTTAATATTCTTGGATGAAGATTATCTGGGCCCCCCGATTTAGACCCATTAAACTGTTTGAGTTTCACTTCTACCTCAGATATGGTAATATCTACCTCCATATCCTCATTCCCCTTTGTCATGCTACCATTATCCCTAAAATCCTCTTTAGCCTTATTAAAGACTGAGGCAAAGTATTTGTTTAGATATTGGGCCATGTCTAGATTATCCTTAACCTCCACTCCATCCTCAGTGTTTAGCGGCCCCACTTCTTCTTTCTTAGTTTACTTCTTATTTCTATGGCTATAGAACCTTTTACTATTGGTTACTTGAATAGTCCGTCTCTCCTCTTGAAATTGTTCCAGTTGAATTAAATAATTGGCAGATCAAATATTAATTGGGCCAGAGAAAAAGTGAGAATGCCTCCAGCAGCAGGCAAATGGGGATGGGGGTGGGGAGACTAGCACAGCCACAATGAAAATATGAAAACTCATATACCCCCGGGGAAGTGGAGGTGAGAACAGGACCCAGAAGGGCTGAAGCAGCCATAGCAGCAACCAGGATATGATGGGGGAGCAGGGAGTGGGAACCAGAGGGGCTGGAATGGGCATAGGACCAGATAGAATCCCTTAGACTATCTTTTGCAGCCAGCTCTACTCTCCCTTCCATTGAGTCTTAGTGCCTCCCCTCACTTCCCCCTCTATCCTCCCATTTGCAGGGAACTTCCACCCCTCCTTTGACTCTGTAGCCTCATGTGTAGAGCACTCACTTGAGAGATGGCAGATCCCTGTTCAAATTCCTTCTCCTCAGGCAGAAGGGGGACTTGAACCAATGGTCTCCCGTATCCTGGTTCAGTGCTCTAATCGTTGGACTAAACATTATGAGGGAGATCCTCCTTCCCCAGCTGTTTTGTGCAGAGCTAGGCAGCCTCTCACCTCTGCATTTGGTTTGTTTAGGATTTCTGAGGGGAAAAACTCAAAAACCCCACAAAATATTTCACAACATTGCAACAAGTAAAAATACAATATTTTATTCATCTCTGATTAGGTAGCCACTCCTGGCTGGTGTTTCCAGGGTGAGTCCTCTTCTCTCTAGTCTCTGAAGAAACCAGCCAAGTCCTAATACCAAATAAAAGCCAGGTGTATAAATCAATCTATGAATTTCTTCAGCTTCCTACACAAGGGGACAGATTGTGCCTTTAAGACACAGCCCTATGCCAGAAGGCTATCAAGGGAGTGACACTGTAGTAGCAGTCCTAGGAGGAGGACTCCACCAGCTTTCCTCCTGGAGCTCAGCAGGCCCATGGTGTAGGCCGGAGATAGCTGTCCTTTGCTGGGTATAGCATGCATTCATCTCTGTGCTCACCAAGCTCTAAGTAAAGTATAGAAGGGAATAGGAACATGCCTCAGTCTTTCCTCTGACCTTTTCTCTTTGGGAGGCTGCTGTTACCAATGGTGCTAGTGCAGGGACTACACTCCTTTGCTACATAGTGGCTGCCCACTGAACAGAGATAGAGGTGATAGGGAAGCCTCATTGTACTAACCCCTACTCCTGAATCTGCACAAGACCAAAATCACCCTACTCCTAAATTTCTTCTAAACTGAATCCTTAGTGCTAACTGTAAAAGAATAGCAGTGTTACCAATTGTATTTCATTGGCAAGACAAATGGAAAGTACTCTACTCAGGAAGGAACAAACAGTTGCACATGTACAAAATGAGAAATGACTGCCTAGCAAGGAGCACTGAGGAAAGAGATATGGGGGTCATAGTGGACAACAAGCTAAATATGAGTCAAGAGTGTAACACTGTTGCAAAAAAAGTGTACATCATTCAGGATGTATTAGCGGGAGTGTGGTAAGCAAGACACAAGAAGTAATTCTTCCACTCTACTCTGTGCTAATTAGGCCTCAACTAGAGTATTGTATCCCGCTCTGGGTGCCACATTTCAGGAAAGATGTGGACAAATTGGAGAAAGTTCAGAGAAGAGCAACGAAAATGATTAAAGGTGTAGAAACCAGGACCTATGAGGGAAGACTGAAAAAATTGGGTTTGTTTAGTTTGGAAAAGAGAAGACTGAGAGGAGACATGATAACAGTTTTCAAGTACATAAAAGGTTGTTACAAGGAGGAGGGAGAAAAATTGTTCTTCTTAACCGCTGAGGATAGGATTAGAAGCAATGGGCTTAAATTGCAGCAAGGGAGGTTTAGGTTAGACATTAGGAAAACCTTCCTAACTGTCAGGGTGGTTAAGCACTGGAATAAATTGCCTAGGGAGGTTGTGGAATCTCCATCATTGGAGATTTTTAAGAGCAGGTTAGACAAACACCTGTCAGGGATGGTCTAGATAATACTTAGTTCTGCCATGAGTGCAGGGGATTAGACTAGATGACCTCTCGAGATCCCTTCCAGTCCTAAGATTCTATGATAAATGAGCTCCAATGACTGTTTTAACACATATGGGATTAATCTTTTCTTCCTTGCTTGTAATGAAATGGGATATGCAGTATCTGATACGAATTTAAGTATTTTGAAAATGAATTCTTCAAAAAGAAAAGAAACCACAGATATAGCATGCCAGAAATTCATGTCTGTGGATTCTTAATATGTTTTACAGTGAGATCAGCATTTACAGCTATGAAAGATGTTCCAGTGTAGGTAGCATTTCTGAGCTTATCTGCAGAGGGCTGAACAGATCCAACAAGCCATTAAGTAGCAATAAAAACAGATTACCATGAATTCATGAATGGGTAATTTAGTTTCTTTTGAGAGGATATGGTGTTATTTTTTTACTTCTGGGCATTTCATTGACTACTCAGCTCAGTGGATTCATGTTCCTGCCTTCTTCATGAAACAAGAGCCCTTATTAAAAGAATTCAAACAAATGCCCTCTTTACATTGAGCCCATATACCATGGTCTCCATCCATCATAGTTAGTTTGGTGTTGCATCAAGTAAAAATAAATCAGGTTGAGAACAATTATTCAGTTTATTTAAAATAGTCACTATATGAATGCCTTGCACCAACATGCCACATCCCTAGACTATATAGTGACTGGTACAGAGAGAGAAAATATATCCAGGCAGAGGACATGATAAAATTCTTCCTTACCTGATGAGACTTATTCATGAATGAAATCCCCATGCAGCATGTAAATAATGGATCCTTGTCAGATAGCAGAAATATGAACATCAGAGTGTATGATGACTGTAAAATAAGAACCACTTCTATGTTTACTAGTGTGCACTTTCCTCTTAAGGAAACAAATATTTCTATACCTTTGATGCCCTTGGCATTTTGAATAAAATGTGGGCTTTTTATTCTCCAGAAAAGATCAGTTGTAAACATTCAAGCTACTTATCAATTCTTTTTAAAGGAACATCACTCTTGCTTATCTATCACTAACTCTTCAGTGAATTCAGTGAAAATAATTATTATATTTAAGAGCTTTTCTGTCTTCTTGAAATTGAAAACTTTTTTTGTAATCGTGATAGGTGTATTGCCTGAAAAGCTTTGTAAAACTATTTGCCTGATTTAGATCCCATCACAATGTTTACCCTTTTCTAAAATAATTTACAGAATATTATTAACCCTAATATGAACAAAAAAGAAAAGGAGTATTTGTGGCACCTTAGAGACTAACAAATTTATTTGAGCATAAGCTTTCGTGAGCTACAGCTCACTTATGAACAGTGACTGTGTTCTTCCTTCAGCGAACAAAGGACAGCTCCGTTGCAGAGAGAGAGAGCTGTGCAGATGGAATTAGCAGAGGACTATTGTTTCTTTACCAAAACAAAAAAGAGCTGATATCATTAGTATCTTGTTCTATTTTTGATCCTTGGGGAAAACACTGGATACAGAAATTCAAATACAACTTCTCCCACTTACGTTAGCTTGCTCTGAACTAATGTGGTTTCTTCTTGATTTTAAAATTGAATTTAGTGCTCATGAAATGTACCAAATTGCGCAACCTTGGAGATTCAAGTCAAGTCAATTCACAGAACAAGTAACAATTGGATTTAATGATGCAAATTGCCCTGACAAAATGTTTTAACCTAATTCACTTAACTTTATGAAGGATGTCAGAGTTCAGTTGTCATCACTCTATTCAGTCTTTAGCCTCTTTACTAATAAGGGTGCAAATTACTCTGATAATTTTAGTGGTGTGGACACCTACCCAGTAGAAACTGTATTGCTTGTGCATAATCCAAGTAATTATCAAAGGATAATAAGTGGTGGTATATAGAAACAGATAAACCTCTGACCTGTAGAGGTGAAAGACTCCAAATTCCATAACTTGTGATATAGCTCACTGTGTCACATCACGTTAAATATGGATAATTAAAAGAGCACTGTTCAAATTTTTACATCCCCAAATTTTATTAATCATTAAAGGTATGTAGAGTATTGTACTGTAACTGAAAGTGTGCATCTCAATTAAAAAATCCAACATCTAAACCAAGAAGTTATAACATAAGAACATGCATGTTTTCAACAGATGGAATGAAATTCACCCCTATGCAGTGGACCAGTACATGTCCTAGACTTCATTTTAGTCTTACGTAAACCTTCAAAATGGCACTTAAGTGGTACCTATGCCTTCTTCTAGCCCCTGTATATGACAGACTGCACCTAGGCAAATTTCTTACTTGTAAGAGTATTTATCTCAAATTCCATGTTTAAAAAAGTCAAACCGGCAACAATTTGTTTATTGTAATAAAACACTAGTATAGAACATATAATACATCTTTATACTAAACTAATCATTTTAAATGTGGGGCAAGTGGTTCATTCTGTTGCAAATATATACTCATGACACCATATTTTGACTTAAATTAGAGCCCTGCGTGTCACCATCTTTTTAATGCTGCTCCCATCCTGCCCCCCAATATGCACTCCCTCACTGTTATCCGACTCCCACCTGCAAAAACCTTAGTTTTGTATTGTCCCACAAATCCTGCAAGAGAGACAGATTTCTCCTGATTACTAAAAAAAAAGGCTGTTATATATAAAATGTTATATATACAAAATATAATAAATATTTATTTATATATATATGTGTATATACACACACACACACAAACTGGAATTCAGACACAATTTTTACCACTAAAAGAATAAAACAAATCTTGTTTAAATCATATAAAAAATACTTTACTCCTGTTATGACTAGACACCAAATCTTTTTCACTTAAATTTAAATATTAAAACCTTTATTAAAAAAAAGTGTTTTTTTAAAGAAATAAATGTTCATTGAGTCAAAGACTTGCTGCAGTGAACAACAATATATCATTGTAGGTGAAAAGTAAATAATATAGGCTTTGCTGGAGGCCTAGGCTTAACTAGCAGTGTGAACCAAAGGCTGTGAACCAAAGTAGGCCTGGCCTTGGCAGAACAGTAACACACTGGTTATCAGCTAACCAGGTAAGCACATTCCTGACCAGAGAGGATGGTACAAAAACACACAGATCTCTCAAGTAACTACATAAACGCATTCCTAAGAGATGGTACAAGACCACACCAACCCCTCACAAAGATAAGGAGGGCATGACAGGATAATGGATAAGGATATTTTGTTTGAACTAGCAGGTATGAGGACTAGAGTGGTAACTAACAACATCTGGAGTGTAATACCTAACTTGTTGGTATCAATGTATAAAAGGAGAAGTCATAGGAGGGGCATCTTTGAGTTGGTTTAGGGCAGTGATTCTCAACCAGGGTCTGGGGTCCCCTGGCGGGCCACGAGCAGGTTTCAAGGGGGAAGCAGGTAGCCTTGCTGGGGCCCAGGGCAGAAAACAAAGTCCCATCACATGGGACTGAAGCTGGGACTCTAAGTCCCACCACCTAGAGCTGAAGCCGAAGCCTGAGCAATGTAGCTTCGCCGGGGCATGGGGCCACAGGCAATTGCCCTGCTTGCTATCCCCTAACACTGGCCCTGCCTTTTATAAGCAGAAAACCAGTTATTGTGGCCGTGGAGTGGGCCATGGAGTTTTTATAGTATGTTGGTGGGGGCCTCAGAAAGAAAAAGATTGAGAACCTCTGCTATAGCATACTAGTATCATGCTTTGTCAGCAATAAACCTGGCCAACCACCTTTGCCGCCAAATCAAGCATATGGTCTGGCTTTATGAATAATATTGAGGTCTGTTGAATCAGCATGCTGCACTCCCTCTTCAGGCAGCTAACACCAGGGATCCAAGAAAAGCAGCACTAGCAGCATTAACAATTTAGCAGCCTTAACAACACTCCTCAGCTTTAAAAAGTTCCAGCAAGCAAGGGTCAAAAAGGCTGGATTCTTCCCCTCCTCCCCCACTTTATATATGTTGTTCAGTCTTTGGACTAAATGTGCACTACCTTCTCCAATCAGTCTGAGTGGGGGAAGAGGGTTATGTATCTTGCCTACCTCAAGAACAAGGAATTGTTATTAAAGTTAACAACTGGTGATAGTCCTATAATTAAAACATAGAAAATAATAGCTCTCACGATAGAAGAGGAACAGAGAACAAAATCAGAGATTTAAAGATTGTGGGGCAGGTACATAAATCACATGGCTGCATACTTAGCTGCCACTTTCAGAATGGTTTGAGCATATTAGTATGAGGGCCAGTGAACAACTGCATGATAAAAGAGGGTAGGAAGTAATCAGCAATATTGTGTAGGAGGATGAAGGACTGCACATTAATCCTAATCTATTTCTGGTGTAAATCAGGACCTACCTAAAGACTGCACTTTTTTCCTTTTACAAATATTTTTAGAGGTACATGAGTGGGATCACTTGACTTAAGGAATTTTTTTTCCCCACCAAAAATGACAAACAAATGCCTCAGAATGTTCTGTGGTAATAAAATAGGACATTGCAAACTGGGTTGAGTTTCAGGTTCATAAACAAAAAAACCCAGCTCATGACAGTTTTGTCTGATTTCAAGTTCTGTTACAAATGCTATGCACAGCTATACTATAGATCTGCAATTAGCTTGTACCCTATGTTATTTATGGTCTCATATGTCTCTAACACTGCAACACAAAGATGTTTTGGCTCAGAAAGAATCTTTCTAAGCTGAAATTATCATTGAACAAAATAAGCCCTGTCATGTTCAGCTCCATTCAGAACAGGCCCAGAAAAGTCAATGGGCCGTCACTTTTTAAGTGAAACTCTCTATTTGTCCAATGACATTGACTAAACATTAAAAGGCAAAAGTGGCCAGGAAAAAAATTGTTTTTAGGATCTAAAGGAAGAGTTACAACAGTTAAAAAAACCCCAGAAAACAAATACATTAAGGACTGGCTACACAAACATAAAAAGTGGATCAAAGAATCATAGGTTTCAGAGTAGCAGCCATGTTAGTCTGTATTCGTAGTTGACAAGAACGTCTGTTTTTGAAGTTTTTTTGTTCAAGTATTGCTTTGTTGCAAGGATAGGTTCCTGGATTAGTGGTTGCTAGTGAGTATTTGCTTCAGATTGGGGGGCTATCTGTAAGCAAGGACCGGCCTATCTCCCAAGATCTGTGAGAGTGATGGGTTCTCCTTGCTTACAGACAGCCCTCCAAGTTGAACCAAATACTCACCAGCAACCGCACACCACACAACAGAACCACTAACCCAGGAACCTATCCTTGCAACAAAGCCTGTTGCCAACTGTGTCCTCATATCTATTCAGGGGACATCATAATAGGGCCTAATCACATCAGCCACACTATCAGAGGCTTGTTCACCTGCACATCTACCAATGTGATATATGCCATTATGTGCCAGCAATGCCCCTCTGCCATGTACATTGGTCAAACTGGACAGTCTCTACGTAAAAGAATAAATGGACACAAATCAGACATCAAGAATTATAACATTCAAAAATCAGTTGAAGAACACTTCAATCTCTCTGGTCACTCGATTACAGACCTAAAAGTGGCAATACTTCACCAAAAAGCTTCAAAAACAGACTCCAAAGAGAGACTGCTGAATTGGAATTAATTTGCAAACTGGATACAATTAACTTAGGCTTGAATAGAGACTGGAGTGGATGGGTCATTACACAAAGTAAAACTATTTCCCCATGTTTATCCCCCCATTGTTCCTCAGACGTTCTAGTCAACTGCTGGAAATGGCCCACCTTGATTATTACTACAAAAGGTTTACCCACCCCCTCCCCCCCGCTCTCCTGCTGGTAATAGCTCACCTTAAGTGATCACTCTCATTACAGTGTGTCTGGTAACACCCATTATTTCATGTTCTCTATGTATATAAATCTCCCAAGTATTTTCCACTGAATGCATCCGATGAAGTGACCGGTAGCTCACGAAAGCTTATGATCAAATAAATTTGTTAGTCTCTAAAGTGCCCCAAGTGCTCCTTTT
This sequence comes from Dermochelys coriacea, assembly GCF_009764565.3. Lineage (NCBI taxonomy): Eukaryota > Metazoa > Chordata > Testudines > Dermochelyidae > Dermochelys > Dermochelys coriacea. The sequence continues at coordinate 103,932,607 of NC_050074.1, read as the reverse complement.
CTTTTTTCATAGAATCATAGAATATCCGGGTTGGAAGGGACCTCAGGAGGTCATCTAGACCAACACCCTGCTCAAAACAGGACCAATCCCCAACTAAATCATCCCAGCCAGGGCTTTGTCAAGCCTGACCTTAAAAACTTCTAAGGAAGGAGATTCCACCACCTCCCTAGGTAACGCATTCCAGTGTTTCACCACCCTCCTAGTGAAAAAGTTTTTCCTAATCTCCAACTTAAACCTCCCCCACTGCAACTTGAGACCATTACTCCTTGTTCTGTCATCTGCTACCACTGAGAACAGTCTAGATCCATTCTCTTTGAAACCCCCTTTCAGGTAGTTGTAAGCAACTATGAAATCCCCCCTCATTCTTCTCTTCCGCAGACTAAACAATCCCAGTTCCCTCAGCCTCTCCTCATAAGTCACGTGCTCCAGTCCCCTAATCATTTTTGTTGCTCTCCACTGGACGTTCGTTTTCCAATTTTTCCACATCCTTCTTGTAGTGTGGGGCCCAAAACTGGACACAGTACTCCACATGGGCCTCACCAATGTCAAATAGAGGGGAATGATCACGTCCCTCGATCTTCTGGCAATGCCCCGCTTATACAGCCCAAAATGCCATTGGCCTTCTTGGCAACAACTGCACACTGTTGACTCATACCCAGCTTCTGTCCACTGTAACCCCTAGGTCCTTTTCTGCAGAACTGCTGTCTAGCCATTCAGTCCCTAGTCTGTAGCGGTGCATGGGATTCTTCCGTCCTAAGTGCAGGACTCTGCACTTGTCCTTGTTGAACCTCATCAGATTTCTTTTGGCCCAATCCTCTAATTTGTCTAGGTCCCTCTGAATCCTATCCCTACCCTCCAGTGTATCTACCTCTCCTCCAAGTTTAATGTCATCTGCAAACTCACTGAGGGTGCAATCCACACCATCCTCCAGATCCTTTATGAAGATATTGAACAAAACCGGGCCGAGGACCGACCCTTGGGGCACTCCACTTGATACCGGCTGCCAACTAGACATGGAGCCATTGATCACTACCTGTTGAGCCCGACAATCTAGCCAACTTTCTATCCACCTTATAATCCATTCATCCAGCCCACACTTCTTTATCTAGCTGGCAAGAATACTGTGGGAGACCATGTCAAAAGCTTTGCTAAAGTCAAGGAACAACATGTCCACTGCTTTCCCCTCATCCACAGAGCCAGTTATCTCATCATAGAAGGCAATTAGATTAGTCAGGCATGACTTGCCCTTGGTGAATCCATGCTGACTGTTCCTGATCACTTTCCTCTCCACTAAGTGCTTCAGAATTGATTCCTTGAGGACCTGCTCCATGATTTTTCCAGGGACTGAGGTGAGGCTGACTGGCCTGTAGTTCCCCGGATCCTCCTTCTTCCCTTTTTTAAAGATGGGCACTACATTAGCCTTTTTCCAGTCGTCCAGGATTCCCCCAATTGCCCTGAGTTTCAAAGTTAATGGCCAATGGCTCTGCAATCACATCTGCCAACTCATTTAGCACTCTTGGATGCAGCACATCCGGCCCCATGGACTTGTGCTCGTCCAGCTTTTCTAAATAGTCCCGAACCACTTCTTTCTTCACAGAGGGCTGGTCACCTCCTCCCCATGCTGTGCTGCCCAGTGCAGTAGTCTGGGAGCTGACCTTGTTCGTGAAAACAGAGGCAAAAAAAGCATTGAGCACATTAGCTTTTTCCACATCCTCCATCCCTAGGTTGCCTCCCTCATTCAGTAAGGGGCCCACACTTTCCTTGACTTTCTTCTTATTGCTAACATAACTGAAGAAACCCTTCTTATTACTCTTAACATCTCTTGCTACCTGCAACTCCAGGTGTGATTTGGCCTTTCTGGTTTCACTCCTGCATGCCCGAGCAATATTTTTATACTCTTCCCTGGTCATTTGTCCAATCTTCCACTTCTTGTAAGCTTCTTTTTTGTGTTTAAGATCAGCAAAAATTTCACTGTTAAGCCAAGCTGGTCGCCTACCATATTTACCATTCTTTCTACACATCGGGATGGTTTGTCCCTGTAACCGCAATAAGGATTCTTTAAAATACAGCCAGCTCTCTTGGACTCCTTTCCCCCTCATGTTATTCTCCCAGGGGATCCTGCCCATCAGTTCCCTGATGTTGTCAAAGTCTGCTTTTATGAAGTCCAGGGTCCATATTCTGCTGCTCTCCTTTCTTCCCTGTGTCAGGATCCTGAACTCGACCATCTCATGGTCACTGCCTCCCAGGTTCCCATCCACTTTTGCTTCCCCTACTAATTCTTCCTGGTTTGTGAGCAGCAGGTCAAGAAGAGCTCTGCCCCTAGTTGGTTCCTCAGCACTTGCACCAGGAAATCGTCCCCTACACTTTCCAAAAACTTCCTGGATTGTCTGTGCACCGCTGTATTGCTCTCCCAGCAGATACCAGGGTGATTGAAGTCTCCCATGAGAACCAGGGCCTGCAATCTAGTAACTTCCGTGAGTTGCCGGAAGAAAGCCTTGTCCACCTCATCCCCCTGGTCCGGTGGTCTATAGCAGACTCCCACCACGACATCACCATATATTATATCTTATGTATGACAAATTATAAACACAATGTAATAAAAATAAGAGGTTAAATAAAAGATAGATTACGTTAGTCTCAGGTCTGCAATGATGCCCTTGTGCCACTCTGTATGTTCCAGGGGCTGTAAAGCTGATTTAAATAGACAAATGATTATTGTCCTGATGTGGGGGGACCGCAGGTGTCCATTTTGCCAGATGTACTGGCTCTGTACCAACTCCACCTCCTAATCCCCAGCATATTATTGCCTTAATTATCATTAATTATTTATATTGTGTTTGCCGCTAGAAGGCAGGACACCATTGTGCTAGGTGCTGTACGCACATAATGAAAAGATGGTCCCTGCCTCAAAGAAGTTGCAGTCTCTGGCTGGAATGCAGCTACAATCCAACTATTCCCCAGCTGACAGAATGACCTGTTAGGGTTGTTGCCAGGCAGGTGCAATTTAGAACCACTGTAAACTGCTCTAAAATGTGGGGGGAGCCCAGCTGGCCCCCAGCTAATCCAGAATTGAGGGAATGAGAAGGTAAGAGGGCATAAAATTACCTTTATTCCTCCTCTTCCTCAGGTCCTGCACCAAGTACAGATCAATGGAATCTGAGAATTGGTCCCAGAGTGTGTAAGTGGTGACGAAAAAAAGGGAACGCGATACCAAGAAGGGCTTAAAAAAATCTACCCCTGCATCTGAACAGGGAGAATGTTCTGTATTACTGAAAAATGAATGGCTGGTGTAATCTATATTAAATATAATATAGGATGAACTTTTAGTTGGCATATTGAACTAGAAAGGGCTGCCAGGTCTGGTTATAGACATTTAGCTTACTAGATCTTGCAAGAGCAATTTAATTAAAAATTAATTTGTTTTTTCTTGTAGTAACATTAATCATGACAACTTTATTTAGTATAAAATTGGATGTGAATATTAAATCCATTTTAGTTTCATTGTAATTTAACAATGAAATAAAACACCAACATTTAAAACTTTTTTGTATTTATGGTTGTGCATTAATATAAAATTATACATGACATATTTAAAAAAAGAGAAAATGAAACATACAGCCTGTCAAGGTTCCTTCCCCACTTTGAACTCTAGGGTACAGATGTGGGGACCTGCATGAAAGACCCCCTAAGCTTATTCTTACTAGCTTAGGTTTAAAACTTCCCCAAGGTACAAACTTTGCCTTGTCCTTGAACCGTATGCTGCCACAACCAAGCATTTTAAACAAAGAATAGGGAAAGAGCCCACTTGGAGATGTCTTTCCCCAAAATATCCCCCCAACCCCTACACCCCCTTTCCTGGAGAAGGCTTGATAAGAATCCTCACCAATTTGTACAGGTGAACACAGACTTAAACCCTTGGATCTTAAGAACAATGAAAAATCAACCAGGTTCTTAAAAGAAGAATTTTAATTAAAGAAAAGGTAAAAGAATCACCTCTGTAAAATCAGGATGGTAAATACATTACAGGATAATCAGATTCAAAACACAGAGAATCTCTCTAGGCAAAACCTTAAGTTACAAAGGACACACAAACAGGAATATACATTCCATCCAGCACAGTTTATTTTACCAGCCATTAAACAAAAGGAAATCTAACACATTTCTAGCTAGATTACTTGCTAATTTAACAGGAGTTGGAAGGCTGCATTCCTGATCTGTTCCCAGCAAAAGCATCACACAGATAGACGAACCCTTTGTTCCCCCCGCTCCAGATTTGAAAGTATCTTGTCTTCTCTTTGGTCATTTTGGGTCAGGTGCCAGCGAGATTATCTTAGCTTTTTAACCCTTTACAGATGAAAGGGTTTTGCCTCTGGCCAGGAAGGATTTTATAGCACTGTATACAGAAAGGTGGTTACACCCCCTTTATTTTTATGACACAGCCATTAGAGCATGCACCCTGATTTGACATCTCCAATATATATTTTACCATCATAAGACACTATTTAAAGTTATGATTTAACCATTTCATCTAAGACCCAGTTTATGCTTCTGTGTGTCCATTTTACACTAAGAAGGTTTGATACAAATGCTTCTACAAAAAGCTTTTATACTCTTCATTGACAAGACTCAAATTTTCTGTCATGTCTACTATACGACACATAGTTGGCCTAAATGTGCATTATGGAGCAACTGCATTTGCACACATGGGGTTACTCAGACACAAATGAAGGGAGAATTAGACCACTGCGATTATGAATGTATATATGAAATATGCTGCTGATATCTTGTTTAAATAGTTTTTAAAACATTTGGATATCCACTTAATTCTTAAAAGAAAATAAGATGCAAAGAGGAGCAGGAATAACAAATGACAGAAGGAAATAATGTTTAGCGGGATAAGTTATTGTATGTTAAGCTATCTTACTTTAAGTTATTCAATTGACAGAAGGAAAGCAAGAGTTAGACAAGATAATATAAATGTGATGCTTGAACCCATTAATCAGATTAAATAAGATTAGGAGCATCAAAGACCCTATAGGCTGAAAGAGTAAAACATCACACATGTAGCTGGAAATTGGACTACAACAATGGGTAGTTATCGGCGGGGGGGAAATCAATGATTCAAGAACATATTGTAGAAATCACATAAGGCACTGGCAGTGGCAGCTTTAGAGCTACAAGAGAGCAATGACACTGGGGTAAACATGCTTCACCCCTTCAGAACATATGGTACTTGTTCAGAATTCAAGCTGCATTTCCCAACTGATAGGCAGTGAATAATCACACTTTCCATTCAGGTTTGTGATGCCGGGGGCACCACACCCCACTTTGGAGACACACAAGTTCAAAGTGTGCTATCCGTGCTTACATTGGCATTTTGTCTGATGCAACAGGTTAGATCTCAATCCTTTAGTTGATAGATGATGAGATTACTGCTGAGCCTGCACAGGATCCCACTGAGTTCAGGGTGGCTCCCCGCAGGACTAGCAGTCTACTCAACACACTGTCACTTACAGGATTGGGACATTAGTATGCCACACTCCAGGAAACACATTTAGCTGCTGGGGTAAGTCCTGCACCATGACTAACTTAAACAAGGATCAGAAAAGAATTTTTCTATTTGAACACAATAATAAAAGTAGCCTCTCTAGAGATCGATCCAAGTGCCTCTCTAGAGATCGATCCAAGTCACACATTTGGCTTCTAGATCCCAAATGCCCAAAATCTGGGGGGCATTTGGAACCATTATTGTAGTTCAGGCCCATCTCCAATTGTCTGGGGAGTCGCACACTTGCAAACAACCTCTTTTTAAAAAATTTGATTTCATTCACTGCTGGGTTGCATTATACTATTATTAGTTCACAGCTAAAGATGTGCTTATGTCATAATATATTTTACAATGTAATTCATATACTGCATGTAGGTTTTTTTAAACATCTAAAGACATTTACAGTTGGATTTTGTGTGTGCGTGGGTAACTGGCTGAGGAAATAAGAATGGATTAGACTTCACCTATCTCTTCTCTGAGACAAAACCCAATTCATATGTTTAACAGTTTGAAAATTAGGTTAATATTTTTGGTTTTAATGTTCAGCTCCTGCACGTTTTTCTGCTTTTTTACTTCTACCTCTGAGTTAGCCAGAACTCTGAAGTGTTAGGAATGGGTTGAAATGATGATGAAAATAGAATTATTTTCTATCATTTTTAAAAACAGTGGCATTCATTGCCACATGATATCATCTTGAAGCCAAGAGCTTTGTGGGTTTTTTTTTAATGATTAGATGTTTATAGGAATAACGTGAACATTAGATCAGAAAAAAGATTTTAGAAAAGATATAAATCCTCAGGTTACTAACCACTAATTGAGGGGGAAAATCAGGAAAAACTTTCCTTTTGGGCAAGATACTCCATAATTGTGTACTCTAGGGATTCTTGTGCCACCTTCAGAAGCAACTGGTACACCCATTATTGGAAAGGCTGCTGGACTATGTACACCACTGGTATGGAATGACAATTATTATGTATCTATACTAACTGGGGAAATGTATTCCCATTGATCACTGTATCATTTAAAGTAAATCTCACTTAAATGAGAAATAAAATAATGGGAGGAATAAAATAAAGGATATTCAAATTAATATAATTCCCTCCCTCCTTATTTAGTCCCCAGTTCAGCAAGGTATTTAAGCACATGCTTAACTTTAAGCATGAGAGAAGTCCCATTGAAATCTGTTGGTATTAGTTGCATGCTTAAAGTTTAGCACATGCAGAAACACGTAGAGCTCTGCAAATCTGCAGATATCTGCGAATACGAAAGCAGATTCCGCAGCTCATGTTTGCGGATCGTGAATCAGATGCAGATTCAAATTTTGTATCAACGCAGGGGTCTAGAAAGAAGACCTAAAGCAATAGAATACAGCATTTCAGCATCTACTTAGGAATCATAATGTCATGCTTACTGTCTTCATTCTCATTCATGCACTAGGCCCCTACATGCAAAATTATAAGACTGGAGATGCTGTCTGAACATCATTAAGTACTTTATAATAACAGAGACAGATTAGGTAAAATATGTTGGGTAAACCATTTTTAGCTGTAAAGGAAAAAAGAGATAGAATAAAACTATTAATCAATTAAACAGCATAAGGGCTATAAAATTCCTTTGGGATAACAGTCAAAAATATGGAATATAGATTCACAGTAACATATACTTCACTGAAGCAGGTAGAGAGTTAGGTATTAGGATCAATGAGCAATTAAAAGGAAGAGCAGTGTGTAGGAGCATTTAAAATGACCATATCATATTATCACTGACAAGACAGAAATGTTGATAAATGGAGCCATGAGAAACTGTGGGACTATGTTCCCATTAGAGAGACTAGGTGGGTGAGGTAATATCTCTTACTGGACCAACTTCTGTTGGTGAGAGAGAAAGCTTGTCCCTCTCACCAACAGAGATTGGTCCAATAAAAGATATTACCTCACCCACCTCATCTCTAATGTCCTGGGACCAATATAGCTACAATACCACTGCATATGTTCCCATTAGATATTCAGGTTTAACATCCTGCTTAAGGACAATGAGGATGCCAAGAAGCCTGGATATTAAGCTATTAGTTTGAACCATTAAACTAAAGGCTCAGAAAATGGGTCTTTTTTTTCCATATAAGCAAGCGTAGTACCAAGTGTTATTTTTAAATTACAATGTAGTGGCCCCATGTGACTAATCTACTGAGCTCCAAAATGAACAGATGTTACCCATAGGGCCAAATCTTGCTATTGGTCAGCATTGGGCCCAAGAATGACATTTTTTCACTAGCATTCAGTATGTACTGATAATCATCTGATGTATAATAAGACGATTAAACAAGCTGTAGCTCACGAAAGCTTATGCTCAAATAAATTTGTTAGTCTCTAAGGTGCCACAAGTCCTCCTTTTCTTTTTGCGAATACAGATTAACACGGCTGCTACTCTGAAACCTGTACAGTAGTAAGGCTCCAGTCCTGCAACTTGATCCACACAGACAGAACTGTGCACATGCAGGGAGCCCCATTGACTTCAATGCAGGCAGAATTGGAGAAGAAATAAAAGGGAAGGTAAGCATGAGCTGGTCATTATCATTGGTATGTTTCAAATACCAAACTGTTTTCTACTGTCCTGGATCCCAAGTGGCTTGTTATTATAGATTTTATTGTCCACAGATTTCATTTTGATACAAAATTAATTCTTTATCTACAGCACAGCTGTAGTAATGACCCCACCACTAAAATAGTGCTAGCTAATGAGGACTATCCAGCAGAGCTCATATATATGGGGCAGAAGAGAGGCCTATGATAGCGGCAGTGAGCACTTTACTCCCAGAGAAACGCTGCACATGTGTAAACAGCCCTGTGAGAACAGTGTTCAGAAGAAGATCTGTGATATAAATCATTTCCACTTTTGAAATGTATTTTCCACACTCTGGAAGGAATCATAAAAGCTCATTATGAAAAATTCACCCACTTAATTACATGCATTCCCAAATTAAGCTACACACTGTCAGGGAAAATACACACATACTAATATTACAGCTTTTCAGTATTGTTGTAAAGAATCCACAATCAAAAAGATCAAGCAGTAATGGGATAAATATTTGCTATCTCTATTTAAAAAGTGAAATGCAAAAAACTAAAAACAAAAAATTAAATCAAGAAGTGATCTGACTTATAAAACAGAAGCACTTAAATATGCATGTCTTTAGTATTGACAGTTTTGTCTTATTTCCTTGAAGCTGCATTAGAAAGGTGGAATGTACATATAACTGCAATCAGTATTTCTACTTAACTGTAACATGCTAATGTTTTAATCGGAAAGACTATGATTATACATCTAATTTTCTTCTATAGAATGAGCAAAGTAATTACCTCTGCCTACATCACTTCCGTCATAGCCTCTGAGAACGAGCTCTGCATGCGACCTTCAAGTGCCAAAAATGGCCTTTAACTACAATCCAGTTATTCCATTTCTCTTAACATTTTTAGAGCAGCCTCATTGCTGCAGTGTCTCTTAAAAGTATATCTTACATAAAATTGACCTACTGTCTTCCTTGTCCTGGAAAAAAAAATAAAGTAAATTATTTTCCTTCAGAAGAAGAGAAGCTCAGGTTATCTAAATAAACTCAAAAAGGAAATACGGTTAATCAGATTAATGCACAAAAGCCAGTCATGCAGCCAAAATGTTCATGAGTTGTTTAATAATTAACTGGATTTTAAAAGCTAGCTGATGTTTTTAGATCAAGAGCTTGTGCTTATTATGAGGAGTACAGTTTAGTCAGTTAGTTTATTTAGAAGTGTTTTACCAGATGGAAAGCAAACAAGGATACAATCTTTCATTATTTCATTTTTATTCTTCTCTCAAAACTAAGTATTCAAATACTTCATGGTCCTATAGTACTTCACAATTAAATACAGAAATAAAGACTCTGTGCCTCATTCTCCATTGCCTTGTACATTGTGTAGTCATTTCCTCCTGGACAAAGGGAGGGTAAAATGGCTGTAAAATCATTCTGGTTTGGTGACGTCCTATGTTGCACTCACATTGCACTGATGTAAACAATGACAGCACAAGTGAAGAATCAGGATCAAAGGGTTAAGTTTTGAAACCATAGGGACATCTTACTGATTACCCAGAACAATACTATTATTTCACTCCACCTACCTCCTTACTCCCTCTACCACTACCCTCCTCCCCCAACAAAAAACAAACAAGCTTCATATATTACATTCTCTCTCACACACACACACACACACACACAGGGACAGTGCAGTAGTTTACTATAACTTAAATTAACTTCTTTAGGTTTCAGAGTAGCAGCTGTGTTGGTCTGTATCCGCAAAAAGAAAAGGAGTACTTGTGGAACCTTAGAGACTAAGAAATTTATTTGAGCATAAGCTTTCGTGAGCTACAGCTCACTTCATTGGATGCATTCAGTGGAAAATACAGTGGGGAGATTTTATATACACAGAAATAATGCGTGTTACCATACAGACTGTAACAAGAGTGATCAGGAAAGGTGAGCTATTCACTTCTTTAGCTCAAGGATGTACTCTACAGAGATTACCATTGACATTAAAGCAAGCAGCATTTGGACTATGTACTTGTTTAAAAGTTTCAGTGTTACTGGCTAATCTGAAATTCTGATTATAGAATATCTAATTTCCTTTCAATTCCCCATTTTAACTATGATTTATTTCCTTGAAATCTTTTTAACCTTCTGTGAGCTTCTAGCACTTCAAGAGTAGTGCAGTACGCAACCTAACCTCCTGACTGCATTCCAGTGCTCTGAGAGTGAAATTCACCCATATGCAGATGGCCAGCAAGAGGACTGTATACCATTTAAAGTAAGGCTTAAGTGGGATTTAAGAGTTTAAGTAGGATTTATGAAGACCTGCAATTAAAGCTGGTCAAAAAAATTCTTTCTAAACTATTTTTGGATGGAAAATTGAGTTTCCAACTAAATTAATTTTTCATGAAGAAGTATCTGCTTTTTTGTCAAAAAACAAAAACAAAAACACTCTGATGCCTTCAGCCAAAATATTTTGGCTGAAAACCTAAATATTTTGATTTGGAAATGCTGCCATGGTGCCTCATGGGAGTTGTGGTTTAGTTGCCTCATGTCCTCTATGAGCTGAAGTCCCTGGCTAGATCAGGCTCTCCTTCAAATCTCTTCTTAAAATTCTATTCTTCCACAAAGACTACCCAAGCTAGTCCTTCATTTCAAGATGATTCACTCATTTATATATTTATGCAAATATGTATAAAAATTAATAGAGAAAATAGAGAAAAAAATCTGTGATGCAACTTTTATTTGTCCATGGGGAAATATGCCTCTTAAACACCCAGTTTTTTTCTCTCACCTTTCTGTGTCGGTTTGCCTTTCGTTGTATTTTCAGTTTAACTTTAGCTGTTAGGTCAGGGATTTGGGTCTTGATTATTCCATAGCCTGTATCTCTGTCTGTGGGATACTTCAGTAATTGAGATCAGCTGAGGTACCTGAATTAACAGCCCCCTGATTTAATTACCAGGGACTGGAGGCAGGTAGTTTTCAGTGAAAAGTCTTGGAATGTAGAATTTATTTCTCTCATTAGCTATCAGACGCTGAACTTGTTTCACTTTCAGGTCATATTCCAAGATCCATATGTTGTCCTGGGCTAACTTTAGCTGTTAGGTCAGGGATTTGGGTCTTGATTATTCCATAGCCTGTATCTCTGTCTGTGGGATACTTCAGTAATTGAGATCAGCTGAGGTACCTGAATTAACAGCCCCCTGATTTAATTACCAGGGACTGGAGGCAGGTAGTTTTCAGTGAAAAGTCTTGGAATGTAGAATTTATTTCTCTCATTAGCTATCAGACGCTGAACTTGTTTCACTTTCAGGTCATATTCCAAGATCCATATGTTGTCCTGGGCTTTTGCAGGCTGGGCAATAAGTAGATAACCAGGGTGGTGAGAAAGAGAGTGAGGTTTTCATTAGGAAAAGAGTTCAAAGAAAGACTGGATGTTTCTGAAAATCCACCTTTAAGTTTTTAATTATGGAGACCTAACAGGGTGTTGGTTTCTGGGAAACTGGATCCTTTTTGTTATCTGTATTTTTATAAAGATTTTACATGTTTTCTGAGCATTGGATGAGGATATTTTCAGAAGCTGAGATAAATGAACAACGATTTGCCAATTTAGCAGCATGCACACCTGTGGTGCTATTTAAAAAATTAAAAATAAATGATGAGAAAAACAACATTCCATGCTCTGATGGCATTGGCCTCATGCTAACAGAAAGCAGATTCATTATAATGGAGTTTTACCCACTTATGCCAGTAGCAAAGTTGGCCCAAATCTCTACCCAGAGCTTTATCCATCTTCCCAATTATATTTTTAATATGTGAAAACAAAAATACACTTTGAATTAAGAACCATACAAATGAAAATAAGAGCCATGTTGATCTAGATTAATATGAACATTTTAAAAACTGAACAGCTAGAAGAAGGTCTTATTTTTTTAAATTAAGAATGTTCTTGGTGGAATAATTCATTCATAAAACACCTTAAAGGAAACAAAGAAACTAAAGAAAATGTTTCGCTAACTGTTGAATGAGATTTCAAAAGCTTAATTCAGAGTGAATTGTACTTACGATCAGTGTGACTCATTAAACCTTTGACAGGGAAGGTTTCCATCTTCTGTAAAAATATTATTAGAGATTAAAAGAGAGTGTTGAATGTTGAATGGTCATACACAAAGACACTATTCAAAAAGTATCTGAGCACTGAGTCTTATCCTTAGAATTGCAATTGATGTGGGACATCAGAATGCTCACATCTGCAAAAAGGAATGGATTCACACATTCCACTCTGATATATTTAGGACAGCAGCTATGTGTAGAGAAATTTGCATGCTCTTGTGGATAGGGCACTGGATTGAGTCAGGAGACTTGAAGTGAAATACTGGCCCCATTGAAGTCAATGGAAACACTTCCACTGATTTCAGTGGGGCCAGGATTTCACGCCTAGTTTTTATTTCTGGCTTTCCAACTGACTGCCATCACTTCATCTGTTGCCCTTGATCTTGGAGAAATCACTTCACTTCTCCGTGTCTTAGATTTCTGTCCGTAAAATAAGTCTAATGATACTTTGTAAAATGCTTTGAAATGTATGAATGAAAGTTATTATAGAAGATTATCATATTTTGTAGAGTTCCTTATTGGGATTCTAATTTCTAAAAGGAAATACCTCCAAATTTCAACACTGTTTTACAGAGTAAGAAGTTGGAGTTGAATTATTCTAGTCATAGCAGCCTTGCTTATCTCAGGTCCTTTTTAAACAGGTTTGGCAGAATTCAATTTTAATTTTTTTTATAGTTTTGACAGATAGAAAAGTATTTTAAAATAAACATTAATATTGATTTAAGTTTTAACAGTCCTTGCAAATTATGGAGTAGGGCAGTGTTTCAGACAATTATTTAATGATAGCTGAAACTGAGAAACAGGAAGTTAAAACCTTAACCATTAAAATATGAATACTCAGCATCTTATGTCCAAATACACAAAGTATCCTTAAATCAAACTCTAAAGTTCTCAAGCAGCATTTTTCGTACTTTATCTATATGTAAACTTCTATTATCATCAATGGAAATATTTTTTCATTGGTTTTTGTGAAATAGATGTTTACTGACAATAAAAATCTAATCCTTCCAAGCCTCTTTTTAAAACTTTTGCTATTTTTCCTTTATTTAAACATCTAACATTTTTATAAATCTCAATAACTGTGCTTAATCAAGATAGTAGACTTGATTTAATAAAGTAACATATTTATATATAGGACCAATACTTTACAATGGGAAAAGAAATAAAGTTTGGGAGAAAAAAGATTATTTTATTACTCTAAAGAGGAAGTGATTTGTAGGATTTGATAGAGATGGCCTAAACTGAAACCTCACCCAAACTCAATCATACTTTGGAGGAATTTGAATCTAAATCTGATCCGAATTTTGCAGCTCACCAGCATATCTATTTGAGGAAACATTTTCTTACAGATCAATCAGAGGAGGTGGAAGAATGTCAATACTTGTAGAGACAATGACCATTTGCAAAATTATGAACTGAAACTGGATTTTAATCAGTTCAAAGTTCAGGAATATTCAGGTCAAGGACTGTAGTTTGGATCCAATCTTGATTTTCAGCTCACCTGATAATGCTGTTTGCAGTCAATGACAAGTATCCCAGTTTGAATCTTGGCTCCAGTCAGCTAATGGGGACTTCACCAACTGATTAACTAGTCTCTAGTGTTGGAGACCATTTGACTCAATCTTAGCCTAACTGGAGCTGGCAAAAGTTAAACTATCACCTCATAAAGCTACTTTCTGAAAGTCTTCCCAAAACTTGGATGGAGGCTGAAAACCAAACAAACGCTGTGCTATTAAGTCATTCCAGGACTTCTGGAGTGATAGGACAAAGTCTGCCAATCCATGACAATGTGTGATCTCAGTGTGACTGTGACTTTTGCATCAGTTGTGGCTGTAATGTTTGATATTGACTGTTTGTTGAGAGAGGGAAGGAAATAAATTGCTGTCGAAACTAGTGTGGAATGTGTTATTCTGAAATGCACAGAGTGAAGCGTGATTTGAAAGTGTCAGGGGCGATATGAAATGATAGAATGAATGTGTGTTCTTTCAAGAGAGTGTGCCATGGGGACAGAGAGGAAAATTATGAATCTGCTGCTTCAAGAATTTTCTTGAATACCACTTTGCATTTACAAAAGAATCCATGTGGAGGGGGGGAAAAGGCAAGTGGAATTTTTGTCCTGACAGTACTTTTTCTTTTAGTTTAAACAAGGAGAGAATGGTGCAATATGTATCCTGCAGAAATTATATACAAGTATTTTTCATAATGAAAAAGATGTCTTCAAAAGCTCATAATTGAATCTCACAAATAATTGCATACTCACTGAACCTCATACTTATGTACTGTTGACACACAACTGCGTAAGAATTCAATTTCTTACTCACATGTGAGAGATCCACAGCAACAATGTACTCAACTTACATAAATACAAATGTAAAAACCTCTGTGAAACTGCAAACAAAACCATTGCCAAATGATCTGTAGCATTACTCGGGTTCCTCACCTTCTCTCAAGGGTTTCATGGCAGCTTCTCATGCCAGCTGCGAAATTCATTGCAGCTGTCCTGTTTTAATTTCATTTACAGTACATTGTGCATATGAGAAATAGCTGAAAATATAAACTATGTGTGAAAAGCTATGGACTATACAATAAATGATGGGAATGGCAGCTAATTGAACTGTGATTTTTAAAGTACTGTAATGGAAGTTTCTGAAACATTGGAATATTCATCTCAGAAAAAAAAAAGAAAAGGCTTTAGCTAAATAAATTAGACCTAGAAACAGATTTGGGGCTAGTGATGTTCAAGAATTCAGTGGGTTATGGGCATACGTGTTGATCCACTGAGTCACTTCCTCTCTTCATGTGCCCTTGTTGCCAAGAAGGCTAATGGCATATTGGGCTGCATTAGTAGAAGCATTGCCAGAAGATCGAGGGGAGTGATTATTCCCCTCTATTCAGCACTGGTAAGGCCACATCTGGAGTATTGCATCCAGTTTTGGGCCCCCCCACTATAGAAAAGATGTGGACAAACTGGAGAGAGTCCAGCGGAGGGCAACAAAAATGATCGGGGGCTGCGGTGCATGATGTATGAAGAGCAGCTGAGGGAACTGGGCTTATTTAGTCTGCAAACGAGAAGAGTGAGGGGGGATTTGATAGCAGCCTTCAACTACCTGAAGCTGGGGTTCCAAAGAGGATGGAAGCTCGTCTGTTCTCAGTGGTGGCAGATGACAGAACAAGGAGCAATGATCTCAAGTTGCAATGGGGGAGGTTTAGGTTGGATATTAGGAAAAACTATTTCACTAGGAGGGTGGTGAAGTACTGGAATGGGTTACCGAGGGAGGTGGTGGAATGTCCATCCTTAGAGATTTTTAAGGCACGGCTTGACAATGCCCTGGCTGGGATGATTTAGTTGGGGTTGGTCCTGCTTTGAGCAGGAGATTGGATTAGATGACCTCCTGAGGTCTCTTCCAGCCCTAATCTTCTATGATTCTATGTCTCACCTTAAAGCTACCCTGTTCAGTTTAGCCTATGTCCGATACTAAATTTCCCTCATATTTCCCTTCCTCCAGCAATACCTACTTCTATTCTCCTGTCTCTGTAGCTTGCCTCCAGAAATAATTGCATCTCTATAGTTTTAAGGCTAGGTTGCATCTTATTCTAATGTAGCTGCACAAGGAGCTTACCCCATTTTTAACTGTGAGCAAGGCCAAATTACAATCCTTGGGTTCCCTGGTGTGCAAGGACTGCATGAAGCTAGTGCCGCTAGTCACCTCAGGGGATGCAAAAGAAGGAGGTAGGGCTATGACACACCCTGATCAGGAGCACATATTGCACTTTCTTATGGTTGGCACAGCTGCTATGTTTCTCCACCTACATGCCAGACACAATGTCCCCTGGAGCACTTGATGGGGAAATCCTTTTCTGCACCACAGCCAACATGCAGAAGTGCCTGTGAGGCACAATCCATCTCTTAAAAGTAAACTCTCTCTCTCCCTTCTTTATACAACTGTTTCTCTTTCTGCTTGTACAAGTTACTTTATTCAGGTCTGAAAGATGACCAGCCTGATTCTGTACAACATTTCTAAATACTTTACGTGAAGGACATTATATAAAAATAAATTGTGTCATTATATCATTATAGTCTGACTCTTTTCTTTTCAAAGAAAGAAAGCTCAGTTAAAAAGACAGAGTCCCCATCTTCAGACTTGAAAAGAAGAATAATTTTTAAATTAAGCTTTATGAATACTAGGGGGCCTTACAACTTCACCATGTCCTTTTAAACCTCGGATAGTCTTGCAGTGAAGTATTTTAAATGTCAAAAGGGTAGAATGTTCGGCAGAGACTTGACACTCCATGTACAAGAGACCCTTAATCAGAGGCTATTCTTAAACTCCATAATAGCACTTTATGAAACTGCTCATGTTTGCTGTCCTTTTAAAAAAAAAATCAACCGTTGCATTTTAAGCCCAATGAACAAGATCTGGGTTTTACCTGAGCTGTACAATTAACACTTGTTCAGTGGTCGTCTTCTATATTATTTAAATCTCCTGAACTTATTATACCACTGCTTTGCCTTCACTGATTGCTAGTGCAGGTAAGCAAAGCTTCTCTATAAGTTAACTAGCCTCCAGTCTTGATTATTCTTAGATAGTCAGTAACTTAGCACTAATCATACCCAATGGGTAAAGCATTGCCTGCATTATTCTAGTATTTATCCCCATTTCACAAGGCATTCTTAAGACAGCAATTGAGTATACCATGGAAAAACATGGTACTCTTCTGTATGCTCATCCATCATGGATGAATGAATGCGCCTTAGGCCTACCTCTTTTTCCTTTGAGGTACAATACTTCAGCAAAGCATGTAAGAATCCTGTAAAATTAAGTGACTAATGGTTCTGAATTTTATTCAGCAGGCTTTTGCCTTCATGACAGAGCATGTAAGTGTCTTGACACAAGTCACTGCTCAGGAACAGTATTAAAAACATACTCTATGGTGCCAATTGCCCATCAGCTTTTGTTCATTAAGATGTTAGTGCCCTCTCATGATAGATATTTTTCTGCATTTAGATCATTTTAAGATCAGCTGTTTTACCCCAAGAAGGGTTTATTGCTACTAATTCTTGTAATTTATCAAAAAAGCTGTTTACACAAAGTTTTTGCCATGCACTTATGAGAGCATTTTCTATTACAAATGAAAATAATGCAACCAACAGAAAAAGAAAAGAAAAGTCATAGATCAGAATTGAGAGTCTGAATACTAACATATAACAACAGGTTTTTAGTGTCCTTATTTTCTTTTCTTTTCTTCCTCTCAGATCTGGAAAACTATTATGATGTTTTACTGCAAATGTAGGTGAGATTTGGCTAGGAAAAAATTTGTATTGATATGTTATGTTTCTCTAGTTAGAGACATTACATGATAGAAAATACTTTTTTAGAAAACAAATTTGTGGATCTGATTTACCAAAATATTTTGAACCATTTGCTTTAAAAATAAATACATAAATGAAAGAAATGCGTAACCAGAGATGTTCTGCAACTTTCCTGCTTCTAATTTTTTACTGTATACCAGCTGTGTTCTCTAAAATGTAAGGGGTCTAAACTTATATGTAGCCTGCTTTAATGAGTGGTTGAGACTTTTGAAAGAGCAAAAGCTCTAGAATGTTCTACCACTGCAGAAATTTCAGGTGTGTTGGCTGCATTTGGCTAGTGGACAGATCTGACTAAGCATTTGACAAACAACTAAGGTCTTCCTCTCCTAATCCTTTAAAGTGAGAAGAAATCTTCACTGTAAAGGGAGACATTGCTCACAGTGTGATACTTGGAAACAACTGCCATCTCCTGAGGGCTTGAGAAGAAATAGAAAAGAAGCTTATGAAATACAAAATCACCATGGAATACATATTAATGAATACAGCTTGTTTTGCAGTAGAATCCACTGTGTTGCTTCACAGATACACTGCTGCTTGCTCCTCTTCTTTGTACTCAGAACGCGAAGAGAAGCCAAGAAAACATGGAGTAGCACAATTGCTTGTCTTTTACAAGAGTAAGTCAGTAGCCTGGGAACCTCTGAAAAATATTGAGTTTATTGCATGGAGTTTGTATAGCACCTGACCGCCTGTGACAGCTATATAAACATCACTATGTAAATATCATAATGCAAAATACTAAAGAGAGCAAAGAGAGGAAGACCCTTGTTTTCAAATGCCTAAACTATATCTGTCCCCTAGCAACTTTCACATCTGAAGCTTTCCAGTGGGAGTGCACAGTCAGAGTTTCTCAAGCTGGAGGCTCATTTTCTCATATTGTGTGGCATCTTTGGGAGAGCTCCTATCTCTCTCAAAGGAGACTCAAGGAAGTTCAGGAGAAATGAAAAAGCTAATACATTTTCTTCTTGTTTTACCTTTTTTCTTGAAAGAATCCACAGAAATGGAGCTGTCTGTCCAGAACATCCAGGATTCTTCTTTTCTAGGCCAAATTCTGCCCCTGGAGATGTCTGTGCAACCCTAGTTAAAGTTGTATAAATGCAAAGGATATAGAAATTGGCCTTTGAGCCATAAGTGAAAATGAGTGATAAAAATCAGCAGGCTATCCCAATTTATTTGTTCAAATTATGAGTAAATTTAGGAACTGATTTTAGGTCCAGCTGTACTTGGTGAAACTCAGGATTGAGAAGATACAAAGGGTGGGATACAGTTCACTTTTACACTCCCCCAAATCTGAGCCTGTGTTGCTGCTGGTCTAGACCCCAGACAGGAATCAGAACAGCCTTACGGTGGCTGTCAAAATCTCGGTCACAGGGTGAGCTGGACATTTTAAGAGGGCACTGGGCCCAACTGCATCTGTAACAGACATGGCAAGCCTTCCCCCAGGTGGAGGAGATGCTGAATGGTCTGCTGACTAAATCAGGTAACAGGCTGAGGAGCTCATAAAAAATCATGAAGAGCTTAAATGAGTGGAAGAACTCAGCTAGCTTTTCACAGAAACCCCTGGGTTAGGGGAGAGGTTGGGGGTGGGCTCAAGAACAGCTGTAAGAGTCAGTGCTCTATTAAAGAGTGGGAGAAACTGAGTCGAGCCCTTGTAATTTGTGTGTTTGTTCAGACTCTAATGCCCTGGAAGGTTAGGACTTGTACATAACTCTGCTAGAGGACTAAGTCACTTCAGCAACTGAAAGCTGGTAATTGAATGTGCTGAAAGCTGAGAGAGTTGGTGGTGAAGATTCAGGAAAGAAATGAGGTAGGGTGGCTCTGGAAGCACGCCATACCACGCGGGGATGTGTTCGTAGGCAGCAGCCTGCTACATGCTCTAATGGCTGATCAGTGGATTAGGAATCCACCCATACCCCCTTCACTCTGGCTAAACCACCTACACTAGTAGCAAGGAAGGTGGTGAGGTAGGTGCTGCTATGCTGGCTGAATGCCATCAGTAGCTTCCCCTGTACTGGGGTAACACTCCTGCAGCTGGTTATGCCAGCTCCACAGCCAGGTTTTGTCTGTGGGTAGTGCAGAGTGATTGCATGGCACTTTAGGATCCAGCCCACTATTTCCTTTTATGCTAGCCCCTCTTCTCCAAAAGTGAAAAGCATTCTGGGAAGAAGATATTCCCATCAACCAGTTTTCAGTTTACAGATTAAGTTTTTGTGATTGAGGCACTAGAGTGGGTCACAGGAGACCGATGTTAAATTCTTAGCACTCAGACTTCCTGTGCGACTTGGGGCAAGTCACTTTAGACCAGGATTTTCAGAAATAGCTAAAGATATGTGGGTGCTCAAATTAAAATACCATAAAGTAACTTGCTTTGCAGAGGGT
The DNA here is from genome assembly GCF_009764565.3 of Dermochelys coriacea. Taxonomy (NCBI): domain Eukaryota; kingdom Metazoa; phylum Chordata; order Testudines; family Dermochelyidae; genus Dermochelys; species Dermochelys coriacea. The sequence goes on along the minus strand of NC_050074.1, from coordinate 103,912,645 downwards.
GCTTTCAATCTGCCCTTTGAGAATCAGGACCCTTAAAGGTGTTGTAAGGTGAGCACTCAAACAACCCCTCCCGTAAAAAAAATACAAAGCATCCAAAAATGACTGGGCATTTTTGCACGTCTTTTCCTCTCTTTCTGGCTCAATTCCTCATCTGCAAAATGGGGATGATAGTGTTCGTCTCACACTCCTTGTGATCCAGAAGAGCTCAGCTTCCTAAACTAGATGAACCGAATCCCAAATCAAAAATTTATCAGCACCGCAATGATGGTATGACTGGGGTAAGAGAGAGGTTGGCATAAGAAAATCCCTCCTGCTTCCCATTCTCCAGGGCCAGACTCAAGAAACACTTGGCTGTCAGCCAGTGCTTGGCATCTGTACTCTAGCTGAGACCCTGCTATATGTGTTTGGCCCTGCATAGTCTAGTTCAAACAGGAATTAATTCAGGGAAGCCTTATGGCCTGTGTTATATAGGAGGACAGACTAAATTATCACAATGGTCATAGATTCATAGATTCATAGATACTAAGGTCAGAAGGGACCATTCTGATCATCTAGTCCGACCTCCTGCACAGCACAGTCCACAGAATCTCACCCACCCACTCCTATGAAAAACCTCACCTATGTCTGAGCTATTGAAGTCCTTAAATCATGGTTTAAAGACTTCAAGGAGCAGAGAAGCCTCCCTCAAGTCAACCATGCCCCATGCTACAGAGGAAGGCGAAAAACCTCCAGGGCCTCTCCAATCTGCCCTGGAGGAAAATTCTTTCCCGACCCCAAATATGGCAATCAGCTAAACCCTGAGCATATGGGCAAGATTCACCAGCCAGATAATACAGAAAATTCTTTCCTGGGTAACTCAGATCCCATCCATCTAATATCCCATCACAGGCCATTAGGCCTATTTAACATGAATATTTGAAGATCAATTAATTACCAAAATCATGTTATCCCATCATACCATCTCCTCCATAAACTTATCAAGTAGAATCTTAAAACCAGATAGATCTTTTGCCCCCACTGCTTCCCTTGGAAGGCTATTCCAAAACTTCACTCCTCTGATGGTTAAAAACCTTCGTCTGATTTCAAGTCTAAACTTCCTGCTGGCAAGAACACAATTTGTTCTTGTGTCCACATTGGTGCTGAGCTTAAGTAATTCCTCTCTCTCTCCTGTATTTATCCCTCTGATATATTTATAGAGAGCAATCATATCTCCCCTCAACCTTCTTTTAGTTAGGCTAAACAAGCCAAGCTCCTTAAGTCTCCTTTCATAAGTCAAGTTTTCCATTCCTCGGATCATCCTAGTAGCCCTTCTCTGTACCTGCTCCACTTTGAATTCATCCTTTTTAAACATGGGAGACCAGAACTGCACACAGTATTCTAGGTGAGGTCTCACCAGTGCCTTGTATAATGGTACTAAAATCTCTTTATCCCTATTGGAAATGCCTCTCCTGATGCATTCCAAAACCGCATTAGCTTTTTTCACAGCCATATCACATTGGCAGCTCATAGTCATCCTATGATCAACCAATAATCCAAGGTCCTTCTCCTCTTCTGTTACTTCTAATTGATGCGTCCCCAACTTATAACTAAAATTCTTGTTATTAATCCCTAATGCATAACCTTACACTTCTCACTATTAAATTTCATCCTATTACTATTACTCCAGTTTACAAGGTCATCCAGATCCTCCTGTATAATATCCCGATCCTTCTCCGAATTGGCAATACCTCCCAGCTTTGTATTATCTGCAAACTTTATTAGCACACACCCACTTTTTGTGCCAAGGTCAGTAATAAAAAGATTAAATAAGATTGGTCCCAAAACCGATCCCTGAGGAACTCCACTGGTAACCTCCCTCCAACCTGACAGTTCGCCTTTCAGTAGGACCCGTTGCAGTCTCCCCTTTAACCAATTCCTTATCCACCTTTTGATGTTCATATTGATCCCCATCTTTTCCAATTTAACTGATAATTTCCCATGTGGCACGATATCAAATGCCTTACTGAAATCTAGGTAAATTAGATCCACTGCATTTCCTTTATCTAAAAAATCTGTTACTTTTTCAAAAAAGGAGATTAGGTTGGTTTGGCACGATCTACCGATGGTCCCTTCTGCCTTTATAATTTATGACTTAAAAATGTCTCATTCAAATAAACGGCAGAACACATTTAATTTCATTCAATTAGGGGCAAATCTTACCACTACTTCCCAGTCACAGAATACCCCAAGTAGTAAAACCAGTTCCCCTCTATGTGAGGTGTATTAACTTGGATGCCATGCCTTGGCATACTCAATCACTGCTCTCTACGCTGTTGTATACAGAGTTAGCGCAGAGACACTTTTGCTGGTTGCTCTCCTGTGCATCACCACTGTAAGGCTTAAGTGGTGAGGAGACCCTTGCACTGGCCTGTGCACCATGGGAGAATCCTCTCCTAAAAGAATTTTGGCTCCTGAATCTAACATCAAAGTTGCCCTGCGTCATTTTTTCCTCTATAAACTACTAACTATTTATTTTAGAATGAACAGCAATAAAGAGCTTACTCGCAACAAAATTAGCAAAAATTCATTTTGGAAAATTATCCCCATATGCCAATGTACTATGGGTTTACTTGGAGAATACAAATTCCCTTATTCCACATCTCATCAATAATTGACAAGTGTTCTATTTCCTTGGTAAAGACTGGGAAAGCATGAAATCCACCAGCTTCTTTTAAAAAAAATCCCATGGGGGGAGTCCAAATTATTTTTTCTGTGGCTTAGTGTAAAAACTCTGCAGTAAAATTCAAAAACCACTCTTCTAGGTCCTTTTGCTTGGCTTAAGTACCTAGTTGACTGATGGGAGATGTGATTTTCATGTTTTAAAATGGCTGCTGAAGACTCAGTTATAGGATAATTGAAACAGCATGTTAAACTAATAGATTCTTTCCAAAAGCAATGGCTGCGTGAAGAGAAACTATCATGTAATAATCATAAATTATCAGACAAATAAATATAATTTACTCATTGCTGTACTCATTATGTAGTATTCCCTCCCTATCACCACCAGTTTTTAGCTATCTTTTCTTTGGTTTCCTGGATCCAGGCTAACCAATAGGACCCTCTCAATAAATTGGCACCTCCTGCCCTAAAGAAAAAGGGCAAGTGACTCATGCAAATCCTAGCTGATTCTGGATGTAAGCTCCCTTATACTTCACTGAAGACTAAGAAATTATTCCTTTAAAAAAGTGTCCTGGGACACCGCAGTTTAAAACAAAATTATTTTTCATTTTCAGACAAACCAGTCCTCTCAACATATTGCACACAAACATGGGACCAGCGTGCAAACCTTTGGATGTTGCTATACCCAAGTTAAATCTGTGATGGAGTCACTTTCAAATTCTTCTACTGTATTTTTTTCAATGGTCAATGAATAAATCCTTTACTTAAATCCTATTTCTGTATGAATATCTCATAGTAAGTGATTGGGAAGAAAGTTTCAACAACTTGTGCATTTGCACAAGTGGATAGCTAAAAGTGCACATAGAGTAAAACTCTAAAGCTAATCTCAGGCTATATCTACACTACATGCGACTGCCAGTAGTGTGTTGGGTACATGTAGCTACAGAAGCAGTGGAACACAGGTTGCATCCACATTGCGGTTTGTAGCTACGCATGTCAGTGACAGGCTCTGGCATGGGGGGAGGCAGCAGGAAAAGGCTTCGGCAGCTCCCTTCTGCCTAAGTCTTTCCCTGAGGGGGGAAAGGGCTCCAGCAGTGGGGAGCTGGGAGAGATTTTTCCCCCTGCCAGAGTCTTTTCCTACGGGGAGTTGTGTGAGGTGGAGAAGGGATCCAGCAGCCTGCAGCATAAATGGGGAGGCACAGCTTGGGCAAGCAGAAGGCCATGTAGGGTATATATTGGCATATAAACCAACACTCTCCAGATATGTCTTCACTCTAGTCTCTATTTATACCTATGCTATGGAGGACTACCTGTGTATGCACTCCACACCACCAAAAGAAGCATGTGATGTAGACATATACATAGTGGTAAGTGATATTAGTTCCTTCTTTCTGTATTTTGTAACATCAATATCACCCACGAAATCATTGAAAGGTTTTTCAGCTGAAGCTGGAAACCACAAGTTAAAGGAAAGTCATCACTGGTTGTGGGTTGATTTTTGATTTTAAAGAATCTTAAGTTGAGTAACCTTTCTGATTGGACCAAATCAGTGGCTTTCTGCTCTCTTTTGATGTGGGAAGCCATAGTTACCACATCCCTCTGAAAATCTTATGGGGCCTAGTCAATCATCTGCGATTTCAGTGAGATTCCATGGGTATTACAGAGAGCAAAGGGTCTCACAGAGGGTACTGTTTTAGGCTAACTCATGTTCTGCCTCTATCTTCAATGTCTGCATGGTATGTCTTTGTGTAAAGGACTGGTGTGGCAGATTGCAAGGAACCCGAGCTCAAAATGCGCAGCTATTTGGTATCATTTGTAGTAGTAACTTGCCATTCTTTTAACTCTGAAAAACATCCAGATATATTTGACTGTTGAAACCCACACTTCTGCAGGGAGTCTCAGGTGCTCATATTCAGAGTTAAGGTAGGTAAAAGGAGTCTGTGGTTTGAAAGAGAAGACTACAACTTGAGAAGCTATACATTTTTAAAAAGTAGGGGGAAACATTTTTGCAGTTTTGTTTTCTAACCAACTCTAGTTTTGACATTACTGTTAACATCATATTCTTACAAAAGGGGTGCTAGGACTAAAGCCATTGCACATCATTTTTACACAACTTTCAAAAGAGGAAAAATATATTTTTTTTAGTTTGCAACAGTGTTGCAGGGTGGAATTTGTCGTGAGTGCCAGCAAGAGAAGAGACTGTTAACATCACAATGCAATCACAAAGAAGGATGGTTAATAGATGATTAAAATAATTCCACTGCCTCCCACACCTCAAACTCAGACTTTTTCAACTCTCTCTCATCCCTTTGGGAAATTATTCCTGCTTCATTGCCCTCCCCCTCTCAATGCCTGAAGGCCCTTCTATTAAACTTTGTGAATTGATGAGGCCAGATGGATCTTAATTCACTGTGTTAATATTAAAAATCTTTATCATCCTTTTCCCTGGATGAAACATCAGATTCCTGAACATGAGGAAGACTGAAAAGTAGTTAAGCTGTTCTGAACTATTGGTAGCCTTTTTATAAAGAGACTTTCAGATGATGAGGGAGGAGGGGAGTACAAAAGAGGGTTAACAAGGTTCACACTTATGAGGATAAACTTCAGGAGCTAAAACTTGTTCATTCTTACTGAAATCTGATGGACAAGTAGACCACAATTAGGTCACATATATCTAAGAAGCTTATCAAGGCAAGACTTAATCCCACTGCAAGGAAGAAGAACAATACGTTGTCACAGTTTGAATATAAGAAAGAAAGTAATAAATAGTTAGGGCACCCCGAGAAACCTTTCACCAAGGTTATTGATATGTGGCATAAAGCTTTCGTGCAGCTTGATAGAGTCAAATGACCATGGCAAGTAGCATGGAGACATTTTAGGAAGATACCATAACTGGAATCACATCCAGAAAAGCTGACCGCAAATGTTGGAGAGCAGCAGAATGGACTGGATAGATCTTTTGGTTTCACCAATCAAAAAAAATCTTATTCTGAAAAGCATCTTCATTTTAGATAACTTGTGATGTTTTGTACATCATTCCAAATGTATTTTTGATTTATACAAGTGTCAGAAAAAACCAGAGGAAAATCTAGCCATTGACTCAGATTTATCTGATCTCATAACTTAAGTTACCCTTCACTGATAAAGAAAGTTTGCTGTTTCTTGAACACAGCCTTTATATAAAGGCATATTAATTATTTAAAAATACATTAAGTTGAAGCAACTCTCTATGCCGCTTCATATGTCATTTCTGTTATGTTAGTGAGAGAGTACACAGAACAGATTCATTGAAAATTTCTCCGTTGAAATTGCCCTGAGGTTGCTTCCTTTCTAGTTGAAGTAGCTTTCTTTTTCTAAAATAAAAATTGTCAGTTCTCACATCCATTCACTCTTTCTATTTTGAGAAATCCTCTTTTGATTAAAGACTTAAAATGCAAGTAAAAAAGTCATATGGACCACTTTGTTTTTTGTTTAGATTTCAGCAAACACAAATCTTTAAACTTCTTGAAAAGATAAGCAACGAATTTATATGGAATAATAGTATTAGAGAATTTATTCTATTGCTGAACTTAAAACTTAACACAGAATACCAGAGGGAACAGATGTAGTATTTTGGAAATACCTAGGGCGCAAGGCCAGGCCTTGAACATCTGCTGATGGTTCCCAACAAACCACACATCACACTTCACTTTATAGCTCTTTTGCTTATGTTCCCCCACACAGCACAGCCAATACCAGCAGGTAAAGGTATTTCCTACGTCCAGTGTTTAAATTATATATCTCAGTTAGGTGTATGGGTGGTTATTGGGTTTGACAGTGTTTAGTGAGTTGGATGAGAATGCAATAGAGATGGAAATCACCAGCATACTGAAAAGACCAGAACCAGTGATTCTTTGCAAACCTACTGGCCCCATGTACACCTTGAAAAAGATGAAACCCCATATAACAGCACAAGTGTCCTCATTTGTATTCCTCTGTCCTTTGAAATTCCCAAGAACTTTGGTACATCTTTATGAATCTTCACATACCATTGTAGCTACATTGTTGAAAGCTAATTTATGCATCCATAGTTAGGTTCAGTTATAAAAGGTGAGTTATTCAGGATAGCAAGAAGGGATGTGATGAGGAGTAATTGGATTTAATGAAGAAAGGGAACATTTAGGCTGCATATCAGGACAAACTTCCCAACAATGGGATTCATTAGGATGTCTCTCGGGAAAATGCTGGGTGCTGTGTTGTATGGACATAGATAGTTAAATTAAACATGTATTTAAGGAAATTGAATGGATAATCTAGTAGAGATTTTTGTTTCTAAATTCTATAATTCTGAAGCAACAGTCACAGGTCAGTTCAGACACCAAACAAATCTTAATAGTTATTATCTAGAAACTAATTATGGGCCTGATTCTGAAAAGCACTTAAATACATGAATAACCATATCCCTTACTTAAACTTTGCTTTAAATTCAACAGGACTTATGCATATACAGTTAAACATGTGCTGAAGTGCTTTCTAAACAAGCAAGTGCTTAAATTGGGGGGCATAATTAGTTTCTGCTATCCTGAATATAGATGCTTTCATTAATTGAGCATCTGAATTCAATGGGCATTGAATTGGACCCCATTTGAGAAAGGATTCTAGTTCACAAGCCAGAACAAATACATATCCAAAACATGGTAGTGATGGCAGAATTTAACTACCCAGACAAAATATGGCAAACACACAAAATGTCGAATAAGTTCTTGGAATGTGCTAGGAACAAGTTCTTTTTTCAGATGGCGAAGGAAGTAACCAGAGTGGCAGATTTTAGACTTGATTCTGACAATCAGGGAAGAATTAGTTGTGAATCTAAGGCAACTTGGTCAAAGTGATCATGAAATGATGACTTCATGATTCCAAGGAAAGCCAGGATTGAGAGCAGCAGAATAAGGATGATGGATTTCAAAAGAAGCAGACTTCAACGGACTTAGAGAACTGGCAGGTAAGATCCAATGGGAAGAAATATCTAAGGGAAAAAGGAGTTCAGGAGAGCTGGCAGTTTCTCAGAGAAACAATATTAAAGGTAAAACAGCAAACTATCCCAATAAGAAGGAAATAGAACAACAATAAGAGGCTAATTTGGATGCATCAGGAACTCTTTAATGACCTGAAAATCAAAAAGGAATCCTATAAAAAAGTGGAAACATGGACAAATGTTAAGAATGAGTACAAGAGAAAAGCACAAGCATGTGGAAACAAAAGAATCAGGAAGACTAAGGCACAAAATGAGTTATATCTAGCAAAGGATATCAAAAGGCAATAAGGCAGCAATTTATAACTCTATAAGTACATTAGGAGAAAGTCAAAGGAAAGTGTAGGTCTACTACTTAGCAGGGAAGAAGAGCTAACAGATTATACCAAAAAGGCTGAGTTTTTTAATGATTAATTTGGTTCAGAGAATTCTAAAATAGTCAGATATGACTGGATGCTTAATACAATCAATACTAACAACAAAGGAAAAGTAACAAGCCAAAATAGGGAAATAACAGGTTAAAAACTATTTAGTTAAATGTATTCAAGTCAGTAGGGCCTGATGAAATTCACTAGAGGATATCTCAGAACTGTTAACGATTATCTTCAGGTTTCAGAGTAGCAGCCATGTTAGGCTGGATTCACAAAAAGAAAAGGAGTACTTGTGGCACCTTAGAGACTAACAAATTTATTTGAGCATACAGCTCACTTCATCGGATGCATTCAGTGGAAAATACAGTGTGGAGATTTATATACATAGAGAACATGAAACAATGGGTGTTACCATACACACTGTAACGAGAGTGATCCCTTAAGGTGAGCTATTACCAGCAGGAGAGCGGGCGGGAGGGGTAAACCTTTTGTAGTGATAATCAAGGTGGGCCATTTCCAGCAGTTGACAAGAACGTCTGAGGAACAGTGGGGAGTGGGGGTGGGGTGGGGGGATAAACATGGGGAAATAGTTTTACTTTGTGTAATGACCCATCCACTCCCAGTCTCTATTCAAGCCTAAGTTAATTGTATCCATTTTGCAAATTAATTCCAATTCAGCAGTCTCTTGTTGGAGTCTGTTTTTGAAGTTTTTTTTGTTGAAGTATTGCCACTTTTAGGTCTGTAATCAAGTGACCAGAGAGATTGAAGTGTTCTCCAACTGGTTTTTGAATGTTATAATTCTTGACGTCTGATTTGTGTCCATTTATTCTTTCGCGTAGAGACTGTCCAGTTTGACCAATGTACATGGCAGAGGGGCATGCACATGCTGGCACATATCACATTGGTAGATGCGCAGGTGAACGAGCCTCTGATAGTGTGGCTGATGTGATTAGGCCCTATGATGGTATCCCCGAATAGATATGTGGACACAGTTGGCAATGGGCTTTATTGCAAGGATAGGTTCCTGGGTTGGTGGTTCTGTTGTGTGGTGTGTGGTTGCTGGTGAGTATTTGCTTCAGGTTGGGGGCTGTCTGTAAGCAAGGACTGGCCTGTCTCCCAAGATCTGTGAGAGTGATGGGTCGTCCTTCAGGATAGGTTGTAGATCCTTGATGATGCGTTGGAGAGGTTTTAGTTGGTGATGGCTAGTGGCGTTCTGTTATTTTCTTTGTTGGGCCTGTCCTGTAGTAGGTGACTTATGGGTACTCTTCTGGCTCTGTCAGTCTGTTTGTTCACTTCAGCAGGTGGATATTGTAGTTGTAAGAATGCTTGATAGAGATCTTGTAGGTGTTTGTTTCTGTCTGAGGGGTTGAAGCAAATGCAGTTGTATTGTAGAGCTTGGCTGTAGACAATGGATCGTGTGGTGTGGTCTAGATGAAAGCTGGAGGCATGTAGGTAGGCAGAGCGGTCAGCAGGTTTCCGATATAGGGTGGTGTTTATGTGACCATCGCTTATTAGCACCACAGTTTCCAGGAAGTGGATCTCTTGTGTGGACTGGTCCAGGCTGAGGTTGATGGTGGGATGGAAATTGTTGAAATCATGGTGGAATTCCTCAAGGGCTTCTTTTCGATGGGTCCAAATGATGAAGATGTCATCAATGTAGCAATAACTCCTAGTGGTTAGATGAGATCCCAGAAGACTGGAGAAGGACAAACAATTCCTATCTTTAAAAAGAGGAACAGAGGATTCAGGAAATTATAGACCAGTCAGCCTAATTTAGATAGCTGGAAAGATATTAGAACAAATTATTAATCAATTTATAAACACCTAGTGAATAATAAGATGATAAGTAATAGCCAACATGGATTTATCAAGAACAATTTATGCCAAACCAACCTCATTTTCTTCTTTCTCAGGGTTACTGGCCTAGTGGATATGGAAATCAGCTATAGACCTGATTTATCTTGATTTTGGTAAGGCTTCTGATATCATCCCACAATGGTATTCTAACAAGCAAACTAGAGAATATGATCTGAATGAAATTATTATAAAGTGGTTGCATATCTGGTTAAAAGACTGATTCAAAGAGCAGTTACCAATGGTTCACTGTCTAACTGGGAGGGGGGAAGTGTATCAAGTGGGGTCCCACAGGGACCTGTCCTGCATCCAGTACTCCTCAATATTTTCATGAATGACTTGGATACTGGAGTAGGGTGTACAATTATAAAATTTGTAGATGACATCAAGATGGGAGGAATTACAAGTGCTTTGGAGGACAGGATTAGAGTTCAAAATGACCTTGATAGATTGGAAAAAATGGAATCAACAGGTGAAATTGAAGAAAGACAAGTGCAAAGAACCGTCTTATAGAAAAATCAAATGCTCAAATACAAAATGGGGAATAACTCATTAGGCAGTAGTACTGCTGAAAAGGATTGTGAAAAACAGTGGCTCACACCATGAATATGAGTCAACGATGTGATGCAGTGATGCAAAATGCAAAATTCTGGCCTGTATTAAGTGAGAATGTCATGGAGGCTGTGTAAAGGCCTTGCTGAAGTTCAGCTATATTATGTCAACTGCATTCCCCCTATCCACCAAACCAGTTACCCTGTCAAAGAAGGAAATCAAGGTGGATTAGCATGATGTGTTCTTAGTAAATCCATGCGGGCTGTTAATGATTATCCCTTCATCCTTCAGGTGTTCGCAAATTGAATGTTTTGTACATTGCTCTGGGATGATCTAGATATAATTGGTTCTGCCTCAGGTGTAGGGGGCTGGACTAGATGACCTGTTGAGGTCCCTTCCATCCCTACGTTTCTAAAATTTTATGATAAGATCTTCCCTTTTTAACCTGATCCCCCAAAAGAAACAGCAAATATAGAATTAGGAAAAAACAACTGTATATCAGATTGGGAAACAACAAGGATAACTTTTGAAATATTAAAACTCAAAGTAACTGTTTTTCCCCTCTTCCAAAAAATTTACATTAATGTGCCAATTACTCATTCCTCTCCACTGAGATTAACATAGGTGACATTAGCTTAGGTTAAGATGTTGCTTCCTTATAAGTAAAAAAACAAACCAACCAAAAACTAGAGTGAGTTCACAGAGGGAAAAAAATGATTAAAGTTCTATAGATCCTTTGACTAGAAGCTGGTCACTAATATCCCCGTTAATCCTCAATGCCCCAACAGTCTGTTCCAATCTGATGGCTCTTTTTAGGAGTCTATTGTATTCAGAACCTTTAGTAGTAGCCAGCAGTTCTGTTCCTTTAGAGGACTTGAATTTAGTGGGAAAATCATTCATATTTCATCAGAACTTAATCTTAGAACTAGTTCATATTTGAACAATTCCCTCTCCCAGCCCTATTCTACTTTTTTGTCATCTTGTCTCTTATTCCAAGACGTTTAAGAAAGAAAATGCCAGAATATGGTTTTCTTCCTATCTTTTCTCCTTTTGGGTCAACTTTCTCATATGGAACCTTGTAATTCCATTTCTGCTAGAGTCTGGCCACTTCTCCCCTCAATGGATCAGGACAAATCTCTGTGTTTCAAAGAAATTCTCTCCTATTGTGCTGAACATGTGACTTCCATCCAGAAAGGAGAGTTTTAGGGAGGAGCCCTAAGAGGAGACAATCAGGCCTAAAAAATATTTGGGGATTTAAGTCTTTTCCTGTTCTTTCATATTAGACTTGTCTATGTAAGTAGACTCCAGATTTGTCTGATTAAGGGAGAAAGAAATGTATTAGCCTGATTTATTGACTGTCCAGCAGACTATACGTTCGATTTCCTTTTGTCACATTCATATCAAGTAATTGTGAGTACATGCGAGGTCCTAGTTAGAGTCAGGAGTTTAAGGTCAGAAAGGACCATTAGATCATCTCCTGTATATCACAGACCACCAACACCACCTAGCACTTGCACACTAAATGCAGCAATGGAAATGAGACGAAAGTAAATGACACCCACAGGAGACTAGAGTATTACATGCCAGAGAGAGAGATTAGGGTGTTCCGAGGTGCACTAATGTTTGAAGCCCCTGCAATGGAAAGGAAATGATTAAGTGAGATATAATCAGATAATCCTGGCACATGACCTGCACCAACACACTGAAGAGAAAGGCGAAATCCCCAACAGTCACTGCCAATCTGACCTAGGGGAAAAGTCCTTCCTTACCCCACATATGCCAAATCAGTTAAACCCAGAACATGTGAGCAAGAACCAGCCAGTCAAACACCTGAGAGAGAGAGAGCTCAGTGCCACCTCAGAGCCCTGGATCAACTTGCCTACTGTCCCATCTCCAGTCCTGGCCATCCTGATGCTTCAGAGGAAGGAGATTAAAAGTAACCCCATAATACATTGAGGGAAAAATAATCCCTTCCTGACGCCTGCCAGTGACTGAAAATATAATTGTGTTTATACATATGAAAAGTCTATCTAGAACTGAATATTGACCCAAAAAACTAAATATTTAATTTGAAAATATTCATGAAATTCACCAGAGACGTTATATTATGACTATATTGATTAATTATTCACTTCCATTCCCAACTACATACCTCTTGCCCTAGTTACATGAGCTGGGTGAATATGGGGAGGGGGAGGGGGAACTAATGGAATAAGTTATGTCAAAAAACATCAAAACACATATCCAGTCAGTTTTAGTCCTGGTAAAAAATATATTTAACAGACGAAAGGCGAGAGTGTGAGAAGAATGAAGGGCGTGTTGTGATCAAGTCAGTCTTAACGACAGTTGAAGACTGATCGATCCAGGTGATCCATATAAGAGTAGTAGTGGAACTTATACCTGTTCAAAAACATGTCTAATATACAGGATAAAAACTTCCCTTTATAACACGAAAAAAATATGGACACAAATAGTACTTAAGTAGTAAATGATTTTTTTAGCAGGCAAGGACCACTGTTTAAGGAAATACAGGGATTTATGACCAAGTTGAGACAATGATAAATTAATACAATATGACCCTGGGTGGGCTTTCTAGTGGCTCACAGAATACACAAGTCACAGAGTTCTGCCCTTTGCTGGGTTTAACTTTGTTCCTTCTGTGCAGGTTGGAAACAGTCAGGACAGTGCACTTGCACTCTCCCTCTCCCCTCAGATTAGGACCAGGATCACCACCAACTACTCCTTTCCTACTCCTCAGAACTGGGTCTTCTAGTTTAAAGAGTCCCTACTGAATCGGCCTCCAGCCATTTAACTCTTGCTGGCCTTTTTGCTCTCCCAAAGACTGCCAGGAAAATTGCTTTGTAGGTTTTGACCCCAGCTGGACAACTCTGGTAAAATGGTCTGGGGGTTTCTTGGGACCTGGATGTATTCCCATCACATATCCTTTTTACCTGTAATACAAAAAAAGAAAAGGAGTACTTGTGGCACCTTAGAGACTAACAAATTTATTAGAGCATAAGCTTTCGTGAGCTACAGCTCACTTCATCTCACGAAAGCTTATGCTCTAATAAATTTGTTAGTCTCTAAGGTGCCACAAGTACTCCTTTTCTTTTTGCGAATACAGACTAACACGGCTGCTACTCTGAAACCTGTAATACAGAGTTCTATAATTGTTTTGCAGGCTGAATCAAAAGACATTAAAAAATCCCTACTCAAAGATAAAGTACTGTTTGCATATATTTGTAATGGTTAGTGGGACGTATAATAACAGACAAGAAGTGCAGTATTTGAATGTACTTTTGTGCCTGATCTTGCCTTACTCAAGCACAAGAGTCAACTGAAGTCAACGGGAGTCTTTGCCTGATGATTGGATCCTTTTTGTGAGTTCATGGATGCATTGTATTAATATCCCTTTTGTACAATATGTATATTCAGTGCAATTAGTGCGATTGTATTGTGTCTCAATTTCTTATGCTGTAATTACCTTTAACTTCTCTCTACCTTTGAGTGTTTTCAATGCACTGTACCATTAAAATGTTGTATTCTGTTAGCTTTATTATTAGTGGACTGCCAACAGTGTGCTTTGCACCATGCACCAAAGAGTTTTCAATCCACACACACTTGCATGAGATTGCTGTAGGGCAAATTTTTCACAGTCGCTCTATAAACCCTGATGATGGATGTTTTAGTGGAAACAATGACACAGATCCTTAGCTATAGTGCTGAAAACAGCACCACTATATATTAAAAATAAAAGCAGAATGGAGTTCTTGCCAGAAAGGTTTTGATTTTCTGTGAGCATTCTTCCCTCAAATATGCTTGAATTTACACTCGGCAGGGTTTAAACAAAGAAGACAATTAAATAGATCCTTCAAAGCAAAGACCAACTGGTGTGATAGAAACTGATAGTTAGCACATGTTTTTATTTGAAAACTACCACTTCCCACACAAATAATTTTCTATTACATTTTTACCCATCCTTTATGCTTGTGGATTTATGATGTGCTGATGGCTGCTAATTTAATTTTGAACATGAAATAAGATGTATACTGTAATATAAAAGACATTATTAATGATAACAAGGTTTTCAGTCCCGACATATAAACTACCCTAACAATATTAAAAAAACCTTCCTGATCCTGAAAACCTTTTATCACAGCTCTCTACTAAAATGAGAGTGCTGCAGCTGTGTTTAAACTCCAGCTTCTCTGCTGGGTGATATACCAATAACAAACCCAATGCAAATACTCAATGCTGCTTGTGGAGATGAATTTTGATGAATATATTAATCTAGCCCAACCTACTACTTCCTATCTATGAACAACCAGGGTTCCAAAATTTGCACCAGTTCTGATGCAGGATTATTGAACAAAAAACAGAAGAAAGGAATAGCTAAATACAAGGTCATTTAGCATAAGTAGTAATCAAATGATATACCTGAGATCCATCAATTATATTTTCATCGTCTGGACAGACGACTTAAACTCCCTCAGATTTCCACCACAACTTCAACTACCACCATTCATCCATTAAACTCTCTCTGGAACACTCCCACACTAGCATGAATTTCCTGGACACCACGATCAGCTTCAACAATGGAACCCTACAAATAACAATATACAAGGAACCAAATGCCAAAAAAATTAAAAACCAAAAGTTACTTAATGTAGCCCATCAATTTATGCATAAAAAATAATAATAATAATAAAAAGCTAAAGCAAGTAGCAAAATAAAAGTATATAAAAAATGTTAAAACATGGGTGCGAAATTGTGTGTGGTGCGTTCAGGACAAGGCTCTTCCCCCACACTGGCAACCCGTAATGCACCAACAAAGGCTTGGGCCATAGCACAGCATATAAAATAAGCATAGCAAATAAAAACATGCTAAAAATTGCTAAATCTAAAAAAAAAAAAGTCTTTCACTGTTTGTTTTTTTACAGGTTCATCCCCGACCTCTAAGGGCATATTGTCTATTATATTTCATCCATTACTAGTTGTGTTAGTATTGTCCTGTGTTTGCTTGCTAAAAATGTGTTGTATGTGCTGTTAAACAAAAAAAAAGTTTGTTAAATTACAATCACAAGCTCAAATTGCCTATGAGTATATTGCTATGAAACAGTTGTATAAAATATGACCCACTCAAGAATTGTTCTTGAGGGGTTAAAAGGGGGACATGTAGTAGTAGGATTTTATGTTTGTATTTTGTTTAATTTAGAATTAAGAATAAAAAATAAAATTATAATGTAGCATGTATTAAATGTGTTAATGTATGATTTGACCATACTCTGCCAGCCACACTTTTTAAATAGCAGAAAGAAATGGCCTAATGTGCCATTGATAGAGATGCATCAACCAGAATCTGTGTCTGGGCAGATTTCAAGGCAGTAATATACCTTTTAGAGTCACCACTTTGTTGTAGGTTTAGCATTTTAAAATAAGTAAAAGAATGCCATGATTGTTTTTCTTTTGCATTGCAACTTGATGTCCCTGTTCAAAATGTTCTGTGTAAATCAGTTCTATATTGTGTGTGAATGAGGAATGTGTGTGTTAAGAGATAAGTGTGAAGGCCATCACCGAACCAGATGTTCTTGGGAGGAACCAAAAACAAATGCAAGGGCTCCAGGAGGCTGCAATACACCCCTTTTTAAATGTCAAAGGAGGGCAGATTAACAACTCTAAAAATAAGACAGGCGCCTGTCAACGGGGACAAAATAGCTGTGATCAAAACCACCATGTGATAACTCTCTAAAAAACTTAATAAAAAAACAAGCACTTGTTAAACAACAGTTAATTAGAGCATAACAATGCAAACCCATTGGTCCCAATGAAGGAAAATCACTATATAAACAGGGTGCCCTGCCATGAAACTTTGGGTTCGTCCTGCCAAGACTTCCCCAGAGCATTTTGTCATGACCGACAGACTCTGGGTCTTCCCTACTCCTCCCTGGCCAGATTGATCTGGACTCTGGACTGGTAACTATAACATCGACTGTTGGGACAGTGTGTGTGTGTGTGTGTGTGTGTGTGACTGAATGCATATGCTAATTGTTGTATTTTCAATAAACATGGCATGTTGCCTTCTCCCCCGAAAAAGATCCAGTGTGCTTCTTATAAGCATAACAACCTCTCGGACACCAAGTATGAATGGTGCGAAGGGGCCCCCAGTACCGGGGAAAGCCCCCGGAGGTTCCAATACTGCCACTGCATTTGCTAGTGGCCCAGTGGCCAAGCGCTGGCTGCAGGGCTGGTATTGAAGTCCAGTGCGTAAGTCGGGTGCCAATACTACTTCAACAGGGTGAAGGATTCCCCTTTTCACCGTGAAGAGGATTCTTCCCGCTGAGACCTGGTGGTGTAGTACCTGCTTCTACCTGCAGGGGGTGCCAGGGAACTGGTGACTTATGATGGGTTGGAGACCATTACAATGGGACCAAGGAGGGCTTTCCTCTTGACAGTGCTGGGATGGTCGGTGCTGTGATGGAGCTCACTGCCCCTTGATCCCTTCTATCCCTGGTAACCCTCCGGAGTTGAAGGGGGTTGCAGGCGTGAGGTCCCATGACCACTCCTGGGAGTTGGAGGTAGGTCCTGGACTGTACTCAGTGCTCTCGGCGGAGCCACCAGAGCCAACAGTGGCGCTGGGGAGGATGAGTGGCTCGGCACAGATTTGACTGCACTAGTCATTCCCTCTTGTCCCTCTTCAGCACCGGAGAGTGCCCTCTCTTAGCTCGTTGTTTCTTCCTTGGCACCACGGGGGGAGAACAGTGCTGGGAAGAACATGGTGCTGGTGGAGCGCTTCGCATGTAAGCCAAAGTGCTCGGAGCTGATTTAGAGCAACTCCGAGGCCAGTCTGAGCACTGCCTCCATGAGCAAGGCCTTCAGAAGAATGTCTTTTTGAGTGGGTGGTCTATAGTCCCTGCAGATCTGGCACTTCTCTCTATAACTGAATTTCCCCAAGGCACTTTAGACAGAGTGCAGGTCACTCACTGGCCTGGGCTTGCTGCAGGAAATTGTGTATCAGGAACATGATTAAATATAGCGTAGAGATCCTTTCGAATGTATATTGACATCTTAGCCCTGGTCTACGCTACAAACTTATGTCAGTAAAATGCATTGCTCAGGGGTGTGGTAAATTCACACCCCTGAGCAACGCAGTTATAATGACCTAACTCCCAGGAGAGCTTCTCCCATCAACATAGTGATCACCTCTTGGGGGGTGGGGGGGATGAGTACCTATGGCAATGGGAGATACTCTCCCAGCTGCATAGGTAGCATCTTCACTAAGCACTACAGCACCATAGCTGCATTGGTGCTGCAGCGCCGTAAGTGTAGACAAGCCCCTAGGTAACAGATGAAGGAAATCTCCAAACATGCTGAAATTGGTTATTTATTTATACTGTTGTATTCAGGATAAACTCTGACTGATGATCCAGAGAGCGGGCCATGACCTCAGATCTTAGACAAGGCTGAGTCAGGAGTGAGGTTTTGGCCTAGATACTCCATCAGAGGTGCAAGAATTATTGGGTCTATTCCAAAAAGGTGCTGTCCTGAGGCTGGCTGCACTCAGTTTAAGCATTGGGAGAGTTTAAAGACCTTGAGGTTGTTAGATACAGACACAACATTCAAACAGCAAGGGCCACATTTTTAAAAAGGAAGCTTGAAGTCTGCGTGTAATTGCACTCTCATATGGGCAGCAGGTATCATAGGCTGGGGGAGGAGGAGCCTCCCCAAACAGCCAGACATGGCCCCACCCACAGTCCACCCCCAGGACCCAGGCCCCCTCCAGCTTCCCACTGTCTGCAGCTCTTCCCCTGTGCCATACCCTGGGCTGGAGCTGGGGCCACGGGTGCTCCATGCCACCCACCCAGCACTTTGGGTCTGAGGCTGTGGGGGCTAGGGCAATGCCACCCAGTGCTCTGCGGTGGGAGTCAGGTGGATGCAGTGGGGGATTCTGGGCTCTGGTAGTGGGGGGACAGAAGAGGTGGGACTCAGGGCTAGCCTTCCCCAACTGGCGGTTCACATGCCAACCATGCACTCTCAGGTTTACATGCATAAATACTGTGACTATGTATTTGGATTGGGAAAGTGCACACACAAATACTAAGCTAGGTACTTTATTATATACTCTCATGATCCCATTTTAAACAAAAATATTCCCAAGAAACAGTACCCCTTAAAATACTTGGTGAAATAGTGTATTTTGGTCTTTTATAAAACATGCACAAATATTCTGCATAGAACATTTCTTTGAGTGCTAGAGAAGCAGAGAGACAAGGTGGGTGATGTAATAGCTTATATTGGACCAACTTTTAGTGGTGAGAAACAAGCTTTTGAGGTTACAGAGAGCTCTTCTTCAGGTCTAGGAAATGTACTTTTGGGGTTGGGTGGGGGAGGATCCCAGAGCTCAGATTCCAGCCCAAGCCCAAATGTCTACAATGCAATTAAACATCCCCTTAGCCTGCTAGCCTCAGTCAGCTAGCACAGGCCAGATGCCAGTGTGACCAGATGTCAGTGTTTAGGTGCAGTATAAACATACACTGTGGAACATATTGTTTAGCATAAGTAGTTAACACATATTTCAGGGAACCATTCTAGGTGAAATGGCCATCTTTCTAGTCACAGTGGGGAAAGGAGGAGAAAAAGCTGAGGGAGGGAGGGATAGTGGGTTACAGATTGTTGTAATAAGCCATAAATCCAGTGTCTCTATTCAGTCCAGGAATTTTAGTGTCTAGCAAAGAGCAGCAGAGAACCACTCTGTTCCCATTGTCATTCTTTTTTATATTTTTGTTCACTTTTTTTTTTTTTAAAGCTGGTGAATTATGCACTTCAAGACAGTCATGGGGACCAAGTATAGAAGTCTGGCTGACTAGTGATTATGTCTTGAAGATGAAAGATTATTTTTCAATAATGATTTATGCAGCTGATCTTTTGTATTTGGGAACTCCTGCCATGAGAGGAAAGCTAGGCCTCACTATTCCCTTGTGAGGATTATGTAGTAAAAAGTACTGCCATCTTGTTCTCAGTAAAATCTCATCAGAAGAATCATTTCTGAGCAATTTCAGTAAAGACAGCACTTGAGAATAGGTTCTCAATAAAAGAATTTTTTCATTTTAAATAAAAACAGCTATGTAGCAGTTTTTAATCACTTTGAAATGGGAAACCTCATTGTTTGCTGGTGTCACAAGTATTTAAGAACCAAATCCAGTGAGTCTTTCCAAGCTTTCTGTGTACAAAAGAGATACTGTACAAGAATCTCAGCTTCCACTCCCAAAAGGTTCCCTTTGAACTCTGACATTATAACTCTTGCATTTCAAAATGAATTCTAAAGTCTTTTGATTAAGCATTTTTGGATGTACTTATTAGAAGGGAGTCTCCTAATGGGATATGGGAATGTTATAGAAAGTCTGAAAAAAATTAGAGAATCCATCAAACATGAAATAGATTGAGGAAAAATAGAATAAGGCTGTGCAGTCTCTGGAAGTTATCAAGTAGGTTTCCCAAACACACAATCCACTGTACCATTTTGAAGATAAAGGCTAAAATGTTACTCTAATTTTTACATGTAAAGAAAAAATGCCATATTTTGCAAGGAGACTTATGAGTTTTCTTAGTTTACCAATGGCTCTGGAACATTTATATGTATGTTATGCATAATCATGAAGATGTGCTGAACACATCACTGTACATGATTAAAAACACTATTTTTTTATCATGAGTCAGAAATTTTGCAAAAATGACCTATTTATTCACATCATCTCACAGTTTGACAGAATTCAAGTCAACTTAGTCATATAATTGCAATAGAAGGGAAAAAAAACATGAAAATTATAGAAAAGTTAAAGAAAAACAAATGCAGAAAAATATATGTGAAACATATACAATAGGAAGAGGAACTGATATTTGAAGAGACATGA
This sequence comes from Dermochelys coriacea, assembly GCF_009764565.3. NCBI lineage: Eukaryota > Metazoa > Chordata > Testudines > Dermochelyidae > Dermochelys > Dermochelys coriacea. The sequence continues at coordinate 103,892,291 of NC_050074.1, read as the reverse complement.
AGAAAGAAATATCAAAGTGAAAAGTGAAAAGAAAAAATAATGAAGTGAACTGAAGAAAGGAGACAATGAAAACATGATATAAAGAAAAGGGAACTGCAAAAGGAAAAGAACATTGAGTGAACAAGGTATCAAATAAATGCAAACATGTAAAAGCACAATGTTATTTAGGATGCTAATTCCTGATTGTGATTGGCTTTGGATCTTTTTTTTAATACACGTAACTATTTGATTTTTTGAAAAAACAAAAAGGACATCATGGGTGATGGGGTATTCACTCCACACCAGCCTGGAAAGGATTAAGGAAAGCAAGTAAGAGCCAATTAGTGTGATAGGCCACACATGAAGGGTTTAGGTTGGAGAAGCAACCCCTGAATGAGGATAAAGCTCAGATAAGCAGGTGTGGGCTGGGCTAACATAAAGCCAGGAAGCTGGCAACAGAAATGGAGACAGTGAGAAAGTTTGCACCTACCCTCCGTGTATTATAGAGGGATGGAAGCAGTGCTTAATTTGTAATGAAAGAGATGCAGAGCTCAAGCAATTTTTTTACTTTCATAACTGATGTGGCAAGCCTAGAAGTGCTGGAGCTATGGATTGCCAAGCCCAGAGTGCCGCGGCTCAGCCTTGGCACAAGTTAAGCACTGGAAGAAGGGAACCTCTGGAACGAATAGAACCCCTAGGAGCCTGCCCCTGAAGGAAGAGACCACAGTGAAGAAGAGAACCTGTGGGAGGTGGTGTAGGAAGCAGCCCAGGAGATAGCAGCAAGGATGGGGACTAAGCAGACCTTGGCTGTGTGTTGTAGGATCCCTAGGCAGGAGTAGTGGGTAGGCCTGTATTCTTCCTACTAGGCAATGATGGAGTTGCATTGCCTGGACAGAGTGTCCAGTGAGACTCTCTACCCCAGAAGGAGAAACCACACCATCACCTGACCGGAGGGCTAACTTACACAGTGGAAGCTGTAGCTCCTGGAGTGAGAGAGGGGCTGTGGAGTGAGAAAGAGGACAATGGTGGGAAAGACCATAAGGGGAGGTGTTGGACCTGAAAGAGCTAATTCTCCAAACAGCCAGGAGGCAGAGCTACTTGTGGTGAGAGAGTACCCTGTGACAGGGATATATCCTTCCCTGGTGTAAAAGGGCATAGTTTCATGAAGCCAGTCAAGTTGTATCAATTTTTGCCATCTGAAGACTGGGCCGTCACAATGAAAAGCATAAAAAGACACTGATTAACTGTAATACAATGGCAACTGACTTATAATGGATTTAATAAATCAGAATTGTGCTAATTATGATCCATGGTCATGGAAATTTTGGTAGCACAAACCCAGAGAAATGCCAGCTGTGACAAAAGAGAATTATATCCCATCCAATTATTTCTCCCACCTATTTTCATTTTTCCCCTTTAGTTCCACATTTAACCAATCATGGTAAATGGGTGGGCATTGATCAGTTTTTCAAAAAGAAAGAAGTTACCTCTGATCATAAAATTTGAATCCTTTGTTTTTTCTAAGAAGCTATTTAAGGCATCAAGTCTATAGGATGAAAAATCTCAGGAGAAGGTCTTATTCTAGATAACACTTAGTCTTGCCATGAGTTCAGGGCACTGGACTAGATAACCTCTCGAGGTCCCAGCCAATCCTATGATTTTGCTTTAAGGCAAAAAAAAAAAAAAGGAGGGGGTGGGGAAATGATTTGTGATGCAAAAGCATAAATCAATCTATCACATAGAAATACCAGGTTTCAGAGTAGCAGCCGTGTTAGTCTGTATTCGCAAAAAGAAAAAGAGTACTTGTGGCACCTTAGAGACTAACAAATTTATTAGAGCATAAGCTTTCGTGAGCTAGAGCTCACTTCATCGGATGCATTTGGTGGAAAAAACAGAGGAGAGATTTATATACACACACACAGAGAACATGAAACAATGGGTTTATCATACACACTGTAAGGAGAGTAAAAAGAAAAGGAGTACTTGTGGCACCTTAGAGACTAACAAATTTATTAGAGCATAAGCTTTCGTGAGCTACAGCTCACTTCATCGGATGCATTTGGTGGAAAAAACAGAGGAGAGATTTATATACACACACACAGAGAACATGAAACAATGGGTTTATCATACACACTGTAAGGAGAGTGATCACTTAAGATAAGCCATCACCAGCAGCGGGGGGGGGGGGGAGAGGAGGAAAACCTTTCATGGTGACAAGCAGGTAGGCTAATTCCAGCAGTTAACAAGAATATCAGAGGAACAGTGGGGGGTGGGGTGGGAGGGAGAAATACCATGGGGAAATAGTTTTACTTTGTGTAATGACTCATCCATTCCCAGTCTCTATTCAAGCCTAAGTTAATTGTATCCAGTTTGCAAATTAATTCCAATTCAGCAGTCTCTCGTTACCAGCACTCCCAGCTATCTTCGAGATACCACTGACTTCCTGAGGAAACTACAGTCCATTGGTGATCTTCCTAAAAACACCATCCTAGCCACTATGGATGTAGAAGCCCTCTACACCAACATTCCACACAAAGATGGACTACAAGCCGTCAGGAACAGTATCCCCGATAATGTCACGGCTAACCTGGTGGCTGAACTTTGTGACTTTGTCCTGACCCATAACTATTTCACATTTGGTGACAATGTATACCTTCAAATCAGCGGCACTGCGATGGGTACCCGCATGGCCCCACAGTATGCCAACATTTTTATGGCTGACTTAGAACAACGCTTCCTCAGCTCTCGTCCCCTAATGCCCCTACTCTACTTGTGCTACATTGATGACATCTTCATCATCTGGACCCATGGAAAAGAAGCTCTTGAGGAATTCCACCATGATTTCAACAATTTCCATCCCACCATCAACCTCAGCCTGGATCAGTCCACACAAGAGATCCACTTCCTGGACACTACGGTGCTAATAAGCGATGGTCACATAAACACCATTCTATATCGGAAACCTACTGACCGCTATTCCTACCTACATGCCTCTAGCTTTCATCCAGATCATACCACTCGATCCATTGTCTACAGCCAAGCGCTACGATATAACCGCATTTGCTCCAACCCCTCAGACAGAGACAAACACCTACAAGATCTCTATCATGCATTCCTACAACTACAATACTCACCTGCTGAAGTGAAGAAACAGATTGACAGAGCCAGAAGAGTACCCAGAAGTCACCTACTACAGGACAGGCCCAACAAAGAAAACAACAGAACGCCATTAGCCATCACCTTCAGCCCCCAACTAAAACCTCTCCAACGCATCATCAAGGATCTACAACCTATCCTGAAGGACGAGCCATCACTCTCACAGATCTTGGGAGACAGACCAGTCCTTGCTTACAGACAGCCCCCCAATCTGAAGCAAATACTCACCAGCAACCACACACCACACAACAGAACCACTAACCCAGGAACCTATCCTTGCAACAAAGCCCGTTGCCAACTCTGTCCACATATCTATTCAGGGGATACCATCATAGGGCCTAATCACATCAGCCACACTATCAGAGGCTCGTTCACCTGCGCATCTACCAATGTGATATATGCCATCATGTGCCAGCAATGCCCCTCTGCCATGTACATTGGCCAAACTGGACAGTCTCTACGTAAAAGAATGAATGGACACAAATCAGACGTCAAGAATTATAACATTCAAAAACCAGTTGGAGAACACTTCAATCTCTCTGGTCACTCGATCACAGACCTAAGAGTGGCTATACTTCAACAAAAAAGCTTCAAAAACAGACTCCAACGAGAGACTGCTGAATTGGAATTAATTTGCAAACTGGATACAATTAACTTAGGCTTGAATAGAGACTGGGAATGGATGAGTCATTACACAAAGTAAAACTATTTCCCCATGGTATTTCTCCCTCCCACCCCACCCCCCACTGTTCCTCTGATATTCTTGTTAACTGCTGGAATTAGCCTACCTTGCTTGTCACCATGAAAGGTTTTCCTCCTCTCCCCCCCCCCCCCCCCGCTGCTGGTGATGGCTTATCTTAAGTGATCACTCTCCTTACAGTGTGTATGATAAACCCATTGTTTCATGTTCTCTGTGTGTGTGTATATAAATCTCTCCTCTGTTTTTTCCACCAAATGCATCCGATGAAGTGAGCTGTAGCTCACGAAAGCTTATGCTCTAATAAATTTGTTAGTCTCTAAGGTGCCACAAGTACTCTTTTTCTTTTTATAGAAATACCAGTATGTGTTACTATGCAAGAAGCAGCAGTATTCTGTAGATACTTCTGCTGGTGTTAATAAATTCAGGTAAAATTCTGCTTTGAGAAATGACCATGGACTTCATACAAGTATATGATGTTTGGCGAACTTGAGGTCCAAAAACAGACTATTTCAAAATCATTATGTAGCCGTAATCCTCCCTGCTGCAACAAGGATCAATCCAATTCGCAGCATGCCCTCCATGTTTCTCATACCCAAAAGAGGCAAAGAGTGTTCCAAGTTTGTCCAGTGTGATTCTTTAAGTGCTACTGGAACTGTGGGCTTTGGCGTGAAAGTAGGCCTAATGAGTCATGACCCTCTTGGCTAGTGACAGTGAACAGAGAGATACTGGGACCATTGCTGTGGTTGATTGCTAATGCTTTCTTCAGGCAGGAAAGATCCCAGCTGCTTAAAAAGAAACAATTATTAGAGCGTTCCTAAAAACATCTCTTGATATTGACAGTTTCTCAGATTGTAACATTGTATTGAGTTGTCTCTTGTTTGGTGAAGATTGGAAGCAGGGATGGAAATTGATTTGGGACAGCTCCATGCTATCCAGAGTCTTCAGGTCTCCTTGACCGATTATGTTTTTGGCACAGACCTACCTCCTCTTGGTAAAGGATGAAGTCAGGGCACCTAGGTATTTTCTGTAGGGAGCACACTTCATCTGGTCTCCATGACCTTCACTGGCTAAAAAATTATTTCAGGGTGAAGTTTAAGGTCTTTTTTTGACCTATTAGACATTACATGGAAAGCCCTGATGGAAGGCTAACTAATAAATGTAGGAAGAAAACTTGAATCACCTTTTGAGGAAAATCCAGAACGGAAACAAAACTGCTTTGGATATAAGTCCACACTACAAACCTGTGTACCACATATGCCCACTGTTTTAGATCCTGTTCCAAACATCTTATTTTGGTTAACTTTCCATCACTGATCTCCCCCCGGCCTTCATTCCAGACACTGTCCCCAATATTTAATAAATGAAAAAGGTACTAACAAGACAAGAATCTAACAATGACTATAATTAATGAAGTGTCATTACTGTATGACTCTCACAGTTCTACACCTCCTCCTGTTTCCTATGATCTCCATAAAGATCTTGCTGTGTTAAGTATCTTAGACTGTGAATCCCTTGTCTAGTACCATGAACACCTGTGGAGTTGTATAAATAAGACTATAATGCAATCAAATGCTTAAGGCTTCAGACTCATTTAGTCCTAAATTATTTGTTAGTATGACCAGAGAGATTAAATGCAAGACTAATTCTTACGAAGTCTTTTAATAGTATCTATTAACTAAAGTGTATATGATTAATTGTAGATATTAACCCTGTGTACGCTAAAAAAAAGAAAAACCGAATTGGACACAGGAGATTCATTTCTTTAAAGAGAGCAGAAAGATGTAACATCTTGTTGGACTGCTCTGAATGACAGGAAGACTGGCATACACAATGAATTGAAAATACTAAATATGTACCAGACTCCAATATACATTTTGCAGATTCCTGTTAGTACAAGTGATTGGTGCATATTTAACTTTTCCATTAATTTTTAATATGCTATATTGTTTTTAAAATGCATATAAGTAATGCATAAGAACTCCATGAGTGCTCCTCTGCAGAGTCCAATTTATCAAAAAGGCTAAAGACAAATAACTAGAGAGGAAAAGGCTCTAATCAGCAGGAAGAGATGCGTACTACTCCAAACGTGCAAAAAACAGTTATAAAACATGTTCTATCAATGAGGAAATTTCTCATCAGAAGTCAACAGCAATACCCTGGACAAATATAGGCTCTTATATTCCAAACACTTTATGTCTATTTGAATAGAATCTCTCAGAAATATATTCTGTTTTTTCCAGATTAAGAACTGACCTTCTCTTGAAGGACTAACTGAAAACTACTCTCCAAGTCCCAATTTAAGGCCTTTTACTTTCCCTATTTTGTCACTGCAACTCTGCGATTCATGTCTGACATTCTCTCTTGCATGCTATGAGTATACCATACATGAATGAGGATTAAGCACTGAACATTAAAAAGTTTCAGTACTAGTTAAACTGTAACTTTCGCCAGATGTATCTTAATTGTACAAAAAGAAAGGGAGTACTTGTGGCACCTTAGAGACTAACAAATTTATTTGAGCATAAGCTTTCGTGTAGCTCACGAAAGCTTATGCTCAAATAAATTTGTTAGTCTCTAAGGTGCCACAAGTACTCCTTTTCTTTTTGCGAATACAGACTAACACGGCTGCTACTCTGAAACCTTAATTGTACACAACATCTCATTATGGTATTTAATGATTCAAGGGAAACATGGAATTCTTTAGAAGAGGTGCACAATCTCCATTTTTTAGCAAATACTGAAGCTCCCCCAGACCTAATTACCCATGGCTGTAACAATGCATTGCTCAGTATTGGTGTTCATTCACTCAGGAACTAAGAACTCAAGATATGCATCTCTAAGAACACTTTTACCACTTCAGTATCAAACACTGAGGCAATTACATTAGGTACTTAAAAAAGATATCATAAAAAAGATGTCTTAAAAAGATATCCAAGCAAGTACTCCTTTTCTTTTTGCGAATACAGACTAACACGGCTGCTACTCTGAAACCAAGGAGAAACTGCTGAGCTTGAATTAATATGCAAACTAGATACCATTAACTTGGGTTTGAATAGAGACTGGGAGTGGCTGGCTCATTACACATATTGAATCTATTTCCTTAAGTTAAGTATCCTCACACCTTCTTGTCAACTGTCTAAATGGGCCATCTTGATTATCACTACAAAAGTTTTTTTCTCCTGCTGATAATAGCTCATCTTAACTAATTAGCCTCTCACAGTTTGTATGTTTCAGAGTAGCAGCCGTGTTAGTCTGTATTCGCAAAAAGAAAAGGAGTACTTGTGGCACCTTAGAGACTAACAAATTTATTAGAGCATAAGCTTTCGTGAGCTACAGCTCACTTCATCAACAGTTTGTATGGTAACTTCCAATTTATCTGTATGTGTGTATATATTCCATTCTATGCATCCGATGAAGTGGGCTATCGCCCACAAAATCTTATGCTCTAATAAAATTGTTAATCTCTAAGATGCCACAAGTACTCATTCTTTTTGCAGATACAGACTAATACGGCTACTACTCTGAAACCTATCATGTAAACTAATCATTTGGGGGACCTCATTTTTGGATCTGGCTGAGTGGGTACCTCCCATCCTAAGGACAAGACTGGTTTGGACTCCAGAGTAATTACAAAAGGCATAAAGCTGCTCTAATTTGAGGAAGCAGTAACGGCTCCTTTAAGTTGATCCTCCATCCTATAACTGCTGGTATGCAGTCTGCTCTGGCCAAGCTCTCTTCTCATCTCTTTGCTGCTCTGCTCTCCACAGGAACAGGTGATGTAGAGCCAGTTTCATGTTACTCAAGGGATTCACCTTTGTCACTCAAGGTTATCTCCTTTGTTCCACCAGCATGGTGCAAATGGCACACAGTGATGTCCAGGGTCTGGCCCTGGGGGTGTAAATGCTGAGAGGATGTAAGTTGCACGGTACAAGCGTTCAGCAGCATGAGAGTCTGAAATCTACCTAGATACCTAAATGTAGGGTGAGGGAGTAAGTCTGGAGTTTGCAGATGGAAAATAAGGTATGGTAAATTTAAATAAGTATGTAGCTAAGGGCACATGGCTATGGCTGATTGAACTTGCATGAAGTGAGTGTCTAACTACCCCAACATCAGCTTTAACAGTGTCAGAAACAGACAAAGTAGAGTCCCCCATCCGAATCTATCTTGTCAAGTATAGGTTACTGCTGGATTATAACTTCCCCCAAACTTGGATAAAGTCCTAGTGAGGCAAGCATTCAGACCTTTTAGAAGAATACACATCTTTCTAGGGGCCTACAGCCCAGGTTCCATCTTGTACTGGTTATTGCATTTTTTTTGATCCATCATTTCTGCCACATTGAGAGGATTTAGTGGGAAATGTTTAGAGCCCTCTATCACCAGACTACTCCGCTCTGTGGTGCTGTACTCTGAGCAATTAGAACGAACCAACTTTCATTCCTGTCCATTAACATGTTCCAATTATTAAACAGCTGACTTGGGGAATAATTGGCTAGGCAGTCATATTTCTGAAAAGGATCTGTGGCTTACAGTGGATCATAAAGTGAATGAGTCAACAATGTGATGCAGTTGAAAAAAGGCTACTATCATTCTGGCGTGTGTTAACAGGAGTGTCCTATATAAGACACAGGAGGTTATTGTCCCACTCTACTTGGCACTGGTGAGGCCCCACCTGGAGTAGTGTGTCCAGTTGTGGGCACCAAGCTTGAGAAAAGATGTAGACAAATTGGAGAGATCCCTGCGTAGAGCTACAAAAATGATAAAAGAGTTAGAAAACCTGACTTACAGGGTAAATTTACAAATATTGGGCATGTTTAGTCCTGAGAAAAGATTGAGTGGAGACCTGATAACAGTATTCAAATGTGTTAAAGTCTGTTACAGAGAGGATTGTGATTGTTTTCCCTGATTACTGAAGTGCCACTTAATCTGCAGCAAGGGAAATTTAGGTTAGATATCATTAGAAAGCTTTCCACAATAAGGTCAGCTAAGCACTGGAATAGGTTTCACAGATGGAATCCCCATCAGTGGAAGTTTTTAAGAACAGGTTAGACAAACACCTGTCAGGCATGGGTCCTGCCTCAGCACAATGGGCTGAACTAGATGATCTCTTAAGGTTCCTGTCACTTTCATCTCTATGATTATTTAATTAGTGTTTTCTTGGAGGGAGTTGTGAGGAAACAATGAGACGTGCTTTTACTTTAGAAAAAGCCAAAGACATTGAAAAGATGAAAGAGCAGGCAGAAAATCTTATTTAGTGTGGAGATGTGGAAGTCTGAGTCCAATCTTTTTTACACCAGTGTAAATCAAGATTAATACCATTGGAATTAAGTTACACCAATGTAACACAAGTGCACGTAGGATCAGAATCAAGGTCATGATCTATGGTGCCTACCACTGAATTGAATTAGTTAGAAATTGTAGAAATAATTATAGAAATATAGACAACATATTTATGAACAAGGATAGTAATATTTAAAAGAATTTCCAATACTATCTACTCACTTTGAGTCCTAATCCCTGCCAAGATCACAAGCAATAGATTAATTTAAATTGCTTCCAACTATGTCTCCAAAGCACCTATTTTTTTATATAATGTTCCCTGTCTTGGGAAGGAAGAGAGAGAGGTTTAAAGTCAGACTGGGATAAGCCTTGAGTAAGTGGGTGGAATTCCCATGGAAGTCTCTTGGCCAAGTTCAGTGGTGATGTAAATGATGATGCAAGTTACGTGTTATGTGCAAGTTGGTCAGAAAATGTGAAAAGGAACTATAAAAACGGTGCAATTTGGCAGTAGATGGAAGGGTGTGGAAGGAAAGGCAAATAGCAGATGGATGAAAATAAAATATGGGGACCCAACTTTCTTCTTTCTGAGTGTGAGGTCTGTGCAAATTATATGGTTTTACCATATTCACACAGTTTTGGACCAACTTTTAGTATACTTGACATGGAGCTGACAGAGCTGTTTCTGTATGCTGAATTTGGCCCAGAGCATGTAAGGTTGGGAAGAGAGTTGTATGTAAAGGATTTGGCTGTATTTGATTTTCTTCCAGTGTGTGAATCTAAATTGAACTAATCTATTTTCACTTTATTTATGAAGTTTCTGTTATAATTGATGGTTACAAGTACATTTTGAATATGAGGTTGTTGTCCCTAACACAAAATGATTACATCCACTGTTCAAATGGACAACTAGTGCGATGTCATGGAACTGCACCCACTAATGCCACTGGGGAAGTTGGCCGATGAAAATTTACTTTTCATAATAAGCCTAAAGATAGGGTATACCTTAAAATTCCAAGCAAGGTTTGACTTTTGTACAGTAACTCAATGTTATTTAATGGAATTCCCATGGTGGATGGGTGGAGTTTTATAGTTCTCCAAGACTATAGGTACAAACACATCATAATGGTAAATCCATTCCCACATGTGGCTTTCAAGCTATTGTCTTACATTAAAAAATTCATGTGTACGATAAAACATTAATTTCCCATTTTATATTTGAAAATCCTAGTTCTCTGTGAGTGCACCAAAATCTCCACCCCTCACTCACAAAGTAATATGCAATACAAAGGGCAGAATATGTCAGTCTTCATTAGCACTCTTCAGGATCGGTGCTGACACACCTATCTGCAAACACTAAGTGTGGCCCTAAAAGGTAAGTATCAATGAACTAAAACTATGTTCTGTTTTCATATACTCATTCAGTTGGGAAAACCACACCTAGATAAATCATGGAAAGTAGGTCTTTTGCAACATCATAATTTCCAGCACTGATAAAGAAGACAATGCATAATTGATTTTAGTTGGATTTTACTGAGTCCCAAATGTATATTGTTTATACAGAATTATGGTGGGCAAATCTCCCAGTTGCTTCTGAAATGTTGCATCTTTAAGATCTTGAATTTGTGAAAGACAGATAATGAATTTTAAGGAGTGTTTCTTTACAGATCGATGACTGGGAGGATATGCACTAAACTTATTTTTATCAGGACACCTAAATACATTTATCTTCTAATATTTCACAATTGTAATTTAACTTTGCAAAGGGTTTATCTAATAAAGCAAAACTAATTATCAAAATTCTCCAAGTTTTATGAACTCTGATAATTCCAATTGCATACTGTGGGAAGTATAATATCAGACCTTTCACTGCAATGCTAGCTCCAATAAAAATGAACTGAAACAGAAAATAATGCTACTTATGCTGTCTTTGTAAGGTGTTACCATTTCAAATACTTATGTCAGATAACGTGGATTATCTTTAAGAGACAATCCATTAAGAAGTTAAGTCAATTCTATTTCTTGAGGTGACAAGTTCAAGAAACAAGACTTAATAGTTACATGGCTGGTTTTAAATATCTCCATGAATAAGGAAGATATAGAAAGGATTTTTCTTAAAAGGGATCTTAGGGTATGTCTACATAGCAAAAACCAAAACCAAAAAAACCCAACAGCAGTGATTTTCAGAGCCATACTTCGCATCGCAGGGCTTGAGCTGTGGGGCTAAAAATAGCAGTGTAAATGTTTGGTCTCAGGCTGGGGCCCAGGCTCTGAGACCCTTCCCCATCACCAGGTTTCAGAGCCTGGACTCCAGCCTGAACCTGAAGAGCTAAATTGCTCGTTTAGGTCCACAGGGAAAGCCCAAGTCAGTTGAGTCAGGCTCTGAGGCTCACTGCTGAGGGTGTAGATGTGCCGTTAGTTAAACAAATATTGCAAAGTGCTAAGCTTCTTAGGAAAGCTGAGGATGTGCTATCACCCTTTGAACTCAATCCTGCAAAGAGTTAAAGTGAGTGGATTTCTACTAAACTAAAAGAAGCAAGTTTTCATGTTTGGTAATATCAGAGCAATATCATAGATTCCTGGGGTTAAGCAGAGCATGTTTTCAACATGTTTTTTCTCCTTGTTCTAAAAAGCTAATTTTTACCAAGTTTTCCATTTTGTAGATTTTGTGCTCAACATGTCACAATACATTTTTCAACAAATTGACCCTTTCATTAACTATTTGTTTTGGGGGTGTTTATATTTGTTTCTTATTATCACTGAAAAAGGAAAATGTTACTCACCTTTCATAACGGTTGTTCTTTGAGATGTGTTGCTCATGTCTATTTCATTGGAGGTCTGTGTGCTTGCCACATGCACCAGTGCCGGAAGTGTTTCCTGCCATGGTATCCATTGGGGACTGGCTCTGGTGCCCTCTGGAGCGGCATGCATATGCGCCAGAATAAGGGATGCCATCACCCCACCCCATTCAATTCCTTCTTGCCAGAACTCCAACAGAGGCGAAGGAGAGTGGGTCATGGAATGGACATGAGCAACTCATTCGAAGAACAGTTTAAAAAGGTGAGTAACCATTTTTTCTTCTTCAAGTTGTTTTCTTCTTCGAGCTTGCTCATGTCCATTCCATTGTAGGTGACTCCCAAGAAGCACCTATGGAGGCGGGTAGGAGTTAATGGTCGTGTCGATTGCAACACAGCTCTGCTAAAGCCAGCATCATCTCTGGCTTCCTGGGTGATGGCATAGTGTGTCGTGAAGGTATGTACTGATGACCACATCGCAACTCTGCAGATGTCCTGGATTGGGAGCTGAGCCAGGAAGGCAGCCGACAATACCTGAGCTCTTGTGGAATGAGCAGTCACTATCGGTGAAGGCATAGCCTGTGCTATCTCATAGCACGTATGGATGCAGGTGTTGATCCAGGACAAAATCCTTTAGGAGGACACCAGAAGGTGTGTCATCCTGTCAGCCACCACAACAAAGAGTTGAGTAGACCTGCCGAAGGGCTTGGTGCGCTCCAGGTTGGCACACCTGACATCTAGTGTCTGCAGATGCCTCTCCTTTTTGGAGGTGTGTGGCTTTGGACAGAACACTGGGAGGAAGATATCCTGGTTGACATGGAATTGTGACCACCTTTGGCAGGAAGGCTGGATGGGAACTCAGTTGGATGTTGTCCTTGTAGAACACTGTCTATGGGGGCTCTGACGTCAGAGCTTTAATTTTGGAGACTTGCCTCGCCATGGTAATAGGTACATGGAATGTGACATTCCACGACAGGTGGGAAAGAGAGCAGAAAGCCAGAGGCTAAAAGGGAGGGCCAAAATTGTCAGACACATAGATAAACATAATTTATTGGGGGAAGAGTCAAAATGTTTTTTGAAAAGTGAAATCATGCCCCACCAATCTATTAGAATTCTTTGAGGGAATCAGCAAGCATGTGGACAAGGGGCATTCAGTGGATCCAGTGTATTTAGATTTTCAGAAAGCCTTTGACAAGGTCTCTCACCAAAAAGAAAAGGAGTACTTGTGGCACCTTAGAGACTAACAAATTTATTTGAGCATAAGCTTTCGTGAGCTACAGCTCACTTCATCGGATGCATCAAATAAATTTGTTAGTCTCTAAGGTGCCACAAGTACTCCTTTTCTTTTTGCGAATACAGACTAACACGGCTGCTACTCTGAAATCTCTCACCAAAGGCTCTTAAGCAAAGTAAGCAGTCATGGAATAAGAGGGAAGGTTCTCTCATGGATTCGTAACTGGTTAAAAGATAGGAAACAAAAGGTAGGAATAAGTGGTCAGTTTTCAGAATGGAGAGAGGTAAATAGTGGTGTCTCCCAAGGGTTTGTACTGGGACCAGTCCTATTCAACATATTGATAAATTATCTGGAAAAAGGGGTTAACAGTGAGGTGGCAAAATTTGCAGATGACACAAAACTGCTCAAAATAGTGAAGTCCCAGGCAGACTGCAAAGAGCTACAAAAGGATCTCTCAAAACTGGGTGACTGGGCAACAAAATGGCAGATGAAATTCAATGTTGATAAATGCAAAGTAATGCACATTGAAAATGTAATCCCAACTATACATATAAAATGATGGGTTCTAAAATAGCTGTTACCACTCAAGAAAGAGATCTTGGAGTCATTATGGATAGTTCTCTGAAAACATCCACTCAATGTACAGCTGCAGTCAAAAAAGTAAACAGAATGTTGGGAATTATTAAAAAAGTATAGATAATAAGACAGAAAATATCATATTGCCTCTATATAACTCTATGGTATGCCCACATCTTGACTACTGCATGCAGATGTGGTTGCCCCATCTCAAAAAAGATATACTGGACTTGGAAAAGGTTCAGAAAAGAAAAATGATTAGGGGTACAGAATGGCTCCCATATGCAGAGAGATTAATAAGACTGGGATTTTTCAGTTTGGAAAAAAGATGATTAAGAGGGGAGATGATAGAAATCGATAAAATCATGACGGTATGGAGAAAGTAAATAACACTTCCTTATTTACTCCTTCTCATCACACAAGTACTAGGGGCCACCAAATGAAAATTAATAGGCAGCAGGTTTAAAAACAAACAAAAGTAAGTATTTCTTCACACAATGCACAGTCAACCTGTGGAATTCCTTGCCAGAGGATGTTGTGAAGGCCAAGACTATAAGAGGGTTCAAAAAAGAACTAGATAAATTCATGGAGGATAGGTCCATCAGTGACTATTAGCCACGATGGGCAGGAATGGTGTCTCTAGCCTCTGTTTGCCAGAAGCTGGGAATGGGCGACAGGGGAAGGATCACTTGATGATTACCTGTTCTGTTTACTCCTTCAGGGGCACCTGGCATTGGCCACTGTCAGAAGACAAGATACTGGGCTAGATGGACCTTTGGTCTGACCAAAGTATGGCCGTTCTTATGTTCTTATGAGGGCAAATGAGCCTGGAGGGGACTAGGTTGAGATCCTATTGGTGAATTGGATTCCAAACTGGCGGGAAAAAAGTCTTTCAAGGCCTTCCAGGAACCCGATTGTCATCCCATGCAAGAATACGGATCTACCCTGGACATGAGGGTGGAAGGCTGTTATGTTTGCCAAGTGTACTTTGATGAAAAAGCAAGGCCCTGGTGCTTTAAGCGAGGCAGGTAATCCAGGATGGATTGTAGAAATGACTGGATTAGAGAGATATTGCTCTCTGATGCCCAGAAGGAGAAGCACTTCCACTTTGCCAGGTTAAGTTGCCCTGGTAGAGGGCTTTCTGCTTTCTAAGAGGACCTGCTGGACCTGACTAGAGCAGGCCTGCTCCTTGGGATTCAGCCTCCACACTGTGGGGTGGAGAGAAGCAAGGTTAGGGTTCAGTAATTGTCTATGTTCCTGAGAGAGCAGGTCTGGGTAGCTGGGAAGTGTCCATGGGCTGCCACTGCTAAGTCCACGAGTGTGCCGAACCAATGCTGGTGCGGTCATGCTGAGGTGATCATAATGACTCGAGCCTTGTCCCTCTTAATTTTCAAGAGGACTTCTTTGATCAGTGTGACTGGCAGGAAGGCATACATCAGGTTGCCTGACCATGACAGGAGGAAGGCATCAGATAGCGAGCTGCTGTTGAGACCCTGCAAAGAGCAGAACTGGCGACATTTTCTGTTCTGTCTGGTGGCAAACAGGTCCTCTTGGGGAGCTTCCCACTTCTGGAAGAGCATCCTGATGACCTCCAAATGGAGGGACCACTCATGTGAGAGAAGAAGGACGTGCCGAAGTGATCCACCAGCGTGTTCCGGATGCCAGGGAGATGCAAGACTTCCAGATGGATAGCATGCTGGATGCAGAAGTCCCACAGGTGAAGGGCTTCCTGACAAAGGGCCGCTGATCGAGCTTGTCCCTGTCTGTTGACATAGAACATGAAGGCAATGTTGTCTGTCAACACTTGCACCACACGACCAGACAGATGGTAAAGAAACACTTTACAAGCCAGGCGGATGGCCATGAGCTCTCTGACATTTATGTGCAGTGACAGCTCCTCTCGAGACCATAGCCCCGAGTTCTGAGTGTACCGAGGTGCACTCCCCAACCGAGGTCAGAGGCATCTCACTCCAGGGACACTGAGTCATGAATTCACAAATGGAACACCTTCCAACACTGGATCCAGGTGGGTCCACCACTGCCTGGAATTGAGTACCCGTGGCGGGATCGTGAGAAATTTGTCCAGGTGATGTCTGGCTGGGGACTAAACTGATGCCAGCCACATCTGGAGGAGTCTGAACTGCAGTTTTGCATGCGGGACAATGTAAATGCATACCGACACGTGCCCTAATACAGTGCTTCTCAAAGCTGGTCCGCCACTTGTTCAGGGAAAGCCCCTGGCAGGCTGAGCCGGTTTGTTTACCTGCTGCGTCCGCAGGTTTGGCCGATCGCGGCTCCTACTGGCCACGGTTTGCCGCTCCAGGCCAATGGGAGCTGTGGGAAGTGGCGCAGACCGAGGGATGTGCTGGCTGACCTTCCTGCAGCCCCCATTGGCCTGGAGCGGTGAACCGCGGCCAGTGGGAGCTGCAATCGGCTGAACCTGCAGAAGCGATAGGTAAACAAACTGGCCCAGCCCACCAGGGGCTTTCCCTGAACAAATGGCGGACTGGCTTTGAGAACCACTGCCCAAATAGCCTGAGGCAGACCTGGGCTGTGGTGAGCAGCAATCAGATCTGACATTGCCCTGAACCTGGCTTCTGGCAGGAATGCTCTGGTTCGGGCAGAGTTGAGGATCGCTCTGATAAACTCTATCCTCTGTACCAAGACCAATGTTGATTTTTGTTCATTTATCAACAGGCCTTGCACTTTACTAGTGGCTCTCAGCATCATGATACTGCACTAGACGTGTTCTCTGGAGTGGTCCTTGATGAGTCAGTCATCGAGATACTGTTAGATCTGGATACCCCAACATCTGAGGCAAGCTGTGACTACTGCCATGCACTTTGTAAAAACTTTGGGTGCTGTCAGTAGGCTGAACGGGAGCACTGTGAACTGGTAGTGGGTGTGCCTATGAATCATAGAAACCTTCTGTGGCTATGAAATATCGAAATATGAAAGTAAGTGTCTTTCAGATGAAGGGCGGCATACCAGTCTCCTGCATCCAGAGAGGGGATGATAGAGGCAAGACAGACCATGCGGAACTTCAACTTCTTGAGATATTTGTAGAGGTTCCGCAAGTCAAGGATGGGGCGTAGACCCCTCCTTGGCCTTTGGAATAAAAAAAAATAGCAGGAATAAATCTCTTTCCCTCTCAAATGCTGTAGAACTTCATCTACAGCTCCCACCTGCAGGAGGCCTTGCAACTCATGAGCAAGCAGAAGCTCATGAGAAGGGTCCCTGAGAGGAATGGGGTGGGAGGGAGCGAGGGAGGGATACAAAGGAATTGGAGGGTATACCTCCATACCACAGTGCTGAGCACTCACTGGTCTGATGTTACTGAAGTTCAAGCCCGGCTTGGGCAATAAACTGTTGGAAAACAAAAGGGGTGTCGGATCTAGTATTCAGGCTGGGAGGTCACCCTTGAGCACACTCTCAAAATGCCTGTTTGTTTATAGATTCATAGATTCATAGATAATAAGGTCAGAAGGGACCATTCTGATCATCTAGTCCGACCTCCTGCACAGCGCAGGCAACAGAATCTCACCCACCCACTCCTATGAAAAACCTCACCCATGTCTGAGCTATTGAAGTCCTTAAATCATGGTTTAAAGACTTCAAGGAGCAGAGAAGCCTCCCTCAAGTCAACCATGCCCCATGCTACAGAGGAAGGCGAAAAACCTCCAGGGCCTCTCCAATCTGCCCTGGAGGAAAATTCCTTCCCGACCCCAAATATGGCAATCAGCTAAACCCTGAGCATATGGGCAAGATTCACCAGCCAGATACCCAGGAAAGAATTTTCTATAGTAACTCAGATCCCATCCCCCATCTCAGGGGATTTGGCCTATTTACCCTGAATATTTAAAGATCAATTACTTACCAAAATCCCATTATCCCATCATACCATCTCCTCCATAAACTTATCGAGTAGAATCTTAAAGCCAGATAGATCTTTTGCCCCCACTGCTTCCCTTGGAAGGCTATTCCAAAACTTCACTCCTCTGATGGTTAAAAACCTTCGTCTGATTTCAAGTCTAAACTTCCTGGTGGCCAGTTTATACCCATTTGTTCTTGTGTCCACATTGGTGCTGAGCTGAAATAATTCCTCTCCCTCTCCTGTATTTATCCCTCTGATATATTTATAGAGAGCAATCATATCTCCCCTCAACCTTCTTTTAGTTAGGCTAAACAAGCCAAGCTCCTTAAGTCTCCTTTCATAAGACAAGTTTTCCATTCCTCGGATCATCCTAGTAGCCCTTCTCTGTACCTGCTCCAGTTTGAATTCATCCTTTTTAAACATGGGAGACCAGAACTGCACACAGTATTCTAGGTGAGGTCTCACCAGTGCCTTGTATAATGGTACTAAAACCTCCTTATCCCTACTGGAAATGCCTCTCCTGATGCATCCCAAAACCACATTAGCTTTTTTCACAGCCATATCACATTGGCAGCTCATAGTCATCCTATGATCAACCAATACTCCAAGGTCCTTCTCCTCTTCTGTTACTTCTAATTGATGCGTCCCCAACTTATAGCTAAAATTCTTGTTATTAATCCCTAATTGCATAACCTTACACTTCTCACTATTAAATTTCATCCTATTACTATTACTCCAGTTTACAAGGTCATCCAGATCCTCCTGTATAATATCCAGATCCTTCTCCGAATTGGCAATACCTCCCAGCTTTGTATCATCTGCAAACTTTATTAGCACACTCCCACTTTTTGTGCCAAGGTCAGTAATAAAAAGATTAAATAAGATTGGTCCCAAAACCAATCCCTGAGGAACTCCACTGGTAACCTCCCTCCAACCTGACAGTTCGCCTTTCAGTAGGACCCATTGCAGTCTCCCTTTTAACCAATTCCTTATCCACCTTTTGATGTTCATATTGATCCCCATCTCCTCCAATTTAACTAATAATTCCCCATGTGGCACGGTATCAAACGCCTTACTGAAATCTAGGTAAATTAGATCCACTGCATTTCCTTTATCTAAAAAATCTGTTACCTTTTCAAGAAAGGAGATTAGGTTGGTTTGGCACGATCTACCTTTTGTAAAACCATGTTGTATTTTGTCCCATTTACCATTGACTTCAATGTCCTTAACTAATTTCTCCTTCAAAATTTTTTCCAGGACCTTGCATGCTACAGATGTCAAACTAACTGGCCTGTAGTTACCCGGATCACTTTTTTTTCCTTTCTTAAAAATAGGAACTATATTAGCAATTCTCCAATCATTCGGTACTATTCCTGAGTTTACAGATTCATTAAAAATTCTTGCTAATGGGCTTGCAATTTCAGGTGCCAATTCCTTTAATATTCTTGGATGAAGATTATCTGGGCCCCCCCATTTAGTCCCATTAAGCTGTTTCAGTTTCGCTTCTACCTCTGATATGGTAATATCTACCTCTATATCCTCCTTCCCATTTGTCATGCTACCATTATCCCCAAGATCCTCTTTAGCCTTATTAAAGACTGAGGCAAAGTATTTGTTTAGATATTGGGCCATGCCTAGATTATCTTTAACCTCCACTCCATCCTCAGTGTTAAGTGGCCCCACTTCTTCCTTCTTAGTTTTCTTCTTATTTATATGGCTATAGAACCTTTTACTATTGGTTTTAATTCCCTTTGCAAGGTCCAACTCTACTCGACTTTTAGCTTGTCTCACTTGATACCTACATGTTCTGACCTCAATTAGGTAGCTTTCCTTGCTGATCCCTCCCATCTTCCACTCCCTGTATGCTTTCTGCTTCTTCTTAATCACCTCTCTAAGATGCTTGCTCATCCAGCTTGGTCTACAACTCCTTCCTATGAATTTTTTCCCCTTTCTTGGGATACAGGCTTCCGATAGCTTCTGCAGTTTTGATTTAAAGTAATCCCAGGCCTCCTCTACCTTTAGATCCATAAGTTCTTCAGTCCAATCCACTTCCCTAACTAATTTCCTTAATTTTTGAAAGTCAGCCCTTTTGAAATCAAAAACCCTAGTTGCAGATTTATTTTTGTTAATCCTTCCATTTAGTTTGAACTGAATTAGCTCATGATCACTTGAGCCAAGATTGTCCCCTACAACCATTTCTTCTATGAGGTCCTCGCTACTCACCAAAATTAAATCTAAAATGGCATCCCCTCTAGTCGGCTCAGCAACTACTTGATGAAGGAATCCATCAGCTATCGCATCTACGAAAATCTGAGCCCTATTATTATTACTAGCACTGGTCCTCCAGTCTATATTTGGGAAGTTAAAGTCTCCCATGATCACGCAGTTTCCATTAGTATTTACTTTATTAAAGACATTAAAAAGGGCTCTATCCATATCCAAATTAGATCCCGGAGGTCTATAGCACACCCCAAGCACTATCGTAGGAGAGGCTTTACTAGTTTTCTTCCCCAATGTAATTTTTGCCCAGACAGACTCTGTCTTATCCATTGCATCGCTGGTTATTGTTACCTGGCTGGTGGTGGGTAGAGCTCGAGTGAGCCGCGAAGGCCAGTGGTTGGCCCTGTCCCTTTTTGCGGAAGGGCTCCAACTGACTCTGAGTCCTGAATATCTGGGTCTGCTGCGGTTTCAACCACTTTCTTGCTGGCGCTGGTGTGTAAAGGCCCAGGGAGCACAAAGTAGCCCTAGAAGCTTTCAGGCCATGTAATTCGCTGTCTATTTGGTCCAAGAACATAACGATTTTCAAAGCCCATGGCCAGGACATAGTATTTCCTCTCTGCCCACTTGGAGATGGGAGGCAGGGAGGAGGGAGTTGCCACAAGGCCTTGATTAGCTTTACCACTCCTCCGTGGATGGGTAAGGCCATCTTAGAAGAGGGGGCCACACTCAAAATGTCAAATAGGATGTTAGATGGTATGACGACTTCTCAGCCTCTAGCCCCAGGTTTGCTGCCACCCTTTTAAGTACCTCCCGGTAAGCTTTCACCTCGTCTTGGGAAACTGCATGGGAAGGCCCTGCTACTGCCTCATAAAGTGAAGAGGATGAGGAGGCGGGCACAGATGGTCAGTCAACTCCATTTCCCCTGCTGTGGGAGCCTTGGCTGAGGCTGGCTGCCCTGAGACACCCTGCTCCAACTCCTCCTCTCAGTCAGGAGGCAGGTGGGAGACAGTCGCTGACCATTTCTCAGATGTCCCAAGACTGACCAGTGCACATGCTCAAACATCTGAGGGACCCCTCAGAGTTCCAGAACTGCCAAGGAGCCAGCCACTGGCTCTGTGGCCATGTACTTCTTGTCAGTGCCAGGGGAAATCCCGATGCCACAGGAAGGTGACTTTGGCCCGCAGGCAATGCATCCTCGGCCCGCAGGCAATGGTCCTCCTCGCTTTCCAAGCCTGAGGAGGAAAAAAATTGTCTTGGGGACCAGGGCAGTACCACAGCCTCATCCTTGCCATTTCCAGGCCGACTGTCCCCGTATTCTTCTCTTGGGGACCGGGACCGGGATGGTGGAGCTCAGTGCCTCATCTCTGGTGACAGTGCTTAGCAGATTGGCAATGGTAACCTGGCGATTGATGCCTTGCGCTTTGAGAACAGTGCTGCTCTGTTGACTGGTAGCATGGTGTGCTTTGTCTCGACTCTGGAATCTGGTACAGACGATCCAGAGACTAGCGATGTGATTCCAGGGACCGGTATCATGACTCAAGTGATCGATGCTATGAGTCTGGAGAGCAACGCGGATGCTCAGGGGACTGGTTCCTGATCTCTGGGCACTGGTGATGTCTGCGCCAGAAAGCCGATGATTGATGCTGGCATCCCGGAGAACGATGTCTAAAGTCTGGGAACTCTGGCAGGTAAGCTGGCTTGTATCAGAGGGCTGGTGGCACTGCTCTGGAGACCACTGTTGGGATGCCGCCTGCTGCGGTGCCGAGATGGGGAGTGCTGGAAGGGCCCCAGGACGGGTTTACCTCTAGAACTGGCAACCTCTCTGGTAGGTGTCAGCAGCATGGAAGGGACAATATTTCTTTAGCAGCCTGGAAGGTCTGCGGTGTGGATGGCACTGCCAGGTGCCAGATGCTCCTGCCGCTTCGTGGGGTGGCAGGCAGATCTCAGAGGAGGCTCGACAGATCTGTGGATGCTGGAGCCTGGCTATAATCCAGAGAGGATGAGCTGCCCCATGTGGGTCTTTGCTCACCTCCACCTTTCTCCTTCCCCTTTATGGGACACAGAGGTCCTCAGAGCGGAGTCCAATCTTGCTGGCTTGGAGGCTGGTGTGAGGGCCAACTCCATAAGGAGCGCTCAAAGCCAAATGTCCCGCTCCTTTTTGGTGTGCAGCTTGAAACTTTTACAGATGTGACACTTGTCACTTATGAAGGGTTTCCCCCAAGCATTTCAGACAGCTTTGGTGGGGATCACTGATGGGCATAGGTTTTTTGCAGCAGTCACAAGACTTAAAGGCCGGGGACCAGCCACGCCCCATCCCTGAGCTAAGTCCGATAGGGCACTAACAAACTATTTCTACACTTAACACTAAAGGAACTAGGAAGAACTATACAAAAATTACTCTAACAACTATATACAGTAGAAATGTCAAGAACACTGGAAAAAGCTAAAGCTTGCTGAGGCAAGGGAATGTTTCAGCACTGCCACTGGCAGGAAGAAGGAACTGAAACAGGGGGGGCATCAAGCGTCCCTTATACCAGCACATATGCACGCCACTCCAGACGGCGCCAAAGCTGGTCCCCGACAGATACCACTGAGAGAAAAACTTCTGGCACCAGTGAATGTGGTGAGCACAGACACCTCTAGTGGAATGGACATGAGCAGGCATTCAAAGAAGAACAATATATCTCACTTGGTGTCATATGGTAATTCTGCTTAATTTGCTGCATATATGATGAATGACCTTCATCACTATTCACAAGCTCTAGTTAAAATACTAATGAGGCTGATTCAAAGGAGTTGCTCCTGATGTACACCAGCAATAATGAGATCAAAAGTAGATCTGTCTAAGATGTGCAGTATCTTTCCATCTCATGATGCAACATCATCATTAGTTTTGTGTTATTTCTGCAGTGTGATACCTTACCAGACATACATAGTAAGAGGAACACAAGATGCAAATTCTATATGGTCTCAGAAGCTTTAGAAACTATGCAATTTTGAAGAAGGAAAGTGAACATTCAATACATGAGGTCCGATTTCCCATCGGGTGTTGATCCTATTCTGAGACACAGTGTAGTGACTTAGTCATATTAGAAAAAGAAAATTAGTGGAAAACTAGTAGGTGCCTCCATGATACATCCCATAGAGATTAATTTATGTGGTCACTATGGCAAATGCAGAGTGAATAGCCCTTGTCCAGGCCTGGGTCATAAAGTTATATTTCACCCAGAATGAATGTCATATAATCAAAAGAAAGCAAGATTTGACTGTTGTTGCATTCTACTAGAAACCTACCCCAACTCCTTTCTTGGGACAAAATCCTTCAATGGGGCCACGATTTCACCCTGGTTGCTTATTACATTATTTAAATAATTTACTAATCCTTATAATAGTGTTTGTATCCAATCCATTTTGAAGTCATTTGTCAAGCAAGATTTTGTGAAACACCATGTCAAATGCTTTACTGAAGTGTAGATACTTTACATGCAATCCATTCCCTTCATCCACTAATTGCATAATTCATTTTAAAAAAACAGTTTTGTCTGGTAGGATTTCTTCTTTATAAATCAATGTAAAATTAGTTTTTTAAGTTAAATAAAACATTGAGATGTACCCCTTTTGGCCACTTCTGTCAGTTATATGACCTTATAGAGCTATATTTACTAAGGCAGCATGACATTTCAGCACTTAGCTTTTCTACTACAAGTAAGAAGCGATTTTATAATATTTTTACTGGCATGCTTTCCATGCTTCTTTATCATGCAGTTTGTTTTTGTACTTGAGAGGATAAGCTGACACTAACAACAAAACAGCATAATTACATTTTTAAACAGTTTTAACCTAATTTAGTATTGCTATAAAGTGAAAATGTTTAATTCTACACCTTATTATAGAAATAAACATAGAATCTGATCTAAAACAGTTGTTTTTGCATGAGTAAACATTTTCCTAAATTCAACATAATTAATACTACACATGTTGGTTATAATTCAAAATTATTTGTCACACACACACACTCTAGCAGATGTGCATCATTGATTTGGAAGGATTTCTCTTAAATGGTACATTCCTGTCACTATGTACACATTGCCTTGTTAATTTAATTTATAAATTAGCTTTGCTGAACTGGCAGATGCAGCCCACAAACTGAGCGGGGTTGACCCAGGAAAGGGTCGGGGTAGGTTATTCAAAAGACGTGCACTTCTCAAGGGCAGCCTCCTCTGACAGGGTTCCAGATGTCATTAGAGCGGCTTTCCTTGGTCGAACCTACCAGAGAAGGTACAGCAGTGATTGACTTTCAAGAGTAAATTCCTGCCAGGTACAGTTGTCTTCAGGTGAAAGTGTGGGAGCAGTTTTCATCCCCTGAGCCCACGGGTGTGAATCTGGCCCATTAGTTTACATATATAGTGCCTTCTAATGGCAAAGAATCCCAAGATGCTGCTTTAAGTTGTGATAGAACCTACTGTATTTATACACAGATAACTACATCTACCACTGTAGTGCACATCAGTCTGGATCTGAAACAAAATTCCAGATCCATATGTTCCTCAGCTCTGGGGATGTTATAAATCCAGACCCAGATTCAAAGGTTAAGTACTGGCACAATGGGCCAAATCAAACCTTTAGAGCCAAACACTTCAGATTTTCCAGAACCAGATCTAACTTTTGCAGTTTGAGCTTCTCACTCTGTCTCAAGTACCAATTTTCAATATATAAGAAACATAAAGGCCATCCTGGGTCAGACCAAAGGTGCATCTAGCCCAGTATCCTGTCTTCTGGCAGCGGCCGATGCCAGGTGCCCCAGAGGGAATGAACAGAAGAGGTAATCATCAAGTGATCCATTCCCTGTCACTCATTCCCAGCTTCTGGCAAACAGAGGCTAGGGACACCATCCCTGCCCATCCTGGCTAATAGTCTTTGATGGACCTATCCTCCATTAACTTATCTAGTTCTTTTTTTAACCTTCTTATAGTCTTGGCTGTCACAACATCCTCTGGCAAAGAAGTCTACAAGTTGACTGTATATTGTGTGAAGAAATACTTCCTTTTGTTTGTTTTAAACCTGCTGCCTATTAATTTTCATTTGGTGACCCCTAGTTCTTGTGTTATGAGAAGAAGTAAATAACACTTCCTTATTTACTTTCTCCACACCAGTCATGATTTTATAGATTTCTATCATATTCCCTCTTAGTCATCTCTTTTCCAAGCTGAAAAGTCCCAGTTTTATTAATCTCTCTGCATATGGGAGCCATTCCATGCCTCTAATCATTTTTGTTGCCCTTTTCTGAACCTTTTCCAAGTCCAATATATCTTTTTTGAGATGGGGTAACCACATCTGCATGCAGTATTCAAGATGTGACCATATCATGAATTTATATAGCAGCAATATGATAGTTTCTGTCTTATTTTAAACCTGCTGCCTATTAATTTCATTTGGTGACCCCTAGTTCTTGTGTTATGAGAAGGAGTAAATAACACTTTCTTATTTATTTTCTCCACACCAGTCATGATTTTATAGACCTCAATCATACCCCCCCTTAATTGTCTCTTTTCAAACCTGAAAAGTTCCACTCTTACTAATCTCTTCCTATATGGAAGCCTGATTTATAGCAGACATACCATAACTCTTCAGAATACAGTATTTTAATGTAAATGATAAAACATTTAGACTTCAGTGGGGCCAGGACTTCAATCCAAAACTCTCATTAACCTCAAGATGGTCAGGATTTTACTCTTTGTGTGAGAACCTCTGTTGAACCTCCTGATTTATAAGTGAGAGAGAAGAATTAGATTATTTTCACCCTCTGTTACATCTATGCAATGCCACTGACTTTTCAGGGCAGAATTTGGCCACTTGAGTTTACCCTGAATGTTAAGCAGTAACAAAATTTATGCCAGTGAAAGAATATAATGAAACTGTTTTACAATAAATAAACTGTTTCCTAAGAATAAATTTCCTTTTAAATACTCTTTTTCAGAGCTCATATATTTCTATGATACAGGAGAATAGAATCAATATTACAGAGAAGCAGAAGTTCTAATAAGTTATTTCGAACATATCAGTTCATATTTACTTATACTTAGAATTCACAGGAGCACATTCCTGCAATCAAGAGACAGGGATGCACAGCATGAAAAAACATTTAGCACAGAACAGCCTCCATGAATAATTGCCTGTCAATGTGGCTTGTTAAAGAGAAACTACAATTTTACAAGACAATTCTTGTGTCTGCTTGTCTACCCCAAAGACAGATAGGTATAACACACAAATACATTACCAGTTTTTAGGGGGAAAAGCTAGCTGAAATGCTAGTTGTGCAGCTGAGAGGGGGCATGGCCCTTCATAATTTTCTACTTTACTTTCTTATAGCACAACTGCAACATCTCACATCCTGGCATACTCAAGTGCACACCTCCCCGACAAGTAGAAACAGAGAGACTCTCACTGATTGTCTGCCATTAAATAACACTATCAAAGTCCAGTGGAAAAACCTGTATCCTAGAACACATGAGAAGACACAAGAGTTGTGTAATCTGGGCTATGGCTCTGGTGCACACACACTTCCATTGGGAAACTCTTACAGAAACCATAATTATTAGGTTTCAGAGTAGCAGCCGTGTTAGTCTGTATTCGCAAAAAGAAAAGGAGTACTTGTGGCACCTTAGAGACTAACAAATTTATTAGAGCATAAGCTTTCGTGCATCCGATGAAGTGAGCTGTAGCTCACGAAAGCTTATGCTCTAATAAATTTGTTAGTCTCTAAGGTGCCACAAGTACTCCTTTTCTTTTTGCGTAATTATTAGGAGACCTTCAAACATTTACACTTGATTCTCCACTCAGTCACAGCCAAGGATCCTCAGTGGTCTCAGCTGGTTTGCCTGGCTATAACCAATTGGCTGTGCTGGGTTTGAATACACAAGGTAGTTTAAGAGCAAGGCACCTGCCAAATTCACTGTTGAGCGTCACGCTGTGTTGACATTGTCGCTGGTTTGCCTCCCAACTGTCCCATTCCTTGACTTGCCTGGTAACACTGGCTAGTTGACATCAAACTCATCACATTTCTCTCCTCATTTATATCACTTCCATAATAATCTAAAACAACCGGAGCAACTTCAAAAAGAATACAACCCATAGCACAAAATTATTTTCATTACATACAACCAGGCCAAATATGGTAAAATATGGGCAAGCTAAATAGAGAAATAATACTTAATAATTAAATTCATTTCACCCTCTCAATGTTAAAAAGAAATCATCCACTTTTGTAGATTTATAGAATCTTCTCATAATCAATAAATATCAAAATTCAATGGAAGAAGGAAATAAACATTGATTGGGAAACAACAGAATGAAATGAGATGTGTTCCTCTATTTGGTCCAATTTAAAAGATATTAAATACCACATAATACTCTAGCAGACAAACTTCACAGAATGGATTCTATTCCTTTAAAAATACCATATCATTCAGACAGTTGCTCCAAATATTTTTATTACCCTCTTCCATTTGGCACTTTTTGTACGTTACGACAATGGCCCCAAATGACATTCTGTTGGTGAAGATCACATAAATGTATTCACTGGACAGACACAATTTTTCTACAAAGATAAAAGAGGAAGCATTTCAACTTAGAAAATGTTATTGAGTACAGATATTCTAAAATATTTTCCACTACATGCATCCGATGAAGTGAGCTGTAGCTCACGAAAGCTTATGCTCAAATACATTTGTTAGTCTCTAAGGTGCCACAAGTATTCCTTTTCTTTTATTCAAATGAATGTAATTTATTAACGGACAGGCATTCAAAATACAAGGACACAGCTTGGAAGAGTATGAAGTCTAGTCATCCCCAGATGCTGGTCTATAGTCTCTGCTTTGCCAAATCTTCAGGCTCTATGAAGCCAAGACAGGAGGCCAACTGGAAGCTATTTGTCTATCCTTGCTTCTCTCTGTTCATCCTTGATGGAGACTAGAACAGACCACAGGCTTCTCTAACATGTTCAACTGCCAGTGGTCCCCAGCTTTTAACTTCAGTGGGACTGCTCACACACACAACATTAAGCATGTGCATAAATGTTTGCAAGATTGGGCTTACATGTTAAAGTAATATTGTGCAATAGAATATTCATATCATTGATAACTGCATTTGGATCAAGACAACAATATTTTTAAACTAAGATATAAAAGAAAAAAGTGTGTTAATGAAGTATGAAGATCTCTTACCACATCTGTAGCTAAACAAGGTTGCAAAGGCAGCCATTCATCAGAGAATGAAACAGAGAATTATTGAGCATAGAGGTCATTTCATAGACTCATAGATACTAAGGTCAGAAGGGACCATTCTGATCATCTAGTCCGACCTCCTGCACAGCGCAGGCCACAGAATCTCACCCACCCACTCCTATGAAAAACCTCACCTATGTCTGAGCTATTGAAGTCCTTAAATCATGGTTTAAAGACTTCAAGGAGCAGAGAAGCCTCCCTCAAGTCAACCATGCCCCATGCTACAGAGGAAGGCGAAAAACCACCAGGGTCTCTCCAATCTGCCCTGGAGGAAAATTCCTTCCCGACCCCAAATATGGCAATCAGCTAAACCCCTGAGCATATGGGCAAGATTCACCAGCCAGATACTACAGAAAATTCTTTCCTGGGTAACTCAGATCCCATCCATCTAATATCCCATCTCAGGGGATTAGTCCTATTTACCCTGAATATTTAAAGATCAATTACTTACCAAAATCCCATCATACCATCTCCTCCATAAACTTATCAAGTAGAAGCTTAAAACCAGATAGATCTTTTGCCCCCACTGCTTCCCTTGGAAGGCTATTCCAAAACTTGGTGCAAGTAGTAAAAACTGATTGCTCTTATCTAGTCTGAGAGAAATATAATTTCTAATAGGATATCTTTATCAGAAGTAAAAAAAGAAAAACAGTTATGCAAAGCTAGGAATCTAATGACTGTCCACGCCACTTCCAGGGAGGCAATATCTTCAATGGGACTTCACTACGCAGGTAGAGTCATTTCATATTTACTGTGTCCTATTGAATCCACCTACTAGCATAGACAGTGAAATAGTTGATTACAAAAATGGTGACATTTAGCTTAAGCAGAACAAGCATCCACCTTATGCAGTTGTATTCAGTAAGTGTAATATGTATATCTTGACTATATTGGTACATTTGATACATTTATATGGTATCTCTTATTTATAACAATTTTTTGACCCAGATTAACAGATCTGTCTCTATTCCTCCTTTTCAAAAGATATCCCCAGTCCCTCTGCCAAGAATTTCAACTCGTGGCCAGTGCTGGTGAGTATCTGTTGGAGTTAATGTTAAAATGGATGTTATATTACTGCTAGAGAGTTAACCCTTAATTTATGTGGTGCATTTACACAGAACCTGCAAATCCAAACAGCTGATGCAATGATATTGTAAAACTTGCAGACATTGTTATTGATTCCCTTTTTGTGTCTCTGATTTGAGTTTTATTTTTTAACTCATTTTAATTTCACTTTTTAAAGATAATTTTTAATTTTGCATATGATGTGCTGTTTAGCAGTGGGATGGAGCTTTAGATTGGTAAGTAATGCACACCATATATGCAGTATGTAGAAACATGTTATGTACATGTATGGAAAATCTGTCAACTAGAACATTTCAAACTTTGATGGAAAATTATTGTTTTTCTTCCCAAGAACACATAATATTATTTGACTACTGGAAAAAAAATAACAGTTTTCATACTTTCAGTCTCATAGTCTTGTCACACTACATATTTTTCCCTTGTTGTAGAAAGTACCAGAGGAATATTTGTGCACTATGAATCAGCAGGAATCTTATTTGCTGGCTATCATAGTTTACACTGGGTTTTTCCTGTTTTTAACAGGCTTTCACTAAAATGAAAGTTTTGAAAATACTCAATGCAATATAGGCCTCACTTGAAGTTAACAGGGCTCAGTATGTGTGTATGGGTTCACCTGTGCTGATCCTGTTGTAGGATCTGGATCATAATTAGTACTTGATTTTATTAATCCTCATGTGAGTCTATAAAACATTTTTTTTAATTATGTGAATTTTGTGTTTACAGAGGTAAAGAATGGACAGTTTTGGCTGTATAACTAGACAATGAGCCAGATCCTGCTCTCATGAAGATAAAGATAATTTTGACACTGGCTTCAGTAGAACAAGGATTTAGCTTATTGTGCAGGTAAGAGTTGCACAAGACATCCTTAGTTTTTCCAGTTCTCCTGAATTCTGATTCCTCCTATTTTAGGCCTAAATTCTGCCTCTGACAGGTACTTGCAGTTAGCCAATACATACATACATACATATATATATATATATATATATATATATATATGCCAATGCCAATTAAGTTATATGTGCCAGTCTGAAGGCATAATCTGGCCCTTACTTGCCACCTGAACAAACACTGCCAATGCTGCTGTCATCATGTAGACAGGTGTGCAGTTATAGTCTGATTTGAGGCCACCAAATTTAATTTCAGATTTGAACGTGGGACCCGAGACGTGAAACAATAGTGCATACAAAAAGGCTAGACCACCAAATGACAGTTAACTAAACTTCATTTAAAGGCACTATTCTGTACTCCACATTCATTCCTTATGTCTTCAGTGACTTCAGTGGAGTAGCTCCTGATTTACCCCAGGATAAGAGAGAAGCAAATCGGATTCCAGACTAGCATTTATTTTGTAAATGCTAGAAAAGACTACTACATCAGTAGTTTTGAAGATCTGTGAGCCAACATGTGACAGTGGCTTCAGATGCCAACCTCTTCTGGAGCTTCCCTTCACAAATAGGGAAGCACCAGAGGAACTGTATAGACTGTATAGCATTGCAAAATATTTATCCATAGACATAAATACTTATGCTGCATTTCTGTTTTATTTGTTCTTTCATTTGCATGGAAAAACAAAGATAAGAAGTAGTAAATGGAACAAGAACACTTGTTTCAATATTTCAGTTTGATTTCATTCATCTTACAAAATATAAACTCTTTAAATCAAAGTTACACAATACTGCAGGATAAAGATAATGAGCCGAGACTGCTGTTGAAACACTTTTGATCTCCTCATCCCATGGAATAATGCCTAAGGGTACAGTGGTTCAACACATTGCAATGGCCTTTGAATTCTAAAGGCTTGCTTTAGTTAAAAGAGCAATGAGATTCAGGGTCTCAGTCTAGCCCTTGGCAGACAACGTTCTAGGTGGTGGAATCTATATTATGGTGCAGCATACCTCTGCATTGGGAAACAAAGCACAAAGAAGGTGGGAGGGAAGGTGTATGGAAAGACTAGGTAGGAATGGGTTGCTGTGTGGATCAGATACTGGAACAATGCCCCAACAATAGGCAATAATGCTTCAGGAGGTGGCTCAACACAAAATGCACTGAATGTAAAGATTTCTTCCTGACCTCTGCAAGGGATTAGGTCTCACCCTAAAAATACTAGGTTTAATTATCCTTAGTGTAGTTTTATTATTATTATTATTATTAGTAGTATTATCATAGCCCCTAGGAGCTGGACTCTGTTTGTACTGTACAAACACAGAACAAAAAGATGGTCCCTGTTTCTAGGACATAATCTATGTATAGGACAAGAGACAACAGGTGGATACAGAGGGATAGACAGGGGAGTACAAGGAAATAATGAGGCAGTACTGGTCAGCATGAGAAGCGGTGGCATCAGCGCACTAGGGTCCTACGGTTGTCAGTTTTTTTGTAGCAGAATATAGCCGTTCAGATTTTCCATAGCTATTTTGCCCCCCCCATTTCTTTCCAAATTTTATCCCTTTAACTTTCTCCACTATTTTCCCCCCATTTTCTTCTTAGTAAAGCAAAACAATATGAATGTTTTGTTTTACTTCAAAAGATATGCTGCCTTTCAGGTTTTTTGAGGGAATTAGGACTTGGGGAAGAAGGTGGAGAAGCTTAGCTCCTTTGTTCACCTGTCCCGCTCATAACTGAAACACCCCACACACGGAATAGCCGCTAGACATACTCTAATTTTGAGAGAACCCCCAGAACTTTGGGTTTGGGAGTGATAATCTCCAGTCTTTATAGTCATAGAATGGATCCATAGAGAGAGATAACTCCAGGGAAACTCTCCCAGACAGCCTGCTGGCAAAGACATTGCCAGTCTCAGATACTAGACTATCTTCTTATCACCTCTTTTCTCTGTGAAGAAAAGAGAAAGAAGAACTTAGGGCCAGGAGAAACAGGATAGCAGTTGCTTTGGAGGACACTATGGCAGAGAAAAATTGGGTTTTGGAGGGAAAAGAGAAGAATTTTAGTTGCTTTGAATAGAGAATGAGAGGCAAACAGGCTGGTTGCTTGTAGGAATAACATAGGAATAGGGTGTAGGCTCACTGTCTACTCACCCACCTTGTCTCAGCAGAATGAGGGTATGTCTACACTGCAACTGGGAGCAAGCCTCCAAAGCTGCATAGACAGCTTCAGATTAGCTTGGCTCAAAACAGCACACTAAAAATAGCAGTGTAGATGTTGCAGCTTGAGCAGCAGCTCTGGATCTCAAGCCCATACATCAGAGCCCAGAATTATTTAGTGCAGCAGGAGTGGCAATATTTATTCTTTATCCATGCCATAGAATATGAAGGGCTAAGACCAAGAATTGATCCATGTGGCGGATCTGGAATTCATAGATTCCAAAGCCAGAAGGGACCACTATGATCATCTAGTATGACCTCCTGTATAAACCACAGGCTGGAGAAGTTCTCCAGAATAATTCCTGTTTGTGGCTCTCATGCACTTGGATATGCCAGGGTCCAGAATGTATTGGTGTAACAGGAGCAGCTAGACTTGTTCTTTATTTAGGCTTATAATGTGGGGGATTCAGGTCAAAATTTGTCTGAAACCAACATACACCTGTGGTGAGCTTATGCTATGCTCATCCTCCAAGTAAAATGGGGACTCAGATTTTTTTTTTTTGTACAGTAGCTAGGCTTGTTCCGTTTCTGATGGTACTAATGAGGGGGGGGGGAGAGGGCAAAAATTGGCAAGATTGAGGTAGATCTGGCTTCTTTTTTTTCTGGTTTCTTGGTGACAGTGTTGTTTGGGCAGGGGCAGTAAGTTGGTTTCTTGGAGCAGGTGCATTTGGGCAGGGGCAGGCAGGCTGGTTGTCTGAAAACAGGTTGCTTTGGTTTTGGGCAGGGGCATCAATGCGGGGCTGGTTTCTGGGGGCAGGCTGGTTTGGGCCAGGGCAGCAGTGGGAGGCTGGTTTCTTGGGGCAGGGGCAGCAGTGGGAGGTTGGTATTTTGGGGCAGGCTGGTTTGCGCCGGGGCAGCAGTGGGAGGCTGGTTTCTTGGGGCAGGGGCAGCGGTGGGAGGCTGGTTTCTTGGGGCAGGCCGGTTTGGGCCGAGACAGCAGTGGGAGGCTGGTTTCTTGGGGCAGGGGCAGCAGTGGGAGGCTGGTTTCTTGGGGCAGGCTGGTTTGGGCCGAGGCAGCAGTGGGAGGCTGGTTTCTTGGGGCAGGGGCAGCAGTGGGAGGCTGATTTCTTGGGGCAGGCTGGTTTGGGCTAGGGCAGCAGTGGGAGGCTGGTTTCTTGGGGCAGGGGCAGCGGTGGGAGGCTGGTTTCTTGGGGCAGCCGTGGGAGGCTGGTTTCTTGGGGCCGGGGCAGCGGTGGGAGGCTGGTTTCTTGGGGCCGGGGCAGCGGTGGGAGGCTGGTTTCTTGGGGCCGGGGCAGCGGTGGGAGGCTGGTTTCTTGGGGCAGGCTGGTTTGGGCCGGGGCAGCAGTGGGAGGCTGGTTTCTTGGGGCCGGGGCAGCGGTGGGAGGCTGGTTTCTTGGGGCCGGGGCAGCGGTGGGAGGCTGGTTTCTTGGGGCAGGCTGGTTTGGGCCGGGGCAGCAGTGGGAGGCTGGTTTCTTGGGGCCGGGGCAGCGGTGGGAGGCTGGTTTCTTGGGGCAGGCTGGTTTGGGCCGGGGCAGCCGTGGGAGGCTGGTTTCTTGGGGCCGGGGCAGCGGTGGGAGGCTGGTTTCTTGGGGCCGGGGCAGCGGTGGGAGGCTGGTTTCTTGGGGCAGGCTGGTTTGGGCCGGGGCAGCAGTGGGAGGCTGGTTTCTTGGGGCCGGGGCAGCGGTGGGAGGCTGGTTTCTTGGGGCCGGGGCAGCCGTGGGAGGCTGGTTTCTTGGGGCAGGCCGGTTTGGGCCGGGGCAGCCGTGGCAGGCTGGTTTGTGGTGGCCTGGGCGATCGTTTTGGGGTCCCTAGGGGAGCCGCACACCCGCTCTCCCCCGGGCCGAGGCAATCTGGGCGGACGCCTGGCAGGCAGTGGCTGCTCCAGCCGGGCTTGCAGGGGGCTGGGACTCCCAGTGCTGACTCCGCCCGCACCACATGACTTCTCCATCCGCAGGAGCAAACTTTTCCCGTCCCGCGGCTGGAAAATGGCGGCTTAGGAGCAGAGTCCCCGCATCCCATCCCGGTTCGGCGGCTGCCGTCGCGGCCCCCAGCGCCTGCCTGGCTGAGAGCCTCCCCCAGCGGCATGACTCGCTGGGTGCCCACCAAGAGGGAGGAGAAATACGGCGTGGGTGAGGCCCTCTCCTCCGGGATCCCGCTTGTTGCGCTTTGTTTGCTCGGCTCAAACTTTGCCCAAGTTTGTTCCTTTCCCGGGCGAGTCCGGAGTCTGCGCCGCCTCCACCCCGCACGCCTCCTCCGCCGGAGCGTTTCCTGCTCCCGGCCTCTCCCCGGGGGCCGGCAGCCTTTTCTCCCTTTATTTCCATGCCGGGGGCTTATTGTCCGCATCGGCGAGCTCAAGGGGCGGGCGAGCTGTGCTGCTGGGATTGCCCCGCGCCGGAGCTCGTGGCTGCTTCAGCCCTTGGCGTTCAACAGGGGGGAGGAGGAGGAGGTGGCGCGCCCGCCCGCCCGCCTATTCCCTCGGCCAAGGCCTTGCGTCGCGGGGGTGGGAATGGGGAGCCGCCGCCGCCGCCGCCGCCGTTGTAGCCTCTCTGAAACTCGCATGGGAAACCGCATTTTCTCCTCGGGATTGGCTTGCACTGCGGTGCTGGCAAGTTGCTAGCTGGGCATTCTTGCCACCCTCCTTAAAAAAAAAAAAATCTCCAAAGTTCTGTCCCTCCCCAGGACAAGCCTGGGTTTGATTTTTTTGTCGTCTGTGACCTAGGATGAGCCTCTCTGTAGCCGAGTCTCGTTCGCTGAGTCAGTTTTTCTTTTACTTAAGCAGCCTAGTTGCAGAGGGGTTCGACTCCTGCACTGTGAGCGCCGGTGTTACCGGTGTATTACGGGTTTGTTACCCCCTTTGGATTTGCTGCTTTGAATTTCTTAAATGCCTGGCTGGGAAACATGGGAGACGGTATATTTCAGTGGTCACGGCAAACGAAGCTGTTGGGGGTTATTGCCCTGTCACTTGGTTTTTTTTTTTTTTTTTTGGCTCCATTTTAGATGAGTGTAAGGGGACACAATTGTTACACAGTTTATTTCAGATTTATTGAAATAGCTCTCTGCTGCTCATAGCTGAATAAAATGTAAAATTCCAGAACTGATTCCAGACATTTTAGAGGGTGTTTACTTGACTTAGTTCCTCTCCCTTGGGAGACCATTCATGCATATTCAGGTTTCAGAGTAGCAGCCGTGTTAGTCTGTATTCGCAAAAAGAAAAGGAGGACTTGTGGCACCTTAGAGACTAACAAATGAATATTCAGTGCATGAATTGTAGTGCCTACCCTGCACAAACGAACGTTTTGACAACACTGAGTGCTGGCTGACTTTGCTGTTCCACATTAAGAGAAGCAAGGTTTGGGGGTAGAGGGAGAAAAGGGCACCCTATTCTGCAGAAAACACTATTTTAGATATTTCTCAATTTCTATCTTTCTTAAATGAGAGAGAGAGGAACTACAGCTGGCTTTTAATTAAAAAGTCTCCATAATAAAGTCAGCGTCTTGGCAGAATGTTTAAATAACCAGAAACTTTCTGAATTTCAAGGTGGACCATTTCATCAAAAACATTTGCTATGAGTAGAAGGGAGCAGGCTATATCTTGCATATGTAAGAGTGTTTCTTATGAGGAAGGAAATATAAAATCTGGTATTCCATTTGGAGATGTTAATGTGAGAAATTTTTTTCAATTTGTGGATTCTTTTAGAAATATTGCTTGCAAATGTGAAAATGAATTTTATTTCATCTGGTTCAGTGCCTAAACCTCTTTTTTTTTTTTTTTTTTTTTGGTATTTATTTACTTTTTATTGAAGAACCACTGTATGTAATGGAGAAGGAAGTTCTGAGACTGGGAGGAGTATAGTGAACTTCAGGGGTTTGTTTTTGGTAGTGCATAGCTTTAAAAATTTCATGTCTTTGTGTTAGATCCTGGTTTAGTAGTAGCCTCTTACTACCTAGATAGTAAATGGAGCGATGTTTTATGTGTAAGACACAACTTCAATTATAAGGAAAATAAAAAAGGAAATTCAAAAATTAAGACTACTAGTGGATCATTAACTCATCCCAAATGTATCTAAATACAGTATTTCAGATCACATTGTATATAGATTCACTTCTGTATATTCTGCAACTTTTTTAGGCATGATGGGATGAATTAAAGGGGATGCTATAAAGCTACTCGTTTATATTCACGTATGGATTTTATGTAAGGTCTTTTACAAGTACAGCAGTGTGTAGTTCTGTTTTTCTGTCTCTTCTCCAGTAACACCAAGGTGCAGCTGGGAAGTTTAATGGTAAAGAACAGACAGTTAATTCAGTTGTTGCTAATATCTACTGAAATCTAGTTAACTGAAAGTTTAAAAGACAGATGCTTGTCTGTTTAACTGGAAGAGTCATAATGGTTGAGTATATGTAAAATCTAGTAAATATGGGTGTGTTTAGTGATCTAGTGGGCGACTTGGAAAGCGGATTAAAGTTTGAACTGCAAGCTTCATGTCTTGGTTTTTGGAATACTGGGATGTAGGACCACTGCTAAGAGGCTAAAAATTGGACGAGGAATCTGGAGAGCTTGCTTTCCAGGAGTCAAAGTGATGTCTTTTACTTTGGGGATGCGGTGGAGTAGAGGGTAAAGTTCTTTCACTAAATCTGGGTATCCATTGTGGGGAAACTATCACATTTTAGAGATCTAGACTTCACTGAATTAAAATTGAAATACTGCTTTAGATATTTATAAAAGACAGAAGTATTTTGGAACTGGCTGACGTACTAGTGTTGAATCAATGTTTTCTCTCTTTAAAAATAGTTTCAGAGTCTGTAAAAGAATGGTGCAATATCTATATATTTCTTAATTCTAAATATAAGTTTCTAAATTCTAAGTATAAGATCTTAGAAAAACCTCATTCTTTTATTTGGTATAACAGCTTCCTGGAGCTCCCCCCCACCCCCCATATTAGCTGTGAGTGTTGATCACTAGCTACATTATGGAAATTCTCTAATGAATTTCAAGGGTGTAGGAATTGAAAAGAGATGTATTGTTGCTGTGAAGAACAGTTAGAGTTGATGCTAAGTGAACATAGATATTTTCATTTGCTTGCACTGTACTGTTAAAATCTGGCTCTCAAAACAGATTTAGGATGAATATCCTTTTTTCTGCATCACTGAATTTCCTTCTAAGGATGATTAATATATTCAATTTGGGTACATGAGTTTTTCATGTCTTTGTATATTAAACTAGGAGACTTCTGTGTCTTGCCAGATTTTGTTTTTGGGAAACCTAAAACTTCTGAAATGGTTTAAAAAGTGTTTGTGCATATCAATTCTGTATCAATAAGAAGTATTCTTGATTCATGGGAGTATGCTTTTTAACTGAACATTTTCATAGAGAGGAGATAGCTTCCCATTTAAATATGCATCTGTTTATGGAAAAATCAATGTGATGTAAATGAACATCTTATTATTATTATTATTTTTTTTAACCAAAATTATGTGCAAAGAAAAGCTAGTTAAAAGGTTGGTAATAAAGTGTTCCCACTGAGATTTTTGATGCAAGTGGCTCGACTGACTGACATTAAGTACATTAAAAATCTAAGATGTTAAAAGAATCTTGAAACATCTTTCTTCTCACAGCTTCCCTTTGCTGCTTCGCCTCTTTTCCATCTCTTCTAACTCTCTCTCTCTTTTTCCTTTCTTGTTGAGTGGTCTTTATTTCTACCCATATGGTGTAGCCTCTGACGTCAGGGAGATCTTGATGGAATTATTGCGGAAAATGATGGATGAAGAGGAATAGTTCTGAGTTTTCTAAATCAGTTGTCTCTTTCCATCAAAGAAGCAAAAATTCCTTTAAACAGCCTAACTACCTGCCCTGCTCTGTCTTGGAAAATGCTGTTAATAACATTGACTGTGGAACAATATGATCTGATGATTTGAGAGTAAAACAGGAACATCGATCGCTTCATCAATGGGATTGTTAATCCAACCGCAGTTGACTCTTAGTGATGTATATTAAATTAATATTTAACCCTCTCACTCTTACCATATATGTGCTACCCTTAAGCAGGAGTAGCCATCAATAGTGGTAGGATTATAATGCTCCTTACATTTTTGTTGTTGTTGTTTGTTACTCTGTTGCAATCATAGGAGCTCAGGAAAGTATTTTCTTTCCTTTGAGCTGTATGTTTCTGTACGTGACTAGTGTTTTTAATATATCAAGTTCCAAAAATTTACTGGCTATGTTGATATGAATCTCAATAATTTATTCTCTGTATCTGTACTCATGGGTAGTGGTGTCCGTATGATACTGTAGTATGATATAATGTCCCAGAAATGGTGTTTCCTCTCTACTAACTTAATCTTTTGGTGTGGGATTTATAAACCATCCTGCATATCCCATGCATGTACAAACTAAAATTGCTCCCTCTAAATGAAAGGCATTGTAATGCAGTTTATAAATATTATCACAGAATGCAGTTGTAAGTGTGACTCAGCTTCATTTCCTGCAGGAATACAGCACTTCATACCGGGGGAGATCAGCCCAGGAATGGGTGTGGGGGAATGTGTTGTCTCTCTTAGCAGACTGAACATCATTATTGGATTAACACAGAGCATAATTTAAACCACTGTTATGATCAGTAATCCTACAGTTTAATGAGGTTATCTTCCTTCACTCTCATTCCACATGTAATGTCTTAATTTTATATTTTGGCGCTCATCTCAAAACATTTCACAAAGATTATACACATAACACTACTGAAATACAGCAAACCCTGCGGGGCCAGCGAGATGCAGATAGGCAGGCCAGCCAGGTGGATATATAGCATTCTGCACACAATAGTGGAAGTGGTTTACAGGGGTCCAGAAACTCCATGTCTGTCTTATCCGCTGTGGTGTTGTCCCAAGTGATCATGAAACACACCTACACAGTTCACCACAGACTTGCCTTCGGTCTGGATGTAGGCACTGTAATTTTTGTGCTCTTCTGTCCTGGTCTGAGCTCGCCCTCACGCATGCCAAGAAGAGGAGCTAAATGTGGTGAGCTGTCTTAGAAGACTCAAGATAAGTCCACAAAATATAGTAAATCTGAGTCTGTGTAACTCACGCCTGCAGATTCAGTGTTTCCAAGCCTGCGCTTCAGCATCCACTCTGTGTTGAAACCTGAGCCTCAGAACTATGCTGCTGTGTCCCTTCTAGACTACGCAGACCTGAGTCAGAACTTCATCTTCTTTGGGCATACACTATCATATCCCAGGCTTCCTAGTGCCCTCATCTGCTGTAGTGTTGATTCATTGGGTTGTGAGAGAACTTGTCTGACTGTCCTGCTGGAGTTGACCAGAAGTGTTTTGGGTGGTTTTAACCAACCATCACATCCAGCTGATGTGACCATATGCTCCCAGCAGCTGGAGCTACTAACATGGATCCCAACCTGGTGGAAGAATTGCATCTCATGCTGTTAATCCTATTTCCGGATTCAGGTGGAGCATCTGCAAGATGCTGGTGAACATTTTGTTGGTAGTTTTTGACTTGCTGAAGGCACCTCTCAGCAGGGCGTACTGACATTCCAGCTATGACCAAGCTGATGCTGCTCATACCCATTGCCTTAGCTGCAGACTCCCACTATGTAGATCGGTGTTTCTAGAGCAGGGCTCCGACTGATGGGATCACATCACTATGTGGACCTGGGATGACCAGAACTTTTGCATGAAGAAGCGGATGTTCTTGGAGATTTCTGATCAGTTTGCCCCTTCCCTCCAGTGCCATGATACCTATATGAGGGAGGCCATGCCAGTCCAGAAATGGATCACTATAGCCATATGGAAGCTGACCACCCCCATCTGCTGCAGGTACAGGGCTAACCAGTTTGGAATTGGCAAATCAACTGTGGGGCTTGTTGTGGCAGAGATTTGTGATCAGGATTCTATGTACCCAAAAGTAGTGGACATTACAATGTTCTTGAAATAATTGCTGGCTTTGAGAGAACAGGCGTTGCAAACTGGGCCTGGGCCATTGGCGGGACTCCTGCGCCTATGGTTTGCTCACTGCAAGGAGCACAGGAGAACATAAACTGTAAAGGGCTCCAACATGCAGGGCCTGGTTGACCACAGGGGCAGATTCATGGACGCTAAATGTGGGATACACTAATAAGGAACTAATAATGATGTCAGGGTGTTCCAGAGATCAGGACTTCGGTATTATGGATAAGCAGGAATATCATTCCCACCGAATGGCATTGTTATAAATGGACTCGCTGTCCCCACTGTTATAGGGGACCCTTCTTATTCCCTGCTGTCATCCTTATGAAACTGTACCCTGATTTCAGAGGATCTGGTGAAAGAAGGTTCATCTGCTCACTCAGTGGCTGTAGGATGATGGTAGAATGTGCATTTGGCAGAGTGAAATCCTGTTGATGCTGCCTTCAAAGCCATTTGGAAACCATGTTGTCAATATAGTCTGCATTACTGTGTCCTGCACAATGTCTGTAAGGAGAAGAGTGAACCTTTTTGCCAGGAGTGGATTCAAGATATTTCTGGATTTCTGAATGGGTAAACACAGCCAAACAATGCACTTGTCATGAATGGTGCTGGATCCAGACACTTAACAGAAATCAGGGATGCTTTATGCACCCTCATAATGGGTTTGTGCAGTCCCATGCCTGATGGGGAATTAAATTGTATTTGAAGTTGCGCTGTGTATGGGTGTGAGGCAGCTTTGGGGTTTTTAAAAACATATTGGTATTATGAATTTTGTACACACTTGCATGAAATGTAAAGATATGTTATGCATTTTGTAAATATTGGCCAGGTACTTAAAGTTACAGTTTATGGATTACTGTGATAACAGTTTTTTAAAACTTTTATTATGATATTTCTTGAGAATGAGCTGATAACGTTTGGTAAAGTTTGTGCCATTTTTAACATTAGATATAATAAAACTTGCTTATTGTAGTCTTGTATACAAATTCAACATTTTATTTTACACATGTATTTACATGGCAATGTAAAAACCAGCGAAGCAGGCCAGCTGACATCAAAACAAAACATGCAACACAATAACCAAACTCAGTGCCAATCAGTAAAAGATGCATATAAACAGATGACACGGCAAACTATTTCTAGATGTCGTTTGTCTCTCTTTTCCTTGGGCTGTTTGGTGTATTTTACATGTGACATCTCTGGTCATCAGATTGCCGTGCACTACTGTGGGCTCAGAGGTGCCATTAGTCTTTCAATTTGCTGTAGTATGTTTTCAGCCTCTTTGTTTGCTCTCTGCTTCGCTCTGCTGTCAGCCGTTCAGATATAGCTTTGTAGATATGATCTTTTTTTTTTTTTTTTTTTTTTTGTTCTTGCTAAAGTCAGACCGCACCAGAGGTTAAACTGAATCTGGTTGCATTCCTCTGGCCATCTAGCCATGTGCTTGATGCTGGATAACTTGTTAGTGCTGGCCTGTGTTTCTAGTTGAGCAGTCCATGTAGAAATTAAGGGTTAAACGTCAAGCAGCTGCATTTGAACAAAGAGGTTCCTTATGGTTCCTGGAAAGTAATTGGGAAGTATCTAGACGGAAAGAGTGGGAAATGTGGCCCCAGGAGATCATGGGATAGTATTGGTGGACTCTCCACTAGATTTGTGTGTGACTCAGATTGGAGTTGCACCCACAGTGCAAAATAACTGGGCTTTGATCCACATCACAGTGGGACTTGGATTCTGATGCATCCCCCTAGCATGGTCCATGGGTCTGAGTCCAGAGGGGTTCCTGACCTGAGTCAGGCCAATTTCTGTGTGGAAGAATGGGGGGCGATGTTGGTCTTAAATCTGAGTCGGAGCTCAGAGGTAATGTGCTGTGTAGACATATCATTATGGTCCCAACTTATACTTCATAGAAAAGCTAGTGAAGAGACTCTCCAAGTACACTGGACCTCTGCTAATATTCTGGACCCTTTCCAGCTGGACTTTAAACTGGGGTAAGGTGCAGAGACAGTGCCACTCATGCTGGTGATTTATTTTGCCTTGGCCATGGTTAAATGTAATACTTAGCATTTGTGTAATGGTTGTGTATTCAAAGCACTGTCCAGATTCAGGGCTGGTGTTAGGGACTGATGAGCAGGGCAGCTGTCCTGGGTGCCTTCATTTGGGAGTGCCAAATCCTCATGTTTAATTTTTTGTGTGGGTGCTTTTGTGGATATGTGCGGGGGAACTGAAAATATTTTCTGCTCTGGACCACAAAACATTTTCTGCTTTGGGTCACAAAACATTTAGGATGGCCCTGCAGATATTTAATCCTGACAATACTGAGAGAGGTGGATCATTATCTCCATTTTATAAATGGGGGTAAACAGGTGGAAAGAAGAAGTATCTTGATCAAGGCACAGGACCGCCTACCTCCCAATCCTGTGCTTATACCTTCAAACTGCACTACCTTTCATGTCTCTGGTTGTTCTTTGGCATGCTGCTCTGAATGGCCAGCAGTTTAAAGGCATGGATAGTTCTGCTGCTGCTGTCTGCTGCGGTTCCATAAAATCTCACCCTTATTGCTCTGCTCTTGGCTTTGGATAAATTGGCCATTTTCTTAAATTCAAGGAGCAAGAGGATGATGAAGGAAGGTTCTCTAAATGTGGCAAGCCATATTCAAAATACTGGTGTGAGCATATAGTTAAGTAGGGTTTCACCAGGTGGTATCCATTAGCTCTGTAATTGTTGGACTAATAAATTATGCCAAATCATTTTCTTGGCATGGTATTTTTGATCTAAGTCTGTGGCCAGATGTGTACAAGCACTAGTCTTCTCTGCTATACCATGTTTATGTGACTTGGGTAAAAGAACTCTCTCTTTGGCCCTAAGAATACAGGGCATTGCTTTTACTTGAGGTAAGGGATACTAGCTGTTAGCTCTGAGCAGCACATTGGCTTGTGCACATACATGACTGTCTCATTTTATCCAACAAAAGCTACAAGTGTAACTTCCTGCAAACCTCTGATTTGAGCATCTCTTCAAGTTGCCGGTCACTGGTGACATCTTGTTAAACTTGCTGATGGGGCTGGTCTTAGGTTTTACAAGGTTCTGCAGGAAATAAGACAATATGGGCCTCGGGCAGATTTCAGGGGTGGTAAATTGTAGCAGCTAGCTGGGTCAGGAACGTGTGTGGTGAGGAGTATGTGGGAACATTTTAGTAATAGAGAGAGGGAGCTAACTATGAGGCAGTTGATCGTACGAGTGATCAAAAGGTTTGTAATTGCCTACTTTGATCACAATACAGAAGCTTTTAGTAACTGGGAGAATGGTTGGGTGTTTGTTCTAGTTCTAAACGGGTGTAAGGATATGGCATGGGAGTGGGTGCTGACAAAGCAGGGCTCCCCAAAAGCATGGGAACCTCGGCAGGCCAGCTCACTTCATTGAGTCAGACCTTCCCATTAGAGACAGAAGGAGAAAGATTGTTAGTATAAGGTTTGGGGCTTTGACAGACACCTATGATAGTATATGGAGGGCTATGACTAGCAGCTTATGGGGACTCTCCTCATAGTTTTGATTTGTAGAGCTGTTGATTTTACATTCATGGGTTCTGAGAATTATGCCAAGAAGAAAAGGTTCATAATGTATTACAGTGAATCCCTCCTCCCAGAAATGCAGGTTAGTTCTCTGACAGGTCATATAGGATAGTTAAACTTCTGCTGGTGGGGAACCTAGCTACAAGCCATGAAAGATATTAAAATACACATGA
Source organism: Dermochelys coriacea (assembly GCF_009764565.3). Classification (NCBI taxonomy): domain Eukaryota; kingdom Metazoa; phylum Chordata; order Testudines; family Dermochelyidae; genus Dermochelys; species Dermochelys coriacea. Next base: position 103,848,360 of record NC_050074.1, on the reverse strand, counting down.
AGTATTCAGAGTTAAAAATGCAATATGGATGGAAGCTTAGGTATCTTAAAGCTGATATTTTCCTTCTCATGCTACTGTTTCTGTGTGTGCTAGTAATATCTGAGGTGAGTCAAGGACATTGTGCCAGGCTTAATTTGGAGTTTCCTGGTTTAAATAACTTATTGAAATTGCAACTGCTCACTGTGCTTTCTGTTAGATTATCTTGAGTGGCCTGCTTTTTATTGTTTGTGCTGTGCTAAAGCAACACTGCATTACTGCTGTTCTCTTGGGACTCTCATAAAAATGAGATGTGTATCTTAAGAGGTACTCCCAGAGAAATTTTTAAAATAATAATTGTAAACGTGGCTTGTGATATTAGTCTAAACCTATTTACTGTTTAAATAATAATAATAATAAAAAAGACTTGTTTTTTTAAGTCCTTTCATATATGTAATTATTTTGTGAGACTGCAGTAGGAAAAAGTACTGATAGTTTAATTCCTGATAGCTTTGTGCAAAATTGTACACTACATTTCAACAAGTAAATAAGGCCTCTTCCAAGCCTCTTAAAGCCAGTGAGGATCTTTCTGTTGATGCAAGTGTGTTATGGATCAGATGATCATGATTAAATTTCAGAATTTCCTCTGTTTGGGACAAGTCATGAAAGGAGCTGAGCTCTTGAGAATCACATTAAAGGGGAGTGCTCAGTCTATCTCAGGAGTTATAGTTACAGTATAATTCACTCTTAAATTAAAAAAGAGAAACAAAAAAGGCAAATGTACTTACAAACTTAGTTTCATAAAAGATGTGACTAGCATTTTAAAGGAAGCAATCTGATTTCTTCTGATATTTTGATTGGTGTCTGGTGTAGCTGTTCCCTGAAAGCTTTGAGAGAGGGGAATTTCCATTGTAATACAGTGATACATTTTTCATAAATATTAATGTCAATAGCTTCTGATTCTCCAGTGCCAAGGTGTCAGTTATGTATGTCCTTCCCTTCATTATAGTATACAAACTTATCCGAGTGTCTCATAGATGGAGTTAGATCTGATATGTTTGAGAGAGTTTTAAGGAATGTTTTAAAATATCTATTAAATTAGCCTTCATAAAATGCTTTCTTGGTGGTTGAATTACATTGTATGTATCTTTCTTGGGGCTTCTATGGAGGATTCTGTTTGGTCTAGGGTTGACAGTGGCAACTAGTTTCTCTGAATATAGGAAATACCGTCCTATGCAGGCAACTTACAATGCTGACCACCCCCCTGTCTAATTTGACCCCATTCTGGAGTGTGTGGCTTGTTTTCTTGGTGTAAATTATTTGACATGTAAAGCACTTCATATCACAGTAGATAAAAATCGTGACTTAAGAATTTATTTTTCTATTTAAATCACGTTTTTATTTCCATGTTGCTAGTTCTTTACTTTATCCCCATTTTATAGTCTTAAATAGCTGAAGTGGACCTTTTATATATATTTTTCAAGTTAGTAGAATTTGTTAGAATTTCAGATTTTACAGTTTGTTTTTAATCAAGAATTTTCACACTTAGAATGCTTATTTGTACTAGAAGAAAAGCAAGGCCAGGCTCTCATTAACATCCTTTCTGTGAGGGGAAAAAAACACACAAAATTGAAAAGCAAATAGTCTGTGCCATATTTGTGACCAGCGCCATTTTCAACATTTGAACTTCTACAAGTTGAGAAAGATTAAGTACTTGAGCCAAACTATACTCCTCCATTGGTGTTTGCAGTCGCTGGGACTTATGATCATTGCCTATGTCTTCACTAGAAAAAAAAAGTGCGTTTTTCAAACTGAGTTAGCTAACTCAAGGTAAAAATCCTAAGGACGACAAGGCAGTTTCTAATTTTCATGTGAATTAGCAAGTTGATCTACATTCAACATTTGAAAACTATAAACTGCCTTGTCTTCCTTGGGATTTGACCTTGAGTTAAAAACATACCTTCTTTCTTAGTGAAGACCAGGCCTAAGATATTTTTTTTTTAATAAAAAATATCATGTTAGCCCCTGATGCTGTAGTGCTTGCTTAACTTCAAGAACATGCGTATGTGCTTAAAGTTATATATCTGCTTCAGTGTTTGCAGGATTAGGGCCTGAAATTTCAGTATTTTATTTTTTCCCTATAGCATTTTTGTAAAAACTGGTCTAGTATCTAATGCCAATAGTTGCACTTAAAAAAACCAATATTTGTAATTTAATTCACTATAAACTTTAATCTAAAGTTGCAGTAGCAGAGATTTTCAAATTAATTTTACAAAGCCTCAGTCTGATTTAAGTCAGTGATTAAAAAAAGGTTTAAATCAATTATTAAAACTGTTGTGGTTTAAAAAAACGCTGTCCTGGTTCATGCTGAAAAGGCCTTTTCCATTTTGGGTATTAGGTATGTAAATATTGGATAAAAAGTTTAACCAGTTAAATGACTAAAATTATATCGTTTAACTGGTTAATGGTTAACGAAGGTCCCTCTGGCTGGCCTGGTGCAGAGCGGCAGGGGGCTGGGGTCCCTCTGGCTGGCCTGGTGTGGGGCGGCGGGGGGCTGGGGTCGCACTGGCCGGCCTGGTGTGGGGGGGCTGGGGTCCTGCTGGGGCGGCCGGGGCTGCTCTGGCCGGCGGGCCTGGTGCAGGACCGCCAGGGTAATGGTTAAGGTCGGTTAACAGTAAGCTTAATGCTTACTGGTTAACCGGTTAACATTTTGCATTCCTAATGGGTACCATCAAGTAGTCCTTTGCTTTTGTTCCATGCCTCAGAGGCAGAGGGGGGAAAAATTCTCCTGACCATATCTTTGAAAGGTTGATTGTCAGCTAGCACACTTTTGTGTTATGGCCACATGAAGCTCAGTAATCCGTGCAAGACAGTCTTCTTTTCCCTTTTTCAGGGCTTTCTTCATGGATCCTCATTTCAAGAAAGATGTTTTTGCCTTTTCTTCAGCTTAGCAGCAGTACTGCTAGCGAAAGGGTCAGTCTATAGGATTTTAAGGGAACTTAAGAATTCTCTGCTTTAGCACTGTTGGTGGTTGTATTGGGACCAAGTGCTCCAATTAAACGGTCCTGCATGGCCACTGAGCTCCTAGCACCTAGACTCCCTCCCCCACTGAGCAACAGCAGTGGTCACAGGTGTCTGAGGAGCTTTTTGGACAGTTTAAAGCAGGTACTGGATTTGTAGGTATTCCCAACATCCACTTTAGCTCCCTTCAAATGAAACTGAGCTTAGCTACAAGATAATGCAACAGGCCAGTTAAAAGGAAAGGAAATGCCCAGGATGGTACTTTTCCGTCAACCCTCTCTAGACTTCTTCTGTGGCTGGCTCCATGTGTCGTACATGTTGGGGATGGAGAAAGCTTCTGATTCTCAGTCCGTTCTTCTGCTCCTGATTGCTCTTCTAAGGGATCAGCCAGGCATTCTGTCTTCAGTGGCAGCACCACTTTCACCTGGCTTGAAACTCCCAGTGACTTTACATGTAAGCAGCCTTTAGACTCTGAAGATCCTCCCCCCCCCCCCACTTATTTTGGCCCAAAGCTTCAGGCCTAAGTCCTCAGTGGAGATCCAGACTGCACTCATTCCTCTTCTCTCACCCTGTCTCCTGCAGGATCATAGCAGCCGCTGGTCTGGTGGTTGCAAGTTGTCCTGGGTCCTTCAAGTTTCCTGAATAGCACTCAGACGCCTCAAAACCTTCTTGGTTCCCACACACAACTTATCACAAGAAATGAAGACCTATTAGCAGCAGAGAGGTCCAACAGTCTTCCTCATTTGAAGAGTTGATGAGCGGCTACAACCCTTTTCCAGTCATCAGCAGAGGCCTAAAAAATAAGGTTGATGAGTTGGCAGATCTTTCTTACTGTTGTCAGAACTCTTCTTCATGGCTGTCCTTAACTCAGTGCCTTCTCAAGATTAAACAAAGGAAGAAAGGCAACCAGTCCTCATTATGCTAGAATTTCTGGAGACAATAGTGGATTTGAATTACCCCATCCCAGAAGAAGGGGTCCATCGGCACAGTTATTCAAAAGCTATACTAGGTGCAAATGAACACCTCAGTTCTTTTCCACCCCCAAGATTGACTCTTCTTTCTTCATCTTGGCCAGGACTGCTTCCAGTACAGGTAGATCCTAAACTGAATGGATAGAGCAGAGGCCTTAAGGATTTTGTAGACCGAAAGATCAAGAGCCTGCTAAAGAGGGGCTTCAGATTTCCTGCAGTTACCTTTCTAAATTGCAGAAAGCCCATCTGTACTCGACTGATGGAGCGTTAGGTTCCAGCATGGGAGAAGATAAAATTTAGGGAGGTAAAATTAAGTTAGTTATCTTTAGCTATCCTGTCTGTGCGGTTTACACTTTTGCAGCAATACTTTGTGTAATGTTAGACAGTTGGAGCCTTTTGCCAGAATTAATGCAGAATTTCATTTCCATTAAATTGCTAGTCCTCTGATAAGACTTGCAAATTATTTTAGAATTACTTAAAGTTCATGGTAAGAGTTGTTGAGTTATGAGGACAGTTTGATTTTCTTATAATAGGATGTTTGTTCACTTGTGGAATTAGATTTAAAAAATGTTCCAGTAATAATTATATCATGCAGAACTTAAAAAGTTTGAAGAGTACAATTAATTCTTAAACATACCTTTTTTTCTAGCCAGTGAAAGAAATCCTGTATTGCACTACTGAGCATTGTGTCATAGACGATAGCTGATATCACCATTTTCAGCTGTAGAATTTACCAACTTTTCTTCTCTAAAGACAGTAAAGAAATATATACAAACTTACTGTCCTGAAGACGTTAATTGTATTATTGATTTTATACTTTAACCTATATGTTCTGATGGAGTCCTGTTTTCAGTGTCCGAAAATGATCGTTTTCTTTAGTACTTTACTTGTTCTTGGGGCCCATTATAGTACTACAATCTTATTGGCAACATGTGACTGGAAGGTAAAGTATCACAAGCTGAAAATATGAATTGTATGCCAACACTTTTTGTTCCTAAATGTATAAAAACGTGACTGATTATGCTCAGCTTACTAAGCAGTCCAGATCTCTCTCTCTCTCTCTCTCAGTAAATTGCCCTCAATATTGTTTACCACCTTGCCAACCTTTGTGCCATATGCAAACTTGATCAATGGTTTTATATATAATAAAAATTTTTTTCCTGGTCACTGATAAAATTACTGAGTAGCATTGAACTGAGAACTGATCCAGATGGAATATCCCTAAAATCACTCTTGCTCACTGATGATTCCCCATTAACAACTACATTCTGAGATCTATTCATTAGCTAATTTTAATCCATTTAATGTGTCATATCAATTTGCATAGTGCAAATTTCTTAATCAAAATGTTTTGGCTACTTAGCTCTAGTATTGACAGCTTAGAGAGGTCTTGACCTTTCACCTTTCTTGTGCCAGCTTTGTGCTAGAGGCTCCTGAGGCTAATAAATCATCATTGATAATTCTAAGGGAACTACATCACCTATTTCTCCTTATCCAAGCCATTCCTGTGTAGTTTCATTTTGGTGATGATTGCAAATCTCAGTGAGGTTGTTCTGCAATGTAAATAATTGCATTGTGACTATGCTGTGCTATTTCAGCAAAAGACCCTGTTCCATATCTGAATTGCAAATGCACCATTAGCCTAAAAGGTTCTTATAAAGTTTTATGCAATACTGTACATTTTTATTGAAAGCCTTTCAGGATCAAGGATCCCATGTAGCTTTACAAATTATCTAGGTGGGTCACTTTATCTACTACTGATATTCATCTGCCCATGGGAGTGAAACATGACATCTTTTTAACAGCATTTAGCAACTCTACAGAATGGTTTAGGACTTGGAATTTGATTGGGTTACCTGGTTTAACACAACTGCTCCTGCAAAAAGTTCCATGTATCTTTAGTAATCAGAATTTCAGGTTTACATCTCATACAAAAGTCCAAACCTGTAGCAAAATAGTGTTCTCATCTAGGATTTTGATTTGGTATTGATTCAGAGGAAAGAGTACTGACTTGCCAATACCACTTATTGTAACATCTTCGTGTTTTCTATTCAAATATTGATCTTGCCCAAACTTGCTTAATTTGGAGCTGCTGATTCAGTAATCGTTCAAGGTGGTATGGCTATATGCTATATATATTTAACAGTTTTGTGATATAATACTGTGCCATTGGAGTATCTGCTTTGGTGTGTGGAAAAGCTGGTAGAAAAAGGAAAAGGGAAGTGAATGCAATTCAAAGTCAAATGAATGTACTCTGTTAGGAAGGACTATTGTTCTGCTTCCTATCTTAAATGCAACAAATGTTGTAAGATTTATTCGCTGAAGTAAATGTGTTTATGGATCGTATTGTTCAATATCAGCTGTAGACCATTAGATGCACTTTTCCTAATCATAACATTGAGTCTGTTACCGGATCAATACGGTAAATACCTGTATATATGTGTTTAAATTTATCTAAAGAATCAACAATAGATGATTTATAGCAGTGAATGGAAATGAAAATGAGGAACTAGTTCTAATCCATATTTAAAGGATTTATTATATTAAAGATGTCTGTTAGTTTTATCTATGTACTTCTACATGTTATAATGTTGACACTTTGAATAAGGCAACAATGGCAACTAGTCATAGTCTGTACAGGATTTATGGGCTGCTGTTTGTCGGAATACTCTTTCTTTGGCAGGAAGATGGACTGGATAATCTAATAGGGCTCTTTTATCTTCATCTTTATTCCATTAATGTTTACAGTTTAAAAGCTAAGGATTTTTTTTTTTAATTTGAAGATTTTTTTGGCTCTAGTTCTTTGCTGTTTGTACAAAGGTTATTTTTTTAAATATTGCAACAAAAATGTTGCTTTTTACGAGACTAATGAACGCCTAAAATAACTATAGAGATATTAGAATCATACCAGCTTGGAGGGATGTATAAAATCAAGTATATTCTACCTGAACCAGTGCTTGTTCAAAATTTGGTGAATCTGGAACCTGTAAGTAGTAATTTTTAAACTAGGGTTGTAAAAACAAAGTCTAATGTATTTTCCTTAGAACTAATATAATTTTTGCCATGTTTATATAATTAGTGCATTAAGTAAACTCTTGTTTTAGCATAGAAACTTGGGTAATATAAAAAGTAGTCATTGCACAATTTCAGTTTTAGCAGTAACATTTAAAATGTCTGAAGTGCATTGCCACTATGTATTTTTGTAACAAAACCAAGATAATGCTGTTGAGAGCTATTATATGTAATGTATCTGTATCTATATGAAAAAGCAAACCGATGGATCAACAACCAAAATAATTATCAGCTGTGAAACTTGCATTTTTTCTATACAACATTTCATGGTCCTGCTGCTCTGTTGTAATCTACTGGTCATATTGTTGCAGCATGGACTTCACAAAATGTGTTTCAGTGGCTTGTATTGTTTAATATGACCAGAGGGCATTGGAACAGCAAAGATGTCTGAGAATCTGTTTTGATTCTCATTTTTTTTTTCTTTTATTAAGTGGAAAATGTAGAAAAAGGGGATTGTATGGTTTAAAAAAAAAGGTTGCTATTAAATTAGCTAAAAGCCTAAATAGTCTTAAAAGCAATGATTAAAGAATCATGTGAAATACAGCAGTTAATAGGTTGGTACGGGTATAAATATGTACCAAAATAAAACTGCAAGCTTCTGGAGCATTTTACACCATTCTTGACTAACACCTATCTATTACTCACTCTAGCACAAGTTAGATGCAAAATGCATAGGTATTGGTGGTATTTTACTCCTTGGCCTTATTTTCTGTGGCTGTTTGTACCAGATATCACTGCGTCTGCTGTCATATCAGGTTGAAATTTTCTGCTTAACCACTTTGTAATTTTATGCTATGCAAACCAAGGAACTTCTGATTTTTGAAGACATACTTGATCAGAATCCAGGTTAGGCTGCTAGTGCTGAGGTGCTCATTCACTTGTGATAAACTCTCTCCTGGTACAGTGACTGTGACCCAGGTGCCTCTTTTAGCCTCTCTGTGACAGAGGTCATATTATCAGTCTAAGGGGACTGCAGAAGAACTAGCAGTAAGGAGTGAATCTGTTGGGTATTGTAGTTGTATATTATCAGTTAAAGAATTTAGTTGCTTCATTGGGATTTTGTTTAAAGTAATGTGGGGAGAAGGCAGTGTATTAGAAATAAACTGAAATGGAAATTGTTGGTAATATAAGAAATATTCCTCCAGTGGCCTTTGAAACAAAAATATGTCTAAACACTGGGCCAGATGGAAGTAGCTCATGATATGAGTTTATAGGATCTTAAACCGACAGATGGTGAACAACTCAAAAGGTTGCACATTTTCAAAAATCTATTGGACAGAAAGAAAGAGGAAATCTGTCATGCATGTGAATTCAGTAGACTAATCATACCAAACAAATATAAATCTTCAAGGTGATTATTTGAAATGTTCAGGGAATACTGTAATCCGTACTAAAAGCTACAAAAATATTCTATTAAATAAAGTTTTGTTAGGAGAACAGTAAGACTGTGTGGTTAGTCATCTGTAAGTTAGGAAATATTATAGTGTAGGTTGTCTGCAACCTTAAATAGTACCCCTTGTGAGTATTCATTACAATACAATTTTTAATTAGGTTGTCACATTTCAGGCCAAAAACACAGATCAGCAGAGGCAAAGAGTGGGATTTTGAAACAGTGGAAAGTGGAACAAAAGATGTTCCTTCAGTGAAGCCCTGAGATTAGGCAGTGGTGACCTCCCTAACAAAGGAGGGTAGTCCTTGAAATGGGGGCTGTTGTCTTGCTGGGTTGTGATTCTGTCTGTCTGACCCCACTGTGCAGTAAGGGCTGACTGAAGGACTGGCCCTTTGTTTATTTTTTCAGCTTTAGAATAATATTTGAGCATTTTGTTTCATGTGACTGTTCTCTGTGTGCCAGATAATCCATGCATAATAAAAATCTAAAGGAAACAGTACTTGTATGCTTAAATTTGTAGTATGGAACACAAAATAATTGGAGATGTTATGGTGTATGTGTGTATGCATGCACACCTCTTTGGAGTTTGCAACTAATGGTACACTAGATTTTTCTAGCACTGTATCCAACCTTACAGGTGAAAAACAGTATGTTGTATCTGATAAGCAACGTGTAATCATGTAATTAAAGGTGGCTTTTGTAATTAGGTTTGGAAGGATTAGATTTGTAATGGTAAATGTAGATAAATGCAGTTTCACCATACACATATAAATCAATGGAAAAAAAATTCCATCACTGATGATCAAAATGTATAGCTTGGCAATGTAAGAAAATATTGCTTGAGAAATTATCAGTTTGATTTAAAGATACGTACAAAAACTTATCAAGTAACTTTCAGCCGACTGGGGCTTTGCTTGCAAATAGAGCAGTCTGTGTTAATCTCTGTAAAATGGGTTGTGAAACACGACTAAGCATTAGAAGGGACTAAAACAGAAGAAGATACTAAGGATCTGTAGTTCGGCATGTACAGCTCTTGGAATGTTCTAATGGGAAAATGGAGAAGCTGCTGCTCAGACACCAGTTCAACAGCTAAGGTGGCAACCAAGTTTATTTAAAGGCATTTCTAATGTGGTCATATCCATATAGTCTGAGTGGGGGGGGACCCCCAAACCTTCTGACGGAACCAAAGATTTCTTCATTCTACTGTATTGTTATAAACTGTTTATCTTAGGTGAATTTGTCAGTTTGTGCTTATAACAAGTCATTGGGACCAAGAATATAGAAGGATTCAAAACAGGATTAGACACTTGCATGGATAATGTGAAGATCTACAGTTACATAAGGTAGGATTAAAAAATCTAAAGGGACATAAATCCTGTTTCAGGGCATGAGACAATCACTAACAGACAGAGGGTTTTCCCTGTGTGGAGACTACTCCATAGTTGTCCACCAGGCTTTCTTGCATTTTCTTCTGAAACATCCGGTACTGGCCACTGTCGGAAACTGACAGGATTTTAAACTCGATGAAATGGTTTGATCCAGTCGGGCAGTTCCTGTATATTACTCTTAGGAGTAGCAGCATTTAATATGCATGCAAGTCCTAAAAGAGTGATGACAGATTATGAATATTTGGCTGTAGTCATGCATAAAATGTTGATGATGTAATACAGTAGTTATTTGTTTAGGCTACAGACAATGACTTTTTGGCAGTGAATTCTGAGTATACCTGATATTATTTTCTTCTTTGCTGTGTTAGATTAGTTCTTTGAGATACTATTAGGTCTTCATAATGACCTAATGTTTTCACTAGGTTTTTGTTTAAAGCATGTCTTTGGGGCACAAACTCGCCCTCACTAACTTTGTTGAAACTCACTTTCAGCTTGTGCTAAACTTCATGTGTCTGTATGGTGTTCTGCCAGAAACAGTCTCCTGAAAGTAATGAGATGAAGAAATTGGGCATATTGGAAAGAAAATAATTTAATTACAGGGGGCCTGTTCAATTTCTCAGTAAGTTGGGGTTTGTGTTGTGGGGACGTGAGGTTGGTTTTCTTTTTGGCCACCTCACCTCAAAAAACAAGCTGAAGTTTCTAGAACAGATAAATTGTGGCCTCAGTAAAAGCTGATGCCTTTGACTGTTTTGCAAAGTGTGAGGTTTTTAATGTCTGAATTATTTATTATTTAAACCCATAAGAACGAGTATGTAAAGTCCACACAATGTCACTGCATGAGGCTTACAACTTAACATTCCATATTTGATCAGGCCAGGACACATGGAGTTGAAGATAGCCTCATGTGAAGAAGCTTCTACCACTGAGACTCTTGAATATCTAAAATATTGCAGGGAATTTGTAAATTCTTTGAGTCCAGTCCTTGTGCAATCCAAGACAGGATGCAAGAGCTATAAAAAGTTTTTGCACATGAAAGTGTAAACTGTTTTGGTCAGGGACTGCCTGTTACATGTTTTACTGTGTCCACCACAACAGGGCATTGGGCTCCAGGTGCTCTTATAATACAACTGAAGAAAAAATAGGAAAACCAAGTTATAAAAATAACTTTTTTGGTAAAAATTAGCTAAATCTCAGATTAAAAGAATAAAATACTGTAGCATTAATATTAAGAGAGAGCAATTAATTACTAAAATATAACTTTTTAAAATTTAGGGGAAGTTTGTGACGTCTTAGCTCTACCTCTTTGTGTCCGTGACCATCCCATCCCATCCCATCCTATATTCCATCTGTACACATCATAGCTTCTTCTATAATTTTGTTATTTCCATTCCCAACTATACCATCGTACATTTGACACATTAATGTGCAAGCAAAATTCATAACACTGAAGGCATATGCTCTGATACTGTTTTTATGAGCCACATCAATAACATAAGAATGGCCATACTGGGTCGGACCAAAGATCCAACTAGCCCAGTATCCTGTCTTCCGACAGTGGCCAAAGCCAGGTGCCCCATAGGGAATGAACAGAATAGGTAATCATCAGGTGATCCATTCCCTGTCACCCATTTCCAGCTCCTGTCAAACAGAGGCTAGGGATGGTGTACATCCTGGCTAATAGGTCCATCAATGGCTATCTTCCATGAATTTATCTAGTTCTTTTTTGAACCCTGTTATAGTCATGTCCTTCACAACATCCTCTGGCAAGGAGTTCCATAGGTTGATTGTGCATTGTGTGAAGAAATACTTCCTTTTGTTTGTTTTAAACCTGCTGCCTATTAATTTTCACTTGGTGACTCCTAGTTCTTGTGTTATGAGGAGTAAATAACATTTCCTTATTTACTTTCTCCACACCAGTCATGATTTTATAGACCTCTATCATATTCCCCCCTTAGTCATCTCTTTTCCAAGCTGAAAAGTCCCAGTCTTTCTAATCTCTCCTCATAAGGCAGCCGTTCCATATCCCTAATTATTTTTGTTGCCCTTTTCTGAACCTTTTCCAATTTTAATATCTTTTTTGAGATGGGGCTACCACATCTGCACGCAGTATTCCAGGTGTGTGTGTACCATGGATTTATATAGAGGCAATATAATATTTTTCTATCTTATCTATCCCTTTCTTAATGATTCCCAGCATTCTGTTCACTTTTTTGACTGCCGCTGCACATTGAGTAGATGTTTTCAGAATACTATCCACAATGACTCCAAGATCTTTCTTCAGTGGTAACAGCTAATTTAGAACCCATCATTTTATATGTATAGTTAGGATTATAGCATGTGCATTTCTTTGCATTTATAAACATTGAATTTCATCTGCCATTTTGTTCCCCAGTCACCCAGTTTTGAGAGAGCCCTTTGTAGCTCTTCGCAGTCTGCCTGGGACTTCACTATCATGAGTAGTTTTGTATCCAAAAAATCTGCAAATTTTGCCACGTCACTGTTTACCCCTTTTTCCAGATGATTTTCTGAATATGTTGAATAGGACTGGTCCCCATACAGACCCCTGGGGGACACCACCTTTTACCTCTCTCCATTCTGAAAACTGATCATTTATTCCTACCGTCTGTTTCCTATCTTTTAACCAGTTACCAATCCGTGAGAATACCTTCCCTCTTATCCCATAACAGCTTACTTTGCTTAAGAGCCTTTGGTGAGGGACCTTGTCAAAGGCTTTCTGAAAATCTTAATGCCCTATATCCACTGGATTCCCCCTTGTCCACATGCTTGTTGACCCCCTCAAAGAATTCTAGTAGATTGATGGGGCATGATTTTCCTTTACAAAAACTATGTTGACTCTTCCCCAGCAAATTATGTCCATGTATGTGTCTGACAATTTTGTTATTTACTATAGTTTCAACCAGTTTGCCTGGTACTGAAGTCAGGCTTACTGGCCTGTAATTGCCGGAATCATCTCTGGAGCTCTCTTTCAAAATTGGCATCACATTAGCTATCCTCCAGGCATTTTGGTACAGAAACTGATTTGAATGATAGGTTACATACCACAGTTAGTAGTTCTGAAATTTCATATCTGAGTTCATTCAGAACTCTTGGGTGAATACCATCTAGTCCTGGTGACTTATTACTGTTTAGTTTATCACTGTTTCAACACCTCCTCTAATGACACCTCAATCTAGGACAGTTCCTCAGATTTGTCACCTAATATTATTAATTTTGTCACCTGATAGCCTGTTTATCTGCTGTATTCTAACTCAAGACCTGTACCTGATCCATCTGACATTCTAGCTACAGGTAAGAAACCACAATTTGTTCACATATTATGTCTTATTTCCCCAGCAGCCGCTATCTTGCATTGAACCTCTTTGATACCGTCAAGTCAGAAGAACTAGAACAGACAAATGTTCCCCTTCTCTGGTCACAATAGAAAGACCACTAGGACTCTTATTCTTCCTAGTGCTTTGTGTGTATCTGAGGAAAAATACGCATTTACTACCAGATTTCCACTTGTACCTCACCCACTGGATAGATAATGGTAGCTAGCAATACAATGCCTGGTTGTCTACAACAAATTAGAGAGGGTGCAACTTTACGTGCTGCACACAGTAGGTAAAGAAGAGATGATGGAAAAATTACCATGTGGCCAATGTGCAGTGTGTTGGAGACAGGCTTAAGATTATTTGTAGAAGGTACAGGTCTTTTAAACTTGACATCTCTAGTTTTCTAATTTTTTTTTTTTTTTTTCTGAATTATCTGTTTTTTTTTTTTTTTTTCCCCTGCGGTAAGTCTTATCAATTTTTGTTTAGTCTGGGAATCTGAATTTGGGGTGGGCAGGGTGATTGGAGGGCATTTGGGGCTAATTAGCATATAAATAGACAGGAGGGAGGACGTTTGCTAGGTTTAAAAAAAAAAAAAAACTTAAAAAAAAAAATCCTGAAGCAAGAACTGAATTTAATTCTTGGATATATTTTGTTAGTTTCCATCTATTTCTGCCTGCTCTATTTAGGTTGTAAACTTTCTGGAGCATGGATTCTCTCTCTTACTATGCAATATCTAATGTGAGGGCGACCCCAGTTGTATTGCCATTGACCTCCTTAGGGCTCCCTTAATATAAATAAAAACAAGAGTGTGCTAGTTGTTCTTCTTGTAGAAGGACAGTGTAGCGCATAATTTTCTTAAACTTTTAAACTTTAGTTTCTTATTGGCTGGCTTCTGTGGCTTTTAAGATTCCTTTTTCATAAGCGTTTTTAAAATTTAAATAATATACAGTTGCAAAACCACATTTTGCATTTGACGCTAACACATTATTTTATTTTTCTCAGCACTTGTTGTAAAGTATAAAACCGAAGGCAGAATGAAAAGGAAAATGAGGTCCCTGAAGTTAAATAATGATTCATCATTAATCATTACACAAAATAAGCTCGCTGACTTGTGTATTAAAAGTGAGCTGATTTTTCAGGACATAGAAACTTTGATTATCAACAATAGATGTCTGTCTTATCATTGCCTTTTATTCCTTAATAGTCTTGTCTTGAGATGGACGTTCACAAACTGAAGATGAAGAATGAATTGAGTGTTTAACAAATTGAGTACCGTACTATGTCAAGCTCTATGCGTAATGCATAGAACGTGAGTGGGGTTTTCTTGACACAGAAAAGAATTGAAAAGAAAAGGTGATTTGTGAAAGTTAGAGCTAGTCCAGCACAAGATTTGTTCACAGTTCCAGTGAAAGAGCTTGACATTCTCCTTCAAGCATGTTTGCAGTGTTCTGTACTGGATGTGAAAATTAGTGGGGGCACAATGGCTATCTTTACATCAGCATTTACTAAGAGTTACTACACAGCTGTATCAGAGATACCAGAGAGTTATTTACTCTTAGGAAAATGTTCTTGGAATAGGAAATAGCAGTATCTGAGATACAATTGTGTATTAACTGTTGCTAAGCATCAATCAGTCTTTGTAAGACAAACATGCAGGAAATACTCTCCTCTGCCCCCCAGCATTTATTAAGCTATCATGGGACAATACCACACTGAGAAGGATGGAAAGAAGGATCAGGAGTATGGTATAGAAATATAAAGGGACAACCAACCATTGGGCATTGGCAGTTTCACAATACTTTGATGCTGATTTTGAAGAAACAAACAGTGACCCATTAAATAGATTTCATTCCCCATGCCCTAGTTTGGTGGCTCAAAGATGCATTTGGATGCTCTGTTTTCTAAAATACAGCCATATCCATAATGAGATAGTGTTAAAATCTGAGGTCTGTATGGCTGGATGCTATGGGTCTGACCTGATGCCAACTGAAGTTAATCTATTAATGGGAGGCCTTGAATGGGAATTTGACCAGGTCCTATGTCTCAATATGTTACTAGAAAGCTATAGCAGCCACCTGAGTTCTGACATTGCCCTCTGAGGTCAACACCACATGGTAGAGTAAAAGGGAGAGTGGAAAGAATTGTGCAGGGCTAGAAAGGGAGAAAATCTAAAATGTTCCTTTTGCTAGTGGAATGTTTTAAAGTTTCTTCCTGCTGCCTTACAACCCTCACAGGCTTTAGAAGGAGTTAACAAAACAAGAGTGCTGTCTCCTATTCAGCAGGGAGAGGAAGCTTGTAGTGGTGGTGGTTTACATTGGCCTTGTTTACATGGGTCTTATTTACATGGGAAAATTGCACTGGTTTAGCTAAGGTGTGAGGTTAAACTGGTGCTGCCCCCTTTTATTGACTGGGAAAAAAAAATTTAAGCTAAATTGAAGTGTGGCCACGCACTTGTGTGCATGTGCTCATATTTAATAAAAACTAGTGCAAGTTTCCCATGTAGACAAAACATCAGACCCCTCCTAGCCACTTTTGTTATGAAAGATAGAGCCTCAGGGACAGCAACCTGGTAGGGAGTCCAACAGCTTGCATCAGGTTGCACCAATTTTCACTGCTGAAATCCCTCTCCATCCAACCTTTTCATCTTTATCTTTCTGTGGTTAATATGTTAGTTCTGTGATTGGTTAGTCTGGTAATCTTTTTTTTTTTTAAATTAGCACAGATGTGGTTACTGGTATACAAATAGCCTGTTATTACTGAACGTGCTATCTGATCTATTATGTAAAGGTAGAAAGTAGTTAGCAAATCACTGTTAGGCTAGTGACAGTTTAAATATCATATTAACATTAATATGTATAAGCTTCAACAGCATTCTAAGTACTCTGTTCAGATTATTATGTTTACCAAGTAATAATTTATAGTACGGAATGTTATTTGAGCTAATGTGGTTTAATAGGAATGTTTTATATCTTCAGGGTGCAAGGACAGCACTTCTGATGGGTCTTTGACTTATTAAGTACGTTAAAATATGTCTAACAGCAGAGAGGAAAGCGTAGGATTCAGTTTACTGGTAATATAGCATTCAGTAAATATTTATAGGAAAATTATAATATTTGCATTTATCACCATAGATTTATCATTTTTTGACAAAGCCCTGTATTAAATGTATTTTGATTAGACTAGAAAGAGCTTAGAACAATCAATTAGAAATCATATGTTGAATAAGTTAATTTGTATTAATTTGTCAAATACGTGTTACAACTGTAAGTGTAGGTTAACCTTGCACTTAACTGTTGGAGATGCTGGAAATAATTATATTTGATTGAGTTACTAAACATACTGTACGAATTTCCCTTCTCCATTTCCTTCAGAATGGACATATCATTTTATATTGGTTCAAAGGCCTTCCTTAAATGGGGAAGATGCAGTTTTTGAGGCCCTGAAAAATTGTAACACCACTATAGGGAAATGCCATTGTAAGAAAAAAAAAAAAAAAAAAAAAAAAAAAAAGAGTGATTACCAGAGTGTGGGGTTTTGAAGCCTTGACTAAGGCATACAGTAGCTCTTTGTTTGGGTTTGCTTCCAAGCTGAGTCTGTTCTGTTGTTGTTCTGAAAGCTACATAAGTCATGTGACTTCTTATTGATTCGAGTAAAACAATTTCCCTCCTGTGGGTTTTTTTTTTTTCCCCCTCAAAATGCTGCTTTTCTCTTTTATGCCTGCAATACTGTTTAGCTTGCTTACGTATTTGAATCTTATATTAATTTCTGTGTATATAAGACCTCAGAAACACACCACATAGTTCATATTTATGCAGCTGGCTGACTGTGGTGTAAGAGAGAAAATGTTGGTGGGACAAGCTATAGTTGTTTGCAGTAATTTTTCTCTTTGGCAATTGTTCTTAACAGAGGAGAGTAAGTTCCTGGGGGACTATTTGACTTCTGCATGTACCTCTGCTCTTTCTCTGCAGTTCTTCCTGCAGGAGCGTGGGAGCCTCAGGGACTGGGGTCTGTATGTAAGGTAATTGAAAGTAAAGATAAATGTAATAAGGTTTGATCTCTGAAGAACTTAAACAAAAATGAATACACTATGGCTCCTGAAAAAATCAATATAGGAATTGGTTGATTTTCTGCCTGTGGAAAAAGACTCTGACAGAAGGAAAATGCAAATTTCTTGCTGCCACCACCCCTTTTTTCCCCTCTTGCTCTGGGCTTTTTGCCCTGCCCTATTGCAGTGAGTAGCGTCTTGCAGGGGCCATTTTTTTGCTAAGTATTTCTGCAGTAGTGCAATAGCAGCTTTATTATGCAGAGTTGTATTTTTATAGTCAATTGAAATGACTATTAAAATATAGCTAGCACATTAAACTCACTACTGCACTGCTATAGAAATACTTAGCAAAAGCCATGCTTCTTGCAAAATTGTATTTACTGCAATAGAGATCTGCTGCAATGGGGAGAGAAAAACTTGTCGAAGCAGGGGATTGGTGTTTCAGGCATCTCCCATCATCTAAAGGAGCTAAAATTGTCTTCTTTACAAAGACCTTACACTGATGTAGCCAGATTTCCTTGGCACTAGGTTTTGTGCAGCCACATAAAGGGAAGACTGCAAAGTGTACTAGTGTTAGAACTACAGTTACCTAGCTTGCCAAGCTTCTGTGTCAGAGAGGAAGAGTTCAGTTGTTTCATCCCCTGAATGGCTTGTAAAGAGGGGCTAGTTGGGGCTAAGTGGGGCTTATTTGCACCCAGTTTGTGTATGAGGGGGGGAAATTACACTTTCAGCTAATTGGCAAGTGGTTGGATCCCTCTCCTTCCAAATAGGCTGTAGTCCATCCCCAGAGTCCGTGCAGTCTGGCTTTTCTGGATTGTCAAGAGTTGGCACTGTGCTAGGATAGAGTTTTTTTAGATGAGTACTTTTGCTAAATAGAAATTTTAAAAAATGGTTTCCGCAAGTCCTTTCATCACATACATTAAGAGGTATTGTCAGAATAGTGCATCCTCAAACCCTGGCCTTCCATCCTCTGTGAGGTTAATGTCAGATATATCTTCAGCAGTGGAGATGAGCTGCTATTAGGGCTGTCTCCTGCCTCCACCACGTTGTTATAAGAAGGTGGAGAAAGCGACAGACTGCCAGCATGGGAGCTTTTGAAACCTGGTGGGTTCCTTTATACACCTGAAGATAAGAGTTAGGGGAGGAGACAGATTCTTGTAGCCAAGAGAAGGAGGAGGGAAGGAGCAGATAAGTAACAGATGTTGAGTATAAAACCCTTAGAGCCAGGATTGGGTAGGGAAATGGAAGCTGCAGTTCTCTGTTGACATTGTGAACACTGCAGCCAGGATCATGGTCTCTGCAGTAACTATGAGGTAGTTGTAAAACTCTGGTATTGCTATAGATGTGCAGCAAACCAGTGAGGACTTTCCCCTTGATGGCTGAGTCTTGTTCTTGGACAAGATGAATAACACCTTCAAAGATTCCAGGGTATGGAGGTCCTTTTGGAGACAGGCTGGTCTGCTTTTACGATACATGCGACTCGATTACCCCTGACAGCTAGTTCCTAGACTCTGTCATATCGGGCTATGCAGTACAGTTCCTATCCACGCCCCCTTTCCGTTCTCCTTCCCCGCCCCTCTTCAGGGACTCCTCTCACAAGACACTGCTTATCGAGCAGGTCAGCTCTCTGTTGAAGTTGTGAGTGGTGGAGGAAGTTTCACCAGAACACCAAGGCCACGGCTTTTACTCCCGGTACTTCCTGATACCAAAATCCAAGGATGTGATGAGACCTATTCTCAACCTTCGCAGCCTCAACAAATTTATCAAGTACATGAGATTGAGTGGTCGCTCTCTTGGCTATGTCCCTCCTTCTCCCCTGCTGTCTCAGAACAACTGATTTGCTGCTCTGGACGTTCAGGACACTTACTTTCACGTGGCCATTGTGCTAAGCCAATAGTAAGCTTCTATATTTTGTGGAAGGGAAACGCCACTTTCAGTATACTGTTCTCCCATCTGGCTTCTCTTCTGCCTGCCAAAGCTTCACCAAATGCATGATGGTGGTCATGGCATATCTCAGGAGGAAGGTAATTCACATCTTTGCATACCTGGATGACTTGTTGCTGATGGGTGGCTCCAGAGAGAAGGTTCTTGCCCATGTCTACCCCACATTGCATTTGTTTGACCATCTGAGACTCATAGCAAAGCAACCTCAGCCCCCACTCAAAAAATTGAGTTCACTGGGATCCTGCTAGACTCCACAAGGTCAAGAGCACTGCTGCTGATTGATGCACCCAGGCAATTCATCAGCTCTGCCTCAGTCTGCAATCCCAGCTGTCCATGTCTTATGTATCTGAGCCTTTTGACCCACATGTCTGTATGTGTGCAGGTGGTCTAGTTGGCCAGGTTGCACTTCATCCCTTTCCGATGTGGCTCAGGACAGTTTATTGCCCTGCCCTGCATCCTCTGGATAGGTTATTTCATCTTCCTCCACCTGTCCTAGACTCCTTAGGTGGGAGTCCCCATGCAAGTGTGCCAAGGGGTCCCCTTCGCTCAGTCCTCTCCTACCAAGACAGTGGTTATGACACTTCCCTTCTGGGTTGTGGGGAGTGCATCTGGACTCGTTGAGAGTGCAGGGCCTGTGGTTGGAACAGAAAGCCTCACTCCATATCAGTGTGTTGGAACTTCGGGCCATCACCAATGCATGTTGTGCCTTCCAAGACCACATCAGACACGCAGTAGTTCACATACTCAATGGTAATACCACCATGTTTATTATGTGGACAAGCAAGAGGGGGTGCTTTCCAGGTTACTCTACCTGCAGGCAATCAACCAGTGGCAATTTTGCATTGAAGAAAACTTCACTCCAAAGCAATCAATTTGCTGGGGGTGCAAAATCGTCTTGTGGATCATTTCAGCAGGGTTTTCTCTCTAAGCCACAAATGGTCATTGAAGGAGAGTGTTCTCTGGCTTGTCTTTTGCAATGTGGGGCATCCCCGCGATCAACTTATTTGTGATGAGGGAAAACAGGAAGTCTCTACTATTCTGCTCTCGAGGGCCCTTAGCCTGGGCTCTCTCTAATGCCTTCTACTGTAGCTGGCAGTTGGCCCTTTTCTACGCCTTCCTCCACTCCAATCATTCCACAGGTCAGCCTCTAGCTCAAGGCAGATGGGGCCAAACTCATCCTCATTGCTGCAGCGTGACTGAGGCAGTGCTGGTTCCCAGACCTCCTTGCTCTGTTGGCTCAACCTCCCATACCACTACCTCTCCATTCTGATCTGGTCGCTCAGGATCAGGGCCTCACCCTCCATCCTGCGATCAGTTCCTTGCACCTTACAGCGTGACAGTTTCATGCCTTAATGAAGAGGAGGAGCAGTGCTCAGTGGCTGTCCAACAAGTCCTACTCAACGGTAGGAAGTTCTCCACTAGGTCAGCCTACTTACCAAAGTGTGGTTCTTGGCCCCCAGGATCCAACCAACAGGGGCTTCCATCCATCTTGGAGTACCTGCTACATCTTCAGAAATTGGGCCTTGCACTCAGTTTGCTGAGAGTGCATTTGGCAGTGATATCAGCATTCCATCCCCCAATTCACGGAAAGTCAGTTTTTTCCAATGCCATGGTGATGAGATTTCTGAAGGAGCTTCTCAGTTTACATTCTCCAGTCCGAGAACCGGTTCCCTTGTGGGATCTAAACATGCTTCCGGCAGTTCTGATGGGCCCTCAATTCGAGCCTATGTCATCCTTTCTCAGAAAACTAAGCGTCTGATAGCCATCACTTCAGGTAGAAGGGGATATGAGTTGCAGGCCCTTATAGCTGGGCTGCCTTACACTCAGTTACCCCAGGACAGGGTAATGCTGTGACTACATCCAAAGTTTTTATTCAAAGTGGTTTCTCAGTTTTGTCTGAATCAGGTGGTGTATTTACCTGTGTTTGTCCCTAAGCTGCACTCTTCCCTGGAATAACGGTGCATTCATACTGTGGATGTCCGGCAATGTCTAGCTTTTTATCTAGATGGGACTAAACAGTTTTGTGTTTCGCTTCGCCTATTCATGTCACATGCAGACTGCATGAAGGAGCAAGCAGCCTCTGCATAGACCATCTCTAGATGGATAGGGGTTGGGACGGCACCACCCATATAGCAAGCGCCTCCTCTTTGTAGGTACTGCTAGGCAAAAGTCTCTGGCTCCAGGGCACTGGGCATGCACACAACTAAGTGGAATCTGCATCACATCTTGAAAAACCACAGTTACAGTAAATAACTGTTTGTTTCTTTTTGGGCAAAGTGACAATGTTAACATAGAGCAGTATCTTGGTTTCCTACAAAGATTGCTGTTCAGTGGCTGGTGTGGTAGATTACCCTTTGTGTGCAGTGTGTTTCAAACACAGTTTTATTTAATTCAATTGTGCTTTGTATGGTTGGTGGTGAGTTTTGGCACATTCACAGTACTGACCCAGCCCTTTGATTTGATTTTTGGGCCTTAGCCACTGTTGGGTGCACCTAAACCTTAATGTGTAAATAACCCCACTAACAGATTTTTAACAGTGAGCTAGGGGTCATTAGGAGAAGGAAGCCCTTTTGCAAGGTAGGTTGATTTCTTATTTCACTCTTGTCACATGTGTCTTGAACTTTGAGCTTTTTCTTCATTTTCAATATGGGTGTGTTAAAGTTTCTCTCTTGAGGTGATGGGTTGCTATTATAGTAGAACTTCAGAGTTACAAATTGACCAGTCAACCACACACCTCATTTGGAATTGGAAATACGCAATCAGGCAGCAGCAGAGACCCTCAAAAAGCCAGTACGGTACAGTACTGTGTTTAAATGTAAATTACTAAAAACATAAAGGGAAAGCGGCTTTTTTCTTTTGCATAGTAAAGTTTCAAAGCTGTATTAAGCCAATATTCAGTTGTAAACTTTTGAAAAAACAACCATAACGTTTTGTTCAGAGTTACGAACATTTCAGAGTTAACAACCTCCATTCCCAAGGTGTTCGTATCTCTAAGGTTGTACAGTATTACTGGTAGAATAGTAACATAATATACATCATATTTGTTCCATGTGATCTCATCTGAGCTCCACCCATGTAGACTGCAGAGTTTGGTTCTCTCAGGCAGAGAGTTGTTAGCCATTTGTAAATTGGTTAGGTGTGCGACTGTACTTTGATGTCAATATGGAATTGTATTGTATGGAATTTTAATGACACCATGTGCTACAGGTGCACTATGTGCAGAAACACCTTGCAAGCTCCAGTTACAGATAATCTCCTGGCTTATCTTGCTTCCAGACACTATAAAAGATGGAAGGCGCACAGAAATGTAATCTCTGCAGATATCTCTTTTTTACACTGTTCCTGCTAAACCTTAGTTGAGAACCAAGCCCTCTAAGACACAACACCTTCTCCACTGAGCACTCCCTTCTTGGTGAAGAGGCCATATTCAACCCATACCCGTGTTTGTGAAATCAACAAATAAGACTATTGCTATGATAGTGAGCAGGAACTCTGTGCTTAATCTCTTCTTGTGAATTGGGGGATATCCTTATCCTCTTAAGGGCTCCTCCTTTCTCTAGGAAACACATCTCCTAAGAATACCATAGATTGTAAAATACATGGAGGACCGCGAAGGAATTGTGAATTGGCCTGACTGCAGTTAGGAGTGATGAAATACAGTGCATTTATGTTCACCTTCACACTGATGGCTGACATCCAGGAAGATGAAAATACTTTTTTTTTTATTTCTCCCCTTTAGATGGTGCTGAGAATTTTCCTTTGACACCTCCTGCCCTTAATAATATGTCCCAATCTGAAGTGTCTGAATAATAGTTCAGTGAGGCTTAGGGCTCAGTTATATATTGCTATAATTCATAAGAGTTGGTGTCAGTGCACCAATTATACTTAAGTACACATGCAAATCACTGGTGCTGCCCCGCTCCTACTGGGAGGAAGCTTTCCTGGTGAAGGATGTTCTCACTGTATCCCATTTGGAATGCTGCTGCAGAGATCATTTTCCTACCCGGTCACTATGAGCATATCACTCCTCTCTTTGCATCGCTTGACTGGCTCCCTCTTCTCTAGCACATAAAACATAAACTGCTCGTATTCATGGTCAATCCGCATCTTCCTTATCTCTGATTCGCTATGGAGGTGTTGATATTGCCGATCAGCCCATGATGCCAGCCTCCATTAAATTTTTGAAGAAGCACTTTCATGCTTTCTCCCCATGTGCCCATAAATAGTCCCAAAGCTAACTCATTATCCACCTTAAAACCCTTCCTCAAAACTCTCTTGGCTGTGATGCATACAAAACTCTTGACAACAGGCCACTGGTGTGCTTGAGACCACTGCTTCATGCTGACCAGTATGGTCTCGTTGTTTCCTTGTACTCCCCTGTCTGTCTCTTGTCTTGGTTGGGGATAAAAACAAGAATGTGTTGAATTTTTATATACTGGCTGCTGTCTGAGTGTCTCTATATGTCTTCTGAAAATAAATCTCAAAATTACCATTACTGCACCAGATGAACTCTCCAAGTACTGTCAATCTTAATATGTTGTATAATTAAAACTAAATTATCCCCAAACATATATTTAGTCCCATATTAAATGTAATTATTAAATAAATTCTTTGGTCTAGGAGTTTTCTTTTAATTACTACAATCTCTTAATTTGCCCTTACTAGCAATTTATCAGTATTTATGCTAATTCTTTCAATCCACTGTTTTACTTCTCTCCCTTTTCCAGCTTCCTCCTCTCTTGTCTCAGTTCCTTCTTCCTATGTAGACTTTTTTTCTCATTCCTCACCAGTGCAATTCCTTTCCCTCATTCAGCTTTCTCTCTCCCAACAATTTGTGCTTCAGGAAGGAGTGAAGAGAGACGGTTTTCCTTGTTTAAATATTTAATGAATTAGGTCTTGTCTACACTACATAGTTTTTTGCTGACAAAAATCAGGTTTCATCAACAAAACGAAGCTGTACATGTAATAATGCTCCTCCCACCGACTTAATTATCTTGCTATGCCGACCTAATAAAACCACCTTGGCGAGTGGCATAGTTAGTGGCACAGTGTCAGTGTAGACACTGAGCTTGCTTATGTTGCCCTAAATGGCCTTCAGGACGTGTCCCACAATGCTCTTCATTACTGTTCTGGTAAGCAGTTTCTGCTTTTCTGCTATGTAGCCAAGTACACAAGCATGTGCCCCATCCCCTTTAAAACCCTGGGAATTTTTGAAATTCCACTTCCAGTTTGCTTGGTGTGAACACCTCATATCACATCTTCCCAGCTGACCATGCTGGCTTTCATACACCGGAATTGATGGGTCTGTTGGGTCTATGGGGAGAGGAGGCTGTGGAGGTGCAGCTCTGATTGAGCCATAGGAACGCTGACCTCTACGAGCACATTGCTCATGGCGTGGATGAGAAGAGGCATGAAAGGGACATTCGGCGGTGCCGTTCTAAGATAAAGGAGCTGAGGCAGCTGTACCAGAATGCAAGGGTGGCCAATTGTTGCTCTGGTGTGGCACCAAAAACATGCTGTTTCTACGCCATCCTCGGAGGTGACCCCACCTCTACTGCGAAGAGCCCCGTAAATACTTTGGGGGGGATTGGAGGCAATGGCCAGCAGAGTAAACCCCGAGGACGAAGTGGTGGATGAGGAGGTAGAGTTGGAGGAGGATGTGGGACAAGAGAGAGGCTTGTTTGGTGGCGTGGCGAGCCAGGACAACTTTTTGACTTAGGAGTCCCAGAAGTTTTGAACAGTCCCAGAAGTCCAGCTCTGGTGCGCCTAAAGCAGGCGAGGGGAACTCTGGTAAGTACTCATTATTTTTTTTTTTTTTTTTGATAGTGCATGGTTACATGAGGTAGAGGTGTCCTTTATTTTGCTACATGGTGCATGTGGGAGAAGGAATCAAAATTAATAACACTAGGTACTGTTTGCATCTGCTTTGTATTCTGCTGTGCAGCTATGCAGTGGGGCCCTGTGTAAGAGTTTGTTAATGCACATCGAGATCTCACAGGGATTTTCTACAGAGATCTCTAGGAAACGTTCCTGCAGATACTTTGCAATCCTCTGCTGAAAGTTCCTTTGGCTGAGCTGCTTTGTTTCTTGCCCCATTGTAGGAAATTTGCCGCATCAATTGGTAAGTACTTCTGGAGGAACCAAAGCAGGACACAGGCGAGCAGCATACAGACTTGGTCTAAAGCCGCACGCATACAGGAGATGCACCCTTGCATCTTCACAGGTTTCAGAGTAGCAGCCGTGTTAGTCTGTTATCACCATAAAAGGTTTTCCTCCTTTCTCCCCCCCTCCCCCGCTGGTAATAGCTCATCTTAAGTGATCGCTCTCCTTACAATCTGTATGATAAAACCCATTGTTTCATATTCTCTGTGTATACAAATCTCCCCACTGTATTTTCCACCAAATGCATCCAATGAAGTGAGCTGTAGCTCACGAAAGCTTATGCTCAAATAAATTTGTTAGTCTCTAAGGTGCCACAAGTACTCCTTTTCTTCTTGCATCTTCAGTTATCCACAGTAGTGTGATTTCAACTTTAGTCGCCCGCCACTTCTGGAAAATGATCCACCGCAATGCTCCACCCCTGGGGTAACTTTCCCCTTTGGTTTCACAAAAGTTACGCAGAGCACAGCAGGCTGCTATGACCATGGGAATTTTTTCCTCATTGAGGTCTCACCTGTCAAAAAGGCAGCACCAGTGACTCTTTAATCTTCCAAACACACATTCTACAGGCATTCTGCACCTGTTGACGTGCTCCTTGCTGCAGTCAAGGTTTCCACTGTATGACTGCATGAGCCACAGGAGTAAGGGATAGGCTGGGTCTCCCAGGATCACTACGGGCATTTCCACATCCCCTATTGGAATCTTCTGGTCTGGAGAGAGAGTCTCTGCATCCAGCTTTCTATACAGGCCAGTATTCCTGAAGATGCATGTGTCATGCATCTTCCCTGACTACCCTGCGTTGGTGTCAGTGAAACAACCCTGATGATCCACCAGCACCTGCAATACCATAGAGAAGCAGTCCTGTATGTTAATGTGCTCCATCGCAAGATGTTCAGGGGCCAAAATTGAGATGTATATGTAAGCTATTGCCCCGCACATTGTTCAGAGTTACAGTCCTTCATACCAGGAGATGATTAATGGTCTCCACAACCCCCGTGGTGGACTTCCCAACTCCAGACTGATTTGTGACTGACTAGTAGCAGTCTGGAGTTACCAGCTTCCTCACAGTGGTCAACACTTGCTTTTCCACCATTAGGGCAGCTCTCATTTTGGTGTCTTTGCACTGCAGGGCAGGAGCGAGCTCCACACAGATTTCAAGGAAGGTGGCTTTGTGCATATGAAAGTTCTGCAGCCACTGCTCATCATCCCCCATACCCGCATCACAATGCGATCACAGCACTTGGTGCTTGTTTCCTGAGCCCAATAGCGACAGTCTAACGTGTGCAGCTGCTCTTGAATGCCAACGTCAATCTTGAATGGTTTCTTTCCATGGCACACAACAGGGCAGGTAGCATGGATTCTTGTTCAGATTTACATCTCAAGAAATACTGGAGGATCGGCCGCATTTGTGTCCATAACACTTACCACAAGACTGGTGAGCAGTTCAGGATCCATGCTTTCAGGTAGAGATGGCAGGCACAAAATTTATAGAGGCAGTTGAAAACCAGTGTGAAATGCAGTTGGAAGCCCTTGGAATTATTGGATGGAGAAAACTGCATCATGAGGGTGTGATCCCGTCCCCATGATACACTGTGATTCATTCCCAGAACTCTTAGTGGGAGAAGATGATGATGATTTAAACAGTAGGATAGCTACCCACAGGGCACTGTTCTCTCTGTCAATGTTAGAACACCAACTGTGGATGGTCTCCACCGACACAAGGAGTGTTGTGTGAACATGCACAAGGGATGTAATTTCAGCAGTTTATGATAGTCACTGTAACTTAAGTCAACTTCACTCTTTAATGTTGACATGGACTTATTAGTGTAGTAAATACAGAGAGAACAAGAAAGCAGCTTGACTAGAAAATAAGTATCCTCTCTTCCTTTTTTCTGCCTCTTTTCTGGTTTATTTTTTAAGGCTTAAATTTTGAAAAGAACCTAATGCAACTAACTGCCCTAATTCTGTTGGATTTCAATGTGATTTAGGTGCCTAACTCCTTTTGGGAATCCCAGCCTAAACCTGGATGAAGAAATGTGCCAAATTGTCTGACTTCAGTTATTGAAAAGCAGCTGCTGAGGATCATGGATATCTGCAGAATCTACTTGACCACAGGATAATGAGTAGGATCACTTTATTGGATGTACTGTGGAAGTAACTTTTCTATTCCAGGGCATATTTTATCACTAGACTTTTTATTTTGAAGCTTGTCTAGTGATAGTGGTGTAAGTGAATGCTAATTTTAAGAGAATGATGAGCAGAATGCTGGGTGTACAAATGGGTGTATGAAAGCCATCAACTGTAGTAGTATTTGATTTTTATGGAAAGATAAAGTTACAATCTCCATGGGTATGTCTACATAGCAGCCTGAGTCCCATGAGCCCGAGTGGGCTGGCCCAGGCCAGCTGTGGTTTTTCTTTGCTGGGTAGACATACCCTTTGTGCCTTGTCTTTAAGATGTGAAGGAAGGGTGGTGGTGATTAAATATATTTGTGTCTTCCTGAAGCTAAAAAACAAATGGGTGTTGGTTTTTAAGTGTAAAGCTAACGGGGGAACATATAATACCCTAACATCTTTTGGTATATTAGGATACCTTTGCATTCAACCATTTGGGAGAAATGTCCTTTCAGTGTATATACTGAGATTCTCACTGGTTACTTTTGTTTTTTGTTCCTTTCCCCATATACACCTTGCTCCAATTCTTCCATGTTGCACTTCTCATTTTTCTATTATGCACAGATTAATGAATGTTATTTTTTTAGGTGTCTTTTAACAAAGAATAGATTTTTGTGTGTGTGTAATTACAGTATCACCCAATCTGTTGTTCATTCCTTTTTCTCCTCCCAGAGTTGAGAAAATAGTCTCTTTATGCCCATGCTAATCTTTTTGTTCTAACACTTGAGTACTTATTCAAGCCTGGTTTTTGGTGGTGTGGGGGAAAAGATGGGGTTTGCTGGAATAGAGTCACTGTGCCATTATTTCTGAAAACAGGTACCGATGAAGAAAAGAACGTGCCATTTCAATTGAAATGCATTTTTAAAAACAGGGAATAATATATTTTACCCATTCACATACAAATATAAGAGATGCTTGGAGGGCATTCTCTGTCCTTTTTAACTTTAGTTTATTTTGTTTACTGTTCCCTTACCATAGTTGCTTGGTTCATTAAATCATATAACTGAAGCTCTCAGATCCACTGGGGTAGTTTGTCTTATTCACTGAATGCTCTTCAGCCTACAGGCAGATCCATATCGACTAGGTAATGGAAAATTACTAAATCCATCTGGAACTGTTCTTGTTAATGCAGATCTAAAGAACAGTAGCAGTTCTTCTTATTCATCATTGTGTCCTCTAACATTATGAAGTGCTGTTCCTATTTTGATAAGGTTTGCTATCTTCAGTTTCAGCAGTGGGTTACATTTAGTAGTACACTGGAAATGGGCTATGGGCTATCTGCTGCAAGTCAGTATTTGAGAATATTCATAATATGGTCATTCTAGAAAACACAGGCCTTATTTGCAAAGGTGCTGAGCACCTGCAACTCCAAATCACATCAATAAAAGCTATGGGTGCTCAGTATCTTTGAAAACAAGGCCTTATGTGTATTTTTATATTTTTTTTAATAAGGTGCTGTTGTGTGCTTTTGAGGTGTACTTTTCTGCATGTTAACTTTTGTTTATAGACACAATTATAAAAGACATTTTTAGCCTTCTAGATAGTTACAGCTCAGGCCACAGACTTCAACTAATAATTGTCTCTCTTCATCCTTGTCATGAATACGAAGACTTAATAGTCCTCTCTGCCTGGAACTATACAGGATCCAGCTTGTGTTCCTTTCAAAAAGGCTTCCCTGCTCAGGCAAGATTGGTGTCCATTCCACAAGAGAAGCTGCCACATATTGCGTTGGTCAAGGAGAAGCTTTGAATGAACTGTATCAACTTGGCACTTGGTGCTTCATCTACACTGCCAAGGACTTCCCGGGTCTAACTCTGTTGGCTGTGATGGCATTTGGGCAGCAAGTTCTTGGAGCAATCCTACCCTGCCCTGCTAGCTGTATAGCTGCTACATCTGGGGAGAAGCATTGTGCTTATCAGCTAGGGAATTGGGCTCCTTCTTGAGCTCCAGTTCCTTTCTTATTACTTCTGCCTGCATTTTCAATCTTCCCTTACCTGTGTGTGTTTCTGCTGCTAGAAGAGGCACAGAAAAATATGTTTTTGAAAAAGTAAACTACAGGAGAAATATTAATTGAAATGGAAAAGACTGTCAGTATCCTGATTAAGAAAATTGCTCTAATAAATTTGTTAGTCTCTAAGGTACCACAAGTACTCCTTTTCTTTTTGTGGATACAGACTAACACAGCTGCTACTCTGAAACCTATCCTGATAAAGGCAGTCAAGACCCAGGGTCAGAAAAGGATCAGTCCTGAGGCTGAGTATTGCAGAGGAGTTTGTAGTTAAGTTCCAGGCTGAGGTCAATACCAAGGATCAGAGTCTGAGTCAGGTTTCAAGCTCTGGTTCAGGAGGTGAGGTCCAAATCAAGATGAGGTTGAAGCCAGGCATTCATGAGCAGGAATGGTTCTGGCAGCTACAGGAGACCTGCACTGTTGCTTGGACACTTCTTGGAATGCTCTTTGGATTTATACAGGATGGGGAGCTAATCAGGAGCCAGGAAGCTGCTGCCCGTCGGACCCCTGGAGGTGGGACTTCATGAGGTTTGTGTCTGCAGTGGGTCATGGATAGTGAAGTGCAAGCTGGTTACAGTTGCCACTTGGTGGCAGTGTGAAAGTGCTGCCAGGCAGCTCTACCAAGCCAGATTTGGGACTTGCTGGTCTTACAAAGACTCAATGTCGTAAGCTCAGGTCCATCAGGAACAGAAAAATCTTCTTGCAAATTTAAAGTATCAAGATACTGTTTTAGACAATGTGAATCATGAATTCCATTGCCAACACTTCACCTACATTAAAACTTTATAGTTTCTATTTAATTTTAGCAAAGATTCCTGTCCTGAATTTACCAATCTCTGCTGAAGTGGATCCATCCATGAGTCAGTTGGCATTCTTTAACTCCTGTACAAAGGACTGCAAAGGTGCATAAGGCTTGTAAAATCACAGATTGAGTGAAGGATGAAATGTCAAAGTTACTATCTTCAGAGCTAGGTGATCACAATTTAAAAAAAAAAAATCTTTCCCTCTGCTACGCTGGAGATTTGGGCATATAGAGCAAAGCTTTTTTTGAGTAAAAGTTCTAAAGCTATCATTCAGGATTTTAAAACTTTTAAATGGTGACTTTCCTTGGAAGCAGCATAATATTTGTCAGATCCCTTGTATGTTTCTTACATAAAACCTTTCAGCAATAACCTACCATAGAAATTAACCAACCTGTCTATTGTCTCCCCTTCTATTTTTTTTTTTTTTTTAAAAGTCTAACAGAAATGTAAACCCAGTACTGCTTTGATATTGGTCTTTCCAATCGTGGCTTATTAGATTAATAATTTTTTAAAACTTTATTAAGGCCAAGTTACAATAAAATGTTAACATACTACATTGTATATTACTTATTAAAGATCAGGTAATAGTAATGAACCTGACAAAAGAATCTGGCTTGCTGCCTGTGAGTCGTTGTTCTCTGATTATGCTGGAAAAGGTGACCAAATTTGTAAATACCGGCTTCTTTTTGGCACATCTCTTGTATACGTACTTGATGTAAAGCTTTTCCATTATAAAGACAATCCATATTTTACTATACCACAATTCCACAGGAGTTGTCATCACACGCTTCCAATAAGTGTGCTTTTTAGGTTGCAAGATCCTTAGGCAGGAAATAATCTATTCTGCCCTGCACTTGTGTGTGTTTTTGTTTTTAATGTATGACGTTGAATGTGATGCATTCTGCAAATAAGAGGACTGTATCCAATGTGCATTGAACTCAATGTAATGCCTCTGTTTGACTTCAGTGAGCTTTGGATCAGGCTCATAGTGTTGGCATGTGCTCCTGTGTCTACACTTGGCTAGTGCTTGTGCCAAAGGGATTCACTTCTTGAAGGGGTTGTTGGTCCAAGTGAGGATTGTACATTTCAAATGCTGTCCGCCCCAGCTTTTTGGGGGAAGTTGAGGGGGTAATTTGGTTTTTAGTTCAAGTTTCTTCCTATGAGTTAAGCTCCATTTCCCTCACATCATCAAAATGATGCCATATGCTCTTGTACCTAGAGCTAGAGGCCATGAATTGCTCGTTTTCTTGTTTCCTCTCACCTGAATACTGGATTTCTATCGTCACTCCTGACTCCTTTTGTATATTTTTCCCAGCCAAGTCCTTAGAATGGCCTTGACCCAAAGTGACTTTCAAATATTCTGGGCTTGTATCTTGTTAATCAGAAGAGTTTTTTGTCTTTTCTCATAATAAATAACCTTAGTGCGATGGATAAAATGTTAATGAGTATAGTAAATAGAACAGCATTGTTTCACTTACT
The DNA here is from genome assembly GCF_009764565.3 of Dermochelys coriacea. NCBI lineage: Eukaryota > Metazoa > Chordata > Testudines > Dermochelyidae > Dermochelys > Dermochelys coriacea. The sequence continues at coordinate 103,816,595 of NC_050074.1, read as the reverse complement.
GTACATAAAAATCTGCCCTCAGACTGTGTCCAGGCACTCAGATGTGGTTCTCAGCCTTTCCAGAGTACTGTACCCCTTGCAGGAGTCTGATTTGTCTTTTGTATCCCCAAGTTTCACCATACTTAAAAACTACTTGCTTACAAAATCAGACACAAAAATATAAGTGTCACAGCACACTATTACTGAAAAATTATTCTCATTTTTACCATATAATTATAAAATAAATCTATTGGGATATAAATATTGTGCTCAGTGTATAGTTTATAGAGCACTATAAACAAGTCATTGTATGAAATTTTAGTTTGTACTGACTTCACTAGTGCTTTTTATGTAGTCTGTGTAAAACTAGGCACATAACTAGATGAGTTGATGTACCCCCTGGAAGACCTCTGAGTACTCCAGGGGTACAGATACCCCTGGTTGAGAACCACTGACTTAGATTAAGTATCTGTTCTGCAAGGGAATCTTTTGACACTTGGCAGCTTTTCGAATGTACATTTTAAAATCATTTTGCAGTGTGTTTTAGATCCCTTATGTGGAGTGCTTTTTACCAATTCTTGCTTTGTAACCATAGTGCTTGGTAAACATTCTTTTCAGTTATTTTAGATGTTTATCTTATTCCCTGTTAGCCACTACTGCAAGTAGAAAACCTGGCTGAATTGCATGCCACAGGTACACTTTCACATGCTTGTTTTAAAGTGATTTTTAATTTAATCCTTTCTGTACAATACTCATGGGTCATTGCTCCTTATTCAGCCCACATCAATGATGATGTGATGGACAGTTACTATCTGATGACTCTTCAGTGTCCTCTATGAAAGAAATTGGTCATCACAGTAGATTGCCTATTAGATGAGTGTTCAAATCAGTCAGCACTAATTATTACTCTCATTCTCCATCTCAGAGAGATGATGAACTGAATCAGGATCTAGGCAGAGCTGTGTTCAGGCCTGGAGGTAGTCCTGTCCGGTTGACCTGAGCATATTGGCAGGAAAGGGTGGGATAGATGCAGTGCTTCTTCCTCTGTAATATCAGTAGCTAAACAGAAAAATTCATTTTACAGGACTGCCAGTTGACCCTTTTCATGAGCAGAGAATTCACTTGCATGAGAGAGAAGACATGGTTTTAATGTCTTTCATTCCTATCCACATGTGGTTTATGTCCTATTAACATTGTTTAGTTGAGATGCCTGAGAAATGGGTAGTCAGGATGTGTCTGTAATTTAGATGGGTAAAGGAAAACATTTGATTCAAAGATTTTAGACTTGAGTGCCTATGGTTAAGCCCAAGGGAAAAATATCAAGACATCTTTATCTTAGAGATGCTGAGCACCCACAAATCCTTTTGATTTCATTCAGAGCTACAGGAATGCTCAGCAGATCTGAAAATCAGGTCACTTTCACTTAGGAGTTTTAAGTATGAATTTAGGTGTCTAACGTTAGACACCTAAGCCTTAAAAATATGCCATTGGGCTGTACAAATCTGGGAACACAGATAAGCTGGAAAATTTCTGATGGTTCATAATCAAATAGAGTGTCCCTTGTTCTGCTGTTTAGGAAACAAGACGTGTACTCATTGTTAACATTTCACTGTTCAGTACCGTTCAAAAAATTTGTGTTAATATTTTTTCATGGAATACTTTTGCCGAATTGCAATTTTGTTTTTGAAGTGGTCCACTTCAGATATTTAGCAGAGGTTTCTATTTTTAATGAAAAAGTGAAAATTTTATTTAAGGTTTAATTAAATTGTCTGGTTTTGAAGTTAGTAGAACCGTACTGTTCCCTAAAGTTTACATTAAGTACTGCTGAAGTGCTTAGTTTCCAGTAAAAGTCTGCAATTTATTTTTGTGACAGTTCTATTGAAACATTTTTATTTTGTTACCTTAAACAATCTCCTGTATTCCTTCAGAGTCCTCGAATAGGTGTCATGTCTGCTGTTCCTTATTTGCTCGGTTTTATATTTTGTTGTTGTTCATTTATATGTTGTTAGCATTTCATTTGCTAACTGTAAAGTCTGCCTTTCACAGAACAAAAGGTGTCCAATGGGTCAGTTGAAAAAGCAACCCATATTGGGCTCCTCTGAATGTATCAAAGTGGAACTTAAAAAAAAGAATATATCAAAATCTCAAAGGGTAGTTAAGAACTTTGTCAACAGTTAGACTTGTTTCTTGAAACAGTGTACCTGGAAGCTAACAGAGGCAGGGTGATGAAAGGCTGACAGCTGTGAAAAACTTATTCTGATTCTTTCAGAAATGATTAAGGAAAACAGTCTGAGCAATTTTCATAGTAGCAGCTGTGTTAGTCTGTATTCGCAAAAAGAAAAGGAGTACTTGTGGCACCTTAGAGACTAACAAATTTATTGGAGCATAAGCTTTCGTGAGCTACAGCAATTCGTTAGTCTGAGCAATAAAATTCATGCCAATGGGATACTCGTATTTAAAAAAAAAAAGGGGGGGGGAATAAGGGCTTTGATGCTGGCAAGCTCTGAAGGGCTCTAAAAAGGTAGTCTAAATGGATTGTCCCCTTGGGGAGCACACACTCTTCTCATATTTGGAGTCTAGGGCTGTGAAGCCATATGAGGAGTCTGGCCTTTGTCATTTCATCATGATTATCAAATTCCTTACGTTTGCTGTTTTTGTTGAAGGGAATCTTAGCTATAATAGAGCAATGAGAAGGCTTGAGCATTCAGTCTTGAATAAAGTTCTGTATTTTAACAGCTTAATCAATAATTCGGCTCAAGTTTTCAGGCATTTTCTTAAAAGCATGATCTTGGCAGTGTGTGAAATAAAGCCCTGAGGTGTGAAGTTCAATGTTTTGGATCTGTGTGAGTAGGCTTTATTCTTACCCGTCTTCGTTACGGCACAATCCATGTGATTGCAAAAAAGTAATCCTAGCACATAGTGAAATTTTTACCTCCTGAAATGTCTTGAATGAACTTTCCCCTGTTGTGTGGGTCCCAGCACAGCTTTATAAAATAGTAAACCTTCCTGAAGGGAACTATTGGATGGATACATTCTCATACCCTAGACTCTGTTCTTCACCAATGATGTAGGTTGCTTCTTCACTTTGTATTGCTAAGAAAGGAATTTTTAACATGAGTTTTGAAAGCAATTGTTCCTGAAATATCCTCAGTCATGACGCTACCATGTTGAGCAGCAGTGTTGTTTGATAAAGCTGCTGTATTCAGTTTGGTAGCTATTGGGCCTCCTACAACTTTTGAAACCATATCTGTTGCATGGGATGCATTGTTCTACAAGATCGCTCTATTGTGGAATTCGCAGAGATGCCAGATGTCTGAAATGTATTCTTGTTGGAATCCCTAGTTTAAGACAAAACAACAACGGTTCAGCTATTTCAAGTTTTACTAAGAAAAAACAAAACAAAAACGGGGGGGTGAAAATTTCAGTATTTTCGTTTTGTCGTTTTGTCAGCTAGCACTTCAAAAAACCTACTATAGTTTCTAAATAATTGATGTAAAGTCATGTTTTACTTAATTGTGTTTCTGAATATTTTTCTTTGAGTTGTCAATGGAACATCTTGCTACTGTACATCTGATCAAAACAATTAATCTTTCTGAAATTACTCCTCAGACAGGAATGAGGTCCAGCAGAGAATGAACAATGTATTCATGCAGTCATGTGAAGCTCAGCAGTGCCTTTGGGCCTTAGCAATTTACAGCAGTTAACTTCCAGTGTTCATTTTAGGGACATTTTTTATCAGGGTCTGTAAGTGCATAGCTTGTACAATTTTTTGTAAGATAAATCTGGATATACACTTGCACAGGTACAGGGTTCATTGGTGTTTTACTGGGCAGAGACTTCAGCATCCTACAGCCCACTTATGTATCCTGCAACTGTTTACAGTAAGCTACTAGCTGGAGTTCACAAGTTATAATAAAATGACATTAAATTGCCATTGATACATTTACATGGCTTGTGTATCTTTATCACTTCATATTTATGGAATTTCTTTATAAACTATTTATAATTTTTTGCATGATTTTCTGTGCTTTTGGCATTCATAGGTTTGAAGGCCAGAAGGGACCATTGTGACCCTCTTGTCTGACCTCCTATATGACACAGGCCATAGAACTTCTCCAAAATAATTCCTAGAGCATAGTTTTTAGAAGAATGTCCAATCTTACCCAGACATCACTTGTAGACCAATGACCTAGAGCTCTTCTCTATTCCCCTGAGATTCACTCTGTCCAGTGCACTGTGAGGCTTGAATCTGGATAAAATTCTGGGTTATATTTAATATAATTGCTTGGATTCTTGGTTTAGAGTTTTAATTAGTCCACCCAAGAATCAGATGGACCTAAGAATCCAGTTACAATAGGCTTATCCTATACTAATGAATTGTATAGGTTTATGATGCCATTTTGTTAATTTTTAAATGCAGACAGCAAAATACGAAATTCATTTGAGAAACTACTGATTAATATGGAGGGGGGAGAAATTCTTGACTTGTCAGAGTGATTACAATACACAAGGAGGTCCAATAAATGAAAGTATTGCCAGAAGATATTTAGATGTATTTGTAGTCTAATATGGTTTGAGAGAACTTTTGCACTATCAACCCCCCCATTTTTTTTTCTTGTATCAGTTTATTTTTGTACTACTGTCAACTGTTCACACTGAATATAGCATGGACATCTCTACTAATGTAGTGCATGGCAAGTCGTGGTGTGAATGTACAGCGCTGTAACTTGCTGTGCACTGAAGTGGCTGTGTTGCCTTGCTTCCATGTAATAAAAGTTCCATGAGTGCATTATGGAACTTTTAGTGTATGGTAGCAGGATCCGCGTGGCCATTTAGTGTGTGGCAAAGTAGAACGCGGTAGATTCACACTTCAGTTTGCCAAGCACTAAGTCTCCATTCAGCTAGTCCCTTATTGCTTATGATGAATTGTGTGACCAAAGACGCTGTGAATTGAACATTGAGGGCAAGTGAATACTTGGATACTGCACTTCACCATTTACCGCCATGTTAGGTACAATTATCTGGGACTGTTGGAAATTTCTGTGAAAACAAACACTCCTGGTAATTTTTTTTTTTTTTTTTAAGTCCAAGTCGGGCTTACATGCGCAGATTTTAAAAAAGCCCAACACTTCACTGTATGCACATAAATGTTTCCTTTTTATTGTTTGACAAATCTTCTGGATTAGTGGTAATTATAGGGCAATATTGGTCTGCTGTCAGACAATCCGATACCAGTGATGGGTGAAGTGTAAGAACCTGAATAGAATCAGGGATACTGGCTTTTTCTCGCAAATCAGGTGAGGGTTAAGGTATTTAACTCAAAATTTCATATCCTCTGCTTTTCATAACTAACCTTTGCTAATAATGAATGTGCCTAATTTGTATGCACAGTTCTTTAATCCTGGTTTTTGTTTTTAGGATATAGTATTGATGCAATAAAAGCATAGTTTGTTAGTGTGTGGCCTGAGACACGGATTATCCATTAGTATTTTAGTAATATTAAGGTGCTTTGTTTTAAAATTCATAAATCAAGCTTTCTAAACAGTTTACAAGTGTATCTAAATAAAGTTGTTATAAAGGTGACAATGAAGGACAAAACAATATACTGTATATACTCATTCATAAGCTGAATATTTTTGGTGAAAAAAGTGACATATCAAAGAGCAGGGGTCAGCTTATAAACGGGTCTAAACCAAAATCTGGTGATTTTAAACTCTATGAAATCATTGAATATCTAATACTTCCCGCAGCTCCCATTGGCTGGGAATGGCAAACTGCGGCCACAGGGAGCTGAGGAGCTCTGTGCCTGCGAACGCTCCAGGTAAACAAAATGTCCTGACCTGCCAGTGGCTTATCCTGGTGGGCCGGGAGCCAAAGTTTGCCAACCCCTGAAATATAGGGTTGGCTTATGAAAGGGTCATACAGTTTTTACCATTTTTACTTATCCATCTTGGGGGGGTCGGTTTATAAACGACCGGCTTATGATCGAATATATTCGGTTACCATCACTGTTACCATAATTACAAAACCTCATGAGGTTAACACAAAGTATTTTTACATATTTTGTTAGGTTTGTTTTCCAGGATGTACATATTTTTATGAAAAAAGCAAATCAGGAATTATATTTACAGAAACATGTATTGCTTCAAATAACAAATCTGCGACATAATTGCAAAAATATTTGTGATGTTTCAAATTTGTGATGATAGAAACTGGGTGAAATGTTACAGTTTTACAAAGATGACTTGTGGCTTTTTTGGTATGTTTTATGATTTGAAGAAGTAGTGGATTAGAACAGTACTGGAGATGTATCAAGCCAGTATAAAATATTGGGTCAAGAGGCTGACTGTGGTGTAAAGTCACTTTCAAATGTGTAGAAGTAAAAATCAGTAGCTTGAAAATTACGCTATTTTTCTGTGTGCTAATAACAGTATTCTCTCTTTCTAGCTTTCTATAATTATGATGCAAGGGGAGCAGATGAACTTTCCTTACAAATAGGTGACACCGTACATATATTAGAAACATATGAAGGTAAGTAAAACATGTATTTGATTCAGAGCCATTGTTCATACAGTCACACTGCTCTTGTGTGTGTAATTTTAACATATCATTCTATTTTAGCAGATGGTGAACTACTATTTTTTTCATGACTAATGTTGTATTGGGGACAGAATTAACAAGTGCTACATGTAAATGAACAGGCAGGTGATAAAATACTTAATAAATACTTTTTTCTGAATGCACAATTTCTCTTTCTATGCAAGATAAATGTTCTTGTATCTTTAATTTGTATGGATCAATGGTACCATCTGTTGAGTGGTCAGCAAAATGATAGACGTTCTCTAGATATCCTCGGATAATGCACAAGACCTGTTTGCTTCTTAATGTTGTTAATTTTAATTTGAAAGTTATTTACCCTCTAAATTATTCATATCTCTTTGTAAAAGATACATTTACTACTATGCTACTTATTTAGTCAACATTTAAAAAGTAATATACCGCATTTTATTTATTTTGATGAGAAGCAGTAGCAATATTGCATACAATATAAATTTCAATTAGTACTTTTCCCTGATTCCCATAAAATAGTAATTTATGTGAAAAATATTTAATTTGAGAATGAGGGAAAATTCTTAGTTAGTTTTGCTGCTGTTGAGTGATCAAATAGTAATGATTAAGTACAACTCTCTTTTTTTTTTGGGGTCACGTATCCTTGATTTCTCATTCATTCAGTCAGTTGTATGATGTAGCTTAGAAGAGAAGTAGTGATCTAGATGGCTTTTGTGTTAGAAAATTAGAAATCATCACAGTAATAGGATAACTTTCTGCATTTTGGATATGTGATTTGCCTTTGTACATGGGTTTAAAATTTCCGCTTGTCACTGCCAAAGAATCTGTTAGGAAAGAAAAATTAATACTGGCGGTAAGTTTGTTTTAGAAATTGGATTCAAGGTGATTTTTATTATGTAGATCTACTAAAATAGGAAAGTTGCTAATTAGATCAACTAACCTTAATTTGGTTAACAAAAACAATAAATATACTAACTGTTCATTAGCTAGCAATTTGTTAATGAATTCAATTTGCACTAGCAGTAAATGACCCCTGATACTGTCAAAGCTGCAGAGAGGAAATTTGTCCACTGAAAATTACTCTGCATACTCTGTACTTTAAATATTTGCAGTTTTATTATATATTTATTTTAAATACACATGTAAACAGGAATATTTGAATGCTGTACAATTAGACATAATTATAATACATAGTGCCCATTGATAAAAAGGGAAATTATATTATAATACATAGTGCCCATCTATAAAAAGGGAAATAAGGACAACCCGGGGAATTACAGCCCAGTCAGCTTAACTTCTGTACCCAGAAAGATAATGGAGCAAATAATTAAGCAATCCATTTGCAAATACCTAGAAGATAATAAGGTGATAAGTAACAGGCAGCATGGATTTGTCAAGAATAAATTGCATCAAACCAACCTGATAGCTTTCTTTGACAGGGTAACAAGCATTGTGGATGCGGGGAAGCGGTAGATGTGGTATATCTTGACTTCTTAGTAAAGCTTTTGATACTGTCTAGCCTGACTTTCTCATAAACAAACTAGAGAAATACAACCTAGATGGAGCTACTGTAAGGTGCATAACTGGTTGGAAAATCATTCCCAGAGAGTAGTTCTCAGTGGTTCACAGTCATGCTGGAAGGGCATAACGAGTGGGGTCCTACAGGGATCGGTTCTGGGTGTGGTTCTGTTCAATATCTTCATCAATGATTTAGATAATGACATAGAGAGTACATTTATAAAGTTTGTGGATGATACCAAGCTCGGAGGGGTGGGAAGTGCTTTGGAGGATAGAATTAAAATACAAAATGATCTGGACAAACTTGAGAAATGGTCTGAAGTAAATAGGATGAAATTCAATGAGGACAAACACAAAGTACTCTACTTAGGAAGGAACAATCAGTTGAACGCATACAGAACGGGAAAGACTGCCTAGGAAGGAGTACTGCGGGAAGGGATCTGGGGGTCCTAGTGGATCACAAACTAAATATGAGTCAACAGTGTAATGCTGTTGCAAAAATGCAAATATTCTGGGATATATTAGCAGGAAAATTGTAAGCAAGACATGAGAACTAATTCTTCTGCTCTACTCCATGCTGATTAGGCCTCAATCGGAGTATTGTGTCCAGTTCTGGGCACCACATTTCAGGAAAGATGTGGACAGATTGAAGAAAGTCCAGAGAAGAGCAACAAAAATGATTAAAGGACTAAAAAACATGACCTGTGAGGGAAGATGGAAAAACTGGGTTTTTTTTAGTCTGGAGAAGAGAAGACTAAGAGGGGATATAACATTTCTCAAATACATAAAAGGTTGTTACAAGGAGGAGGGAGAAAAATTGTTCTTCTTAACTTCTGAGGATAGGACAAGAAGAAATGGGCTTAAATTGCAGTAAGGGTGGTTTAGGTTGGATATTTGGAAAAACTTCCTAACTCTTAGAGTGGTTAAGCACTGGAGTAAATTGCCTAGGGAGGTGGTGGAATCCATCGTTGGGGATTTTTAAGAGCAGGTTGGACAAACACCTGTGAGGGATGGTCTAGATAATACTTAGTTCTGCCTTGAGTGCAGGGGACTGGACTAGATGACCTCTTGAAGTCCCTTCCAGTTCTCTGATGCTATGATTTCCATGAAAATGGGTGCGTTTTCCTAATATGTGTACCACACTGATGCTTGGACAGCATGTTTAAAGCTTGCCTGTAACACAGATAATATCTGTCTATCATAGCTGTGTAAAATTTTATACTTTTTGAACCCCTGCATGCTTCAAATGAAATGGGACAATGCAGATGACTCACTTTTCCCTAGACCAGATAATGGAATGAACTTTACACACACTCTAATGGTTATTAGGCCTCAACAGTGCTAGCTGGGTTTATTTAAAAAGAAGTTCAAATAAAATAAGGTTCCTCCAAAGGCTGATATGCTTCCTGCCATGCTTGATCATTACTCATCCTCTATATTGGGAAATAGGAGGCTATAATCCTTAGTTCTTTCCTTCGAAGGAGCAGCCACTTCCAGGCAGTATTTCCATCTGTTTAATCTGCTAGCCACTCCTTTAAAACAATATGCAGACTATACCTTTCTAGACTTTCTCAGCATTTGCACTAATTTTGTTTCCCAGATACCCTAAACAGAAACTTATTAAATCACTGGCATCCTATAATTAACCTGTCTCCTGTCGGTTTCCTTGCAGTTGTGATGCAGTAAAATGGGACTTGTGAAGCTGATATGGGACAGCGTGTCAGAAAAATTCTTTGACCATCTGGATACATGTTTTGCTTCCCAGCTTTGTGCACAAATTTCTTAACTAAATGAATTAGTGATTTTGTCTTAAACTGTTGCCTAACCTCAAACTTCATTGATGCTTTATTATGACAGTAGAAATAAAAACCTCTAATTTAATGTGTGTGTTGCTGTCAGGAACGGAGAAACAATGCAAAAGTTTTGGTTTCCTGACTTTTTTCTGAGAGTTATTTTTACTGTCACTACCAAGCATAACCTTAAAAAAAAAAAAAAAAAAAACCAAAAAAAAAAAACCAAAAAGACATTGATATCCATTGCACAAGAGTATCCTGTTGAAGAGTTCTACAAATGCCTTTATATAATAATCCTTTTTGAATTCTGTGATGACCTGCATGGGCAGCTTTTTTTAATCTCTGCACTCGGTGCTCCTAAACTCTTAATAAATAGCAAACGTAAAGGTAGATGTCTAGTGGTTTGCTATCTCTGTTTGTTTGGTGTTTTTTAACTAATCCTCCAGACTAAATTACACTATTCTGGAATCCTACTGTATGCTTAAAAACATTAATATCTTGTGTACTTAACTCCTTGGCGCCCCACTCCTACTCCCCTTAGAACATGTGAATGTTACAACTTGCTGTTGCTGTCTTGAAGTTTTGCACCCTTAATAAACATTATTGCATGGATCCCTTTATATCTAATTTATTATTATTATAAAATACTATACACATTCATAAGGTGTCAGCCATTTGAGTGTCTAGGCCTCACTTAAGCATATGCTTAAAGGCTTTCCTACACTTGGGTTTTATTTTTCTGTTTTCTAATATATGTGGTTGCATTCTTTCTCCAGCTTCCGTCTCCATGATCTTTTTCAATGTAGCAATACAGAAGCGGAGCAAGGGAGGGAAAAATAATTAAAAGGGTTCAGTTGCACCATCTGTAATAACACTTGGCAGTCATCCATTGGAGGATCACTATCATCCTACTATGCCTAGTTCTAATGTGTACTATATTTTGATCATGCGAGCTAGGATATGCTTTACAATTTGTTGGTCTGAAGTTTGTTTTGTTAGTCATACAGAGTTACTATAACGGCATACGCAAATCAGATAATTGTGCATGCCAAAGGAACTGGTCATTTGAATACAAATCAGTAATTGCACACAAAATAGCTATGCAGTTGCTTACAGACCTTGTTTTAAAACAAGGGTAGGCAAACTATAGCCCGGGGACCACATCCGGCCCTCCACACATTTTAATCTGACCCTCAAGTTCCTGCCAGGAAGTGGGGGGTCTGGGGCTTGCCCCACTCCACACGTCTCTCAGAAACAAAGATATATCCCCGCTCCGGCTCCTAAGCATAGGGGGAGCCAGGGGGCTCTGCACACTGCCCTCGCCCCAAGTGCTGCTCACGCAGCTCCCATTGGCCAGGAACTGCAGCCAATGGGAGCTGCAGGGGCAGCGCCTGCGGACAGGACAGCGTGCAGAGCCACCTGGCCGCATCTCCGCGTAGGAGCTGGAAGGAGGATATGGTGCTCTTTCTGGGAGCTGCTTGAGGTAAGCGCTGCCCAGAACGTGACCCCCTCCCAAGCCCCAGCCCTGATTCCTCCTGCTGCCCTCTGAACCCCTCGATCCGAGAGCAGAGTACCCTCTTGCATCCCCAACTTCTCATCCTCATCCCCAGCCCCACCCCAGAGCCCGCACCCTCGGCTGGAGCCCTCCCACACCACAGCTCCCAATTTTGTGAGCATTCATGGCTCACGATACAACTTCTATGCCCAGATGTGGCCCTCGGGCCAAAAAGTTTGCCCACCCATGTTTTAAAATCATGTCCAGCATTTCTTCCTCTTCTCCTTTGATACGGTGGGTGAAGGTGCTGAGGATAGTCAAGTGAAGAATTTGGAGCAAGCACAAGAAATTATAATCCCATTTACTGAAGCTACCATTAATATGCTTCATTTTGAGTTGCAATGATCCCATTTGTAAACAAGGTTTTGTGGTGGTAGTGGGGGCTCCATGGCCAAATTTGCTCTATTAGAAGCAAATCTTTCTCATGACCAGATACATTAACCATTTAAGGACTAGATTTTTGTTGTTGTTGTTTTAAGATGAAGCCTCCCTTGATTTGCTTTTCATTGATCTGATCAAACAGCCACTTTCTCCACTTAACCACATTCTCATTGCCACAAGATTGATCACTGGGTATTAACTATGGGACGGAAGATTCTACCTCTGTCTCATGTGATTTCATCTAGAAAGTACAAAGAAGAAGACATGTCTAACATTGTTAAACAAGTTGTGAATGTTGCCATTTTCCTGTCTACTGGTCAATGCTTTGGAATATTTTCCTCTGTTTACTTTCCAGACCAGGGCTGACAAAATCATACTATATCTTCCCTACTGTGAAAAATTAATTCATTTTTATAGTCAATAACTTGCCAGGAAGAGTTCATTTCAACAGCCATCAGCAAACATTTACAAGTATCCTAATTTTGAATCTGAGGTTTGGACAAGTAGCTCTAAAACTGACTTATCTTTGTCTCTGTTCTCCACCACAATAAGATGATCATCCATCTGTTTTGGAATTTTATCTGTGCAACCCTTCCCACTCAGTAGTCTAGGGAAAGGGAGGAGGGAAAGTAAAATGGGCTTACTACTCAGATAGAGATGCTAGAAAAAGCTAACATGAAGGACAGAACTGATGGAAGCTATTTTATATTAGCCACTTGTCAGATAAAACCTTTGTATATATCTAATTTAAATCAATTTGCTAAGCTATATTAGGGTGGATTGCTAGGGTTGTTTTTTGTTCCTGTACAGTATTTAAAATGTTAACAACTTTTCCCAACTACATTATTAAATAATATTTGACGTTTTCTTTATTGCTTAAAATGAATTTTGTTCTTTGATAAGTAGTTTATAGTAAGATGTATAAATGTTCCTTTCGAATGCAAAAAAAAAATAAAAATAAAAAATGTGTCTTCAAGTCAACCTGCACTTAATTTTCTATGTGTATCCTCTCAAGGCTATTAAGTTTGCTGCAAACAGCATGTATCCTGCTATAATTTTTAGAAAAGCTCTGTGGTTTAGAGCATGAAACACAAATTCACGATCAAAATTGAAGTTAATTTCTCTTCCCTTCAAGGAAACCATGCTCTTCAAGAATGCACTAGACTAAATTTTAAAAATAATCAGAGGGAATAACTAATCTTCTGAAGTTACAAAAGTCAAGTTTAATGCTTTCTTATTTAGGCAGAAGCATAGTGACATTTTTTCAACTAGAAAATTCCCTCCCACATTTTGTAATTTAGAGCGTTAATGGAATAATAAAAAAAAGCAAACCTATGCAATTACATGCATTTTTCTTGGTACAAGAGAAAAGAAGGGCGGTAGTCTGAAAAAATATTTCCTAGAACAAAATAGCTGACACTTTTCTAATCTATATTTTATCTGGTTTTAGTCCTGTTAACCTAATCTCACTCTGGTGTAATGGGCAAACCAAACAAACGGCCAGTGGAAATTATCCAGTAAATCCAATGACTGTTGAAAAGAAATGTGTAAAAAATCCTTTAACTTTCATGACCTAATATTTTCCAAAGGTCATTCAGGCCCCAAAAGGAACTGGTTTAGGTGAGGGAGGAATTCCAAAACCAATTCTTTTGAGGAATTTATTCCTGATATTTTTTTCGTTGAGTATGTTGTTGTAAAATTCTGGAAGGCAACCCTATAAAAGGGACATCCTAGTAATAGATGGAGGATATTTTCAGGTCTCCTTATTCTAGCTTTAGAAGTATTGCCTTAAATCCCATGTTACAGTACCTGCATTTTCTTTTTCAGGATTCAACTGGAATATCAGCTTTTCAAAACAAAGCTCTTAATCAGTTTAATCTGAGATGCGGGCCTTGCCTCATGTTCACCTGTAATGGTGATGGCCATTTCAAGTTTTTAGGGGATGTTTATCCTGCTTCATTTAGATGACTGTGTAACAAAGAGAAGGCACTGTTTAGGACAAAGTACAGTACTGGGATTTTATATCATTTAATGTTCTGCAGAGTGAGCTAGTGAAATATAGTGTGTGCATGCACACATGAGGTTTTTCTTACTTGGGATTCTTTTGGATGCCCACCTAAAAATAAATTAAATCTCACAACATTGGTCATGGGACATTCTAAAATTTAGGCATAGTTCACAACATAATTAAAAGATTTTCAAAATCCAGGTCACCTCGGGAATCATTTGAGGCTTGGGCGAGTTTTTCCATTACTGATATTGGCCTAAAACAAACTGCCAATAAAAGAGTCCATTGAAGAAATTTTGTAATTTCTCTAGTATGGTCTTCATTTAGTCACTTGAGGGTAAATATGTTTGCCATCACTGCTTTAGAGAAAAAACAAACCAGGTTTCTAAATTGAATAAAGTATCATCTTAAATTAAATCTAATTGCACACTAAACTACATTAAAAACATTAAGGTTGCAAAATCAAGCACTCAAAAGTTAGGAAATGCCAGAGTTTGTTGCCAGAGCAAGCTTAATCTGGCCCCTTGCATATGCAATATTAGTCTTAAATTACACGATCATATACTATTTTTTTCCATAGAATCCCTGCCTCATTCAGGGCACAGGATGGACAGTGGTCACTAAATGGGCAGCCATTAAATATTTTGTTTTACCATCAGTCAGCATGTGGCCCCATGTTTTATACTAATCAAGCCCTGCTCTGAAGACAGAATTATTAATTTCCTTATGAATTTTTATCTGGTGCTCATCACTATAGAATCAGTGTGTTTCACAAATATTAATATTGACAACAGTCCCGTGAGGTGAGAGGACGGTATTATCCCTATTTTACAGAACAGGAGTTGAGGTACAAAGATAGTATGTCAAAAGTGTCCACTTACTTGGAATGCTCAATTCGAGATTACAAGGACCTGAAAATGAGGAACACAGAGTTAGTGACCCCTCTGTGAAATGTTTGGTTTATGTGACTTGCCCAGCATCACATATAAACTCGGTGGCAGAAGTAGAGATCTAATCAAGTTATCCAGGGCAGCGTTAAATTGCGTTATCCATGAGACCATCCTTTCCCTTCCTTCAATCATCTGCTTCATTCACTACCTATCTTAAAAGTTCTGTAACAAATGAAGCAGGGATTTTATAGACAACAGTCTCCTTTACTGCAGAACCTGGATTCATTCCCCTGAGCAAGTCCTTCCTGTGCATTTAATGAGGCAGGGATCTTATGAAAAAAAATAGCATCTGATCAAGTAATTAAAGATTATCTTGCATACAGGTAAAGGGGCACAAATTAAGGCTGCCTAGATAAAATCTGGTCAGTGAATTATCTACCCACTGCTCTGTTTGGAAAAGGAGATTCTGGTATGCATTTCAGGTCACATGAGTATCTTACATTCTACTTAGGGTTGTCAGTTTTGGTTGGATGTATTCCCGGAGGTTTCATCACATGGCAAAATCTTTAATTAAAGATTAATCTTTTAATTCCTGAGACTCCAGGATCATCCTAGTTGGCAACCCTAGTTCTACTTCAATACACCCTTTGAACTATATTGCTTGTTTGCACTCACCTCTACATCATGTCACCCCCTATTGAGCACTTCCAAATAGACTGTGAACTGTAGTAAACAAATCCTGTTGTTTAGGAATAGTTCTTTGCCTAAATAAGGCCTGGAAGAGTTAATAGATCAGTAAGTCCCTTCATTTTCAGTTTAAACTGATTTTCTCCCATTTTCATTCTGCTTTTGTATCATTCAAATATATAAAAATTACTTTGTTTTATTAGGAAAATACAATACATTGCATGAGATCTATGTATTACGATAATACATTAGTCTGTATGTATATGCAAAGCTGACAGTTGAAGTAAGGCTATGTATTAGTCTAGAATATACATGCAATATACTAGCAGGCACAACGACAAGCTCTGATCTGCATGCGCATCTGAACATACTGATGAATTTCACGCTCACCATGTACACATTTCAAGCTGTTAGCAGATAACAGTTTAAAGATCTGACACACTAAAATCGGAAGAAAACAAAAATATGTATCCGAGTATGTTTCAGAACACAAGGAAGTATTCAAAAGTTAAAAAAAAACAAACCAAACAAATAGGAGAAAAGGATGAAGTTGAGTGTATCCGCTGCAAATGGTGTGGTCCAATTATTAAATGTAAATATTTATAGGCTAATAGTTCTAAGTCTACCACAATAAACTGTTTGTTCAAATGAAAAGTTTTACTTGGGGATTAGAGATGTATTGTTTTCTTAAACTCGGAGGTGGCATTGTGTTTTGAGTTCTGTTTTAATTCTGCAGCAAACCCAATTGAATTCCATTCATGAAAGCATTAATCTACTGAATACTTTTTCCTTCTGTCCACCAAAATAAACCCTGACATTTACCCACAAAAATTATTAATGGTTTTTTCCACCGATTTTCACCTATTTTTGTTGTTTTAGTAATAAACACAGATAAAATCCCAGGAAAAATTAAGTGAAATAAAAACTGAAAACAGATCAGTTACTCATCTACACTCTCCGCAACTGGGGGTGTGTGCGTTAATGGATTTCTGCCACGTTCCCTTCCTCTCTCCACTTCAGTTCTGTTAACAGCTGGGAGCCATTTTGACCCTGGTGCAAATTAGAACAGCATCTGGACTATTCAAACTTGTTCCCACTTCAGCAGGCTCTAGGAGCTATTCCATTGGCTCAGACTTGTCAGAGCACAGCCTGCTAAGCTATCTCTGAATCACCCATGCATTCCCTGCCCACACTTGGTGCTTTGACAGTTCTCTGCCAATGGAAAGGGGATGGAGTGGGAAGCCAGGATCTGACCCAGAGTGTGTGTATATAACATAAATGTAAAATCAATGTGATACCAGGAGTGTTGCTTCAATCTTCAATATTTTGGAGAAACAAATCTTTCCATAGTTGTTTGTATAAGCAAACATTTCATGGAATTCTTATTTGTATTATTACTATTGTGCAGAGACCCCCTAGTCATGGACCAGAACTACATTGTGCTATGGGCTGTACAAATCATTTTAACAGTCACATACCAGAACTGAGAAGTCATGTCCTGGTCTCTTCCCCCAACATCTAGTAGCCTGCAGTCTAAGCCTGCTAGCCAGAGTGGAAAGATACCTATGGTACATCTCTGTACTATACTTTTCAATCTAATATATCCCATTTCTCTTCTCCCTTCTGCCCTCCCCCCTTCACAAACCCACCCCGTAGGCTTAGGAAATATTATAGACTCCAAATAGAGTGTGACACTTACTAGCCACAGACATTATGAGAGAGGGGAGTAGGAGGCAATACTTCGGTGAGAAGTCAACATCTCCTGCAAATGGGTGAGAAAGGGGAGGGCACTGAGTTTCCTTCTAGCATGCTGTTTCTGGGCCATGCTTGGGGGCTTCATTTTAATTTCTGCCCCAGGCTAATATGTGTCTGAATTTTGAAGATCCTCTGAATCTCTCTGCAAGGTAGAAAAAGTATTTTCTCCTTTCTGTTCCTTCCCTTCATGCTCCCATGCAGAGCCTCCAGGCTCTTACATGAATGACTGCGGAGGAGGATTGACTGGTGGTGGTGGTCTGTTTCTCTACCCTTCTATCTTCCATGTGTTGAACTGTGGGGAAGGTAGGTTTAGAGGTGGGACAACTGTGCCTAGTACTTGCAGACAGGCTGCTGTGCAAGCATGGACTCCCTGACTTATTGGAACAGTCCATGTGGTAGATTTGTACCAAATTCAAAATCTTTTGCTGCACTTCACTGTCTTTATAAAACTGTGGAGAGCAGTACCATTTTACTGTGGGCTCTCTAAGGCAGGAGTGAGAGCGTGCAAGAGAACCAATATGGACACAAACTGAAATACAGAATAGTCATAAAAGCAAGTTTGTCCCCAGTTCAGTACAAACTGGCTTGCAGTGTGCAAGAGAGATTCCTGCTGATCTGCCTGGCACAGCACCTTCTTTGGGAGTGAGTGACTGTATTGTGGGATTTTTTAATTAAACAGTCACAAAGAAGCAGAATGGTCTCAGAAACAATAAAAGCTGTAATGCTGATTGCTTGCAGATGTGTAGTGAACTGGGGGCACAATAAATGAGAGATTACCTCCATATTTTCCTGGCATGCCACCTGCCTCTGTGAGTGTGAGAAATGTCTTACTGGATTGGAATGATTGCACTACAATAGAATTGTCGGGGGAAAAGCTGGAATGCCAGCTTCCTTGCTGGCTGGCATTGAACTAGGCCTTCAGGCCCCTTAACATTGAGAACTCTGGAGAACCAACATAAATTTTACTTTTGAAAGGTAAAACACAAATCCCCCAAAGCATCGCCATTTAAATATCCATTCAGTCATTACAGTCATCAGAACTTGTCATCACAGGTTTTGTATTTTCCGTTGCTGTTGGATCCCTAAGCAGTTATTGTTAATATGCTGCTCTGTAGTTTCTCTCTTGCTGAGTCCATGGTTTAACTAACAGTAGGTGGGACTCTTCCTTCTGACACTCTACTGCACCAATGCCCCAGCAGGGTGCCCAAGGGGCACCCTTTGAATAATTTAACAAACACTTGTAACCCTTTTTTCAGTTCATGAATAATTCATGAATTTTAATTTTTCTGATTGTTTGCTTGAAGTTGTTCAGATGTTTTATGAAAACACATTTCAGCCAGTAGTTTGTTCACAAAATATCTGCTTCATCTGGGTCTTCACCTATTTATTGTTAGTGGTATGTGAATAGCATCCTAAATTGCATGCTGCTGTTCCCTGAAGTGATGACAAAGGGCTGATCTAAATGAAAGAATTAGCGTTGGTTTAGATAAATCAATTTTAAAGCAAACTAGTGCAAACTTCTAATGTTCGTGCACTTAAAATGGCTTAGCTTGATTCCGGAAATACCAATTTAACCAAAACTGATTTAAGTAAAGATGAACATTAAGTTATCAGTTTTACGAAGATTTGAAATTCAGCTACAATGAGAAAATCTTTGTGGACAGAAAGAAAACTAAGATATTATGCAACTGTAAAGGAGATTCTGTTGCAGTGTGTTAATAAACTTTTCATAACTTTATTCTAGGCTGGTACAGAGGTTACACATTAAGAAAAAAATCTAAAAAGGTAAGTGTTCTATTCCCATAGTTACAATTTCATTTTCTCTTGTAACAAATATTTGTTAAGATTCATTTGTATATTGGAACTTTGTTAAAAAGTCAACTAAGAACTTAAAATCTAGTTGATCTGTTATGCTAATGTTAGCTTCATGTTCTTTTAAATACAGAATTACTCATAAAATGCAATTGCATCTTGCAAAATGATAGCATTGTGATTTTCAGCCTTTGTGAAAGATGGAGTAATCTTGCTTTCTGCAATGCAATTTTGTCGTCTTGTTGACTTGAATTGAGCATAAAATGTCTGTTGACAGCAGATATTCCAAAACAAAAAAGGGAAAAGCTGAACTATTGCCTATAAGGTTGCATTAAAAAAAATTGGTGGGGGTTATTTTATAATAGTACTTAACCAGAATTAAAGATTTATAGTCTTGATTTTTGCCTTTTAAAATAAAAATGTTTAGAAATACATATTTGTATTCAGAAATGAACTTTGAGCTCCTTTCATTTGCATAGCCTTCTGCATGTCTAAAAGTAACCAAAGGAATTACATATTGAATTCTGTGGTAGGCCTCTCCGATTTCCTTACCTTTTGGTTTTCTATTCCTTTTTGTTGTTTTTCTTTTGGGGTATGTTAAATTCTTTTGAAGTAAAACTTCAAGAATGTGTCTCACTAAATTCTAAGTAGTGGGTATTTGTGTTGACTGAAATTAATTCCTGATGCTGCTGTATTAATCTGACTGCCGCTAAATGTAGCAAGTCCTAAAAAACTTTTTGTTTTGAAAGATCTTACTGGTTTTGAGAGAGATTTCCTATATTTAAAATGGGGAATTCCTGTAGAATCTTTTTTTAATTGGGTATAGGTGTAGGGAAGACTTGCCTGTCCTAAATTAGTGCTAGTGCATCTTGATGGATTGTATTTGCATTGCTCCCTATAGAAAAGCTCCTGAATGCTGACAGTGTTAATACCTGTGTATTCTTACTCTTTCTCATTCCATTTCCACCCCTCTGCTTTCTTAAGAATTGGAGCTAAGTAAAGAGAACTTCTTCCTATTACAATACCCTGGTCTTTCTGCTTCCTTTCCTTTCTTGGCTTATGTCTAGATTTTGCAGCTGAACCTTTTCTTAGTTGCACATCCCATCATTGATCTCCTGATACTGTCTCTTCTCTGACCAGTGTCTCTTGGTTGTTCCTCTGGCATTTAGCATTTTCTCCTGCTTTCTGAGTCTGTTCCTCAACTATGTTGTTCACTCCTTTCCTCCCATCCCTCTTGTGTATCTAATGTGTTTCGTATTCAAAGGATTGGGATGGAGGTTAAAAAGAAAGTTAACCACTCAAGGGTTGTAACTTGGCTCCCTCAGTTAAATTAACTTGTGTGGGGATTATGTTAAAGTGGCACCAACCTATGAAAAGTTAATGTTAATGTGTGCATGAATACAGAATTTTACAGCTTTTGCACAAAATTAGATTCAGTTGTGCTTCTCTGCCTTTGAGAGCTAGTCTAGGTAACTGGAAAACTTGCAGAGGCAAAATAAAATCTATCCATCTTTATTAGTGTTGGTACTGAGTAAGATCTGAAACGTAGCTTAGATGTTTGTGTGTTTATAATCTCAAAATGTCTACTTTTTGGGTGTGAGTGTCAAGGCAAGATACTTGACCACTAGTTTTAAAAGCTGAGGTATGGGAAAGGTATCATCTTATCCTAGTTCAGGGGCATTTGTTAACTTTCAAATTAGATTTTAAAAATTATGCCCTAATTCTAGGCTCTATAATTGGGGAGGGAGGCAACAACTCACTTTTAAAGTGTATTTGTTTCAGGCAAGCAGCCAACTTCCAGCAGAAATCTTTTAAGAGATCCCTCATTGAAATATGTATGCCTTGCGATGGTAGAATAGGTTTGGGGGGTGTGTGTGTGTGTGTGTGTGTGTGTAGCCAAGTCAGGTAACCAAAGGTGGTAGTTCCTATAATAGGGAGCCTGTTGCGGCAGGCAGGAAAGACCAGGGTCAGGAGGACAGCAGGAGATACCTTTAGAGAGCAGGAGTAGAAATCTCTTCTGGGAGAGGCTTAAAAACAGGATAGGCAGCAGGGTCTGGGTTTGGGAAGGAACCATAAAGTCTGTGAGGGAAGAATTGAGTTGAACTGTTTTTGTTAATGAACCAGACTTAGAGAGGGGATGTGATTTAGCTCATGAGTCTTCATGCATTCTTCTGGGAACTGAGTTGGGGAACCTGAGGCAGCAAATACATGAGCAGAGGGGGAAGTGCATCTCCTTATGGGCCACTATACTTTAACTAAGGAGCTACCTCTGCTGTACAATGCAGTTTTATAAAGATTAATATATAAAGTTAGAGACATAATAACGGTTTTAAAATACACATGCAAAATCAAATTCAGATCTGAGACATTCATAAAATAGCCTTTCTATTTAATGCTATTGAATAGAATATGAAAAACTCTGTGCAGAACAGAGAGTGGCTATTTGTTAGATAATAATTAATCTGAATGTATGTCTGGTTACCTATATATATATAAAAAACCTAACTCTCTTTCCCCCCCCCCCAAGGGCATATTTCCTGCTTCCTATATTCAGCTTAAAGAAGCAATAGTTGAAGGAAAAGGGTGAGTTGAAACTTGAAGTTTAACAAGAATAAAATACTTATTTGTGGAAATATAATTTCTGTGCTTTTATGACATAGGCTAATATCTCATTTTCTATTGACTAATGAAAGGATGTGCTGAACACTTCAAAATTGATTCATAGATCTAAAGGCAAGAGGGAACCATTATGAGCAAATGTCTGTCCTCCTGTGTACCACAGGCCATAGAATTTCATCCATTGATTACTGCATTGAGCATGATATCTTTGTCTTGATTGAAACGCTCCAAATGATGGAGAGTTTATCGCATTCCTTGATAAACTACTCCCATGGTTAGTAATTACCCTGACTATTGAGCAGTTGAGTCGCAGTTTCAGTGTCATTGTTTCCGATTTCAATTTCCTGCCTTTGGATCTTATGCTTTGCTCTAGTATGCTAAGGATGACTCTAAGAGCAGATACATTCTCATTATGTAGGAACTTGTAGATGATGTTCAAGTCAGTTATTGACCTTTTCTCGAATAAGCTAAGTAAACTTAGCTCTTCGTGGTAAGGTATCTGTCGTTTGTTTTCTTGCTGAAAAGCATTTCTACAAAAGATTATCCCAGTGCCAAGTGTTGTTGTGTTATGTACATTCCACTGTCCTGAGTTTACTTGCCTGCAGACGTTTTGAGCTGTTATATAAAAGCAATTTATACTAATTAAAGAGTACTAACATTGATGTGTATGAATTTGAACTCTGTTATCCATTTACTATACATGTGTATTAAAAGTCATAATAATGTTACAGAAAATCATTTTAAAAAGATATTTGTGAAACAAAAATAATGTTGAATAAAATTGACAAATGACTAGCCAGATATGAGCGTTGGTGCAAAGAATGAAAATATTTCCTACGTTTTGCCTAATCTTTTTTTAACCCTCTTAAATATGTAAATGATAAAACTACTTACTAATGATATGATTACTGCATAATGGCATCTTCCTGGCTGATTACAAAACTGCTTCTATGTGCTGCACTTTTGACATGCTAAAAGAGCTAACTATTGTTCCATACTCAGGTGATGCACTAGTTTAAAATAGTCATCTAGAGACACCAATGGTGAAGACCTACAAAACAGGTTTTTCCTGTGTAAAAACAGTATTTTGCTAAAGGATCAATCATAACGGCATGGTATCATACATGCCACATAACTGGCTTTCCCCCAGTCGGTTCCTACAAAATTAGTACATTAGTACTTTACAAAAGAAGTAAATAGTGCATTAATATTTGTGGAAATAATACTTAACTCTCACATAGTGCTTTTCATCGGTAGATCAGTATTGCTATCCCCATTTTTTTAGATGGGGAAACTGATGGACAAAGTGAAGTGAGATTTGTGCAAGGTCACACATCAGGCCAGTGGCAGAGTCGAGAATGGAACCCCGGTCTCCTGAATCCCAGTCCAGTGCTCTGTGCAATAGGCCACATTTCTTCTGGCATATAGATATACTGTATAACTTGTAATATGTTTGTATTTTCTTTTGAATCCTGTTGTTATGGAATTGGATTTGAAACTTAGCAATACTAATCGCTTCTACAAATTGAACTATATTAACCATTTTACTATTCTACCAAAAATTGTTTTTGCAAACTTTAGACAGCATGAAACAGTCATACCCAGTGAACTCCCACTGATTCAGGAAGTTACCACAACGCTACGAGAGTGGTCCATAATATGGCGGCAGCTATATGTGGTAAGTAAAATGCGCTAATTTTTTTCCTCTGTTTACAGTATTTTGGGCTTTATGACTTGAGTGAAAAGGAGAAAAGACAGATATTTAAAAAATTAGGAATAGTAGAATGTAAGATAGAGAAAGTCTATTTAACCAAGAAAAACAACAAGGAATCCGGTGGCACCTTAAAGACTAACAGATTTATTTGGGCATAAGCTTTCGTGGGTAAAAAACCACTTCTTCAGATGCACTGTTTAACCAAGGTCACTCTTTCCTTACTCTTACTCTCCCAAAGTAGCTCTGAAACTCATTTTGAAAAGCTATTTTGGGGCTTTTGTGGCAAGGCAACCTGGCATACCTTTCCATACCGTGTCATGCTCTGAAAACTGTGGGGTATGATATGCAGGCTCAGGGACTTGGAGAGCAGATCTTGGTATAGCAGTATCTTATGTTTATGTTTATGACCATGGTATGCAGTAAGAGCTGAGGAATGATGCAACAAGATTTAGTAACATGCCTGCCTGTGATTTCAGTCACCGCACCAAGAGGTAGTGACATGAGCAGGTCACCCTGAAGGGCTGGCTTTTTATCTGTTGTAGATTTTTGTAGACCAGATCAGATTTTTTTTTTCAAGTAAAAGAAACTTCTGTGCCAATTAACATCAACTCATGTATTATTATTATTATTATTATAATTATTATTATTATATACAGTACAGATAAGTAGTGTTTACTGACTAGATCTTCATCCAGATTAGGCTCTTATTTAAAGTTTGCGGATGAATCGGGGCTAGGGTTTGAATTAGGATTTGATCATACCAAAGTCTCCAAACTTCATCTCATGAGACATCAAATGAAATTTCAGCTATGTCCAAAAAGGAATCAGAAAATAGTCTCCATTCTGGGTTGGGATCTGACTCGGACCCTGTAAAATAGGGACAGATTTGGAATCAGGGATTCAAATTTGAAGTCTCTTTTCCCTAAATTTAAAAATGGTTTGGATTTGGGGTTTCAGTTTTGGCCCAGATAGCTTTGGAACACTGGGGGTTATATAATATGACATATTTTGAAACTTATCACAATAGCTACCTCATCCTGGACAGTATTACTATGACACTGGAATAATGGAAAGGAATTGTGCTGTTATCTATTACTTTATAGGTGCCATAGTTAGGTATCTCATAATGGATGTTTCAAGGCTAAATCATTGTTAAATTATTTGCAGTCTTCAGACTGAAGGGACTATAGAACTATAAAGTAGTACAGGATCTAGCTGTTTGTTACATACATGTTGTGTGATCAGGTAATGAAAGATCCATATTGCAATATTTATCTTTAAGGCAGAGAGATTCAAGGTTATGAGAAATTCAGAAAGCTGAGATTAACTTTTGTGGGGGTTAAAATATCATCCTTAAAATTAATCAATATAGGCCTTTTTGGCATATAAAGTACTTATTGACAAATTACATTGCTTTGTATGGTTAGCACAAATTTTAAATTCTCAGCCCTCAGTCAGATTATTTTCATATGCATAAATTCTGAGTGAAAAGATAGTACTCATTAATTAAACCAATATGTTAATATCTCTGACACGTACAAAACTTCTTAAAATTCAACAGCTGTGTTCTATGCATGCTTGTTTTTGATTACACAGAAGCATTTTACAAATGTACAGCAATAAACATTAATCGTCTGTCAGATTAACTGAAAAACTACAAGCTTGGAGTTAGTTATGAATATTTTGTGACGATCTGGGCAGTTTCAGATAGTTTACTTCTGTTTAAATATAGTGATTTTTAAAAAAATATGGCTGAAATATAAATAGTAGTATTCTAGTCTAATACCACATTAGAGGAGATGCAGCATCCCGGTACTCTTAGTTTAAGGTCACTAAGAATGTAAGATTAGCAAACCCATCTTCTTTAAAGAAGATGGGAAATTTCCACTTCAAAGTATGTTTTATGCTATTTGATGCAAAATTTCTAGATGTCACGAAAAGCTGTATGAAATGTATATTATGTGACTTCTGTTTTTATGGCAAAAGTAGAGTGAATATCCTCCAAAAATAAGATTTTGAGAACATAACTTGGGAAAAGTGAAGATAAAAACGAAATAAATTACTACTTGAGTGTGGTACTGAGCATGTCTCACATAAAGGGACACTTAAAAGAAGCTAGAAACTTTGACTGTTACAGGGTCTGATGCAAAATCCACTGCAGTCAATGGAAATGTTCCGACGCACTTCTATGGGCTTTGGATGAGGCCCACAAAGGAGAGACAAAAATGAATTATGTTGGAAGTGAATCAGAGGATGAGATGTAATATGGTACAGTTGAGGCGAGAGAGAGAATATCAGATACAAGTGAATATAAAGTAGAAATCTGACATAATACTAGAGCAGTAATGCTTTTCTGGTGCAAGAGAAGGATGTGTGGGATAGGACCTGGAAGGGACAAAATATGAAAGGGGCAGAATTGGAAGAATAACTAGGAAGAACAGAATGAGAAATGACCCTGGCTGTCAGGGAGAACGGTTTCTCCAGTTGCCTGCTGTGCTCTATCCTCCTTCTCCTTCTCATCTTCCTTGTCCCCAAAATCCTCATCCCTGTTGCATGAGACTCCCTGCTTGCAGGTGACCACGGACAGGGGTGGGATAGTGGTAGGGGGCCCCCTGTAGAATTGTATGCAGCTCATCATAGAAGCTGCATGTCTGGGGCTCTGACCCGGAGTGGCCTTTTGCCTCTTTGTTTTTTTGGTAGGCTTGCCTGAGCTCCTTAATTTTCACGCGGCAGTCCTGCAGGTCCCTGTTGTAGCCTCTGTCCATCATGCCCTTGGAGATTTTTGCAAATATTTTGGCATTTTGTCTTTTGGAATGGAGTTCTGATAGCACGGATTCGTCTCCCCATATAGCGATCAGATCCAGTACCTCTCGTTCGGTCCATGCTGGAGCTTTTTTGCGATTCTGGGACTGCATGGTCCCCTGTGCTGATGAGCTTGCCACGCTGCTCCAAACAGGAAATGAAATTCAAAAGTTCCTGGTGCTTTTCCTGTGTATCTGGCTAGTGCATCTGAGTTGAAAGTGCTGTCCAGAACGGTCACAATGGAGCACTCTGGAATAGCTCCTGGTGGCCAATACCGTTGAATTGTGTCCACACTAACCCAAATTCGACCTGGCGATGTCGATTTCAGCGGTGATCTCTCCGGGGATTTTAAGAAATCGATTTTAAGAGCCCTTTAAGTCGACAAAAATGGCTTCGTCATGTGGACGGGTGCAGGGTTAAATCGATCTAATGCTGCTAAATTTTACCTAAAGTTGTAGTGTAGACCAGGGCTTAGTTATCCCTGCTAGTCTTTGTGGGACTGATAAATAGCATTGAGCCTGATCATGGCCTGCATGGGAGACCTCAGTGAAATATCATGACACCAGGAAGATGTTGGCAATTCCCTTTTGGATCAGTACTGAATCGGTGCCCTAGCATGTACTGCATGACGTTATGATGTTGGAAGTGCTATCTTTCTGATTAGATATAACTGAGGTTCTGACTAAGGTTGTCATCCCCTGAGGTACAAAAAAACAAGACATCCAGGATGAGCCTGAGCACAAAAAACTAAAATTGGACAGCTGGCAGTGTGTACTGAACGCCCTTACAGATTTCCCAGGACAGCTATCTCAACAAAGGGACAATCCTGGGAAAACCTGGGCAGGTGGCAACCCTAGAACTGACTACTTCTCATTTCTTTAAATATATCATAGTTTCTTTTTTAAGAATAGGGAGATTAACCCTGGTTTGCTGCCAAACGCCAACTGTGTTAAGTAATCTGTCTGCTTAATAGCCACTGTAGTTTCTCCGCTGGATATAACTAGGGCCCTACCAACTTCACGATCATGAAAAATGTGTCACGGACTGTGAAATCTTGTCGGCCCCCCCCCAATAAAATCTGGTCTTTTGTGTGCTTTTACTCTATAGTATACAGATTTCACAGGGGAGACCAACGTTTCTCAAATTGGGGGTCCTGACGCAAAAAGGAGTTGTGGGGGGGTTGCAAGGTTATTTTAGGGGGGAGTTGCGGTATTGCCACCCTTAATTCTGTACGGCCTTCAGAGCTGGGTGGCTGGAGAGCAGCAGCTGTTGGCTGGGTGCCCAGCTCTGAAGGCGGCGCCCTGCCAGCAGCAGTGCAGAAGTAAGGGTGGCAATACCACACCATGCCACGCTTACTTCTGTGCTGCTGCCTTCAGAGCTGGGTGGCCGGAGAGTGGCATCTGCTGACTGAGGGCCCAGCTCTGCAGGTAGCAGTGCAGAAATAAGGATGGCAATACCATACTATGCCATCCTTACTTCTGCTGCTGCTGGTGGCAGCTCTGCCTTCAAAGCTGGTCTCCCAGTCAGCAGCCACCCCTCTCCAGCTGCCCGGGGGGGTCGCAGTATTGCCACCCTTAGTTTTGTGCTGCCTTCAGAGCTAGGTGGCTGGAGAGCAGCAGCTGTTGGCCGGGTGCCCAGCTCTGAAGGCGGCGCCACTGCCAGCAGCTGCGCAGAAGTAAGGGTAACAGTACTGCAACCCCCCACTCCCCTAGAAAAACCACAGCCCCCCACCCTTTTGGGTCAGGACCCCTACAATTGCAACACCATGAAATTTCAGATTTAAATAGCTGAAATCATGTAATTTATGATTTTTAAAATCCTGTGACTGTGAAATTGACTGAAATGGACCACAAATTTGGTAGGGCCCTAGATATAACATTCACTTGCTGCCCTAAACTGTTGTGTAGCATTGCTGTGCGCTGTTAAGCAACCACTGCATCTCACTCCAGAGGTGGCCCTGTTTCATGGTTGCTAAAGTTTAATCCTGTGTATATTTATAAAAATACTATCAGAGAAATTACTTCTTTCCTCTCAAATATGGAATTCTATCTCCCTGTCCCCTGCTTTCTACCTTATTTTCCCCTCCTCCAAAATATTCTACTGCCCTGATGTGCTAGAGAGCCTATATTCAGTTCTGAGCTAGACGGGTTAAGATCTGATCTCTTGCAACCCCAGAGCGCTGTAAACAAGTATTCAGTATCATCACAGATCCAGAAACACCTCTTCTTTTAAAGGCAGAACAAGTCCATCACCTCCACCCCAGTAAATTATACAGTATTATATGAGTCTTTAAAGCCAAGGTGTTCTTTTCCATATTATTCCTATATTGTCCCTGCTGTCTGTTTGTCCTTCTGAATTCTGGGTAATGCCTGGTCCGTGGAAAGATACCATATAAACAAAAAAGATGTCTTAATCCTGAATCATTCACTGTATTGAGTAAATCATGGTTAATGTTTTAAAGGGACTTAGGTTCCTAATCAGTATTTAGGCACCTAAATAAGAGGCAAGACTTTCAAAAGTGCTGAGAACCCAACAATTCCCATTGAGAGGACAGCTGCGTACTCAGCACTATTGGAAACCAGGCGTCTAATTTTGGAGCCTAGCTTAAGACACCTAGTTTTGAATCTCATGGCCCATATTTTTAATTTGTCATATAAAAACTCTAAAATGTGCATAGTTATTTACCTTTTAAAATAACATTTACAGTCTTGTTTATTTTATTTTCAAACAGCAAGATAACAGAGATATGTTCCACAGTGTACGACACATGATATATGATCTTATTGAATGGAGATCACAGATACTTTCTGGAACTCTTCCCCAAGATGAGCTCAAGGAAATGAAAAAGAAAGTGACTGCCAAAATAGATTATGGAAACAGGTTTGTGATGACTACTTCATAGTGTGTGCTTCTTGAGGGAGTGGGGGGAATCAGCCTTGTTGTATGATATAGCAGTTCGAAGGCACTGCATATACATGAAGAAAGTATTTCTGTAAGGAGTAGTACTTGTAGTTTAAGTAGCAATCTTTTTAGAGTACAGCAAAGTGGGAAAAATTGCAATATAAAAGCATTTTTGATACAGTACAAATTATAATTTGTGTACTAGACTCCTTCTGTTAAACTGTCACTCATAAACTTTGTGACACTATCAATTTGATGTCAGATTAAAGCTATGATTTTTCTGAGGTCGGATGAAAGATATAAATGTTCCTGTCTTTCAAAACCCTTTGCCAATTCATATAAACTGTTGCTTCCTCTCTAGCACCATCAGCTGTTTGCACTCTGAACTTGTTAATGCTCTCATGCAGTGCTCGAGGATTTGTCGGGGAAATGTGGGGTCTTTCATTGTGCTGCTGCTTGTGTAGTATCTAGCTTGTATTAATGGTTATATTGTTAACAGTTGATTAGATTTCGTAAGCATTTATATTTATCCAGAAGATGAGGATAAAAACCAGGAATGGCACCTAATTAATGACAAATGTTACAATGGGGCATACATCAGATATGTCAGCAATTTAGATGAGGTGACTTTTGATTTAAGGCTAAGCCTTCTGAAAACTATTTAGATGGAGGGAATGTTGTGTTTGAAAATTGAACTGGTTAACGGTAGATTAAATCGTCCCATGGTAAGGAGGAATGCTGAACTACTCAGTTGTGACATTATTTTTTAATTGAAAGCGAGAAATCTCTACCTTGCTTATATACAAAATTGGAATCTGGTTAAAGTAACAGTCTGAATAATGAGAAGATGGGGTAATATAAGGTTATTGAACTCCTGGGGATGGAAGATTGATCAGCCAAACTTTCTTTAAGTGCCACTGTAGTATGATTAGCTCATGAGGATTCATCAATTTGTGCTTTGCTACTTAAATACTGCAGCTTTTTCAGTTCTTGTGCCCATGTACTTTATCAGCAAAAATAGTGATAAAAAAATCGCTAACTCCATTCAGTAAGTAATTTAGCATTTATAATCCAAGATATGGTCTGTTGTACCCCAGTAGACAGTTAACCAGATGTTGTTGATATTATTTGTTTGGCTACTGTATTTTACCATCTGGCTAAGAAGTTGGTTAAAGTTACTCTTAATAACGTCCAGATGCTCAGTGTTCAACACAATAGAACATCTTGTGCTGTGTCTTTTATTCATAATGTTCTGATGGACTAATTAAGTGATCAAAACATTCCCTGTAGAGTAGGGGGGAGAATTGAATTTGAACTTTTGAGTAAATATGCACATTTTAAAGGGTGCAGTATCTTTTTAGTGTAGCCATATATCGTGTTTTGCGTAAAATGAAATAAAATGAAAATTTCTAATATCCAGACATAAGAAATATTCATTATGCATTAAATATATACTGTATGGATTTCATGTATGATCTTGATTTTTCCATTGTTTCCTGAAAGTAATTACATGAATGGGTTTTTACATAAATAAAGGCAGGATACTAATTTTATTGTGCTGCAATAATCAAAAATGTAATCATTGTGGATTTATGGACTTTTGTTTTTTTAAATGGGTAGATATGAGATTATGAGACTAGATCAGTTTATTGTGTATAAATGATGGGTGTCTTTTTGGGGTTGAAAAGCTGATTGTAAACAAAATGAAACACTTGGGAACAACTCCTTAGTCATCAACATGTTTTTACAAATGTCACCTGTAAGTTAAGTAGAAATGAAAAGATAAAATCAACATAGTTTCTGCTCCTGTTCATTTGACAATCTGTGCCAGTGGGTTTCCACTCTGTTGTTCATAGTTGCAAGGTGGAGTGATCAGTCACTGAGTATTAGATTATTTTTCCCCCTTGCCTGTCTACATTCTTCTAGACACAGGATGGCTCCTGTGCTTTCCTTAGCTCCCGGCAGACGCATTTGGCCTCTCATAGAGTGGACAGCTGGCTGGATGGGTGTGCCAGATATCTCCAGTGGCAGGCTCCTGTAGCCACAGTTGTTGTAAATCTCTTGTTCTGCTTCCAAACCTAGGCTAGGAGTGTCTCTGTCTTCTCACGACAGGCAAGAGAGGGTGTCATGTCCACACCTGTGGCAGCAGTGGCAGATGTGGATGCCATGTCTGCTCTTTATCTCAGGCTTCAGTCGGAGAGTCCAGCTCCTCACCCAGTAGTCCTCCTTGGGAGCGAAGCTAGTCAATGCATATTGCAAGGTTTCCTGAACTGTCCTCTGGCAACCCCACTCTCTTTAGCACTCATGTTCCATTCCAGAGCAAACAGTATTTCAAAGACCCCACTGTCACAGATCCAGTTGGGCACCCTCTTGCAGAAGGAATCCAAGCCTCTGTGTCCCTGGATGGCTTAAGCCTCTCAAGGCTGAATGGAATCCAGCCACCCTTCTAATCTCTGGGTCCCTCGGCACACGCTCTGGGTGTAGCCCTCCTGTCTGCACCTCATCCTGAGAGCTGGAAACTGCTGTCCAGCTGCCTAGCCCCTCTGGGCTCAATGCTGACCCTTCAGACTCCCTCATACTTAAACATATCTTCTCCCAGAACTCTACCCCAAAGGTGTGAACTTTCTGGTTTGCAGTAGAATTCTCTCCCAGGGCATGCAGTAGTTGTAAAGCATTTTACACACAGGAGAGGTACAGGCCTAACACATTTGCTCTTTTTGTCATCTGCAGAAACTTTCCCCCAGCACTGTGTTATTGTGCATGCTTCGAGGACAGATGCAGCCTTTGGTGCAGCTGTTCTTTGATCTGTACTAGATTGGTCATCCTGGCACCCACCTCCAGAAGTTTGTACGCTGCTTGGAACTCATCTACAGTGAAGGACCCATAGAGACAATTACTCTAACAAGGAGCGATTTCTTACCTGTACAATAACTGCTACTGTTCGAGATTTTCTGTTCCTATTAATGCGCTACTACCTGCCCTTCTTCCCCTCTACTTTGCAGTCCTTGCTTTGGCTGGATTGCCTAGTTGAGAAGGTACCGGAGCGGCGACTGGTCCACCCTAACTTATATGCCCTTGAATCAGAACACAAGAATGTATAAAGCTCAGATGCAGCTCTTGCAGACACTGCAACCAAAAATCTCAGGTCAAAAGCCTGAGGGTTTGCACACATCTGAAGTGTAGCACACATAGGACTAAAACATCTGAAAGAACTCCAGTTACTGTATGGGTAAGTAAACTCCTCCTTTCCTTGGGAACTCTTCTGGGCTCAAGAAAACAGGGAGGGCTTCCTGCTTTATGCAGCCTCTAAATGCTAAGTTGCTGGACACAAGAGAGTCTGACCCATCAGCTCTTCACTATTGATAACTTTTCCTTCTGTCAGGTGACATCCAGCTCCGCCTTCCAAGTTGACCAGAAAAGCCTGCCAGGTAACTTTGTCACCGTGAGGACCTGTCCCCTGCTAAACTTGTTCTGCTGGTTGGGAGCCCATCTTTTGTAAAGAGCTGTTCTCCTTCACTGGAAGAGCAGTTAACTGTGACAACTCTTTTGTTATTCTTTTGCCCCAAACCTTTGGAATTTTGGCCCTACATAGAGGCAAACAGACAGCAGAGAAGGCAAAATAATGCACATTCAAAATTGAGTTTGCAGCCTGGTAAAGACACAAAATTTGTAATCTCACTCTGTTCATGAATTCTACAGACAGATTCCCAAATCATCACATCCTCTGCCCCAGCTTTTCTGAGCAGCAGACCAATAAACTTTAGCACTCCAATCCTTTCTCCTAACCTAGGGACAGATGATCGCTCTGTACAAAGACCCTGGAACACCACAGCACTTGGCATTCCCTTCCTCCTTCAACTCAAGGCAAATCATTGATGAGTTTCTTGCACTGAGACTGGAGGATGCTCAACTTCTTAACAGTCCCGTGTTTCCTCCTCTCATGGGAATGATACTCTAAGGCCATTAATTTAAGGTCCTCACATGGTAGTGTGTTATTTCAGGTAATCTGGAATGTTATCTAGAGGGGATTTTCCCTGGGATCCTGTCCTTGGTGTGTCACACTTGGACACACAGTGTCACACTGTCAAGGACTCCATGGCTCCATATGCTCATGAGGCTTCTCCTCTACCTTTATGGGTGGCTCCTCCAGCATCCGTACCCAGCTAGAAATGGTCCAGATTCTTCCCTGCAGAAGAGAGGAAGGAGAAACTGCTACCTCCTGTTTTTGTGCTTCCGGCTCAGAAGAGTCAGGCTTTGTATGACACATTTCCGTGCTGGATTGGGATTCACCCAGTTGGGATTTCTAGGACTCTTAAGTTTTAGCAAACTCCTGATGAAAGGACTGCAAAAACAAGAATTTACAGGAGAACAGAAAAGAGTAGTTCCCTGAGCATATTTGGAAGATTAAGATCTTTTCTCTTCCTCAAGGCCTTGGCCAAGATTGTTAGAGAGACTTGGAGCGATATAAACTGTATGTTCTTCATCCCTTGGTTTTATGATAAGTTCTGGAGCTGGCATGGTGGAAAACAGATGATCCTCCCAAAAGATAGACTGTGTGTATGGGGAAAAAAAAATCTTTCTGAACAGCCTAACCCTTGACACTTGGATCCTACTGACAGAAAATTGTACTCTTCCTTAAGGAATGATAAAGGTCTTAGTATCTCCTTTGCTGGGTCTCATAGCTTTTGCTTCTATGGATTTGTGGATTTCTGAAGGAACATGGTACTGCCTGCCAAGGAAGATTTTTAAAAAAGAAGCTAGAACTCATTTTTTTGACAACCAATTTGTATGAGATACTACTTACTTTGGTTGTCCAGAATGTCAAATGAGACAGAGCAGAAAAAGAGATTTTTCTCTTCGTATAAATCAGTGATTACATATTCAACATTCTGCAACTCTTGCAGGCATTTTATGCATAATGATAAGTAATCTGTAACTTTTTACATAGGATTCTTGATTTGGATCTGGTTGTAAGGGATGAAGATGGCAACATTTTAGATCCAGAACAAACCAGCACAATCAGCCTTTTCAGAGCTCATGAAATAGCTTCCAAGCAAGTTGAGGAAAGACTACTAGAAGAAAAGGTAAGATACACTATCCCCAACTGTTATCTTTTTAAATTAAGAATCATGTAAATTAATGTCAAAAATAATGATAAAATATAATTAAAGCAGGAATTTGGCTTAGTCTTCTGTTTTAGTCCATGAAGCATTCTCAAGATTAAAAGTATCAAAAATACGTTGTGTAGCTTATCTTATTTGGGCTTTATAACTTACCCATCTTTTAAAAAATGATTCATATACTTCAGAAGTATCAATGTTGATATAATACTCTACCAATAAATTCATTAATTGATGGATTACTATGAGAGAGAACTACAAAGATGACATGAGAGAGGAGATGCATATTTAATGAAATTGTATATATTAATGGTGTTTTTTCTTGAGGCTTAATTTGGATACAGTACTCTAGTTCAGATCAATTAATATTTTAATTAGGATTGTATATGGCATCTGTATCCTGAGTTTTTAAAAAAGCACTTGCTGAATCATCTGTGGCAAGTAAAAAGGTTCCCTGGTAAATATGTAGGCAAAGCAAAAAATTTGCAGAATTTAAACTTCGCTTAAAAAATAAATTCTCTCTCCCAAAGACCCGTCCAAATGTGAACTTTGAAATCTGCTCTTCTTGAGCTTTTATGTAGATGGCTTTATTGTCTCTGCTGCTACTCACTGGTTTGCCAACCAGGAGCAGAGTGTAATTAACAAGGGTCTGGATAGGTTGTGGTGATGTTTACTGTGTCGTCTTGTTGCTCTTGGGAAAGCTTGAAGCAGCAACAACAGAGGCAGGCCCTAAAGTCATCCACTGTGGAGAAAGACTAAAAACCTAGGGGAAGGGCAGAGTAGCGATCCTGTCTTCTCCCCCTTTTTTCCTTGCAGCCTGTAGGAGGCTAGGGGAAAAGTAGAAGAGTGGAGACAGAAGGAAAGCTCTTCTGTTCTAGCAGACAAATTTGAAGCTTGATCCTTTGCTCCATTCTGTCTGTTCCCCCTTGGTAGCTAGAAACTAATACAAAACATAGCTCCAAGGAGGATCCAGATAGAGCAGCCTGCCAGAAGTCTCAGCACCCTTCCCATTCCCACTATAGAAAATGGCAAGGTCTAGAGCTTCTTGCCCCTGGAGGGGGGACACACTTGTTTTGCCCTAAATGTTTCAGGTAAACGTTTTGTAGTGGAAGGGTAAGATTTAAGGATATGATTTAAGGGCGTGATTCTAGTTGTTAGTGCTGTTTAAATTTGACTGTTTTGTCTCTCTTAAATTACAGTCTCAAAAGCAGAACATTGATATTAACAGACAAGCCAAATTTGCTGCCACACCTTCATTTGCTTTATTTGTAAATTTAAAAAATGTAGTTTGCAAAATAGGAGAAGATGCTGAAGTCCTGATGTCTCTGTACGACCCACTAGAATCAAAGTTTATCAGGTTAGTGTCGTCTGTCTGCCTGCATTATGTATACCTGTTTATCTTGTGCCTCTCTGGATTTGGTCAAGGAGTCACGGCAGATAGAAGAGGGCGTTTGGAAGGTCAGTTTGCTGGGTAAACTGTAGCGGAAAGTTAGCTGGGAAGTATGGATTATACAGCACTTCATCTGCTTTATTCAACACAGCAACAGATTAGTCTGCCTTGCTTCAGTACATTAGAAATTTTTAGTGTTCCGTATCACATTGTCTTTAGTTCCACCTGTGTAGAGGTAAATGACACATGAACAAGGCTTGGCTCATTCACTGTTCAGCTGCCTTGGCAGTCATTAGAGAGAGTGAGTGTTCTGGATCCCCTGCTTCCTTACAGGGACTGCATTCTACTAGGCTGAAGAAGAACTGCTCTTCTATTCATATTACATGCACGAAGCACAATGGCAGCTGCTCACCGAGTAAACGTTCCTGTGATTGTAATAGAAGTGAAGCACACCTGTGATATCAGGTGTAAAGAGACAAAAGAGTATATTACTTTTTGACTCCTGTAAAACTTCATCATTAGTATCCATATGTTGCTATATGAATTATAAAATTACTTCTGTAGGCATCTTAAAGTTAATGTTGATACGGTTTAGATTTTGAATTGTGGTTCTACTCTAAAAAGTGACTATAAAAATGCAATTATGTGGTACCATATTTGTGACTCACTAAACAGATTAGGTCTGGAAATCGGATGGTTGGTTTGTGTTTTTTTCAAATTGCCTGCCATGCAAACTCAAACTGAGAACTGAAAGTCAAGCTGGGTTCTTTTGGCTCATGCATCGCCAATGACAGATCTCAGTTAATTGTCTTACTGTTTCATGAGCTGAGTAAGAAGCCAGCTTATTGTCCCAGAGCTGCACTGTCACTCCTGTATCAACACCGAAACTAAACCCTCCCCCTCCCAAAATAATAAGAAAACCCAAAAATATAATTTAGTCAGTAAAATGACAGAAATGGCAATGTTTACACAAAAGGAACAAGCAATTGGGTAAGAAGGTGCTATTTAGTATAATCATTTCACTGAGCAGAACCTCACTTATAGTGCTGAAAAATAGGTTGTTTAATGTGAACTTAACCTAATTTTGTAACATCTGAACTCATATGTATATCTAAATACACACATATATATATATGTATATGTATATGTAAAAAACTTTGTTCTTACAGTGAAAACTATCTAGTTCGATGGTCAAGTTCTGGGCTGCCTAAAGACATAGACAGGTTACATAATCTTCGAGCTGTGTTCACTGTAAGTGTGCTTTTGTTTTTGCTTTGTTTCCTATCTTGAAAAATGCTAAAGAGTTTAACAGATAGTAGACTACCTCTGCAGACTTGAATTTAGATCCTGGAGAAACTTATAAGTCACTCCTTGTTAATTACTCTAATGCAATTTCTGACAACTGTGGTTCATGTGGCTAAAGGCCAAGTTGAACCTCTGACAATTGTGAAAAGGATTTAAACTGTTCAAAAATAGTTGGACTCTTTGGCTTCTGTGTAAATTAATGGCTTAAGTATTGTTATGAAAATTCTATTGTCATGAGAATAACTTATTCTAATGCTAAAGACTAAATTCTGAACAACTTGTCTTTCTGCGGGCTACTAAAGTAGAACCTGAAATGAACAGGATTCTTATAATGTATGGAAATTAATATTTCTAGGACCTTGGCAGCAAAGACCTGAAAAGAGAGAAAATCAGTTTTGTCTGTCAGATTGTAAGAGTAGGCAGAATGGAACTAAGAGACAACAATACAAGAAAACTAACCTCTGGGCTAAGACGACCTTTTGGAGTAGCAGGTAATCTATTCTTCTTAGCTTTTACATAGTCAGAATTCACTGTAAATAAGAGCTGCTTTTAATATTGAATAATTGTTCCATGTTTTTATCAGCATTTTGGTAAGGGGGAAAAAACAAGCTACTAAATCTTTTGTGTATATCTTAGATACATATGTTACACTTGATGTAATTTCACTTAGGAAGGAAAAATCAAATGCACAACTACAAAATGGCGAATAACTGGCTAGGTGGTAGTACTATGGAGGGTATGGTGGATCACAAGTTTAATATGAATCAATAATGTGATGCATTTTTTAAAAAAAGGCTAATATCATTTTGGGCAGTATAAACAGGAGTGTTGTATGTAAGACACTGGTGAAGTCTCCACTGGAGTACTGTGTCCAAGTTCTGGGCTCCACATTTTAGGAGAGATGTGGACAAGTTGGGAGAGTCCAGAGGAGAGCTACAAAAATAATTTAAAGGTTTAGAAAATCTGGCCTATAAGGGAAGGGTTTAAAAAGCTGGATGTGTTTAGTCTTGAGAAAAGAAGACTTGAGGGAAGACCTGATAAGTCAAATTTGTTAACAGCTATTAGAAAGCGGACAGTGATCAATTGTTACCAATGTCTACTGAAGGTAGGACAACAAGTAATTTAATCTTGCAAGAGAGATTTAAGTTAGATATTAGAAAAAAAATTTCTAATTATAAGGGTAGTTAAGTTCTGGAATAAGCTTCTAACGGAGGTTGTGGAATCCCCATCATTGGAGGTTTTTAAGAGTATGTTGGACAAACACCTGCCAGAGATGGTCTAGGTTTATTTGGTACTATCTCAGCATAGGGGGATGAACTTGATGACCTCTTGACGTCCTTTTCAGCCCTACAGTTCTATGATTCTGTAGGATTCTGTGTATAGCATCAGGTATTTTAAAACCTGAATGGAAATGTCCAAGTGCACTATAG
This sequence comes from Dermochelys coriacea, assembly GCF_009764565.3. Taxonomy (NCBI): domain Eukaryota; kingdom Metazoa; phylum Chordata; order Testudines; family Dermochelyidae; genus Dermochelys; species Dermochelys coriacea. The sequence continues at coordinate 103,778,366 of NC_050074.1, read as the reverse complement.
CTTAGAGTTTAAATCCGATTAATTCTCTTCCAGTGGAATATACTACCTTTTAAAATGTATGAAATGGCAGAGCATCAACTGGACTAGAGGTTCTGAAGTCACTCAGGAATAAGTGATTTAGCTGGTTATGAACAAAAGGCAGATACTCAGAATTATTATGGATAAGGTGCAGAGAGATGGAAGGTCAAAGAAATTACATGATAAAATTGCTCAAATAAAGTGGAGAACACAAATAACTTAATTGTTCACTGCATAGTTACATGAATTCATGATATGTCCTGTTTCTGCGACCCTTTGTAATTGCTTTCAGAAACAACTACTTTGCTCTTAATAAAAACACAAGCAAAAGGAAGCCATTTTTTATTAACACACACAGTTGTGCGAGAACGATGTATGTTAAGATAATATTTCCTAAAACATAAGTAGTAAGTAGGCTTCTTGCTCACATGGCGTACACAGTGAGAAGATTTAAGCATTGATTAGTTTAGGTTTTATTTTTAATGGGCTCTTATTGACATTAAAACATGCACCAGGGAGGTCATTTAAAAAAATTCTCAAGGCTTTTGACAATTAAGGGCTTGTCTACATGGGGAAGTTAGTATGCAATAAGCTCGAGTGTGAATGTAAAGCACACTGGCTACTCTGTGCCAACTCCCTGTGTGGACACTTTTTCTGTGCACTACGAGTGCCTTTGTGTGCAATAGCTTAAGGCACTTGGGCTGTTTAGCTTAGTCTACAGAAAGTGTGTCCACATGAGAAGCTAGTCCAGAGTAGCAAGTGGGGTCCTCTTCCTTATATAGACGAGCCCCCAAAGTTCCTTACTATTCTCTACCTATTCCCTATAGTAAAGGAAATTCTTCAAATGCTGAGGTAACCATATGTTGAAATTCAAATAAGCTCTACCTTTCCTTGTTGTATTCTTAAATACAGTACAACAGTTTACAGCAAATTAGGAGAAATGTTCAGATATACAATATTTCATCATGTTCATTTAGACTAATATGGAATTTCCCCCCCTTCTAATTAAAGTAAATTTACATCCCTTCAGTGGTCTAGCCACTACAGAGCAACATAATCACAAAAACTTGAGGAGGTATAAACTTCCCAGGAGGGCGTAATGGTAACAATGCATATAGAATCTGAAAACAATGACTGCTCTGTGTGTTTGTGTTCTTTTCAAGGGCGGAATTTCATGACTGGTTGTGTCTGAATGGCTCTGTTCACCAGTATTATGCCAATGATCTCCTAGTTCCTATATAAATCAAACAATCTTGATATAAAGGCCATGTAACTTTTGTTTGACACAACAAAGAAGAACTTTGGTGGGCTACTATCTTTCATTTTATAGTACTATTCAAGGAACATATGGCAGTGTTACTAACCAACCTAATGTCATTTTCTCCAGATACCATTTGTAAAGCAGTGACATGATTTTTTCTATATATTCACAAAATATTATATTAACACTATCATAGAAGGATCCTGAGGTGAATTATTTCAAAGGCGGTTTATGACCTTTTCTACCTCCACTCATCCTTGCACCTGATTATGCCACATCTCATGGCTATTGAAAATTAAATATAAATTTGAAGACTAAAATATTCTCTCTCTCTTTCTCAAATGAAGAAATAACTTCACTAATAGTTTTCCTCATCAGGCCAGGCCCTAGATTAATAAAGTGGTGACTTGTATTGAGATTTAGATCCCTGGAGGCAATAAGCTTCTTGGTTGTTCATGTTTCAGAGTAGAAGCTGTGTTAGTCTATATTCGCAAAAAGAAAAGGAGTACTTGTGGCACCTTAGAGACTAGCAAATTTATTTGAGCATAAGCTTTCGTGAGCTACAGCTCACTTAATTTGTTAGTCTCTAAGGTGCCACAAGTACTCCTTTTCTTTTTGGTTATTCATGTAAGCAGAAGTTTAAAATAATGTCACATGATGGTACATGTGACAAAACAAAAGCTTGTATCCACATCTCCTAGTAGCTTCAGAGGATACCATTTATTTCACTGATGTGAAAATTGAGTCTGTGTTTGAAACATGAACCTATGCTGCAAAAGAACTATACTGGTTTTATGCCATTGTTAATTTTTCATTAGAGATGAAATGACTGTAGTACATTGTTTGTTTGTCTCTCCCCTCGCCTGCCTTTGTTGATCAATTTATTGCAGTAACTTTGTTTTTTATTTCAGTAATGGATGTAACTGACATAATTAGTGGGAAAGTTGATGATGAGGACAAACAACACTTTATACCATTTCAACCGTAAGTATATAGAGTAATGTAAAGCATTGTCAGAGGATTTAAGGCAGATTAAATGTAAAACACTTTTCAATGTCAACTTTTGAAATTGATCTTACAGTCCACTAATGTTATGTAGATATTTTGAAGTTGGTAAATTTGCTACAGATTAGAATTTTAACACATGAGGTCTTAAATGTATTTTCCCCCCCTTTTTAGTTCTTCACTTATTTATTCGGAATGAATAGTGGTGCCAAAAAAAAAAGTTCACCCATTTCTAAGTGCTTTCTTGCTTCAACTTTAAACGTGTCTTTTCCATTTTTGTGTGTGAAGGAGCCTGGAACTAACTAGATGGGCCCAGGATTTTTGAGATAGACGTTTTAAGCTTCTTTTCTTTATATGTTACTGGTTCCAGTCTAGTCAAGGTTGGTAATGACCAAAAGCTATTACTGCCTGATGGATGTTAAGTGTCCTGTATGAAATGAGTTGGTTGAATCACATGACTGTCCATGTCACTAAATCGCCACCATAATTGGCACTAATTGGCAGATAATTAAAGATAGAGAAACCAAAGAGTGAATGGGCATGGGAACTGAAATACTCCTCATACATATAACTAGTTTTCCAGTGAAATAAAAGGAACCACTATGCCATGTGAAACTTCATACAGTGTTATCAGATATTTTTAAGATTAAAAGAAAGCACTGAAATGTACTGTCAAAGGTTAGACATAGATTTTACTTTGAATTTCTTAATTTGTTTGTGGTTTGAGTAAGTCTGAATGTTTGTATTTGTGTGTATGTGGATAGGCTTTCTTCCTTTTTTTAATGAAAAAAATAGTCCTTTTTAGAAGTGTGTGCTTACTATTAACAAAGGTATTAAAATGTGTGGGGATTTTAAAGATTCCAACTTTAATATCATAAAATGAGGAAGGGGTAGCGGGGATAAAAAAAAAAGTACATCCCCATTAAAATATGAATACTCAGCTTTACCATTGTTGAATGCAGTGTTGTTGTAGTTGTATTGGTCCCAGGATATGAGAGACAGAAAGTGGGTGAGGTGATATCTTTTATTGGTCCACCTTCAGTTCGTGAGAGAGACAGGTTTCGTCCAATAAAATATATTACCTCTCCCATCTTGTCTCAGCTTTACCATTGTAAGAAATGTAGACCACAATGCTGTTATATAACTGAGTCCCTTTTGACTTAATCTACTCCTAGATTTCGTGAATGTTTTTTTATAAATCTAGAGAGCAATAGATTAAAATAATGTAATATCAAATAACTTCAGTATGGAAACTAGGTCTAATTAAAAAGTACAAGAGTTAGCAGGGATGTTTGGGGAGCTTAACAGAAAATTTGAGATTGCAGAATCTATAGAAAGAAATCAGGTTACTAGCACTGTGTGCCTAATGGCTCTAGTCCTAGCCACTTCATGTTTGTATTTCATGATATCAGTGGAATTTGTGTATAAGACATAATAGTCTGTAGAACAGTAACACAATTCTATTGTTCAAGGAAAGTAGAAGCTTTTAAAGAAGAGTGTCTTTGTGAGATTTATTTATTGTATTTAAACAATGACAAGCTTTTATTTTAGTGAGTGTGGAAGTATGCACAGAAAATGAATCTTTGTGGATCAAGAAAGTGGATGCTAATGGAATGTTTAGCTTTTTGCTCCATTAAAACGGATTTATAGTCTGTTTATATACAAACCAGCTTTTGGAAAGGGTGTGCAATATGTTTTTGTTGTATTTTTCTTCAGTAAATTAAAATATTCTTCAAAGTATACACCAAGAATATGAGTAATGTGCAAACACACAAAGAATAGCTTTGTCGTTGTTTCCAGTGTTGACTTAAACACTGTGTATAAGAGGCATATTTTCTTACTCATTTCATGCTGTGCTTTTGTTGTGCTACATGCAGTTCTGTTTTCATATGTGTGTTTGTTTGTATTCATTCACTGGCCACCAACACAACAGCTGTCAGAAGCACTTGGCACGACTGGTGTGGTACTTAAATGACATTTGTAAATGTTGCATTTCATTTATAATTTTCACATTTTCTTTTCTTCACCTAGTATAACAAAATGATGGATTATCTGTTTTTCTTCCACTAAGCCATTTCAGTTAAATTTAAAAGTTTTCTCTTCTGTAAATTCCATCAAACCATATACACTACCTCTTAATATATTCAATTTGTAGAAGCTGTCCTGAAGGTTGCACAGAATTAACATACTGTACATTTTTGCAAAATCATCCCAATTGGATTTCAGTATTTAACATGGGTCTCTCTGGAGATCAGTGTTCTTCTTTACTACTGTACATGCTATTTATTGGAAGTGGGATTGGGACCTGACACATGCATGTTTCTGCTGGGAAGAGTAACATAGGATTGCTTGACTTCTCTTTAGCAGGTCAGCATTTTCCTGATTAATGATCTTCCTATGTCTTTCTTGTTACCTTTCCTGTCTTTTGTCTTGCGTTGACTAATAAATACTTTTCGTCACAACTATGATATGATCTTTTGTGTTCCCTTGTTACTGTGACTTCTGGTTTTCTGTGACCCTTTGTTTCCTGGTGTTGGTCGTCATGTGCATCCTCCAGGCTAGCATTGGATGACGCCATTCGACACAAGCAGCTGAACATATCATCCCGTTTTTCACCCAGGGTGGCAGGGGAGAATGATTTCCTTCAGACTGTTATAAACAAAGTGATTGCTGCTAAAGAAGTTAACCACAAGGGTCAGGGTAGGTACTATTCTTTATGTAAACTGGAATACAAAATATATCCTTGCTTCACACCATCTGACTTTAATTTGGACTGGAGGATTCATTTTTTTTTGTTTGCTTGCTATTATTTGGTACCAAAAAAGACACCTGTCCTGTTTTCCCCACTCCCCTGCTTCTTCCCCCCTGCCTCCCTCCCTCCCTCTCTCTTTCCCCCCGTGCTCCCTTTCCCCCCCGCTTCCGTTTTTGGGAGTATTTTTATCCTACAGATTGTCTTCTGTCCTTATGCAGTGCTTGACCACTTTTACATGCGTCTATATTTCTGCCCTATTCACTCTTGTATGTTTGTGTATTGAAAGCAATGACTTCAAGAACTGGCTTTCATGCCTTTGAACCCTGGCACGCCCTGGGTCCATCAAGGGGATTGTGGGGAGTGTTCCTCTCCCACCATTTTTCTCATTTTTTCCTATTAGCAGTTGTAGTCAAAGCAGTTGGTCTGCTGTCAATACGACAAGGCAGTTACTCTCCTCAGAATTGATACCAACTTGTGTTTTGAGTTGGTAAAGGAGGGCTGCAAAATAAACAACACTGTTAATTACTGTCTGTAGGTTGAACAGATAATTCTACTGACATGAATATAAATATAAAAGATATATATTGGTTAAAAAAAAATTAAATGCATTCCAGCCCTATTGCTATATATTTGATTTGTTCTTTTGCTGGGTCTTGGATTAACTCATCATTGTGTAAGTAAATGCAGAATCTCAGTCTACCAATTTTCTCTTGGCACTGTTTTTCTTCTATTTATAAAGTGTCTGAGCAAAGGGTTTAAAGAAAATACACTTTGATCACTCATATACTTTAAATATGAGAGAAGTGTGCATAACACAGCTTTTTTTATACAATCACAATATAAAGAGGAGAATGGGTTTTGTTTAAGAAGTTTTTCTGCTATTTTGAACTGCCACTCCAGCCAATATTTATAGGGAGGTATATTATTACAAGTTACTAAATTGTAACTTTCTTAAATTTACTTTTGGATTCTTCATCTGTAAAAATAAAAAATTAGTGGATGGGAGAGTACTTGCTGTGAGTGTACAAGTTGCTGATTGTGTTATTATCCTGTTACAAACATTATACATTCGTTATTTTAATAAAATTTGCTTCATAGGTATACCGTTTTATTGTATTGCTTCTTTTTCTTTCACTTCTATAGTTGCCTTTGTTATTATTTAACACTTATACTTAATTGCAATGACTTCCATTAAGGAGTCTATTTACCAAGTTATCACTCATTGGTATCTGAGATTCCACAGTTCTCATCTGTGCCATAGCACAGGAAGTAATTGCATGGTGTCTGTTGGCAAATGCTGACATTTTAAAGGCATCGTTGAAGTTTTCAGAACAATACATACAGTACGAGTTATACTTTCCTAGGTTATCCCCATAGATAAAATGCAAAAATGACCTCACCGCACATGAAGCAGTGGGGCCGTTTGTTTGGCTTGTTGGAGGAAGCGTGTTGCTCCTTGCAGGGTTAGAGAATCAGAGGTACCTGCTACAGAGGCAGGCGGCTCCATGCCTGGTTAGTGTTGGGAACACTGATCCATCCTTCCCACCAGGTGACTGGTGTGTGTCTGGGAGAAGCTATTTATGCCCCCATGTACAATAAAAGCCTATTCAGAAACAAAAACCTGGACCAGGCTGAGCAGCACCCACCCTCCCTCTCGTGGAAGTACTTGAAATACCAGGTTTTGTCATGATCTGCTGTAGGCATTAGGACAGTTGCTCCTTTCTTGGGGGACTGGGAAGGAATATTTCCTGATGGCCAGATTGGCCAAGTCGAGGTGGGTTTTTTGCCTTCTCTACAGTGGGTTGGGAGCTGAGGGGGAAAGGGGCGGTGGTTAGGCTATGATGATGCAATTCATTGTTAGCTTGTGGCAGATGTCCAGTGCAGGCACTCCTTAGGGAGTGGATACAGTGATCAGATCAAATGGGAAAGTATTTAAAGGAGGTATCCTTTAAAGGAGCGGAAATGAGAGCTGTTCGGGTCTCCTGTGACTGTTACGGCAGGGAGTCAACCCCCACCCCCCAGTAGTCACCCTTAACCCTCATTTGATTGAGAGAGAAGTGTGCTGAGGTCCCAGAAGCAGGTTGCCTGGTGACCAGGCTGGGTAAGGGGGTGGACTGACAGCAGCCCGGCCTCACCCCTCCGAGGTATGTAAATGGTTATGGAATTACCTGTACTGTAAAATTTTACCTGCTGGGTACTTCCAGACTTTTAGGGCTAAAGTTGTAGCCTGATTAAAATGCATCCAGAGTCTCCTGTCTTCCTCCTGGCATAGCCAGATAATGTGCACTGGGGAAGAGTATCAGGTTTGGGGACATCTTCCTCAGTTACTTGATACTTTCTTCTCAGATCTTCCATTCTAACTAATGCTGCCCCTTGTACTTTTCCTATGAAAAGAATCAAACCCTTTTCTGTCTCATTTGGAAGATTTATGAAAAATCAGAGGGCAGGCGTAAGTTGCAGACCAATGCTATAGATGGCGTAATAACCATTTTCTGAATTCAAGTCTGAGAAGAACTAGCTCTCCAGTTACTGAGGACAGCTTGGATACTCAGTGGCATCTATTTTATCTTGTTCAGTGCAAAATTTATGTAAAAGGTGCTATAGCAGCTCCACAGTGCAAACTTCACTGCGCCCAATTAAGCACTGAAGATTCCATCTTCCTCTCCATCCATACTCATGTTGTGTGGTACTGCAAAAACTGTTTCTACACTGGATTTAAGTTTTGTTTTACTGAAGCCCTTCCTTAAATTCTGTTTTCTTAGATTTGAAAAAGATGATCCCATCCCACCCAATCAGCCATCATGCTTACCAAAATATATTCTCCTGTGTGAAAAGAGGATATTCCTTCCTATCATTGCCATCTATTAACATGCAATAGACAACAAACTGCTAATGCATTGCATTACACTCTCCAGAGAAAAAATAAACTAGGGCCCTAATTCTGGTACTGTGTGTGTGTCTGCATGTGTGAGAGTGTGCAGAGCTGCACCTACGCAGAACCCCATTGACTTTGTGTGGGCACAGAGGTCTGCCTGCCCTTGCGCACGCAGTTGTGGAATTGTGGCCTAAAATACTATATCCTCCTTTAGGAATCTCCTACAAGGTATTGTGTCAGCTACATGAGCCGCATCCATTATGTCTCTCTCTCTCTCTCTCTCTCTCTCTCTCTCTCTCTCTCTCTCTCACACACACACACACACACACACACACACACACGATTTCTAGCTTTTCTATTGGTTTGTATTGTTTGCCTTAAAATCTGTTCTAATCTGATATACCCAATGCGTTCTAGATGTGATAGTTGTAGTTCTGTTTCAAAGGTTTTCTTAAATAATTATTTCTAAGCTAGTGTTGCAAAATGCAAATGCTTTGGGGGCAAGGCTTAGTAACTTTTATGTGCATTGTCTTTTGAAGTTCATAAGACTCTTTTTCTGTTTGTTTAAAAAATTAGAAAATATGTCTAATAATTACATTTTATGCTTCAGGTTTATGGGTGACTTTGAAACTTCTTCCAGGAGATATTCATCAGATTAGGAAAGAGTTTCCTCACTTGGTGGATAGGTCCACAGCTGTGGCTCGGAAAATGGGGTTTCCTGAGATTATTATGCCCGGTAGGTGTCAATAATTGCATTAGGATATTAAGAGGAAAATTGGGCATGCTGCTAAAGTTCATGCTTTTTAGGGCAGTAAATTGATACATTACCACAAATAATACAATATAACTGTCTGAATCAAATCCATGAAATAACTAATATTTTGGTACATAATTTTTTTTTTCAGTTTATATTAAGTGCCTCAAAAAAATGTATATTGATGATTTAGTCGCAAAGTGAGAGACATTATGGAGTAGCCATACTCAGACAATAGAGCATCTAGTTTTAGTTTCAAGTCACATACACCTGAGTGGTGTTGATTGCTGTGTTACCAGTGAATCTGTGAAGCAATTTATATAGTTTCAAAAGGGGCAGCTTAAACTACATGTACAAATGGATTACATGTTTAGTTCACGTACTTGAATGCGATAATGAGTAATTGTATTCAAACGGTTCGGGTGACTGTTATATATACCAAATATTGCTTTATTTCTTAAGTCACCCGTTAAATGTGTCTGTGTATCTGGAAGTTTGGAAATTATGATTTTAAAAAAAAGACCAATTTGAGGAAAAAGCATTACTTTATTGTTTTGTTTTATAAAAGATGCCCTCTTCATGTGTCTTGGGGCATGTGTAGAAAATTTTGAAAACAGATATTTGCTGCTTGTTTATGAAGGAAAAGAACACTCCCTAAAATAAGAGGACTGTCCCTGCCCCTTCTTAAGCAAATGACCGAGGAAAAGAAAGGAAAAGACAGCCAGAGTTACCTGTCTCTATGCATGTGTGTTTCACTTGTTTCATTTTCATGATACCTTTTAAATAAGAATATTTGTAAGACAGTTTGCTATATATAAGGCATCAAATTAAACACTTTCATCCATGGAAAATTTAAATTAAAAAACATTACGTCACCTGCAGTTCTACCTTTCTAGTCCACACAAACTGAATTAAAATTAGGTTTGAAAAAGGGAAAACCAAGGAAATAAAAGCATGTTGAAACATTTCACGTTATTGTAATATGTCATCTTAAATAACTACAATTATTGGATTTATTTTCTGTTCTGTTTAGTTTCTTGCACTACTCTCACCTCCACTACTGTGGTAGATTGGGGTTTTAAAAAATCTTGCTAACAAAGATTTGGGGGTATGTTTTCTCAGGGTATGTCTTCACTACCCGCCAGATCGGCGGGCAGCAATTGATCCAGCGGGGATGGATTTATCTCGTCTAGTCTAGACGCAATAAATTGATCCCCGAGCGCTCTCCCATCGACTCCTGTACTCCAGCGCCACGAGAGGCGCAGGCAGAGTCGACGGGGGAGTGGCAGCAGTCGACTCACCGCGGTGGAGACACCACGGTAAGTCGATCTAAGTACATCAACTTCAGCTACTTTATTCATGTACCTGAAGTTGTGTAACTTAGATCGATTTCCTTCCTCTTCTTCCGGCCCTCCCTCCGCCCCCCCCCCCCCCCCCAGGTGTAGACCAGGGCTTAGCCTCAACCCAAACATAGTTAAATACACATGTTCTGTTAACATTACCACTGGTCATGCTTTCTTAATACAGTGTCTTCAGTATGAGTTGTAGGTGAACATATTGTTGTAAGACACTAGTCAGTGGTACTCCTCAATACTGTGTGTTTAAAATTTAAGGATGTAGATTATTTTGCCTAACAAATGTTCCTTTAAAGTTTTTTATTATGGTTTTATATTTCACTGTTCTATGCAGAACTGCACACTGTGAAAATTACTATGAACGTTGTGAGTTCAATATTTTTTTTTGTCCTGCCAGGTGACGTTCGCAATGATATCTATGTAACATTAGTTCAAGGAGATTTTGACAAAGGCAGCAAAACAACAGCAAAGAATGTAGAAGTTACAATATCCGTTTATGACGAAGATGGCAAAAGATTGGAGGTATTTCTATTGGAAAATGTAATCTCTGAAATATTTCAGTATATTTATCCAAATTTTTCTATCAACATCTTTGTTATTTGTAAAAATTTGAGGGCACTTTATTTTTTTTTAAAAAAAGAATGCCTTGCCCAAGTTCTCACCCAAAAGATAAAGACTCTAGTTTGTCATTTGTGACAAGTAAATAAATATTGTGGTATCATTGCATACAATTTGATTGAAATTAACTAGGGATGAATTTAGAGCATAAGACCTCTTTTATTCTAACCTACCTACTGGATCCTCTCTTTCACTATTGAATGACAATGTTGGTTAGTTTGTTCTCTGTTGGATGGGTATGTATGTGTGGGTAAATGTTTTTATTCCTTGTCTTTCAAGAGTGTGATTTTTCCTGGGGCTGGTGATGATGCTATCTCGGAATACAAGTCAGTGATCTATTACCAAGTGAAGCAGCCTCGCTGGTTTGAGACTGTCAAGGTACAGATGATGATAAAATAATTTTCCTCATAATGGGTTAATTTAAAATAAAATGAGAATAGTTTTTAATAATAAATCTTTAAGAACAAAATTGAAGGGAATTAATGTGGTCAATTGTAGGAAGGATAAAAGGATCAGCTAAGCAAAAGCCTTTCAAGGTTGCTAAGGAACATTGGCATTGAATAGAGTGTAAATTACTCTTCCATCTTTGTGGTCAAAATAGATTTTTCACAGGGATATTCTACCATCTATTTAAGATAACTTTCTTTTGGAAACAACAGTACAAAGAAATCATGGTAAACATACATTATAGTGACTTACTCATGAGTATATTGGGATGCTGGGTTTACTGATGCATTATGCTAATGATGCTAAATTAGCACCATAGTAACAACTCCCCAAGCTAGGTGCCAAAGATTTAATATTAAAAATGAGGCTGGGGTAGCCTTCTGAAAGACACATGTTGGCTGTTATTGCTGGAAAGAATATGAATTGAAAGGAGACTTGGCTAATTTTTTTTCATTCTCAATATTCTTTCCAAAAAAGAAGGCTTTCTCATTGCAGTTGCAGCCAGGAGTTAGCTGCTGTGGGAATTAAGTGCATCTACACTGCAACCCCTCTTCACCCCCCTGCAGCAGTGAGTCTCAGAGCCCAGGTCAAATGATTAGGGCTTGTGAGGCTTGAACTACAGGGCTAAAAATCGCAGCATAGATATTCCTGCTTGGGCTGGGGTCAAGGCTCTGAGATGCTCCCTGCCTTGCTGGGTCTCAGAGCCCGAGCTCCAGCCTGAGTGAGAACTAATTTTAGTCCTGTAGAGTGAGCCCTGCGAGCCCGAGTCAGTTAACCTGGGCTATGAGACTCACTACTGCTTTTTTTTTTTTTGTATAGTCGTACCCACAGAAAACGGTTGTGGTGAGGCAGAATGAATTGCAGACATGTAGATCAGCAAAATGCAGTCCAAATTTAAATATGCTTAAGAAAATAGGACTACTCTAATTGAATACCGAGGGGAGAAATATATAGACTTGTGATTTTGTTCAAATATTTATTTATTTATTTAATGCATCACCCTAGGTGTGTGTGGATCAGAGAGAGAGACTGGTGTAGAAAGTTATGTAGTTATAGTGTAAATGTCAGGGGTCTTATTAGTTGAGGTAAAAGGAACTGAGAACGTTGGAGAGGTAAAGAATACAATGTCTGTTGATGATGTGAATATGTCCATAGAACTGAAGGGCTCTATGTAAGCTCTGTGTAAAGGCTCTGCCCTGAAGAGCAATGTAGAAGAGGCTGCTTCAGATATTGGTGGGGGGTGAGGATTGCTGGGTTTTGTTGTCCCTTGTGTAGCTTGCCTGCTTGTCCCATAAGGTCATGTGATGGGGAACTTAGTAGGCGTGGCTCTCTCCCAATCTCCTAATGGCTGAGGGAATGGAGATTTCTTCCAAGGGAGCTAGGGCCTTTAAAGGCCTTTCATGGGAAAGTCATGCTGGTCCTTAAATACCTCGTTTGGAAAGAGCCAAGCAAATTATTAGAAATGCAAGAAAGCTAAAATTACATTACTCTCTCTGAAAATGCAGAAAATATATTTGAAGAACCTCTGTGAAAGTCTGGTATTGGTAAAAACTGTCTGAAGTCATGGGTCTTATTTCTCTCTCCTGTTTTAATTTGTGAAGGTGGCAATTCCTATTGAAGATGTGAACCGCAGTCATTTAAGGTTTACATTCCGTCACAGATCATCACAGGACTGTGAGTATTTCAGTCTTTCCCCTGGTGCACCTGTCAATTCCTGGTGCCTGCATCTGCTGTAATGGAGAGATTGTTTCTGGCTTTTCATGTGGGGATGAGGTGCTTCTACTACTATTACTACTATTTATTTATTCTCCTAGCACCTAGGAGCTCCATTGTACTAGGTGCTGTACAACTTGTCCTTTTTCCTCTGTTTCTTCTTCCTCTCCCGATAGCCTTCATGCCCTCTTCCTTCTTTCCTATAAACTTTCTGCCCAAGTCACCAAATGAGAGATCCAGTAAATAAATCAAGTGCCAGCTTTGCCTTAAGCAAGAGGCCCATGGGTGGGTAGGTAGGTAGGTGGGTAAGTAGAAGGTGAGGATCCTCCTGTTTCAGATGAGAAAAATGGAGACAGGGAATTTGACTTGGTTGGGACACACTGTGGTCTTGTGTACATAAGGCAGTTTAGACCTGGGTTCTAATCCTGGTTCTGATACAGACCTGCTGTTTGTTTTCAAATTATGGTTTGGATATGCAAGCTATTTGCCTTTCTGTAGCTCCCACTGATCTTCCTTTAAAATCATTAGCAGTTTAGCCATACTCTGAGCCCTCCAGAATGATGCCTTGTGAGTAAGCATTTTCCATATGTTAGCAATTGCTGTTCTAGTAATAGAAGAAGGATTTACTTAGACTGTGACAGTATTCATTTGATATAGGTATTATCTATGATTGTCTTGGATAATATGTTACACTGCATGCGGCATACCGGGGGCGCAGAACTCCCTGGCAGACATGCTTAGCTGGACCCGGTACCTCAATCACGAGTGGGAGTTCCACAACCCCACTTTCAGTTGCATCTTCCATGCTTGGGACACCCCTTGCTGGGACCTTTTCACCACTTGTGAAAACTGCAAGTTACTCCTTTACTGCTCAAAGGGTGCCAGGGGCTACGATTCCCAGGGTGATGCTTGTCTCCTTCCGTGTCAAAGTCGTCTCTGATACGCCTTTCCCTCCATTCCCCTTCTCCTCCAAATTCTGCGCAAGATCTGTTGCGACCGAGCCAGGGTCCTCCTAGTATCTACTCAGACTCTCAGCCTGCCCCTGCAATCTGTCTCCCTGATCTGCCAGACATTCTTCCCAAGACCAGGGCAGAGTCCGACATCGCAGCCCAGCCCCGCTTTGGATGGGGATCGCATGTAGACAATGCCTGCTTGGCACCAGTGTAGCACATACTTATGCATAGCAGATGAGATTCCACACGGGTTTACTATGCAGTAAAGTGGAAGTGTTTCATGTCTTGGGTGCAACGCCACTGTCTCCCCCTCAAAGATGTCTCTGTCCCCCTTATCCTGGCCTACCTCTTAAAACTTAAGACCTCAGGCTTCGGCCTTAGCTCTGTCTGGGACCACCTGGCAGCTCTTAGTGCTTTCCTCCCACCAGTGGAAAGATACTTAGTGTTGACTCACCCTATCATTGCCCGATTTCATGAAGGGCAGACGAACAGCTTTCTACCAGTCCTTAAACCTGCCCCTCCTTGGGACCTCAATCTTGTGCTCTCTGCCCTCACCAAACCTCCCTTCATAGAATCATAGAATCATAGAATCATAGAATATCAGGGTTGGAAGGGACCCCAGAAGGTCATCTAGTCCAACCCCCTGCTCAAAGCAGGACCAAGTCCCAGTTAAATCATCCCAGCTAGGGCTTTGTCAAGCCTGACCTTAAAAACCTCTAAGGAAGGAGATTCTACCACCTCCCTAGGTAACGCATTCCAGTGTTTCACCACCCTCTTAGTGAAAAAGTTTTTCCTAATATCCAATCTAAACCTCCCCCATTGCAACTTGAGACCATTACTCCTCGTTCTGTCATCTGCTACCATTGAGAACAGTCTAGAGCCATCCTCTTTGAAACCCCCTTTCAGGTAGTTGAAAGCAGCTATCAAATCCCCCCTCATTCTTCTCTTCTGCAGACTAAACAATCCCAGCTCCCTCAGCCTCTCCTCATAAGTCATGTGCTCTAGACCCCTAATCATTTTCGTTGCCCTTCGTTGTACTCTTTCCAATTTATCCACATCCTTCCTGTAGTGTGGGGCCCAAAACTGGACACAGTACTCCAGATGAGGCCTCACCAGTGTCGAATAGAGGGGAACGATCACGTCCCTCGATCTGCTCGCTATGCCCCTACTTATACAACCCAAAATGCCATTGGCCTTCTTGGCAACAAGGGCACACTGCTGACTCATATCCAGCTTCTCGTCCACTGTCACCCCTAGGTCCTTTTCCGCAGAACTGCTGCCGAGCCATTCGGTCCCTAGTCTGTAGCGGTGCATTGGATTCTTCCATCCTAAGTGCAGGACCCTGCATTTATCCTTATTGAACCTCATTAGATTTCTTTTGGCCCAATCCTCCAATTTGTCTAGGTCCTTCTGTATCCTATCCCTCCCCTCCAGCGTATCTACCACTCCTCCCAGTTTAGTATCATCCGCAAATTTGCTGAGAGTGCAATCCACACCATCCTCCAGATCATTTATGAAGATATTGAACAAAACGGGCCCCAGGACCGACCCCTGGGGCACTCCACTTGACACCGGCTGCCAACTAGACATGGAGCCATTGATCACTACCCGTTGAGCCCGACAATCTAGCCAGCTTTCTACCCACCTTATAGTACTATACTTATAGTATAGTATACTTATACTATAGTATACTATAGTATACTATAAGTATACTATAGTATACTTATAGTATAGTATAGTATATACTACCCACCTGGCCATGTGCTCCCCCTCACACTTACCCATGAAAGTCATCTTCCTTGTGGCCATCACTTCCGCTAGGTGTGTCAGAGACTTGGCGGCCACGATGGCTGACAGCCCCCCATCCCCGCCCCCATATATGGTCTTTCGTAAGGACAAAGTCTCATTACACCTTCTCCCTAAGTTTTTCTTGAAAGTCGTCTCTGAATTCTGCCTCAGCCAGTCTATCCATCTTCCGGTCTTCCATCCTAAACTGCATGCCACTCCCGCGCACAGGACTCTGCACTCTTGGGTCATCTGCTGTGCACTCGCGTTCTACCTAGACAGAAACCTGTGCCTTTCTCTCCACACCTTCTCATAGCCACTGCTGAGCGGTTGAGGAGCCTGGCCTTCTCCTCACAGCGTATATCCAAGTGGATCACAGAGTGCTATGCACAGTTCAATGCCACACTGCCCGGCAGATTTATGGCCCACTCCATGAGGATATAAGCAACCATCTCTGCCCCTCTGGTGGACGTCCCCTAGCACAATATCTGCTGAGTGGCAACCTGGCCGCTCTCTACGTACCTTCACCACCCGCTATGCCATCGGCCAAGGGGCAGCCGAAGATGTGACTGTGGGCCATGCCATCCTGCAGATGGGCAATACCTCTCACATTCTGGCACGCACCTCCAAGCTGATCACTCCTTGATACTCAAACGTGTTTGGAATACATTTAGGGACCTTCACTCAAAGAAGAAGAGGTTACTTACCTGTAACTGGAGGTTCTTCGAGATGTGTGGTCTCTATTTGTATTCCAATACCCATCCACCATCCCCTGTGCTGTGCACGGCCCTATTCACCAGTAAGAGGGTGACTGCGTGTGCGTCGGCTCGCATGGCTTCTTATAACCTCTCCTGGAACACGAGGCAACGGATGCTGGGGTCAACGGATGCTGCTGCTGAAAACCTTCTGGCTTCAGTGAATGGTGCACATGCACACCTGTGTTGGGAATACAAATAGGGACCGTGCATCTCGAAGAATCTCCAGTTGCAGGTAAGTAACCTCCTCATCTGTACTGCAGTGTAATTATGTGACAGGCTTTCATTAAGGATGCTTATGTGTGGGCTGCTTTGGGTCAAGGACCATCTTTTTGTTCTGTGTTGGTATAGGGACTAGCATAATGGGTCCTGGGTCATAAGTAGGGCTCCTGGGTGCTCCGGTAATACAAATAATAAGTAGTAGTAATAAACTAACTGACAAAATATCATCATTCCAGGTATAAGAGATACCGACTTGTTGCTTTGTCAAACAGTAATTTTGGGATTTGTATAAAAATGTAGGTCAAGACTTTAAAACGTTGGTACTTTAATTTAGCCTTTTAAATCCATAAGCAGCCTGACTTTCAGAAGTACTGAGCGCCCAGCAGCTCCCAAAGATGTCAGTTTTAGGCACCTGTGTTTGAAAATCTTTATTTTACTATCTAGCTTGTGTCATATGTATCGAGGACTGCATCCTTATTCAATTTCTTAGCCCTTTTCCTGCATATGGGAACCCTTATCACTGTCAGGCCATTTCTAAATGATCTTTCATAGAATCATAGAATATCAGGGTTGGAAGGGACCCCAGAAGGTCATCTAGTCCAACCCCCTGCTCAAAGCAGGACCAAGTCCCAGTTAAATCATCCCAGCCAGGGCTTTGTCAAGCCTGACCTTAAAAACCTCTAAGGAAGGAGATTCTACCACCTCCCTAGGTAACGCATTCCAGTGTTTCACCACCCTCTTAGTGAAAAAGTTTTTCCTAATATCCAATCTAAACCTCCCCCATTGCAACTTGAGACCATTACTCCTCGTTCTGTCATCTGCTACCATTGAGAACAGTCTAGAGCCATCCTCTTTGAAACCCCCTTTCAGGTAGTTGAAAGCAGCTATCAAATCCCCCCTCATTCTTCTCTTCTGCAGACTAAACAATCCCAGCTCCCTCAGCCTCTCCTCATAAGTCATGTGCTCTAGACCCCTAATCATTTTCGTTGCCCTTCGTTGTACTCTTTCCAATTTATCCACATCCTTCCTGTAGTGTGGGGCCCAAAACTGGACACAGTACTCCAGATGAGGCCTCACCAGTGTCGAATAGAGGGGAACGATCACGTCCCTCGATCTGCTCGCTATGCCCCTACTTATACATCCCAAAATGCCATTGGCCTTCTTGGCAACAAGGGCACACTGCTGACTCATATCCAGCTTCTCGTCCACTGTCACCCCTAGGTCCTTTTCCGCAGAACTGCTGCCGAGCCATTCGGTCTCTAGTCTGTAGCGGTGCTTTGGATTCTTCCATCCTAAGTGCAGGACCCTGCACTTATCCTTATTGAACCTCATTAGATTTCTTTTGGCCCAATCCTCCAATTTGTCTAGGTCCTTCTGTATCCTATCCCTCCCCTCCAGCGTATCTACCACTCCTCCCAGTTTAGTATCATCCGCAAATTTGCTGAGAGTGCAATCCACACCATCCTCCAGATCATTTATGAAGATATTGAACAAAACGGGCCCCAGGACCGACCCCTGGGGCACTCCACTTGACACCGGCTGCCAACTAGACATGGAGCCATTGATCACTACCCGTTGAGCCCGACAATCTAGCCAGCTTTCTACCCACCTTATAGTGCATTCATCCAGCCCATACTTCCTTAACTTGCTGACAAGAATGCTGTGGGAGACCGTGTCAAAAGCTTTGCTAAAGTCAAGAAACAATACATCCACTGCTTTCCCTTCATCCACAGAACCAGTAATCTCATCATAAAAGGCGATTAGATTAGTCAGACATGACCTTCCCTTGGTGAATCCATGCTGACTGTTCCTGATCACTTTCCTCTCCTCTAAGTGCTTCAGGATTGATTCTTTGAGGACCTGCTCCATGATTTTTCCAGGGACTGAGGTGAGGCTGACTGGCCTGTAGTTCCCAGGATCCTCCTTCTTCCCTTTTTTAAAGATGGGCACTACATTAGCCTTTTTCCAGTCATCCGGGACTTCCCCCGTTCGCCACGAGTTTTCAAAGATAATGGCCAAGGGCTCTGCAATCACAGCCGCCAATTCCTTCAGCACTCTCGGATGCAATTCGTCCGGCCCCATGGACTTGTGCACGTCCAGCTTTTCTAAATAGTCCCTAACCACCTCTATCTCTACAGAGGGCTGGCCATCTCTTCCCCATTTTGTGTTGCCCAGCACAGCAGTCTGGGAGCTGACCTTGTTAGTGAAAACAGAGGCAAAAAAAGCATTGAGTACATTAGCTTTTTCCACATCCTCTGTCACTAGCTTGCCTCCCTCATTCAGTAAGGGGCCCACACTTTCCTTGGCTTTCTTCTTGTTGCCAACATACCTGAAGAAACCCTTCTTGTTACTCTTGACATCTCTTGCTAGCTGCAGCTCCAGGTGCGATTTGGCCCTCCTGATATCTTTCCTACATGCCCGAGCAATATTTTTATACTCTTCCCTGGTCATATGTCCAACCTTCCACTTCTTGTAAGCTTCTTTTTTATGTTTAAGATCCGCTAGGATTTCACCATTAAGCCAAGCTGGTCGCCTGCCATATTTACTATTATTATTTATCTTTCCTTGAGGTATTGGAGTAGTGTCTCTGTCAATATCAATTACTTAAACTACTCTATGTGTCTTATTTTTTTAACAGCCAAAGATAAGTCAGAGAAAATATTTGCTTTAGCATTTGTGAAGCTGATGAGATATGATGGAACAACTTTAAGGGATGGAGAGCATGATCTTATAGTGTACAAGGTATAATTTTAAAGATATTTGCTTCAGTCCTTGCACAGATTTGGTTACTGTGAAAGCTTCACTTTATGGAATCTACTACACATCAGTCTAGTTGTAAGTACATGCAAAATACTGTATTAAAAGAACATTGTTAGCAGAGTCAAGCAGTAGAAACGTTAAAGATATGGGAGGTAATGGAGGTTCATTTCTGTATGGCTCCTTCAGAATGATGCCCAGAGGGCTCAGCAGGACCCAATAGCATGTACCGTACAATTGGGATATTCAGAAAATTGAGGGACAGGTCTTGAACAAGTTGTACTGTATATGCGGAAATGGTGATTTTGTAAGGCTTGTAATTTGGCTGCATATGGATGGATTTTCATGGGAAAGTAAAAAAAAAAAAAAAAAAGCACGCCTTTGGCCATGTGAAATTTCACATTCCTGCTCCAAACTTTGTAGGTGCTAGATCTGGTTAGGACTTTTTAAAAAAACAAAAGAACTTTAACCTGAAATTTCTCTAAAACTGCAACAAACGTTAAGTACACCGACCGTAAATAGTTACATAGAGATTTAGGATAAATATCTTTATTCCTGTTTGAGAATATACTATATAACTTTGTTCTTTATTATTTTTATTATTTATCATGTTGTATTTTGATTAAAAAAAATCTTGCAGGCAGAAGCAAAGAAGTTGGAGGATGCCTCAACGTATTTAAGCTTGCCGTCCACTAAAATAGAATTGGAAGAAAAAGGGCACGCCACAACTGGGAAGAGCATGCAAAGCCTTGGAAGTTGCACCATCAGCAAAGATTCTTTCCAGATTTCTACTCTTGTTTGTTCAACAAAACTCACTCAGAATGGTGAGTTAATAGAAGAAATATCTTTCCACCCCACGTATCCCCTTAACTTCCTCTATTTATCAGTGGGGAGGGAATGTAGTATTGTTTTATTTTATTCTGCTTGTGAAGGGATTTGATTGACAGCCCTGGCAAATGAAGTTCTGTCTAAACACAGCACAAGTACAGTATGAGAATTGGCAGTATAGCATCCAAACCTTGCTCGCCTATATGCTTTAGTCCAGCTGTGCCTAGGGATGAGAAAACACTTCTACGTCTATTTAAGCCAAGGTCCTTCTGGGTGTAAAACAGGGCACCATAGGCTTTATCTAAAACTTTACAGTTTCTAGCATGGGTGCAAACAGGTGTGTGGGAGTGGATAATGGAACACATACCTAGTATCGCTTCAAAGTGCCTCTCTGTATAGAAGAGCTGGTAAGGAGGGTGGTGGAATGGCTGTGGTCCCCAATGAGCTGCCTTATATGATTTTCATTGTGTGTGCAGGGTTCTTCAAGTAACAAGTTCCACCCTCTTTTTGTGTCTGGCACAGAGACCAGAGCAGGGATGGATAGAAGGGTCTGGGAGGGAGGAGGAACTTGCCAAGCCTCACCTTCTCTGTAGAATGTGCCCCATGGTTGGAGTTTAAGGATTGGGCATGGAGTGGTAGAAATGTGGTTAGTATCATAGTATCTCCTCTAAACCCTTCAGCCTCAGACTTGCTTTTCATGCTCCTTTGGCAGCCTCTGGTATAGTCACTGATACAGCTCACAGGTCATTGAAGCAGCTGACCCTCTTCTCCAGCCAGCTTTTTTGTTTTCACTCTGTTCCCATGGAGTGATCAGCCTCCTTCCTTGCTTCTAGACTAGTGGATAGGATTCAGGATATGGGGTAGGGGAGGTCATCTGGGGGTGATCTTGGAAAAGGAGATAGTCATTATAGGAGTCACCGGGGGAGAGGGATCAGGTAGTACTTGGAGGCTGGCTATTTTAGAGTGGTGGGACCCCAGACTTTGGAGCCCAGAAAGAACCTATCCTAGAGGGGTCTAGCCTAATGAACACAAGTCCTCTGCGATATCTAATTTCTCTGTCCTCTCTTTCAAAAATTAGGTTGCATCTGTGCCTTAGAGATAGTTTAACTTAATTGACAGTTCATATGCATAGTATTTTGGAATACTTCAATATCGAATTTACACAGGTTAATTAAAACTTTCAGTGGAATTACCACCATGAATGACTGTGTTGATCTGTACCCCTTTCACTAGTATTTTACATAAGTGGTTATAAATACACATATTGTGTAAAGCGTACAATACTGAGTGATGTGTTACTGCCAGCAACCATTAAGATTGTCCTGTAAATATATTCTTTATTCAGTTTCCTATCCAACTAGAAAAATCACAGGTCTGATATGACTTCGTAGTCACCTCACAATTATACTGCAGTACTTTGTGACATCTCTGAAACACATTCCTGTTTGTTTTATATTCAAAGCGCATAAGATTCACTGCAGTCAACCAATTTTATGGCATAAGGAGATACTTAGCAATAATTCTAATTGCAACCCAAATATATGATAACATCCTAATGATAACACAGTAATTTTATAGTTTCATAAAACATAGCTCACAGAATCCAATATAGAGGGTCGCACTGCTGGACACATTATTGTAGTTTGTGATTAATGATGTTTGTTACAGTTTTTCTTATGTGTTTACTAATTAATGTTAGTAATATTCAGAAGTTTAGTCAATAAGTTAATGGGACTTTCATGGAGTAAATATAGTGAATACTAAGACTGAGAGAACAGTTTTGAAATTCAGCTTTTATACCTCCCATATGTCAATTAATCATGATATGTCTGGTTTTGTTTTTGCATTGCATTCTATATTCCATATTGGTGTATTCTGATACACATGTTTGACAACATGCTCTTTTGGAATTCCATTCCTTCAGCGACAGTGCCTCTCAGATGTAGTTTGTCTATCAACTCTTGAATTAGCAAGCTCTTACCTAGTCAGATAAAACTTGTCTATTTCTGAAAAAATATTAATTCAGTTGCTAAAGCAAGTCCCTAAAACCCCATTCTTGATTTTTTTGGAGATTATATTTTATTGCCAGTTGAATTAATAATACTTTTCACTTACTACTGTCCTACTTTGGGAAATGTATCTCTTAAGGGGTAGTCTTCTTTAGCTTGCACTTTCCAGATGAAAGGTTTTTTTCCCCCATTCCTCTCCTTCCCCATCACTTTAATCTGTTTCAGCCAAATCAGTGTCTCTTTCACCTTCAACTTATAAATGTATCTCCTTCATAGTGTTATGGCATTCACTTTAGAGAAGGTAATAGCCTTGAAACATTTGTTGATGCTCAAAAATTATACTACTCCACGTGTTGCTATTGGTTATTTAAGTATTCTGTAAACAAAACCCTATCTAGTAGGAGCTTGACCTTTTCCTTTGGAGGAATACTACTCAGAGGTACCATTTTTTTTAATAGTAAATTGCCATACTGTTGTATGGTTTAAAGAACTGATGCATTTATTATGTACATTAGTTAGTTATGTACTTTATTTTTTTCCATGGAATATCTAACATGTACATCTGCTGCATTCTCAAAATACATTGCTAGATCACCACTCCAGCTATTAGCCTTAAAAAATATTTTCTGCAGATTTTTTTATTTTAAAAGCCATAGAAGAATGCACCTTCAGCAGCTTCAAAGGCATGAGATCCAGACTGGTTGGAGGGGTAAGGAGTAAGGGTATAGCTCCTTTAGGGATTTCCCTTTCCCTTTTGATTGAGAGAGGGGATGGGGCTGTGGTGGAGTGGAGGAAGCAACACGTAAATTGATGGGCTGGCTAGCAGGGCTAAGCTAAGCCACTGACCCTTGTTCACCCTGGGGAGAGTATATGAGCCTCACTCACTGCTGGGTTAGAATAGAACCAGATTTTTTTTTTTTTTGGTCTGCTGTGGGCATTGCACTTTTCACCTTTATTAGGACTGGGAAGGAGTTTTGTCTTCACTGCTAGATTGGACAGGGCAGGAAGGGCTTTTACCTTATCCACTGCAGCTCAGGGACCTGGTGGAATGGGACAGAAGGTCCTGTTCAGGTTGTTACTATTTAGCAGGTGACAGGTGTATAGTGGCGTGATAAACTGGAGTTGAAAGTGGACTGAGGGGAAGGCATCCCATAAAGAAACTGGGAAATGGGGTTGGGAATCTTAATGTGAGGCACAGCAAGGAGATAACCTCCTTCCCCAGTTCTTTAACCCTCATACCAGGCTAGGGCAGTGAAGTTCCAGCAATGGGCTGAAGACCTGAAGGGAACTCTCGAACTTGTAGAAATGATTCTGGAAGAAAACCCCTGACCTGCACTGTATGAATTATTGTTTGATAGCTCCTGGATGAAACAAAGTGTTGAGATTTGCGAAACCAGCACTTTCTTAGCCTTCTTTCTAAAAGTACCTTTAGCAAATGTAACCACTTTTTTGAAAACGGCAGTGCTTTCATAATAGGAATCATAGCCTGTATGCTATAGAGCAAAGATGTTATAGTTATCCTTATCATAATTACTATTGATTTTTAATTTAAGTAAGTTTCCATGGATGACATTCTCAGAGTAAATGCACTTGAAAGTAGGAATATAGTCGTACTAGATTTCAGCAATGCAGATAAACAGTAGTGAAATATGTAAACAGCCAATAAAAATGACTAACTTGGAAGTGAAGTTTTTATTTATTATGAATATAGTCCTGGTATGTGAATCAGAGCATAACTCCTGCAGCACATCATAATTGAATGTTTTTCTCACTTACAGTGGATCTCTTGGGGCTTTTGAAATGGCGATCTAACACAAACTTGCTGCAGCAGAATTTGAGACAGCTGATGAAAGTTGATGGTGGTGAAGTGGTTAAGGTAAGAAACAAGTTAAATTTTTTAATGAATTTGATATTTTAATTTTTCTGTCCCTCTATTTTAGGTATTTATATGGCCCCCATTAATGTAGTATATGAGTGCCTCACAGTCTTTAATGTCTGAGTCCTCACAACACCGCTGAAAAGTAAGGAACTACTTTTTAATACAGATGTGTAATGCACAGGTTTTTAAAATATAGATATTTTGAATACTGCGGTAAACTTGCTTTCATATGCACATTTAAATGCCAAAAGGGATTTTTATTTAAACAGTACAATCAAAACTTCTTGAAATTATTGCTGAGGGAGAGTGCCTCAATCATTGTGAGGTAATAAAATGCATAGCAAAAGTTCAATTCTGTAAATAAATATTCAGTGCATTTTATTATGTTTGAATGTGGAGTGCAAGTACCACATTTCAGCAAGTGGTGCTAATATTTTTTTTAATTATATTTCCTGCTGAAGATGTAGCTGGGCCAAGTAATTTACATTTGCCAAGGCTATAAGGACATTGGGTGATTGTAGAGACCAGCGTAAAGACAGGGTTATTTGTGGAAAACAGTAGGCTTAGACTTTATTGAATACATTGTACTAAATCGAATACAATAATGTCAGCAGAAGTAATATATCAGGAGTAGATGAACCTTAAGGGCCTTTATGCTTCTATTAACCAAATTAAAATTCAAATAAAGTAAAAAAGCACTAATGAATGCTTCATCTTAAGGAAACTTCGCACAGCTGAGACCACAGTCATTGTTCTTTACTGAGTAAGGAAAAAATAGCCTCTTATGTAGGACTTTGCAGAGTGGCCTTGTTTATTACATTTTTTTCTTGTATTACTTGATAGCCATAGCTCAGTGCTGATGCTCACTGCCAACTAACGTTATTATGGGTAATTTTTGTTGTTCTCCAAATTACCTTGGAGAGTATACACCAGGCAAATACTTGCGTGCCCAGTGATTACAGAAAGATAACAGGTTTCAGAGTAGCAGCCGTGTTAGTCTGTATTCGCAAAAAGAAAAGGAGTACTTGTGGCACCTTAGAGACTAACAAATTTATTAGAGCATAAGCTTTCGTGAGCTACAGCTCACTTCATCGGATGCATTTGATGGAAAAAACAGAGGAGAGATTTATATACACACACACAGAGAACATGAAACAATGGGTTTATCATACACACTGTAAGGAGAGTGATCACTTAAGATAAGCCATCACCCACAGCAGGGGGGGGAAAGGAGGAAAACCTTCCATGGTGACAAGCAGGTAGGCTAATTCCAGCAGTTAACAAGAATATCAGAGGAACAGTGGGGGGTGGGGTGGGGGGGAGAAATACCATGGGGAAATAGTTTTACTTTGTGTAATGACTCATCCATTCCCAGTCTCTATTCAAGCCTAAGTTAATTGTATCCAGTTTGCAAATTAATTCCAATTCAGCAGTCTCTCGTTGGAGTCTGTTTTTGAAGCTTTTTTGTTGAAGTATAGCCACTCTTAGGTCTGTGATCGAGTGACCAGAGAGATTGAAGTGTTCTCCAACTGGTTTTTGAATGTTATAATTCTTGACGTCTGATTTGTGTCCATTCATTCTTTTACGTAGAGACTGTCCAGTTTGGCCAATGTACATGGCAGAGGGGCATTGCTGGCACATGATGGCATATATCACATTGGTAGATGCGCAGGTGAACGAGCCTCTGATAGTGTGGCTGATGTGATTAGGCCCTATGATGGTATCCCCTGAATAGATATGTGGACAGAGTTGGCAACGGGCTTTGTTGCAAGGATAGGTTCCTGGGTTAGTGGTTCTGTTGTGTGGTGTGTGGTTGCTGGTGAGTATTTGCTTCAGATTGGGGGGCTGTCTGTAAGCAAGGACTGGTCTATCTCCCAAGATCTGAGAGAGCGATGGCTCGTCCTTCAGGATAGGTTGTAGATCCTTGATGATGCGTTGGAGAGGTTTTAGTTGGGGGCTGAAGGTGATGGCTAGTGGCGTTCTGTTGTTTTCTTTGTTGGGCCTGTCCTGTAGTAGGTGACTTCTGGGTACTCTTCTGGCTCTGTCAATCTGTTTCTTCACTTCAGCAGGTGGGTATTGTAGTTGTAGGAATGCATGATAGAGATCTTGTAGGTGTTTGTCTCTGTCTGAGGGGTTGGAGCAAATGCGGTTATATCGTAGCGCTTGGCTGTAGACAATGGATCGAGTGGTATGATCTGGATGAAAGCTAGAGGCATGTAGGTAGGAATAGCGGTCAGTAGGTTTCCGATATAGGGTGGTGTTTATGTGACCATCGCTTATTAGCACCGTAGTGTCCAGGAAGTGGATCTCTTGTGTGGACTGGTCCAGGCTGAGGTTGATGGTGGGATGGAAATTGTTGAAATCATGGTGGAATTCCTCAAGAGCTTCTTTTCCATGGGTCCAGATGATGAAGATGTCATCAATGTAGCGCAAGTAGAGTAGGGGCATTAGGGGACGAGAGCTGAGGAAGCGTTGTTCTAAGTCAGCCATAAAAATGTTGGCATACTGTGGGGCCATGCGGGTACCCATCGCAGTGCCGCTGATTTGAAGGTATACATTGTCACCAAATGTGAAATAGTTATGGGTCAGGACAAAGTCACAAAGTTCTGCCACCAGGTTAGCCGTGACAGTATCGGGGATACTGTTCCTGACGGCTTGTAGTCCATCTTTGTGTGGAATGTTGGTGTAGAGGGCTTCTACATCCATAGTGGCTAGGATGGTGTTTTTAGGAAGATCACCAATGGACTGTAGTTTCCTCAGGAAATCGGTGGTGTCTCGAAGATAGCTGGGAGTGCTGGTAACGAAGGGCCTGAGGAGGGAGTCTACATAGCCAGACAATCCTGCTGTCAGGGTGCCAATGCCTGAGATGATGGGGCGTCCAGGATTTCCAGGTTTATGGATCTTGGGTAGCAGATAGAATACCCCAGGTCGGGGCTCCAGGGGTGTGTCTGTGCGGATTTGTTCTTGTGCTTTTTCAGGGAGTTTCTTGAGCAAATGCTGTAGTTTCTTTTGGTAACTCTCAGTGGGATCAGAGGGTAATGGCTTGTAGAAAGTGGTGTTGGAGAGCTGCCTAGTAGCCTCTTGTTCATACTCCGACCTATTCATGATGACGACAGCACCTCCTTTGTCAGCCTTTTTGATTATGATGTCAGAGTTGTTTCTGAGGCTGTGGATGGCACTGTGTTCTGCATGGCTGAGGTTATGGGGTAAGCGATGCTGCTTTTCCACAATTTCAGCTCGTACACGTCGGCGGAAGCAGTCTATGTAGACTCCCTCCTCAGGCCCTTCGTTACCAGCACTCCCAGCTATCTTCGAGACACCACCGATTTCCTGAGGAAACTACAGTCCATTGGTGATCTTCCTAAAAACACCATCCTAGCCACTATGGATGTAGAAGCCCTCTACACCAACATTCCACACAAAGATGGACTACAAGCCGTCAGGAACAGTATCCCCGATACTGTCACGGCTAACCTGGTGGCAGAACTTTGTGACTTTGTCCTGACCCATAACTATTTCACATTTGGTGACAATGTATACCTTCAAATCAGCGGCACTGCGATGGGTACCCGCATGGCCCCACAGTATGCCAACATTTTTATGGCTGACTTAGAACAACGCTTCCTCAGCTCTCGTTCCCTAATGCCCCTACTCTACTTGCGCTACATTGATGACATCTTCATCATCTGGACCCATGGAAAAGAAGCTCTTGAGGAATTCCACCATGATTTCAACAATTTCCATCCCACCATCAACATCAGCCTGGACCAGTCCACACAAGAGATCCACTTCCTGGACACTACGGTGCTAATAAGCGATGGTCACATAAACACCACCCTATATCGGAAACCTACTGACCGCTATTCCTACCTACATGCCTCTAGCTTTCATCCAGATCATACCACTCGATCCATTGTCTACAGCCAAGCGCTACGATATAACCGCATTTGCTCCAACCCCTCAGACAGAGACAAACACCTACAAGATCTCTATCATGCATTCCTACAACTACAGTACCCACCTGCTGAAGTGAAGAAACAGATTGACAGAGCCAGAAGAGTACCCAGAAGTCACCTACTACAGGACAGGCCCAACAAAGAAAACAACAGAACGCCACTAGCCATCACCTTCAGCCCCCAACTAAAACCCCTCCAACGCATCATCAAGGATCTACAACCTATCCTGAAGGACGAGCCATCGCTCTCTCAGATCTTGGGAGACAGACCAGTCCTTGCTTACAGACAGCCCCCCAATCTGAAGCAAATACTCACCAGCAACCACACACCACACAACAGAACCACTAACCCAGGAACCTATCCTTGCAACAAAGCCCGTTGCCAACTCTGTCCACATATCTATTCAGGGGATACCATCATAGGGCCTAATCACATCAGCCACACTATCAGAGGCTCGTTCACCTGCGCATCTACCAATGTGATATATGCCATCATGTGCCAGCAATGCCCCTCTGCCATGTACATTGGCCAAACTGGACAGTCTCTACGTAAAAGAATGAATGGACACAAATCAGACGTCAAGAATTATAACATTCAAAAACCAGTTGGAGAACACTTCAATCTCTCTGGTCACTCGATCACAGACCTAAGAGTGGCTATACTTCAACAAAAAAACTTCAAAAACAGACTCCAACGAGAGACTGCTGAATTGGAATTAATTTGCAAACTGGATACAATTAACTTAGGCTTGAATAGAGACTGGGAATGGATGAGTCATTACACAAAGTAAAACTATTTCCCCATGGTATTTCTCCCTCCCACCCCACCCCCCACTGTTCCTCTGATATTCTTGTTAACTGCTGGAATTAGCCTACCTGCTTGTCACCATGAAAGGTTTTCCTCCTTCCCCCCCCTGCTGTGGGTGATGGCTTATCTTAAGTGATCACTCTCCTTACAGTGTGTATGATAAACCCATTGTTTCATGTTCTCTGTGTGTGTGTATATAAATCTCTCCTCTGTTTTTTCCACCAAATGCATCCGATGAAGTGAGCTGTAGCTCACGAAAGCTTATGCTCAAATAAATTTGTTAGTCTCTAAGGTGCCACAAGTACTCCTTTTCTTTTTGCGAATACAGACTAACACGGCTGCTACTCTGAAACCTGTGTTTATTGGTATATTCACTATAAAAAGTAAAGGTTTCTGTTCAAGTACTCGTGTGTGTGTGTTTGGGGGGAGGGGAGATAATGCATTTTCTGGCCAACTCTGATATATAAATACTACATTTTATAAAAATTCACTGCAAAACAAAATGTGGAAAAAAATTCTTGTTCTATTTTCCAACTAACTCTTTTATTTTTATATTCTATATAATGTAAAAATACAAATTAGTATGTAAATCCATGTAAAATATCAATGTGGGAAATTTAATCTCAAATTTCCTGTAAAATATAATGACTGAATATTTATCGGCAGTTCTTACAAGATACACTAGATGCACTTTTTAACATAATGATGGAGAATTCCGAGAGTGAGACGTTTGATACCCTGGTGTTTGATGCTTTGGTAAGTTGACTTGTTTGTGTATAGGTATTTGGCTAAAATGTAATTTATTGATGTATAGATTTAATTATGGTCTTTTTCATAAATAATATTCATCCTGTCACCTGCAAATCACACCTTTTGAAATTTGTTTTATTTGAAGTGGGTTTTTTTTAAACTCCCAGTAGGGCTTTAATTCAAAGGGGATGAAGGTTTCTGACGCGCTGCATCATAGTGATTGAGGGTTCTGACACACTGCATCATAGTGATTGAAGACAAGTGTAAGAGAGGCGCTCTGCTGACAGTGTCAGAGACAGAAGAAATGGTGAAGCATATAGTGGACCAGCTGCTGTGCTGGCACACCGGTAAAAGTAGAGGAGTGGTGGTGGGGCAGAGAAAGAACCATTCCTATGTTAGGAACAGAAAGCTGGTAAAGTAAATAGAACAGTAGGATTGTTGTTTTTAACTAAGGTCAGTCTGTAACTGTGTCCCCTGTATGTTATTAGTGTGGCTCATTTGAAATGATTCAACTGGTTAGCTCATGAGAATATAGAAATTCAAAGATTTTGTGGATAATGGAATAATTATACTAATTTAACAGGTATTTATCATTGGACTGATTGCTGACAGAAAATTTCAGCATTTTAATCCTGTCTTGGAAACGTACATTAAGAAACATTTCAGTGCTACTTTAGCCTACACGTAAGTTGTTTTTTTTGTTTTTTTTTTAATATTTTTCTAATGAAAACGTTGTACAGAGTATCCAGATGGTATTCACATTTCCCTTTTGCATAATTTAAATAGGCGTTCACCTATAAACATGAAGAAATGTGTTTTGTTTTTTTTTTGTTTTTTGAGTAGGAGATATTCCTGCTTTCCTTTTTCAAATCTGAATTAATAGTAACTGTGCTGTCAATCCTGAGGCATGAAGCCCATAGTTCCTCCTTTTTAATGAGATGGTGATTTGAACTATTTCAGACATGTTTATGGAGAAAAGCATCATAAACAAAACATGACAACTGCCAATTATACTTGTGCAAGGAATAATAAATAATAAAAAAATTAAAATCCATCTTGCTTACAGTGTAAAATTGGTGTTCTGCTTATCTTCTATTATGCGTACACCATTGTCATCTTTAAGCAAAAACAAAACCCCACAAAACAAAACCAGAACCCTTCAATTTTCTTTTGCTATTTGCTACTTCAGACTGTTATTGTTGGATACAAAAAACAGTAATGGATAGCTTTGCTTGGCACCTTTCGCTTCCTCGGAATGGAGTTTGGTAGCCAAATTACTTTTATGATCTATGTGGGAAGAAAATGTGTGAAGTGTGTTCACTTAAGTAATAAGGACAGAATTAGGTCTTCACTAGCTTCAGTGGGTTATATGTGTTTTAAAAATATCACTCATAGTATATTTAATATAAAACTAAAGATGGTGATTTTAAAACTGGGAATTGTCTATATTCCAGTTTAAAAAGTGATTTCCAGTCAAGAAAACTTAGGCTATAGAAATGGTAATTTTTGTTAGTCTGTAGGAACAAAATACAAAAAATCCCGAAGTTGGAGACGAAGTCATTTTTTAATGTCAATTGCTACTGTCTATAATTTTGAAAAGGCAAGTTTTACAGGATCTATTTTGTCACTGCTCCAAAGTAAAGCCATATGCAAGGATACTAGATACAACCCAGCGGGAGCTATTGATTTAAATAGAATTACATTTAGAAATCTGCTCACAAATATTTATGATAATTGTTTGCACTTGCATAGCGCCTTTCACCTGAACATCTCAAGATTCAAAGGACTTTGTAAATATTAAGTCTGCTAATTCTCTTATGAAATACATGATGCTGTGCTCATTTTGTAGGTTGGTAAAATGTGCAACACAGAGGTTAAGGGAATTCCCCAAAGTCACAGTTAGTCACTAGTAAGGACCAGAATTGAATAAAGAGTCCTTACTCTCATATGATAAAATGCTTTAATGTTATCTGCACTAGCTGTGGCTAATGTTAAATTCTTCAGGAAGCAAAATTCTTAATTGGAAAAAGTACAAGTAACCTTTATTATTTTTTAATAGAAAGCTGACTAAAGTTTTAAGAAATTACGTGGATAATGCTGAGAAATCTGGTGTAACTGATCAACTTTTTAAAGCTATGAAAGCTCTGGAATACATCTTCAAATTTATAGTACGGTCCAGAATATTGTTTAATCAGTAAGTATTAACAATTTTTTTAAAAAAACAACCTTGGGGTTCATATTTTTTCCTTTCTTAAATATGATTTTTCTCATTTAAAAATTACAATTAGAGACGCTTGTGATGAGTTCTGGCTTTTTTTTGTATTTACTGTAAATGTTGTGCCTACTAGTAGACTGGTATGAAACAAAGCATTTTTCATAAGGGCACTGGCTGTTTAAAGGTAAGTACTGTGTAGTAAATAGAATATTATTTATTTCTTCATAAAGCACTTGTTTACTCTGCACAAATTTGGCTTATCCCCAAAGTGTAAGAAAATGTAATTTAGGCATTAGACAGAAGGAATAAGATTGAGGGTGCTAGACCTTGTGAGGTGTAATGGTTTTGTGGACACATTGCTACCATTTATTTTTTGGCCACACTGCTACTGGTTTTATAGCTTGTAGTAATCCCTTTCCAGCTACCAAATCCTAACTACTCCAATGATTAGTTCAGCGTCCTTCTCTCAGCTGCCATATGCCAAAACTTGCAAAGGTAAATAGTGAATATATGTGGGTATATTTAAGCATGGACCTCACAGTGGGTGACACCTCAGTTTAGAAAGAGCACATAAGCGCTTCCATTGTTGCTCATAGATTTCTAAATGTTGTAAGGATGTGAAAACAGAAGGTTCCCATAATTTCAAATAGGTTTTTTGAAAAGACAATGTATTTATTTTAATTTTTTTAAAATAATTTTTTATAACTTCATTGATTTTTAGTTAACCCTCAATGATGTGGCCCAGAGAAAAGCTTCCTTCTGCCTCCCTGCAAAAGGTTGAATATCTTCCAACCAGGTGAAAAAGTTACAGTAATCTGAGGCGAGGAACTAGCAAAAGTCAGCCATGGACCAGTGATGGTTACTGAGCTGCATCCCATTAGTAGCATTAATATTTGGATAATTACCATCTTGATGCCAATGCGAGTTTCACAGATTTCCAGTGGCATGCACAATATTTGTTTTGAGGTATTGGATCTTAAAGCCATGACACTATTATATATCTCTATGCTACCTGAGGTGATTGTTAGGTTTAACTTTTCTCTCCCCTCTGTTTGTATAGGTTGATTAAAAACTAAGGAATCCTAGTCATGAGAATGAAAGAATTTAAATATGAATAAATTTAAGACACTCAAAACATTTCTAAAATGGTGTTCCTGGTAACATATGCAGAATTCATACTAACGTAGTATGATTTATAAGTTTGACTGGAATTGTTTGAGATGACCAGCATAACTAATTAGTTTGCCACTTGTAAGTAACATAGCCATTCAAAACCCATGCTAATAAAGTTGTTACACCTCACTACAACATCAAATACTCTAATTACAGCAAGAGTAACTGCCACAATTAAGGCTGTCTTCCCATGCTAACCGTTGTTAAGGCCTCAACTTACTATAATCTTTTAAAATAATTTAAATAAAATAAAAACAATAATATTCAAGCTGAAGTTTAAAAGAAAATCAAACCAATGAACTGGGGAAAGTCACCAGCTAAGCACCTGGAACCAGAGTTTGTTGACATGCCACTCGGACAACACTGGCTTTTTCTCCAGATGCAGAGAGAGAATTTTTTTCATTTCAGTTCAATAACTAGTTCATTCGAAGTTGAGAAACTGATTGATTGATTGATTGGTAGTTGAAAAAGCAGAAAAACTTGATTTCCTCTTCCAACCTATGAATAAAAATAAGGTGTAAGGAGATGAGATCTACTTTTTCTAAAATCTTGAAGGACATGGTGATCAGAAGCAATCAAGTCAATTCCCTAGCAGATAATACTTGATTTGTTTAAAAAGTTAACTTTTGTATTACAAACTAACTTTGATAAACTTTTTTCTCCTTGTGCATCTAGCACATTTAAGGTAGTTTTATTTAACTATTCAAAAAAAGTTAAAAGACTGTTTCTGTGCATTTTAATTGAATTCCAATTTCTAACCAAATGTAGCTTGAGGAGTAAATCATGATTAAAAAGTTAATTTAGTCAATAAAAATTCATCATTCACCATTTCTAACACAATAAAAAAGTGAAAATTAAGAATCTGAATAAATGTACTTAAAACTCTCTAATTACTTAAATATGTATGTGTAGATATAGTGTATCCTCATGGCTAGCAAAAAGTTGTACCAAATTTATACCAACCAATGAGAATGAACCTTTATTTAGGAAAATAACTTAAAAGTACAAATAAACCACAAGGTTAAAATTCTTAATTTCAATCAAGGTTTCCTGTTTTAAATCATGATGTAAATCACTTTGATATCAGAATGATCTGCATGCAACTCTGGGGCCTCTGCAGGTCAGTCCCCTTCCCTGGGACCCTGCAAAAGGCTTTATGCTTATTCCAAATCCCACACAGAGGGGGAGGGTGTGGAGGTAGGGAAGAGAGGATTCAAAATGTCCCCTCTCAAATCTAATGCAATTTATGACAAAATGTTAGCATTTGCACAGAGAACCCCTTATCCGAGAGGTTCTTATAAGCTCCCATAACCAAAGGAGTAGGAGGGAGCCATGGTGGCTGACCGTGGCCTCCTGCAGATACTGAGGGTATCTGTGAGGTTTGGGGCTGGGTTTTTCTGTAGGGAGTAGCAAACCCGTCTCACTCTCTTCCTCCAATAGAATGATGTAGAGCTTCTCCATGAGAAAATCATTGAGGAGATTTCTTTGCAAAAACTCCTGTGGCTTTAATATGGGAGGGGAGAATCTCAGCCTTTCTAGCATGTTATTTTCCAGTTTGTTTAGTTTTCTGTGACTTGAATTGCCATGCCTGAAGTCAATATTCACCAGTAAAGCTAAGTACAATCATCTTCCAGCAAATTAAAAGTTATCATGGAATTGCATACACCAAATATACAAACCTATAAATAAGCAAGTTTATTATGTATGTGTCTTAATTTAACCTTTAATGTAACCCTTTTGCTATTTCTTATAGGATATAACAAGGTTATTACAAGGGATTTATGTAGAGTTCTGAAGTTAACAACGTTACCAAGTTTTTTTTTTATGAATTAGGCAATGTAATTGCTTTCAATAATAATCTTGCTGTGAGATTTATAAGGTACTGACTGTCACTTATTCTGTTTCTGGTTTTACAAATTATTTTACAAGAAAAAAAATAATTATCTCTCACTGCAGATGAGATTTACAGAAAAAAATGATCCCTTAGTGTTTGCCATTGGATTTCCTGGTGCTAAGCACTAATTCAAAATGCATTAGCACTGGGAAATCACAAGTCTGAATGATAAGGGTTTAATCAGAGAAGCTACTAAATTGGAATGATACAACAGTTGGTTCTCAGTTGTAAAGCTGAGACCCTGGATAATATGTGGTGATTATTTTAAAACTATGGCATTAAGGGACTATCCTTAAAAGAAATGGTCTCAGTGCTAGTGTTTTAGTGTGAAACACTTAACAAGCAAGTAGTTCCTGTTCTAAAGAAAAAGCTTTTTAAAAAGGCATTATTACAAATAATAACTTTTTTTAAATAAATAAATTATTATTGAACACGCTGACTGTGTTTGGTACTGCATAACAAACATACGCACATGCCCTCCGTATGCCAAGTTTATTACAATTTCAGATAAATGTATGGGCCTTGATCCAGCTAATGTCATTGGGAGTTGCAGGTGCTCAGGATTTACTAAAGCATAAAGATTTTTTTTCTTATCTTAACCAGCTTCATGTATCTATAAAATGTCTTGATGGATACTGTCTGTTAAGCTTTACAGTTCCTTTTATTAGGGGAACATTGCAATTTCTTAATTTATTCCTAAAATATAATTTTAATAATCTGTGTTGCATGGCCTACAATTCTAGTTGGGAAGCAAAGTTTTCATAGCAAAATGGTACAGTTTAACTTTTTTTTCCATTTTCACTAGTGTACTAGTTTAATAGCTGCCTTTTTTTTTTTGTATTTATGGCTCCCAAGGAATAAGCATTTTATGCTAGAAATAATAGACATTAATTTTTAGTGTAATGTAGTATGCACCACTTTTTAAAAAAAGTATCCCTGTTCCTCGTTTGGAATTTGTAATATAGATTCTCCATAGTGAGTTTTAAATAAATCTTATGTGTTGTCTTCAAGTATGAAGAAATCAGACTAAGGTATAAATATGTAAAATGCTTACCTGTAATACTCCCATTGCCCTAGAAAGGCAGAACCATATGCTGAACTTAGAAGTCTCTCTTCTGATGCAGTTCAATCAGCGGGTAAAGTAGAGGATTAAAAAAAGGGAAGTGCACAAATATTGATAGGCAGCAAGTTTAAAGCAAACAAAAGGAAGTATTTCTTCACACAACCACAGTTAATCTGTGGAACTCTTTGTCAGAGGATGTTGTGAAGGCCAAGACTATAACATAGTTCAAAAGAGAACTACATAAGTTCATGGAGGATAGATCCATCAATGGCTATTAGCCGGGATGGGCAGGAATGGTGTCCCTAGCCTCTGTTTGCCAGAGGCTGGGAATGGATGACAGGGGATGGATCTCTTGATGATTACCTGTTCTGTTCATTCCTTCTGGGGCACCTGGCATTGGCCACTGTCGAAAGACATGATACTGGGCTAAGTGGACCTTTGATCTGAACCAGTATGGCCGTTCTTATGTTTTTTTGATAGCTACTGTGACAGATAGTGATGACATACAACAAAGGGGCATTTCAGCACCTGGTGTAAATAGAACGTAGCGAGACGGAGAAAGAGGCCTGGGACTAAATGTCTCAAATAGGCCCATAGCCAATCAAAAACTGAATGTATAGTTCATGGGAAACATTTCTGGTGCTTCCCACAACCATTTTTATAAATACCACAATTTAGACTTGACAAGGATGTCATGGTTCGCTGGCCTTCTGCCCTTCTGTCTCCTATATACCATGTACCCATAACTGTTGTTTCCCTCTGTGGCATAAATGAAATCTGTCTAGTCATACTTTCTTTAATTGAAGCTCGTTAAATGGGAAGAGCTCTCAGAAGTCTATTGACTGCATCCCTGCTAAATGTGAGCTATGGAGATTGTCACAGAACAAACTATGTTTTAAGTTTCTACAGGAAATTTGTTCATGGTAATGGTGCTGTCCTTTTGTTAGACATAGATAGAAGCATTCCTCATCTCACCCTTCCCCCTTCATTCTAGGCAAAATCCATGTTGCATTTAAAATAGAAAGGAGGTTTGGGAACTGAGTCACTTCTTTGCCATATTTAGAGATTGGACCAAATTCTCTAGCTGGGTTACATCCTTTTTGCATCACTGAGGTGGCACAAAGGAGTTGTGATCTGGCCTCAAGCACCAATAGAGATCCTCGGGCATTGGAGGAACTCCCTACTAGTATATCTGGTCTTCAGATTGGCCCTGTGAATTAGTTCTGTTTCAATAGTTAAGCCTACACATTTACCCTAATTATGTACTCATCTATAAACAGTACGAAGAAGTTCATAAACTGTCACAAAAATCTATAATAACAAATATTAATAAAAACAAAAAAATAAAAACAAAAAAACCTGAATTAGTCTAAACCAAAAAGGCTACTAATATAACTCAAAAACTATATTAAAATCATACTAGTTAAACAAAAAGCAAGTCAAAAAATTAATAAACCAAAATTAGTGTGTCAGATATTAACCCTAATTAATAGAGAAAATAAGAAGGGGATGGACTATTCCCCCATCACTGCCTTTTTTAAGTCTAAAAACCCCCATCTTTTATAAAAACCGATGGGGGGGCTGTTGGATCAAGCCTCACCATCATGGCTACCACTCCCACCATCTCTTAAGACCCCAGACCTTTTTCCTAATCCTGAAAAATGTCCTGACCAAACTGGGCCAAAAAAAAAAAAAAGAGAGAGAGAGAGAGAGAGAGAGAGACCCAAATAACATCAGTCGGCTCCTGCTAAATCCCAAACACCACCTAAAATAAAATGAAATCAAGCTTTATCAGCAGCACAACAGCTCCAGCCCATTTCAACTAACTTTTTTTCTCCAAAAAACAATTACTACCATCTTTAATACCATCTAAAAGACTGTTCACAAGGAGTTCTAAAAACTCTCTCCAGTTAAAAAGAAAAGGAACCAGGAATATTGTGAAAATAAATGCTTTATTTAATACTTTACGTGTCAAATATTGTAACTATTTTTCTTTATCTTTAATAAAAAGGCTGTTTAGTGGTGTGTTTGCCATGTCCTAAGAAGACTAATTGCGTGTATAGCAAATCTTGTTTAACACTGTTGAATTTTAGAAAGTAACTGACTTATGTTAACACCTTTAGCCTATATATTCCATATCAATTAATACAAACTCCCCTCTTCCCACGCAGGGTGTTTGCTGGTGGTGGAAAGGGGGCTGCCACAGTAATTCTCCTTGCATAGCGCCTATTAAGTACCTTACAACAGTGGCAGGATTTAAAGATGACTAGCACCACTTGTAAGTTAGGCTGGGTTTGGTCCTGAGAATCAGGGAGCTGGAACTGGCTTCCTGGCATGCTCTTCCGACCTCCTTGCTTACTTCGGTGCTGAGTGAAGGAGTGAATCTAGCCCATTATTTTGCAGCTATGTGGAGTTGGGTGATAATGAGAGGGACTGATAGTATCTCAGTGATTTAGGATTCAGTGTTAAATCTCTATCTATTTGATGTTTTACCAGGGGAAGCTTTAAATTAGTAATAATCCATTTTGGGTCTGTGACTTGAACGGATTTCCTTTTGGTTAACTATTTGTTCTATACCAAACGCTCCTGCCTGATTGATAAAAGTTGTAGAATTTAAGAACCCCTTTTATTTTAAATGTCATGAGTAATACAAGGCATTGTCAGTTGTCATTTGAACAAAAAATGACTGCTTTGGGAACAAT
Organism: Dermochelys coriacea; assembly: GCF_009764565.3. NCBI lineage: Eukaryota > Metazoa > Chordata > Testudines > Dermochelyidae > Dermochelys > Dermochelys coriacea. The sequence continues at coordinate 103,739,820 of NC_050074.1, read as the reverse complement.
TTTCATTGTTCTATACAATATTGCCAGGGTTTTTTTTTCCCTTATGGTTTATGCTTATATTATACAAGCAATTATTTGTTTCTCAGACTTTATGAAAACAAAGGAGAAGCAGACTTCATGGAATCCTTGCTGCAGCTATTTAAGTCTATCAATGAGATGATGAGTAGTGTCTCTGACCAAACTGTGATGGTGAAGGTAGGTGTTCCAAATAAAAATGTCTTGGCTTTACATTTGTATAATATGGTAGCATGACTTAAATAATACATTTTCATTGCATTGAGAAGCAATAATTATGCAATTGATGCAGCATGAAATTGTATAGTGTGCCAGTGGTGTATTGTACTTTGAACATAGTTAATACTTAATGCATTCTAGTAAAAGGTGTGTCTGGCTGTATAGTTAAACATACCTGATGTAGGTATGCAAGCCCCATCTTATACTAGTGCAGCACATATGCCCCAGGAGAAAGTGTAAGAACTCCACAGTAGGCAGATGTGGGATCATGTGCTCCTCATGTAGGTCTCATCCTGATCTCTAAAAGAGTACTTAATAAAATAACTTATTATATTGTGAGGAACAGTGATGCTCAACAGAGGACAGTGTGGTGAATTTGCTACAGGTGATTTTGTTGCTGCTCCTTTCTTCTTACACATATGAGTGATGGATCGCCAACAAGAAGATTCTGTGGTAGTTGGGAGGAGTGAGGTACAGAAACAGGGTATCTAGGGCCCTGGAGGAGCATGATGTTGCAGGAAGTTGAGGATTGTACATTGGGACCCACCAAGTATTTCAAGCTGTAGAGCCTTATGCCTTATCTACTCTAGCACTTTAGTCGGTAAAACTTTTGTTAGTCAGGGGTGTGAAAAAACACCTCCTGACCGACATAAATTTCACTGACAAAAGTGCCAGTGTGGACAGCGCTATGTCAGCGGGAGACGCTCTCCTGCCAACATAGCTATTGCCGTTTTTTGGAGGTGGTTTAATTATGCAGATGGGAGAGCTCTCTGCTCGTTGGGGGTGGTTTAATTATGCAGGCAGGATAGCTCTCTCCTATCGGCATAGAGTGGCTACTGGGAGACCTTACAGCGGCATAGCTGCAGCAGCACAGCTGTGCCACTGTAAGGTCGGTTGTGTAGAAGTGTCTGCTGCTCTAATGTCAGCCACGGTGCACCTGACATGCTACCAGGGGCCGGCACTGCAAGCTTTGCAGAGAGAAACATGCATGGCCGAGACATCCCTGCCACGCAGCAGTCCATATTTGTTTGAATGGCCCCTTAGAGTCAGGTGCCTCGGTTATCCCTTGTTTTGTTGGTTTCTTTCTGTGTTTGTATGTGTGGTTAATTTATTTTTCTGATTAGTTCAGGAAAGTCTTTTTCTGTCATTATAAAAGTCTCTAGATTTGCTCTCCATGTAAAATATTACATATTTTTATGTAGCTATGTTTGTAATCAACATATAATTATTTTATTTGGTGATCTTATCAGTGTTTTCAACTGGTAAACTAGTATTTTTATTGTATTTCAAATGTTATAATCAGGGGTGGTACAACTCCTCAACACAGTGCATCCACAAAAAGAATGGAACCAGGCCAAAAGTGTCACCAACTAAAATATTCTTAACAAAAGGAGTGGGGCAGAGACTTCCAATTCATTTGACCAATCCAGACTCTTTTTACTACCCTTTTGCCCTCTCCCAACAAGTGCTGGAGCACCAGTTTTCTCTCAGAACCAGCTTTCTGGACCTAGTCAGGATTTAATTTCCTGTGGTATCTTTCCTCAAAACTGCAGGATACAACTAACTTTCAGTTTGCCCTTGCACTGTCCAGTGAAGGGCAGGAATATGTATTAGGTATTTATGGCAATGTTGTTCTGCATTGGCAGCATGGTTTACACTGGTGCAACTGAGAGCATAATTATATCCCTGATCATCTTATCTGAGAATGAGGAAACTATGCTACTGAAAATTAGTAAATTGCAGGACAAATTAACAAATTTTTTTTGGAATGGATGTGATCTCCTTCCTCAGGTGCCAATCGTGTAATGAGCTTCAAGCAGGAAAACCCCTGCACTGAGCCCTGTTTGGAGTCATTGGGCACAGGTGTATCCATCCATGTGGTGGTCACTGTAGCATTGTAGTCTCAGAGGATGCTGTAAAATTTTGAAAAGTGGCCAAGTCCCATGTTGAAAAGAGAATTTGCCATTTAGGAGCCTACATCTCATTGAAAGTTAGTGAGATGTAGGCTACTAAGTCACTTAGGTGCTTTAGAACAATTTACCTGGATTGTTTAAAGATTTAGAAAATAAAAATAAAAATGATTCCTGAGTCTAACTTCCCAAATAGATAGTCCTCAGATGTGCCAACCTCACGCTGTGCATACTTGGGGGATGCTTTAAGTTTAAGCAATCTTTACTCCTTCCCCAATCCTGCAGTTGGCAAGCAATTGAACTAGCCTCCAGTAGATATTTCTCTAAGAATCATTCCGTTAGCCAGGGATCAGCAAAGAACATTTTGCATCAGCTTTCTGTGCTTTCCCAAACCCAGCTGGCCCCTGACCTACACATTTTGCTGAGGGGGAATGGTTGGCATAAAGCTTTGTGCCATCTCTTAACTTGCCTGTTCTGGGGTTATCCTCAGCTGCCTTGTTCCAGGCTTGCCAATTTATACTTCTCTAGGGCCAAGGATCTGGCCCAGAATATTTAAAATTAACTTTTGTATTTGTTGATGCAAAAATTATACTTGAGAGAGATATTTATCATGAGAGCACATGCATGGATTTTTGGAGTTTTTTTGGTTACCTTTCTGGAGCTCTTTGGAGTTAATTTTACAAAAAGCAATTTTTCAAGCTGCATATATTTTTAAATTTTGATTTTTAACAATTAACGCATATGATTTAAAAACAGGTAATTCTGATCAAGATTGATTAGTTGAGTTTGTACAACTATTGACTTAATAGGATATATTTGAAAACTTTGCTTTGACTTAACTAAATATAACTAACAAGAATGAGTGAAAATGCTTTCTCCTATGTACCAAATAATTTTAAGTGATGTAACCTTGATTTCCGGAGTTAGTATAATACAAATTATATTTAGATGCAGTCACTTTGTTAATGCATATCAGAGCTTGTTTTGCAATCCATTGCCTGAAAAAAGTTAATTTCTCTCCATATATTTTTTGTGGATCTGTGACAGGGAATTTTGAGGTTTCCTTTTGCACTTTCATGTTAGCTTCCTTTAATACTATGGTAAATTAAAAACTATGGTTCATCCCACAAGAAACATTTTCTTTAGTTTTAAGGCGGGAAACAGAAAATCTGAATGCTGTAATTTTGAGCCACTGCAGCATGTTCGTGTCCACGGTGGTAGTCTGTACAAATGCTGACTAGGGCTGATCTTGCTAAGCTTGTGGGTTTGACAGGATCACAGCCCAAGGTAATACTCATGTAGCTGTATTGTATTTTCTGTTGAATACATGGGAGATGGAAGTAACCTTGAAATCACATTATGAATAAATCTAGTAAAAGCAGCTTTACTACTTCATCATATAAATAGCTTTCATAATGTACATGCTGGATGTTCAGTAACAATATACTCAATTTCTTGACTACACGACTAGCAATGCAATTTCAAATGAATGATTTAGAAAAACAGACACATATTAAATTGGGTGTTTTATTCGATAGGATACGAAACTGGTTCCTGTTAATCTATACAGATTAAATTGTGTTTTTTCTCTTGTATTCATGCAAAATACACGTAGTTTGATGTTTCAGCAAATACTGTTTATTCAAAACACTAAACAGAATACTGTAATTGAATTAGTAATATAAAATCCCTTTTTAAAAACAGCTGCTTTGACAGGTATTTGGGTTTTTTACTTCTGTTGTTCCTTGTTGGTATAAATCCAAGAATGGATTGGATACTGGGATTTTCTTCTATTGTTAGATTTTGTTTTTGTTTACATAGAACTATCATTTTGTTTTTACAGTGGTTTGCTACTGACTCTTTTTTTACTCTTATTCTTAAGTCCCATTTTTGTATTTCCAAAAGGATGGTTCAGTCTTCACAAGAGGCCTACATTATGAGCAAAAATAAAATCAATAAATAAAGTCCCCCATCTTTCACGTACTGCATTATTTAAAAGCTGTCAGAAGTGGTTTTAAACCACTTAGCGGGGCTATTCCATCTCATTTTCTATTTGCTCTAATATGGTAAAGAAATGCTTGTGCATTATAGACATTGGCTTTGCGGTTTAATATTAGTCTAATATCGAGAGGCAGAAGAGTGCCGTGATGCAACATAATTCTCCAATGTTTATTTATCCTTTAATGTAGCTTTATGCTAACATGACAGAATATTAGTTTGTTAAATTCTGGGGTTTTAGCATAACATTTTCATAGTGGAATGTCCTCTGTGTCTCGTACATTCCCCAAATCTGGAAACATAAATTCATAATAAATCTGCTGAGTAGAGCAACGTTTCATTATATTATTTTTAAGAAAAAAAGATTATTATTGCAACTATACGAATATAAAACATGCTTCAGCTCTACGATATTGTTAAGGTTTTTTCTTCCACACCTTGTTACATTTGGTGATCTAGTATGTTAAAAAGGTCATTTACCAAGGTGGTCTAGATTTCTTTGGGGACTGGTGATAGAATATATACAAAGGATTAATGCTGGTTGTGACAAAGTAAACTGTCACAGGGAAAAAGGAAAAACTCGAGGTCTTTCAGGGGCTGAATATACAAGGAAGCAAGATATAGAAAGTATTCATCTAAGTCAGGATTAGAACTATGCTGTGGTGCAGGTGGCATCACCCAATGATAGAGGGGAGCCTGGGATAGTAGTGAGCTTTAGGAAAATATGCTGTCGGTGAGAGGATTCTGGAACCTATAAAAATCTCTTTTATGACAGTACATAGAAGGAGAGGCAGCACCAGGGAAGGGTGTACTGCTACAGGAATGCTAGGGGAAACAACACCAGAGAATGGCATGCTAAAGGTAGCACCAGCTCAAAGTGAAACATCCATCCAAGATGCTAATCTGATCCCCATCACCATTGTATCTGAGCCCCTGACAGTCTGTGTGTACTTATCCTCTCCCCACTTCTGTGCGGTAGGGAAGTCCCATTTATCTCCATTTTTAACAAATGGGGAGCTGAGATGCAGAGAGCTATGTGACTTGCCCAAAGTCATACAACCAGGGTCTCCCAAGATCTAGGCTAGTACCATAACCACTGGACCACTCTGCATCTTATTTTAGGTTGCTAAATGACAATTGCATGTCCTTTAAACAAAAGCTGAGCACCTAGAGAACTTAATAGTTAAAATCAATCTTTTTGTAAATATCACACTGCTCTTAAAAAAACCCATCAACATAGTAGGCCTGATGTTCAGTTACATTGATGGGAGTTGTGTGTATTCAGCACCTTAAAGTGAGACCAACTCTTCTCATCAATACAAATAAATGCAGGGATTGTTTTTACATTACTGATGAAAGACGTAGTACTTACTGTGGGGTATGAGCTAAGACTGTAGTACTGAAAGAAATATAAATATATATTTCAATATATACATAAGTCAGATATCCCCATGGAAGGACAAACAACAAAAAATATAAGTTTGCTTAATTACATCCAGTTTTCTTCAAACATATTTTATGTCTGAGTTTTCAAGGAGGTTTAATTACACCGTGTTTAGAGGATTCATAACAAGTCAAATTCCTCCCCAGGGCCTGTCTTTTGAAGTGACATATGCAAGATATTCATAGATTCATAGATACTAAGGTCAGAAGGGACCATTCTGATCATCTAGTCCGACCTCCTGCACAGCGCAGGCCACAGAATCTCACCCACCCACTCCTATGAAAAACCTCACCTATGTCTGAGCTATTGAAGTCCTTAAATCATGGTTTAAAGACTTCAAGGAGCAGAGAAGCCTCCCTCAAGTCACCCATGCCCCATGCTACCGAGGAAGGCGAAAAACCTCCAGGGCCTCTCCAATCTGCCCTGGAGGAAAATTCCTTCCCGACCTCAAATATGGCAATCAGCTAAACCCTGAGCATATGGGCAAGATTCACCAGCCAGATACTACAGAAAATTCTTTCCTGGGTAACTCAGATCCCATCTATCTAATATCCCATCTCAGGGGATTAGTCCTATTTACCCTGAATATTTAAAGATCAATTACTTACCAAAATCCCATTATCCCATCATACCATCTCCTCCATAAACTTATCAAGTAGAATCTTAAAACCCGATAGATCTTTTGCCCCCACTGCTTCCCTTGGAAGGCTATTCCAAAACTTCACTCCTCTGATGGTTAAAAACCTTCGTCTGATTTCAAGTCTAAACTTCCTGGTGGCCAGTTTATACCCATTTGTTCTTGTGTCCACATTGGTGCTGAGCTTAAATAATTCCTCTCCCTCTCTTGTATTTATCCCACTGATATATTTATAGAGAGCAATCATATCTCCCCTCAACCTTCTTTTAGTTAGGCTAAACAAGCCAAGCTCCTTAAGTCTCCTTTCATAAGACAAGTTTTCTATTCCTCGGATCATCCTAGTAGCCCTTCTCTGTACCTGCTCTAGTTTGAATTCATCCTTTTTAAACATGAGACCAGAACTGCACACAGTATTTTAGGTGAGGTCTCACCAGTGGCTTGTATAATGGTACTAAAACCTCCTTATCCCTACTGGAAATGCCTCTCCTGATGCATCCCAAAACTGCATTAGCTTTTTTCACAGCCATATCACATTGGCAGCTCATAGTCATCCTATGATCAACCAATACTCCAAGGTCCTTCTCCTCTTCCGTTACTTCTCAATGATGCGTCCCCAACTTATAACTAAAATTCTTGTTATTAATCCCTAAATGCATAACCTTACACTTCTCACTATTAATTTCATCCTATTACTATTACTCCAGTTTACAAGGTCATCCAGATCCTCCTGTATAATATCCCGATCCTTCTCTGAATTGGCAATACCTCCCAGCTTTGTATCATCTGCAAACTTTATTAGCACACTCCCATTTTTTGTGCCAAGGTCAGTAATAAAAAGATTAAATAAGATTGGTCCCAAAACCGATCCCTGAGGAACTCCACTGGTAACCTCCCTCCAGCCTGACAGTTCGCCTTTCAGTAGGACCCGTTGCAGTCTCCCTTTTAACCAATTCCTTATCCACCTTTTGATGTTCATATTGATCCCCATCTCCTCCAATTTAACTAATAATTCCCCATGTGTCACGGTATCAAACGCCTTACTGAAATCTAAGTAAATTAGATCCACTGCATTTCCTTTATCTAAAAAATCTGTTACTTTTTCAAAAAAGGGGATTAGGTTGGTTTGGCATGATCTACCTTTTGTAAAACCATGTTGTATTTTGTCCCATTTACCATTGACTTCAATGTCCTTAACTAATTTCTCCTTCAAAATTTTTTCCAGGACCTTGCATACTACAGATGTCAAACTAACTGGCCTGTAGTTACCCGGATCACTTTTTTTTCCACTTTCTTAAAAATAGGAACTATATTAGCAATTCTCCAATCATTCGGTACTACTCCTGAGTTTACAGATTCATTCAAAATTCTTGCTAACGGGCTTGCAATTTCAGGTGCCAATTCCTTTAATATTCTTGTATGAAGATTATCTGGGCCCCCCAATTTAGTCCAATTAAGCTGTTTCAGTTTTGCTTCTACCTCAGATATGGTAATATCTACCTCCATATCTTCATTCCCATTTGTCATGCTACTATTATCCCTAAGATCCTCTTTAGCCTTATTAAAGACTGAGGCAAAGTATTTGTTTAGATATTGGGCCATGCCTAGATTATCTTTAACCTCCACTCCATCCTCAGTGTTTAGTGGCCCCACTTCTTCTTTATATAGATAAAGATATAGGCCAACTAGTAATGACTAGGTGTGTCATACCAGGGCACAACCCACCCAACCCAACTAGTGGGGGGCTTTGTCACCCCTGCCCTGCAGTCACTGCTCACAAACAGCCTTCTAGCACATAAGTCACCCTGAGTGTCTGTGTGTAACTGCAGCCTGCCAGAAGGGGACTGTCACAAGCCTTGGTTATATAGCAAGGTGTATTTGCCACCAGTCCTGGATTTTACCCCAGAAATGTATGCGCTGTACTGCCCAGCTCTCTCCTGGACAGTACAAATATATTAAGTCCATTGTTCCTCTAAGAGAATAAGATGCCAGTTTATTACCTTAAATAGAGTTACCCGGCACTTCAACTTAAACGCACAGGATTAGGTAAAACAGTTAAACAAATTTATTAACTACAAAGTGAGAGAGATTTTAAGTGAATACAGGTAATGAAGCGTAAAAGTCTGAAATGCCTACGAAAAATAAAGATAAAATGCTTAATAGTGCCGAACTTAATGAACTACATTAAATTCAAACAAAATTTCTCACCACATACTTCCAGCAAGTTTACTGACCAGACTCTTCAGGTCAGGACCACCCTTCATCCTGAGAGTCCACTGGCTCTTTTCCTCTGTAGTCTTAGATGCAATGCCAAGAGAGAGGGAGAGTCTGCCCCCTTTTTTTTTTTTTTTTTTAGTTTCAGTCCCCCTCTTGAAAAACCATTTCCAGCTGGAAACTAGGAGACAAAGAGTCTATGTGGAAGGATCGTCCCTGCTGTTTTTTTCCCACCTGTTTGAGCTTCCTTTGTTTTCCTTCCTGCTTGATGACTCTGTTTACTGCTTAAATGCAAATTAAGGCAAGCACAGGTTCCATTGTTTAGGACAGACCTGATTGCCAACTTCTTCTTGATCAGTGCTGTGGAGTTTGTATTATAAGATTCCCCTTTAGATATAGTGTTGCCACATGTATTTTATCAGAACAATACTGAGCAGCAAACTTAGTTTTCAAATGATAGCTTATTAAGCATACATTGCACAAAAGTTTTTACAGTAGAGTGTGAATACAGGAGTATATTCTGTCACACTAGGTTATTGGCAAAAATCTTCCCAGTACTTCTAAATGGTTCCTAACTATCAAATATGGCAATTTTTATGATAAACACAATTTTCTAATGGGGAAGAGGCTGAAATAGGAAACTTAAAAATTAAGAGGCTAGTGCTTTCTTTCATCATGGAAATTTAAAAATTAAGACTAGTTTTGTCTTTGCCCCTAATAGTTTCAGGTAGGCTACCACTGAAATAATTGTTCGGCATTATAAAAATCTTGTAAATTTTTAAAACGTTTGGAGAAGTGATTTAATGATTATTCAAATTATTTTATTTTTAAATGCCTTAAAAGGCCTCAAAGGATGACATGCAGCGATGTTCGTGATGATTGTAGAAATAACCTGCAATTTTCTGGTGCAACTATACAATATAAGAAATTCAGCCTGCATATTGCATGTACTAAGAACTGTGACTATCAGTTCCTGGTTACTTTAAACTATTTAAAGCAAACATTAGACTTTTTTGGACAGTATTATTTTCCTTTACTTGTCTTTATTTCCTGGCATAGTTAATTACCCTTTGCCATAGTTTACAAGTGATTCAACAGGGTAATGTCATCAGATTTTTCATTAAGAAGAAGTAATTCCTCTTCTTCATCTTTGTTTACAGTCTGAAAAAAAGCCCACTAAAGTTTTCACTGACCATGGATCAATCACTTAATCACATCCCCTTAAAAATTTCATATCTGTGATACGCTTTGAAGAACTACCAAGATGTGCAAATGCTTTAAACTGAATAACCACATAAGCACATGTCTGTTGTTCTTCTCCTTTCCTACCCCATTCCCTCTCTACTACTTTGTCTCCCTCATTTGTTGTATTACATCTAAAATTTAGCTTGCAAGCAATTTAGGTTAAGTGCTTTATTTATTTTCTCTGAAGTACTCACCCATTTCTTGTGTGGTATAAAATAATCATTTATCACAACGTAGTTGTTTGAAATTATCCAAATCAAATAGATATACAGTAATAGTGCAAATATACCAGAGATGAGTATTTCTAATTCTATATGCTACTGCTTACTTCCTAATAAGATCACTTAATTATTGTTAGTCTCTAAGGTGCCACAAGTACTCCTTTTCTTTTTGAATATACAGGCTAACATGGCTGCTACTCTGAAACCTGGTAAAATCCTATTCAGTGTTAAAAATTCTGGAATTGAAGCATTTAGTTTTTGTGCTTTCTAGTGCTCTTTTTCATATGTGTTTAGGTTTTTTTTTTATATGGAAGTAGGTCTTTTCTTTTGACTAATTAAAACCTGTAGTTTCTATGATTGAGAACAGGGATCTGAACCGTGGCCCAGTGCTGCACAAGTGTGTTAGTAATTCTAATTTAAAATGTTAATTTTAAGAATTTAATAAACTGCTTAATTGTTTGGAGTTGTTCCTGATGTTGTATCAGTATCTGAAGACTGTTTGTCATTTTATGAAATTAATTTGCACTCTTTATTTCAGCATCTGGGAATAATTTAGATTGTAATGATGTTTCTGGTATTGTTGGGATCTATTTTCAGCTGCACCTTTTTAACAGAGTAAAAGTTAGGTTCACAGCTTAGCTTTTATAAAAGTTAGTATTTATATAGAGTAACTTAAATGGGATTTTTTTAAACGAATTTAGATTCACTTTTTTGTGGCTATGTTGCCTAATCATATTATTCCTGCCAGTAAATTCATTCATCAGATTTATGTAAAGAAAACACCAAAATGACATGCACACAATGAAAGCAGATTTAATATTTTATTTGAACAAATTTATTTTTTATTAGTACAAATGTTTTGAAGTATTTACCCAACTCTAGTTCAGTGCTGAAATTGAGAATTGTTTTTAGAACGCCTTTCTATTTAACTAGTGATAAATATTTTTTATTGTTTGTTCCATCTTTGTATCAGTCATAATATTTTAAGAGTCATGAATGTATATCATTGTGTGTAGTTCAGTAAAACAAAATTGTGCATTTGCATTTCAGAAGAGTACATGAATTGATTTTATTCTAAGATTAGTTTCTTGTTCATGCTGTTTGACTTTCTCTTTGCGCTAAAGTTCATATCTTTTCAAATTAATTGTCCTTTTTGTCAATACTGCTCCCTCTTGATTTCTGCTGGTTTTTTACTGTTAAGAACATTTCTACGCTCATTTGCAGCCGTGCATTGCTACTGGGGGCACAAAGTTGAAGTAATTGATCATAAATTGGCCCAATGGAGGGAGTAACTCTGCCAACCCTTACTCAGCTCGGCAGTCTGAAATTTCAGACGGTAAATATTTCTCACTTGAATACATTCTTACATATACTTGAAATTAGTTCTAAATGTCAGTTGTCAATAAAAACTTATTTTCAAAATCATTTTACAGTTTAGTCATGCTGGGAAGTGCTTACCTTTTGAACTTTCAGATTACAGGGCTGAGAAGTGAGCTTATTTTTTCCCCAGGTAATTTGAAAGCATCATATGGGATGAATTTGACAGAAATCACAGTGAAAATGTTGCACTATGGAGTGATCAGCCAGTTCTAGGTTTTGGGTAGCCCTGTGTGAAATAACATTTGGGGCCCCATCAACAGTTCCCACGTACTACTCTGGAAATATGAGACATAGTTTTCCAATTGAAACTGGAACAGGTGCAAAGGAGGACTACTAGGGTGATTGGGGAAAGGAGATTATCTTACCTGAGGAAGCCAAGGAAGTTTGGCTTGTTTAGCCTACCAAAACAAAAGCTGTGAGTTGGTGGTAGGATTGCTCTCGTGAGATGCATCAGAGAGGGAGAAACGCTATTTAAACAAAAATGTTGGCTCAGGAACAGATGGGTATAAACTAGCCATGATTAAATTTGGGCTGGAAATTAAAAAAAGATTTCTAAACATCTATGGAGAGAGGTTCTGGAACAGCCTCCCACTAGGAGCAGTACGGGCAAGCAATCTAACTAGTTTTATGGCGGAGTTTGATAAATTTATGAATGGAATTATATGATGAGATTTCTTGTGATAGTAGGAGACTGGATTTGATGAACCAGGTCGTCCCTTTCAATCCTATGTTCTGATTTTTTTTTCTTCTCCAGCCTGGCTTAGACTTCCCTGAGTCTGTGATGAACCAACTGCTGCTTATTTGTAAGGCTCTTTGGACTCTAGGTGGACCCCAGATAGCAAATGGGAAGACTGGAGATGAAGGCAAAGTGAACCTTTCTATGCACGATATGAGAGGGCAGTTGGGAAATTCATTTGAGAGAAGAGATGGGAGGAAGAAGTGGGAATGAAAACACACCTTTTAGTGGTTGAATGTAGGGTTGGCAGTAGCAGACTCTAGTTTGGGCTATCTTTATGCAATTCTTAATATCATTTTAATGTCTAAACACTACAGTGATAAATGATCCATATATTTTTAAGATAAACTATCTGCCACAGCTCTCTGTCACAAGCTTCATAATGGCAGCCTGGGAATTGAGAATAGTGTTCTCTCTCAAGGCTTTTCTGTGCATGTAGTGTATACACCAAAATGACTCTCCCTCTTTGCTTTGTAGAATTTATGAGAAATAAACACTGGTGATTGATCTATTCGTTTAGGTTTATATAAAGAATGGAGTTTTCTAGTTCTTCAAAAAGATGCAGTAAAAGATGGCTTTGGAATTTTAAAATTATTTGATCTGAAATCAGTCTAATTGTCCTTTAGTTATTTAATTTCCAAACTGTGTTTCCACATGGTCTTTGATTTTTTTGTCAGTAATGGATAGAACACCAGGAGAAAAATCATTAAATCTTTTTTGCTTCTCCGGATGTTAAGACAATAACTCAGTGCCTATGTTTAATAGTCATTGAAATGGTTGTCCTTGTGCATTTCTCATTGGTTTTCCATGGAACAAATTAAAGTCTATTTAATTAAAGCTGGAACATTGATAGTAGCTTGCTTCAGGGCAGTGACAGCTATCAAAATATGCCAGGCAGCAAGTTGATGCTCATTATATACTCTTTTTAAGATTACTGCTTTGATACAATGTTATAAGGTTGACCTTGGGTCAGCCAGTGTGGGGTCAGGCCAGTATTGCTGGTCCCTGCCTGAACTTTCAGTTCTCCCAGTTTTCTATGAAGGGGATTTTCTATATATTTTTTTTCTATATCTCTGTCACTAGTTGCTTAATTTATTTGTTTTAGTGGAAATATCACTGTTTAAAACAGTAAAGTATTCTGATGCCATGTACGTGTCTTCCCCTTCTCTCCTCCCCCGAAAAGACCTTCTCTTTTTGTTAAAAGGAAGATTTTTATATTATGTAGATTATTTGATCACTAGCCAACCTCTGCCTGGGAGCCTAGAAGTTCCATGATAGATAAATGTATGAGCCAAAAAGGAACTTACTTTGGAACCATTCTGGTTTGACTAATTGGTGGACCACAAGATAAGAAACCTCTAACTAGCCATAAACGAGACGTATTAGGCCCAAAGGGACATTGAGACTGAATTATTTTTCTTTCCCTAGCGAAAAATTAGTGTGACATGTTATGTAACTCCAGGCGTATGCAAAAAATATATAATACACTAACCTTGTAATTGAGTTAGATATGTTAAGACATGACCATATTTTCTGTGATGATTTGAGGAATCTGTCTATGTATATCATCTTATAAATTGTGGAATCATAGAATGACTCTGTATGTGGAATCTTCCATTTGGTCACAGGCTGTGTCACATATTTACTGGACCGGGATAATGGTCAATTGTTAGCTTTAATGGTTGCCTATTGAGTTTAAAAGCCTTGGGGACAACTGGTTGATCAAAGCCAGGGCAGCCAGTTTTCTCCAACTTCCCTGGAGGGTGCTCAGTTTTAGTGAGTGGAAAATTCCTAGTCGCAGAACAAAGAAACCAGGTATTACTGGTGGGACATATACCTTCAAGAGACACTCAGGATGCTTTGTGCTAGAGCAGAAAAGAAGAAGCTGGTGTACTTTCATAGTGGTGGTGGGGTGTCGTGTTTAACTGCAGGATCAGCTGAGGAAGAAGGAAGCTAGCTGACCTAGAGAGGGAGAGAAACTCCATGATTAAGGGAAGACGTCATGAGCTCCAGGAGAAGGATCCTAGCCACCCAGAGAACTCTCCAGAGTGGTGAGGAAACTGAGGCAGGGAAACAAGTATAAGTGTATTTTATTTTGTACAGATCTGTGTATTTCTTGTGCAGTCTAAGTAACGAGTAATTTCTTTTAGAATTCTGTGCAGAGTCTCTCTGTCTGTTTGCTTTCAGTATCATGTGCCCCAGAAGAGTTAAACTGTAAACTGGAGTGGCCACGCAGTTGGAGTTTTGGGGATGGTTTACTTAAGTTTCTGGAGAGTATGAGGGGTCAGCAAAGGTTCTGGGGCCTTGGCATCTGTGCCACCTGGTCCCATTTCTGTGAAGAGATAACAGACTGACAACCTGTGTCCTGGAAATGTTCTGGAGAAGCCAAGGAAAGAGACAGTGCTGGAGCCTGCTTAGATCAAGGGAAGCTTCAAGCACCTGGGTCCAGTGGATTGAGATGCAACAGAGCAGCCTGGGGATTGTCCTGTGGATCGAGGTTTACTCAGGGTTGAGTGCAATACTTTTCTCATTTTCTTCATTAGCACATTAGACAACCTGCTGTGAAAAGTGAAGGTAGATGTCTTTACCTATATATCAGAGTTGATATGCCTGCCCTTTTATCTGGAATGATTTTTTTTCCCACTGCTACAAATACTTTCCCCATTTCATAGCTCATGGGAGGCTTTTTTTCTGTGACTTGGTGAAGTCCAGGGATCAAATAGGATTGTTTTAGAGACCTCCTAATCTGAAGTCTTTCTATCCTACTGTCCCCTCTGAGACTCTGAATCACTTCTTCAGTCAAAACTTAAAGGAAAAGGAGGGTTTTGACTCTAATCTTTAAAGCAGCATATGTTTTGTGACTGTTGGAAAATAGGGTGGGTTCATGTTCTGTTACTCTCAGAAAACCTCAGCCCAGAGTTCCTTGCTAATTCCCCCCAAGGAAGAGAAAATTTTGAATCCTTACCAAGCAGTTGTCAGGAACCCCTGGTATTCCATATGGTTCCCACACTGGGAATTATGAGGCATCTCTGTATCTGGCTTGGGAGAAAGTCTGCTAGCAGAAAAAAGCGAGTGCTCTCAGGAGTGGGCACTCCTTACAGTGGTGTTGCTCTGTGGCATGGGCAGAGTGTTCCTGCCCCACTCCTGTGCGGGAAGATTTTTTAAGGATAGGACCACTTTGCCACTCCCCAGAAGAAGACGCTGGAACCCTCTCATGACCTGGAAGATGATGTAGATGTCCCCTTGAAATCACTGAGGCATCAGGAAGAAATGGCCTACCACATGCATGGCCAGCTAAACTCCTCATTATTTTGGAAAAAATCTGCCATTGTTTCTATTTTGTCCAATTTATATTACAGCCTATCAGAAATATGCAAACATCCGTTCCAATATGTAGAACCGTTGGTTATTAAAATATAAAACATTGCCAACCTCATACATCATAATGCTTATTTCTTTACTTTTAGGATTCTATGCCACAAAGCTATTCACTTGCGGTTTGACCTAAAACCCATTTCTCCAGTAGGTGTCTTTTTATTGGCTGATGGGGATGTGGATCAGACCATTACTAGCCAGATGGTGGCCTTTTTTACAATATAGGCCTAAGGAATTTTTTTGTCCTTGATAGTGACCCGGATTTGGATGCCAGATGTGCCATTAGACACCAATGCCAGTGTTTCTTGAGTGGAGGTGGAAGAAGACTAAAAGGCATTCCTACACTGGATCCATCTTGTCATGTTCAGATCTGTTGCCAAGACCACAAAACTAATAACCTTAGTAGATGCTCTTAACTATTTGGAGAAGGGAACATCTCCTTTTTGAAGTTGTTTTTCTCAGTGGTGTGTATTTCTGGTTCAGCACTCCAACTGAAATCAGTTTAATATGCGTTTTCTTAAGAAATATGTAAATTAATAATTGCTTCATACATTATTCAAGAAAAAGCTTATTTTGTATCACTGATAGCTCTTCTAATCTTATATAAAGATATGCTAATGGATTTAATTAAAATAATTATACTGAATAATGTACCCTGAACTTTACCCTAAAATAGTACATATTAATTATCATCAGTAGTCATATTTCTAGCTACAAAGACAACTACAATATTCGATTGATATTAGATAACAAACCAAATATTTTTCCCTTTTTTTGTTTAAAGATTAGGCTTGAGTAATGGTAGTGTAATTTATCTGTGACATCATGACACTTGGTGTTGGTAGGAGCTGTGATCATAAATAAATATGAGGACTTCTCTGTTTAGTGATTTATGGTCTATTCTGATTTGATTTTGAGAACCTGCAACTGCCATTGACTTAAATGGGAGCTGCAGGTGCTCATCATTTCTCAGAATGATGCCCTGATATATGGCTCTGATTCTTTTTTGCCTTTTTGAATTTTTTTTAAGGGGCTGAAGTTATTCAGTAATGCAGATCTTTTTCATACAATAGTAAGACCCAAGACAAAGGGAGATAATTCTCCTTTTCTGAATGGCTGTGTTACATCTGCATCTGGAATATTATGTTCCTTCCTGGGCGCTACATCGTTAGAAATATACTGGCAAATGGAGAGAGGTTGAAGAAAAGCAACAAAAATGATCAGGGACTATCACAGTTGACTTATTAAGAAAGATTTTAAAATAACTGTGTATCAATAATTATTGGAGTTTTACAAAATTAATAAATTACTATACTTTCACATTATGATTATCACATTTTCAATAACTGGGGTGAGGCAAGAACCAAGAGATCTTGGCCAAATTATTCCAGAAACAATACTATAATAGGAAGGCACATGTTATAAGCACATAATCATAGAAGTTAGATACAGAAAAAAGCCTATTAAGTCATCCAGGTCCATCACCCTGTCAATTCAGGACATAACTCTACAATGCATTTTCTAGTATTTTATCCAATTGATTTTCAGAGTCCCCAATCAACAAGGCTTTTATCACCTCTATGGAGGCATTCCACATCTCACTAATAACTAGGATTGTCTATTATTAATATCTACTTAGTCTGAGTTACACCCTCATGTACATAATAAATAATTGTTTTTCCTTCTTGGTTTTTACACCATTCAAATATTTATAGGTGTGCCCTAAGAAAGCCATTTTGAATTTTAGCTTTAAAATTGCATTTGTGTGTGTTTCACATTAGAAATATTTGTATATATACACACATTTATACACTCATTATAAATACACACACACACAGACAACCCTATACACAAACCTATGTTAAGAGAATTAGGTTGTAAATTCAAGCATTTGGTTAGGTAGTACCACAATTAAGGTTGCCTGTGCAATCTTAATTCAGCCCCTTTGTGCATATGCGTGTATTATCATATACTTTTTTCCCCCCAAAGAACCCTGCCTCATTCAGTGCACAGGATGGATGTTGCTCATTGATGTTCATTTCTTCTTCTTCCCATCATCATTGTGTGTGGCCCTGTTGCATTATTTGCTCCACACCATACCAAACCTTTCACTTATACAGAATTAATTTCCTCATTGGCTAGTTGCTCTCATTGTAGTATCTTAATTCTTAATGGATTTATCCTTTTACAACCTTGTGAGATCTGGTGGTATTATCCACATTTTACAGATGGAGCACTGAGACACAGAGATCAATGCCTAAATTATCAAGTGCAAAGTAATTTTTAGGGTGCTCAATTTGATAAGCCATGGGCCTCATTTTCAGAATACTAGCATTTTATTGCACTTTATATGTTCAGAAGCAGAGCTCCCATTGATGTCAGTAGGAGCGATGAGTGCTTCTGCAAATTGAACCCCCAGATGTCTCAATTTGGGTACCCAGAAAATGAGGGAATTACACAGTGGCCACCTGTGAAGTTTTGGTTTAAGTGACTTGCCACGCATCATGTCGGAATTCTGGCAGAAGCAGGAATTGAATCTAGTTCTCCAGGGTGCATTCAGCTGCCTTAACTTTGAGCTCATTCTTTCTGTTCCTGTAGTTTGTTGGTTTATTCACCACAGGTTTTATTCAACACACACCTTCCAACATTTTCAACAAATGCGGCACTGATTCTACAGAACACAGCCTTATTAACTGTACTGTCCTTATTCATTCGCAGAGCACTGTCCATCCTGTGCACTGAATGAAACAAAGACCCTGTGAAAAAAATGTGGTCTTGTAATTAAAGACTGTCTCATGGTTAAGGCCCTTAGTTTTTGGTTTTATTTCGTTCTTAATTTTCTGGGAATTTATCTGTGTTTATTACAAAAATTTAAAAATGGGTGAAAATTGCTGCAAAAAATTAATGTTACAATTTTCTGGGTAAATATCAGTGTTAATATCAATCATCCTATTTTTTAACTTTTAAAAAAACTCTGATAATCTGAAATGTAGATGATACAGTTTTTCATTTTCAACCCATTTTAGCATGAAAAGTAATTCTCTTTTATTGTTTTTGAATGCTGATAGTGTGGAGAGTTATCTGTAAAGCTGGTAATCATAGATTCATTGAAATCTAAGACTGGAGAGGACCTCGATAGGTCATCTTCTGCAGTCCCCTTCACTGAGACAGGATCAAGTATTATCCAGACCAGCGGTTCTCAAACTTCATTGCACCACAACCCCTTCTGACAACAAAAATTACTACATGATCCTAGGACGGAGGACCAAAGCCTGAGCCCGCCCTAGTCCTGCTGCCCCAGGCTGGGAGCGGGGGGATGTGGGGGGACGTGGAGCCAAAGCCGAAGGGCTTCAGCCCCTGGCAGGGGGCCTATAACCTGAGCCCTGCCGCCCAGGGCTGAAGTCAAAGCCTGAGCCCTGCCACCTGATGGGTGGGGCTTGGGCTTCGGCCCTGGGCCCCAACAAGTTTAACATCAGCCCTAGCGACTCCATTAAAACGGGATCACGACCCACTTTGGGGTCTGACCCACAGTTTGAGAGCAGCTGATTGAGACCATGCCTGACAGGTGTTTGTATAAACGGTTATTAAAACCTCCAATGACAGGGATTTCTTAATCGTCCTAAGTATTTTGTTCCAGTGCTTAACTACCCTTACAGTTAGGAAGTTTTTTCTAATGTATAACCTAAATCTTCCTTGCTGCAATTAAAGCCCATTACTTCTTGTCTATCCTCAGTGGATAAGGAAAACAATAGATCACCTTCCTCTTTATAGCAACCTTTTACATACTTGAAGACGGTTACCATGTCCCCACTCAGTCTTCTCTTCTCCAGATTAAACTAACCCAATTTTTTCAGTCTTGCCTTGCATGTCATGTTTTCTAGACGTTGGATGGGTGCAGAATTGACAACAATACATATGCCAGTGTTTGACGTATTACAGTACTTCCGACCTGATCTGGTTCTCTGCTCTGGAAGAAAAGAGAGAGGCTTGTCAACCTGGGGTTTGGGAAGTTCCACTGTACTGAACATGACCCCCCCACTGAATCCTGACCAGCTTCCCGCTCTGTAAAGAGAGATGGCAGTTACAGAACTGCCTCTCCTTCCAGAGTGGAGAGCTGGGTCTGCGAAGTTCCAGCACTTTCAAAATAAGGGTGAAAATCAGTAAAGCCCACATCATAGCTTCTGTAAAACATGGGAAATTTTTGGCTAAAATCAGTAAAAACCTTAAATGAAGGTCCTCATTCATAGTGTATATGCACAAGGAGGCAGTATTAAAGTTCCACATGCAACCTTGAGACTGGCATCTTCTAACTTTTGAGTGCTTGATTTTGTAATCGTAAGGTTCTTTTAATATAGTTTTTTGGATCTGTGTGTGTGTGTGTGTATTATATATGTAATGTGTGTGAGAAAACTCTTACTAGTACCTTGGAAACTGATATGTTTGATGTTTCACAGCTTGATAAATTCTAAAAATGAGCTATTGAGTCTTCAGTCAATCTAACAATCTAATTCGATGAATAGTTTTGATACTATATGATGCAAATATTTCATATTTATTGTGTATATAATTTGGCTTGAATATTATTTTAGAGATGCAGCGTAATTTGAAGAATTCACCTCTGTGCTTCCTCTTCCTGTCACACTTTTTCTCTCCCTCCACTCTCTTTCTTTATCTGGTTGACACCTGATTTGTTACATTATGTTGAATTTAAATGCTTACACTTTCTGGAGCAAAGACCCATAGCTACACTTGTTTTGTGAGGCATTTGTCATCTTTTGGGGCACTTTAAAATATGTCAGCAGAGGGGATTAGAACTCCTGATATCTATTCCTGACTCTGCACTCACATAACTTTTTAGTTCCTTCTGTAAATATTTGTTATTTATCTACCTTAAAAGTTAGAAGGTGATAAATGAAAATAAAGGTAGAGAGGGAGGAAACCCTTTGTCCTGTGATAAGAAAGGTCTTGGTTTGACACAAAGCAGAACTTGCCTGATCTGAGCCTAACTTTTTCAGTGAGCTTCTGTGTTTTTCTGATTAGTTTCACTTGACTTAACAGTTGTGTTTAATTCTTATTTGAACTGTGCAACATTTTTTTTGCTGTAATTAGATTTTGCAATGACAGTGGAACTAACCAGTGTCACTTGTACACAGTATTAAGCTATCATGTGTACATAAATATTGCAAGACACTTATCTGATGTCATACTATGTTTAATCTGTGTGTGTGGTCAAGAGTAAAAGATGGAAGCTGCAATAACCTTAAATTAAGATTTATGTAGAGTTAGTGGCTGTCAGTTTTGGCGCCATGAAAAAGATTTGAACCATAATAAAATTCATAAACTTGAGGATTTATTAGCTAATATATTGTGAGCCAGAAAGGGAAGCTGAATACTTTAAATGATTCAGTGACTAAAGGGGTAAGGGAAGGAATGTCAGTTTACTTTTTTCGAATAGTGTCCCTATGGATGCTCCACTGTAGGTGTTTGTGCACCCCTGTGCTGTCGATTGGAGAATTTCAATAGCAGTCCGTCCCTCCCATGAGGCTTTCCTCCGCTCATGAGGTCAGCTGGCACGCACGGGTATTCCCTCCTCAGTTCCTTCTCAACCGCCCTAGGCTAGAGATGGAGCTAGGAGCTGTCCATTCATAGATCATTATCTCCTTTTAGTTTTGCAAATTTTTGCTTTTCTTTAATAGTCTTTTCTTTTAGTATTTATTTGTGTTTCATTGGCCATGCCAAAAAAAAAGGGGGGGGAGGGAGAAAAGAAAGGAAGAAAAAGTAGAAAAAGTTTGCCTCCTTCCAACCCTGGTGGGGAGCGATCCCCCTGCACTGCACAATGGTATTCCTGGCTCCCCAAGCTTCAAAAAGTGTCTTAGCTGGAAAGATTTCATCCCGGTAATGGATGGACATTTGCAGTGTATTCACTGCCTCGGGGAGAAGCACAATCTACAAAATTGTGGCTGGTGCCAGCAGCTGTAACCCAAGTCCAGGAAGGACAGAGAGTTGAAACTCCTGCTCATGGAGTCGGCCCTTCATTCCCCAGAGTCCCGGTGAGAACTATCACTGCAACCTTCTACATCAAAAGCAGGTGATCCCAAAGAAATGAGCCATTCACTAAAAACCTCTACGAAAAGGTCTGTGAGTCCCCGAAATGAGACCAGATAGAGTGGGAAATGACCTGCAGCTCCATCAGTATCTTCGGTACCTACGGTGCTGAAGCTGCCTAGAGCTGGTACCCAGGGCACGCATGATTCCAAGCCGACAGAGCCAGTTGGGACCGTCCAAAGACCCAATGGGCATGGGCAAGAAGTTCTGGTACCACAGGTGAATGAGAAACACTAGATGTCTCTGCACCAGGGAAGGCTACATCAACTAGGTTGTCGGGCACCGGCACCAAACAGCCACTCAAAACTGATACTAGTACCCACCCTCACCGACCTACGTACAGATGCGCCTTGGACCTCTTGCTCTCTGATGCACTTGCACTCGCCCCTTCTCGGTACCGGGTGGCTCCAGTACGAGCTCACCATGAGTAGTGGACACAATGGCATATCCAAACCCTGCACTGTTTCTCCTCTTCTCTTCAGACTCAGATAGGAATGAGAGGACTGGAGTTTCTACTGTGTGTCCTAGGCCACCATACTTGTCCAACAGTTTGGGCAGCCACAATTCCGCCACCAGCTCCCTTTATGCAGTGGCCATACTGAGACCTCTGGCAAACCCAGAGGCAACAAGCCTCACAGATCCCTAGTGTGGAGTACTAGCAGGCAAGGTTTAAATTGTTTCATCTCATAATATTTGTACAACTCCTTTATTTTAATTTCTCCCTTTCAGTGAACTCTGCATCGTAACTTTAAATGTGTGGTAACTGTCAAAACTGGTGTTTACACTAAGGGCATTGCTGTGTTTTTAATTTTTAGGGGGCTCTGCACCTTAAATACTTGCCAACTATTGGTCAATGATGTGAAATTGGTATTTGATCCAAAAGAACTTAGGTAAGTAATGTTAATAAAGTAATGTACTGTGTACTTCCTATTGTCTAGATCTTGTGTATAATTATTTAATGCACAATATTTTATGTGATTTTATTGCTATCTTGGTAACTTGAATCCCTAGGACAAGGAATTATAATCCATTCTATGTTACTTCACTTTGATCAGAATTCTTTGCTCCAGCCATCTTCAGGAGTATTCATTTACATATTTTTATTTTAAAAGTATGTGTGGTAGGGAAGTCTGTCTAGTAAAGATCATCTAATGAGATTGCCAGAAATTGTAAATCATATGAATGATATCAGAACTTATAGTTCATATGTTTCATGCATCACTCTGCACCTCAATTGTTTTGAATAATGATAAGCTTTGTTTGTAGTTCAATGCACACTAGTGTGTGGAAATTTACAAGAGCAAAAACAGTTCTCTCTCCATGGATCCCTTTTACGAAAGAAAAAGGGAAAAAAATTGTTTAAAAACAAACAAATAACTAAGATTTTGTAGCACTGCTAATGTGTAAAAAAGAAGAAAAAAATATAGTTAATTTATTTACATGTTTTGATTGTACCGACTCTACATTGTCTCAGTTGTATATTCTGTGATATTATTGAGGAAGTTAAGAGAACATTTCAAGTGTAATAAAATAAATGTCGAAATTCAGATGTTAATTTAAAAAAATGCTTGGAGGCTGGGGAAAATGCGAGGCTATCATCAAAAGCTGAATTTCAGTTTGGAAATACTCCGTACAAAAAAATTATAATTGTTGCTTGAAACTTTTCATTGCACCCAGAAGCTAATATATAACTTTTCGTTACCCTATTCTGCATACAGCTTTTTATATCCTTTTCTATAAGTCTCCTTGGGCCATGAGTATAGAGTTCCAAGACTAAGCCATTTTGAAAGATGTATGGTAGCAAAAAGAATTGAAAAATTTGTCCAAAAGTGAAATACTGGCCATTGGACCATCTTACTAAGGATGTTTGTATATTTTTCCATCACTTTACATCTTAATCAAGATGGATGTCTTTCTAAGAGCTATGCTTAGCTCAACCACAAGTTATAGGGCTTGAGGCAGGAACTACTGGGTCAAGTTCAAGACCTCTGTTATTCAGGTTTTCAAACAGGTCCCTTCTGGTCCCAAAGCTATGTTTTTTTCTGCTTCAGTCTCAGTTCTGCCCCTACCCCAATCAAAGCTGTTCACATAAAGAGCCTTACTATTGTGTTTCTTCCCCTACCTAAGCAGTAGCTTTTGCATTTACAATAACTCCTATTTATGTTTTAATTGTCTTACGTGCATTGTCCTCTGCGCCCCTCAGTTGACTTTGAAATACATAAGCCAAAATGAAAAATGGAGTGGTGTATGCTGCTACATGAGTAGAGCCTTGTTCATCTGTAGTGGAGTGAGGGACGAAAATGAAGAGTAGAAATAAATATATTGGCAAAAGAAATTTAAACTAATTCTGAACACTGAATTGCCGTTCTATCACTCGTCACTATGTAGAAAAGGACCTGGTTCTCCTCTTCTCTCTGCCCCTCCCCCCCCAAGTGTTTACTGAACTAACTCATCAATTTCTTCTCTAGCTATAGACATTTGTTTTCATTTACTTTTGAGAAATTAATATATTTCTTTTCGTAATTGCGCATTTTTGTATAGCAAGCTGTTTACAGATTTCATCCTAAATGTTCCAATGGGCCGGCTCACAATTCAGAAGCTGTACTGTTTGATCGAATAGTTCACAGTGACCTCTTCACGCAGCATGGTAAGCAAAACCCTGGAAATCATTACATTGTCACATTATTCATTGTCTCTAGACCTCCGTCAGTGTTAGTTTTGTCCTCACTGCAGAAGGTAGTCGAGGTTGCAACCAATTAAAGTTGTTCCACTACAAGGACAAGCAGATTTAGACTATGTAAGAAAATGCTAATTCACAATTACTGTAGGTGGTAGATCATGGAAAAATGAAGGCAAAAACTTGTAATTTGTAATTTAAAAGAGCATTAACACTTAGTGTAATTGGCATGAATTGCAATTTTTAAAATATGAAATTGTCACTTTCGCATTTCTGTAATGTACTTTTGTGTCAAGGAAACTGAGAGAGAAAACTCTGTGATGTTTTATTTTTTTAAATACTTCCCACAAATTCCAAATTAAATACATTGACACTATACCAGGCACGCATGTTTTCATTCCACTTTGCAGCTAGTGGCCCAGTGAAGGAAAAGTTAAAATGGTTATTTTATGGATTATCTAGGTTTTCATTTGAGGTACAGCATTGCCTTTTCTTTCGAGATGGCTATTGTGTAGCCAGAAGTGTTGTTTCCTGGTGAGATAAGTTAACATAGTGATCAACTAACTGTTGCCCTCTCCTCCCTTCCTAGTAATCTCTTCAATTTTGTCAGAGTTCTAAAGGCCTGAGGAGAGAGAGGCAAAGTTCTTCTCTTCATTTAGATGTTTTGTAGTGATCAAGTAGGGTGAGTGAATTTAACCAGGATAGCTTAAAAAGGAAGCTGCTGAAACCCTTGGGACTCCAAATTTAGATTTGATGGGTTCTTTTTTAAAAGCATTACAAATCTTAATAGTAATAAATGCTGTATTTATGAAACTATGACTGAGCAGTGAAAAATTATTTTTGGATTTAAATGTCCCCCTGAGGGGTTCACAAGCAGGCAGACTTATATTGATGTATGTATATATATGGACCATAAAGTAAAATGGGCTATAAAAAAGAGCAGCCTAATTTCGCTGCCCAATTTATATGAAACTACCACAGCATGGATGAAGAAAAGTACATTTTTTTATTTTAAAAATAGGGTCAGTCTGGATTATTTAAGGGAATTTTAGTAATACTGATAAAGATTTTAAAGCAAATTAAACCTGAAAGTATGTCTTTTAATGTGTCTATTTTCTGGGTAACAATGTTACAGATTTAACAAACATAATTCCTTGTTTGTCTGATATAATTATAAAAAGAAGCCACTTAGGTGAGAGAAGTAACAAGTAACAGGGACTTGAAACTTTCAGGAAGGCTGTGGTTCTTTTTTATCTATTGTCAGTTTTACTTGTAGGTAAAGATGACACACTGAAAAAATAAATGAAGTCTGACCTTCATGATTGGAACATAGAGTAGTAGGGCTTTGATAAATAGGCTTCCTCAGCATTGCAAGGTGTGCAAGGCAAACCCTGCCCTCGCTCCCCCCCCCCCAAAAAAAACAAAAACAAAAAAAAAAACAAAACCCAAAGTCGATTAAAAAGTTTGTGTCCTATTGAAAAGAAAAATGCATTGATGCTTTTATTTAAGATTATACTGTACATTTCATGGGCTATATGTCTTTCCATTCTTAACCTATATTTCTCAGGAATTTAGTGATTATGTTGGAAAAATTCCTTTTGTTGCTAAAATATTGGGGAAAGGAGCTAGATAAAAAATTGTTGGGGAAATAGTTCTTAAAATTATTCATAGGAGGAGTATGAAACTGATTTTTCAGAGTGCATTAGTCTTTAACACCCAACATTTTGAAAGGGCTGTGCAATATGTGCTGCTCCTTAAAATACACAAGTACCCTCTGCACCGGTAGTGTTCTGTAGTTATCTGAATTATATGTACCTTCATAGAACCGAACTGTGAAAATGTAGTCCTAAATGTATGGAGTAATTGCTTTTCCTGTTTTGAATTTTTTTAAATAAATTGATTGGTTAAACCCAGTGTACACACATACACAGATATTCTGAAGCAATATATATGCTTTCACATGCAGAGTGCCTGCCTGAGAGTAACTGCTCCCAATGGTTCACAGATCATTTAGTGTATTAGGAGGCAAATTTAGCAGGTAGCTAATAAAATAAATTCCATGAATCTTTCATAATAAGGTGACTCTAGCACATAAATGCAGGAATGTATATAGTAGAGATAAGAAACCAGGAAGAAGGATCAAAATGGAACAACATGAATGCAAAATATACTACCATGTATAAAGGAAATTAAAGGGTAAAAACTTACTCTGAGGTTACTTCGTGGGCTAAAATAATTTTGTAAAAGCAAGGAAACATGATAGTATATGCATAAAACTTCTTATAGTCACATTGTATTTGCATCTGAAGAAGTGGGGTTTTTTTACCCATGAAAGCTTATTCCCAAATAAATCTGCTAGTCTTTAAGTGCCACCAGACTCCCTGTTGTTTTTATGGATACAGACTAACATGGCTACCCCCTGATATTGTACTTGCGTGTCCCTAATACTGAAATAAGTGTGATATACCCTCTAGGACCCATGATCTATGTTAAAGGTACTGACTTAAACCTCACACTTCAGGAGAGACTGGATGGCTAATGAGATTGATAATGAGAGTCAGAAACTACACCAGCAGCATCCAAAACAGTTGTACCAGCAGAGCTGCATGGAACGAGGTCCAGTAGAACCATCCTCTGTTTACACACCTGGGACTATGACATTAAATGCTTAGTAACCTCAGTAGATGAGGTTGAAAGAACAAGCTACAGTAAAAGCTGTTTTATCTGGCAAATTGGGAGAATGAGGTGCTGGTAAGTGAAAAATACCAGATAACTAAGAGGAGGGTGTTTGGGTTCAGGAGGGGACACGCGAGGGAGTGTGGGATGCCGGATCTGTGGGGCGTTCACCTCGGGCAGCTCCCTGCGAGCAGTGACCTGTCTTGGTCGCTCTTAGGCGGAGGCGTGGCAGGCGACTCTGCGTGCTGTCTCCGCCCACAGGCACTGCCCCACAGTTCCAGCCAATGGGAGCTGAAGAGCTAGTGCTCAGGGCAGGAGCAGCACATGGAGCCGCCTGCTGGGCCTCTGCCTAGGAGCAGCCAAGACAGGTTGCCGCTTGCGGGGAGCCTCCCAAGGTGAGCACCGCCCAGAACCGGCACCCACACACACTCTTGCGCCCCAAACCACTGCTCTGAGCCCTCTCCCGAACCCAAATTTCCCTCCCAGAGCCTGTGCTCCACACCCCCTCCCGGACCAACCAGACTATAAACCGGAATTTCAATGAAGATCAGAAATGCCGGTTTATAGAACTTTCTGGTTGGTAAAGTGTCGGATAAAACAGCTTTTACTGTACCATGAACAAGCCAGAAAACTGCACCAGCAAAAGCCCTATCACACCAGTAGTGCAGTTGAGCAGGATCTTCATGCTCTCTAGGCCCCTAAGAAATTACTGTACCTGAACGTTTCCTGTTATGTTTCTGGACATCTGTGATAACCTCCTTGTGTTGGTGTCTAACAGCAAGAGGAATAAAGCAGACTCCTTAGCCAATGGTAGATGGGGAGGACTAGAAACAGCTTTCAAAGCCCTTGTGGTTTCTGATGGTCAGAAATGGTGTGGAGGAGATGTAAAGTATTCACCACATAATTGACTTACTCTGACATTCAAGTGAAGAGTGAGGACAAGAGAGCATTTGGGTAGTGATGGAGGACAGGATATGAAATGTGAGGGGATTGATTGAATGGTGAAGAAAGGTGAGGGTGACTGACTGAACAGATGGTGAGAGAGGATGTGGTGATGGGAGATGTGAGTAAGAGGGCACTCTTCTCTAGAAGACCATTTTAATGGTTTGGGGTGCATGTATGTTTAGTGTTAGACATATTCATAAAGTCTGTATATAGTCTGTATTATAAAATGTGTATAACTACTAAATAACAGCATGACCTTATTTCTGTAATTCTCATCTTCCATTTTCCCTTCCCTTTCTCACCAGCCCCGCACCCTCAACATGTAGTAGCTTTCATTTGTCCTGTCTGCTGTTGGACTGTGGACTCTTTGGAGCCGGGACTGTTTTCTTACATGTGTTTGTTTGGAAAATGCCTAGCACATTTTGGATTCTAATTTAATATAACAACTAGGCCATTTGCTCTTAGCCCAGTTTTGGTGACAATGTTTGATGGCTTTCAGGGGTTATAAGTGAAATGAGCCTCTGATCTCAGTACAGTTTTTAGAAGATGGGTCACAAATGTAAATCAAAGTGGACAAGGCCAACACTGAATGGGAATGGAGTGCTCCAGATCACGGTTGACGTAGGTTAGCAAGGCATTAGGTTTTCTACCAGTTTTGTGGCTAGAGAGCTGACTGCCCTGGGGACTTTTCACAAACATTAACATTTGTTTGAAAATAAATTAAGCCAATAGCTCTGTCCACAGCCAAGCTCCCCTAACTCTTGCCTTTTGTGATTAATGAGTCCTTATTACATAGTTCCCCTGCCCCAGTATCTTTTCATTTATTCAAGAAGCTCATTTAAAAATGATAGACTATTAATATGAAAATATTGTTATGTGCTAGCCCAGTATCATAGAATCATAGAATATCAGAGTTGGAAGGGACCTCAGGAGGTTATCTAGACCAACCCCCTGCTCAAAGCAGGACCAGTCCCCAACTAAATCATCCCAGCCAGGGCTTTGTCAAGCTTGACCTTAAAAACTTCTAAGGAAGAGATTCCACCACCTCCCTAGGTAACACATTCCAGTGTTTCACCACCCTCCTAGTGAAAAGTTTTTCCTAATATCCAACTTAAACCCTCCCCCACTGCAACTTAAGACCATTACTCCTTGTTTTGTCATCTGCTACCACTGAGACAGTGTAGATCCATTCTCTTTGAAACCCCCTTTCAGATAATTGAAGGCAACTATCAAATCCCCTCTCGTTTCTTCTCTTCCGCAGACTAAACAATCTCAGTTCCCTCAGCATCTCCTCATAAGTCATGTGTTCCAGTCCCCTACTCATTTTTGTTGCCCTCCACTGGACGTTTTCCAATTTTTCCACATTCTTCTTGTAGTGTGGGGCCCAAAACTGGACACAGTACTCCCAGATGGGGCCTCACCAGTGTCAAAGGAGGGGAACGATCACATCCCTCGATCTGTGGCAATGTCCCCTACTTATAATCCCAAAATGCCATTGGCCTTCTTGGAAACAAGGGCACACTATTGACTCATATCCAGATTCTCGTCCACTGTAACCCACAGGTCCTTTTCTGCAGAACTGCTGCCGAGCCATTTGGTCCCTAGTCTGTAGCGGTGCATGGGATCTTCTGTCCTAAGTGTAGGACTCTGCACTTGTCCTGTTGAGCCTCATCAGATTTCCTTTGGCCCAATCCTCTAATTTCTCTAAGTCCTTCTGTATCCTCATCCCTACCCTCCAGCGTATCTACCTCTCCTCCCAGTTTAGGTCATCTGCAAACTTGCTGAGGGTGCAATCCACACCATCCTCCAGATCATTAATGAAGATATGAACAAAACCGGGCCGAGGACCGACCCTTGGGCACTCCGCCTTGATACCAGCTGCCAACTAGACATGGAGCCATTGATCACTACCCGTTTGAGCCCGACAATCTAGCCAGCTTTCTATCCACATCTAGTCCATTCATCACGCCCATACTTCTTGAATGGCTGGCAAGAATACTGTGGGAGACCGTATCAAAAGCTTTGCTAAAGTCAAGGAACAACACGTCCACTGCTTTCCCCTCATCCACAGAGCCAGTTATCTCGTCATAGAAGGCAATTAGATTAGTCAGGCATGACTTGCCCTTGTGAATCCCTGCTGACTGTTCCTTATCACTTTCCTCTCCTCTAAGTGCTTCAGAATTGATTCCTTGAGGACCTGCTCCATGATTTTTCCAGGGATTGAGGTGAGGCTGACTGGCCTGTGGTTCCAAGGATCCTCCTCCTTCCCTTTTTTAAAGATGGACACTACATTAGCCTTTTTCCAGTCGTCCGGGATTCCCCCCGATTGCCATGAGTTTTCAAAGATAATGGCCAATGGCTCTGCAATCACATCCACCAACTCATTTAGTACTTCGGATGCACCGCATCTGGTCCCATGGACTTGTCCTCGTCCAGCTTTTCTAAATAGTCCCGAACCACTTCTTTCTTCACAGAGGGCTGGTCACCTCCTCCCCATGCTGTGCTGCCTAGTGCAGCAGTCGGGGAGCTGACCTGTTCGTGAGGACAGAGGCAAAAAAAGCATTGAGTACATTAGCTTTTTCCACATCTTCTGTCACTAGGTTGCCTTCCTCATTTAGTAAGGGGCCCTACACTTTCCTTGACTTGCTTCTTGTTGCTCACATACCTGAAGAAATCCTCCTTATTACTCTTAATGTCTCTTGCTACCTGCAACTCCAGGTGTGATTTGGCCTTCCTGATTTCACTCCTGCATGCCCGAGCAATATTTTTATACTCTTTCCCTGGTCATTTGTCCAATCTTCCACTTCTTGTAAGCTTCTTTTTTGTCTTTAAGATCAGCAAGGATTTCACTGTTAAGCCAAGCTGGTCGCCTGCCATATTTACTATTCTTTCTACACATCAGGATGGTTTGTCCCTGTAACCTCAATAAGGATTCTTTAAAATACAGCCAGCTCTTCTGGACTCCTTTCCCCCTCATGTTATTCTCCCAGGGGATCCTGCCCATCAGTTCCCTGATTTTGTCAAAGTCTACTTTTCTGAAGTCCAGGGTCCGTATTCTGCTGCTCTCCTTTCTTCCTTTAGTCAGGATCCTGAACTCAACCATCTCATGGTCACTACCTCCCAGGTTCCCATCCACTTTTGCTTCCCTACTAATTCTTCCCGGTTTGTGAGCAGCAGGTTAAGAAGAGCTCTGCCCCTAGTTGGTTCCTCCAAAACTTGCACCAGGAAATTGTCCCCTACACTTTCCAAAAACTTCCTGGATTGTCTGTTGCACCGCTGTATTGCTCTCCAAGCAGATATCAGGGTGATTGAAGTCTCCCATGAGAACCAGGGCCTGCGATCTAGTAACTTCTGTTAGTTACCGGAAGAAAGCCTCGTCCACTTCATCCCCTTGGTCCGGTGGTCTGTAGCAGACTCCCACCACGACATCACCCTTGTGGCTCACACTTCTAAACTTAATCCAGAGCTCTCAGGTTTTTCTGCAGTTTCATACCAGAGCTCAGACCAGTCATACTACTCTCTGACATACAATGCAACTCCCCATTTTTTCTTCCCTGCCTGTCTTTCCTGAACAGTTTATATCCATCCATGACAGTACTCCAGTCATTCCACCAAGTCTCTGTTTTTTCAATCACATCATAATTCCTTGACTGTGCCAGGACTTCCAGTTCTCTCTGCCTGTTTCCTAGGCTTCTTGCATTCGTATATAGGCACTTGAGATAACTTGCTGTTTGTCCTGCTTTCTTAGTATGAGGCAGGAGCCCTCCCCTCTTGCGCTGTCCTGCTCGTGCTTCCTCGCGGTATCTCACGTCCGCACTTACCTCAAAGCTTTGGTCTCCTTCCCCCGGTGAACCTAGTTTAAAGCCCTCTTCACTAGGTTAGCCAGCCTGCTTGCGAAGATGCTCTTCCCTCTCTTCGTTTGGTGGAGCCTGTTCTCTGCCTAGCACTCCTCCTTCTTGGAACACCATCCCATGGTCAAAGAATCCAGAGACTTCTCTCTGGCACCACCTGTGTAGCCATTCATTGACTTCCACGATTCGACAGTCTCTATCCAGGCCTTTTCCTTCCATGGGGAGGATGGATGAGGAACACCACTTGCTCCCTCAAACTCCTTTATCCTTCTTCCCAGAGCATGCAGTCTGCAGTGATGTGCTCAAGGTCATTCTTGGCAGTATCATTGGTGCCCACGTGTATATATTATACAAGTGTATTTTCTAAAAAGCCAAAGACGGTACAGGCTATTGGAATACATAAAAAGCTTTAAGACGTGTAGAAAATCAAGAAGCACTTAACCCAAAAATCTTTCCCCATCAGGAAAAAAATATGCTATCAAAGTACATGCCACTAGAGAACAGGACAGTTTTATTTGTGGTATTTCCTGCCTAACTTCATAAATCAGAATTCCTGGACTACAGGATTTCAGAAGACTTTGGGATATTTTCTCCACACATTTCCCCCCTCTCCCCAAGCAACTGAAGTATCAGTTATTGACAATGCTGGAGGAAGCATACTGAACCATAACCAATGGTCTTTATTCTTTATGGAAACCCTTGGGTTCCCTACTAAACATGAACGGTTCTTTGGTAGTCCAAATTATCTGCATGATTACACTGATATTGAATATCCAAGTAAGATATAGGATTTTGCATTTGTATTGCAGCCCCCTATTTCTTCCGAATAGATGATATAGGACATACCGGAGCAGT
Organism: Dermochelys coriacea; assembly: GCF_009764565.3. Classification (NCBI taxonomy): domain Eukaryota; kingdom Metazoa; phylum Chordata; order Testudines; family Dermochelyidae; genus Dermochelys; species Dermochelys coriacea. The sequence goes on along the minus strand of NC_050074.1, from coordinate 103,707,320 downwards.
GAATTTATTTACTTATTTTATCCACTGTTGTGCCATATTCTCTGTGTAAGGAATTTTCTTCTCTCTGAGGGTCCTAGATTACTCCTTTCCCTTTATAGAACCTACATTACTTTAGCAGGATTCCTGTTGCTCTGGAGGGAAACTCCTATACAATACTTAAATTTTGTTGCTTGTTCTGCTTCTGCAGTGATTAAAAATGGAGAGAACTTGTACCAAAAGGACAGAGATTGATTAGTGTTTAAAATTAGCCAATCCATCAAAGGAATATCAAGCAGGAAATTTTGTTGGTGAGAAATTACCAGTTGACTTCCAAGACCCACACTTTTCAAGGCCTGTGACCATTTCCAAATTTTCTACTTAAACTTCCAAGTATAAACATAGAACTCTGTACAGACTGATTCTGCTTTGGGTTATTCATCACATTTCTAGCTTTAAGATAATGAATATTCACTACTGTTTGAAGAAAAAAGTTTTCTTTTTCTGCTGGAAATTATTCCCCTACTAATAGAACCAAATCAATTTATATAAATTTGTGAGGGTCATAGTCATTGAGTTCCATCCAAGGCTACTTTGTACTTCTACTTTAGTCAGTTAGATATCCAGCTAGTTTTATATCCTCACTTACATACTCATTTTTCTGAAGCTTGATAGATAAATTAGATTTGAGTTTGTGTTTTCCTTGGGGTGTGAAACAAACAGCTAATTATCTTGGTCTTTCTTTGGCTATGGACAAAGCTCTTGGAAAATGATACCCAAACTTCTCTCTCCTCTCACAAAAGAACTATATTAAATTGCTTCTACCTTCATTTGTCCTCGATCTGATTTGACAGAACAGTTACTGTAAGGCATTGAAAAGATCATTTAGTCACAGTTATGTTGTTAGAGAAGTTGATTACAGTCTTGGACAAACATTATTGCCTTGGAATTGTATCATAAAGATGATCCAAGTGTGTCCTGTTTGATTTGCAAGAGTTATTCAAAATCTAGAGGCTGATGCTCTTTCACCCCTTTTATGGTTTTTTGGAGGATTTCTGTTTTTGGTTTATTGCAATTTGTAGATATATTAATATTGGAAGCAGCGTGGTCAATAGGAATAAAAGTGTGGGACTGAGAATGAGGATATGTGGAGTCGGGTATCTTGAACAAGATACTTAACATTTCTGTGAATTTGTAGAGATTTTTCAAAGAAAGTTAAGCAGGTTAGGTGCCAAAATTCCTTTGGAATTCAAGGGAAATTAAGTGCCCCAGCTCCTTTGAAAATCCCAGCTTCATTTCTAAAAATTGGGATGCTACTGTCTTACTTTGTACAGCATTTTTGAAGTCTAATTCTGCACAGTAATGAGTATGTTAATATTTAGAAGTTAAAATCCTGATTCAGCCAGGTAGTTGGGTACATGCCTAACTCTAAGAATGCAAGCAATACAACTGAAAGAGACAAGGTGGATGAGGAAAATATCTTTTTGAACCGACTTCTGTTGCTGGAAGGAGCAAGCTTTCAAGCTTCACAGAGCTCTTTCTTCAGGTCTGGGGAAGGTTACCAGAGTGTCCAAGCTAAATGCAAGGTGGTACAGATGGTAAGCATAAGGGGTTTATGCATTTTTGTAGGAGACCACTTAAATTAAGTGTGCCAATTAACATCTTTGCAGTCGTGGGATAAAGGAAGGCTTAGTCAGCAGCAGGGTTTGTTACAAATTGTTGTAATAAGCCATAGAAGCAGTGTCTCTGTTAAGTACATGTTTTTTTAGTGTCCAGGAGAGTTATGAATTTAAGCTCCTAGGCTTGTCCTTTTCAAAAAAAGAAAAGGAGTACTTGTGGCACCTTAGAGACTAACAAATTTATTAGAGCATAAGCTTTCGTGAGCTACAGCTCACTTCATCGGATGCATTTGGTGGAAAAAAAACAGAGGAGAGATTTATATACACACACACACAGAGAACATGAAACAATGGGTTTATCATACACACTGTAAGGAGAGTGATCACTTAAGATAAGCCATCACCAACAGCAGGGGCGGGAAGGAGGAAACCTTTCATGGTGACAAGCAGGTAGGCTAATTCCAGCAGTTAACAAGAATATCAGAGGAACAGTGGGGGGTGGGGGTGGGAGGGAGAAATACCATGGGGAACTAGTTTTACTTTGTGTAATGACTCATCCATTCCCAGTCTCTATTCAAGCCTAAGTTAATTGTATCCAGTTTGCAAATTAATTCCAATTCAGCAGTCTCTCGTTGGAGTCTGTTTTTGAAGCTTTTTTTTTTGTTGAAGTATAGCCACTCTTAGGTCTGTGATCGAGTGGACCAGAGAGATTGAAGTGTTCTCCAACTGGTTTTTTGAATGTTATAATTCTTGACGTCTGATTTGTGTCCATTTCATTCTTTTACGTAGAGGACTGTCCAGTTTGGCCAATGTACATGGCAGAGGGGCATTGCTAGCATATGATGGCATATATCACATTGGTAGATGCGCAGTGTGAACGAGCCTCTGATAGTGTGGCTGATGTGATTAGGCCCTATGATGGTATCCCCTGAATAGATATGTGGACAGAGTTGGCAACGGGCTTTGTTGCAAGGATAGGTTCCTGGGTTAGTGGTTCTGTTGTGTGGTGTGTGGTTGCTGGTGAGTATTTGCTTCAGATTGGGGGCTGTCTGTAAGCAAGGACTGGTCTGTCTCCCAAGATCTGAGAGAGCGATGGCTCGTCCTTCAGGATAGGTTGTTAGATCCTTGATGATGCGTTGGAGAGGTTTTAGTTGGGGGCTGAAGGTGATGGCTAGTGGCGTTCTGTTGTTTTCTTTGTTGGGCCTGTCCTGTAGTAGGTGACTTCTGGGTACTCTTCTGGCTCTGTCAATCTGTTTCTTCACTTCAGCAGGTGGGTATTGTAGTTGTAGGAATGCATGATAGAGATCTTGTAGGTGTTTGTCTCTGTCTGAGGGGTTGGAGCAAATGCGGTTATATCGTAGTGCTTGGCTGTAGACAATGGATCGAGTGGTATGATCTGGATGAAAGCTAGAGGCATGTAGGTAGGAATAGCGCGTCAGTAGGTTTCCGATTTTGGGTGGTGTTTATGTGACCATCGCTTATTAGCACCGTAGTGTCCAGGAAGTGGATCTCTTGTGTGGACTGGTCCAGGCTGAGGTTGATGGTGGGATGGAAATTGTTGAAATCATGGTGGAATTCCTCAAGAGCTTCTTTTCCATGGGTCCAGATGATGAAGATGTCATCAATGTAGCGCAAGTAGAGTAGGGGCATTAGGGGACGAGAGCTGAGGAAGCGTTTGTTCTAAGTCAGCCATAAAAATGTTGGCATACTGTGGGGCCATGCGGGTACCCATTGCAGTGCCGCTGATTTGAAGGTATACATTGTCCCCAAATGTGTAAATAGTTATGGGTGAGGACAAAGTCACAAAGTTCAGCCACCAGGTTAGCCGTGACAGTATCGGGGATACTGTCTCCTGACGGCTTGTAGTCCATCTTTGTGTGGAATGTTGGTGTAGAGGGCTTCTACATCCATAGTGGCTAGGATGGTGTTTTTAGGAAGATCCACCAATGGACTGTAGTTTCCTCAGGAAATCGGTGGTGTCTCGAAGATAGCTGGGAGTGCTGGTAACGAAGGGCCTGAGGAGGGAGTCTACATAGCCAGACAATCCTGCTGTCAGGGTGCCAATGCCTGAGATGATGGGGCGTCCAGGATTTTCCAGGTTTATGGATCTTGGGTAGCAGATAGAATACCCCAGGTCGGGGCTCCAGGGGTGTGTCTGTGCGGATTTGTTCTTGTGCTTTTTCAGGGAGTTTCTTGAGCAAATGCTGTAGTTTCTTTTGGTAACTCTCAGTGGGATCAGAGGGTAATGGCTTGTAGAAAGTGGTGTTGGAGAGCTGCCTAGTAGCCTCTTGTTCATACTCCGACCTATTCATGATGACAACAGCACCTCCTTTTTCAGCCTTTTTGATTATGATGTCAGAGGTTGTTTCTGAGGCTGTGGATGGCACTGTGTTCTGCATGGCTGAGGATATGGGGTAAGCGATGCTGCTTTTCCACAATTTCAGCTCGTGCACGTCGGCGGAAGCAGTCTATGTAGAAATCCAGGCTGCTGTTTCGACCTTCAGGAGGAGTCCACCCAGAATCCTTCTTTTGTAGTGTTGGGCAGGAAGGTCTCTGTGGGTTAATATGTTGGTCAGAGGTGTGTTGGAAATATTCCTTGAGTCTGAGACGTCGAAAATAGGATTCTAGGTCACCACAGAAATGTATCATGTTCGTGGGGGTGGAGGGGCAAAAGGAGATGGCCCCGAGATAGGACAAATTCTTCCGCTGGGCTAAGAGTATAGTTGGATAGATTAACAATATTGTGGGTGGGTTACGGGAACCATTGTGTGGCCCCTTGTGGCATATAGTAGTTTAGATAGCTTAGTGTCGTTTTTCTTTTGTACGAGAATCAAATGTGTGTTTTGTAAATGGCTTGTCTAGTTTTTGTAAAGTCCAGCCACGACGAAGTTTGTGTGGAAGGTTGGTTCTTATGAGAGTATCCAGTTTTGAGAGCTCTTCTTAATCTTTCCCTGTTTGCTGTAGAGGATGTTGATCAGGTGGTTCCGCAGTTTCCTTGAGAGTGTGTGGCACAAGCTGTCAGCATAGTCTGTGGTGGTATGTAGATTGTAATGGATTTTTTACCTTCAGTCCTTTCGGTATGATGTCCATCTGTTTGCATTTGGAGAGGAAGATGATGTCTGTCTGTATCTGTGCGAGTTTTTTCATGAAGTGACAGATTTCCACTCTATACGGCTAAATTCAGTGCCTTGCATAATCACAGGTTTCAGAGTAGCAGCCGTGTTAGTCTGTATTCGCAAAAAGAAAAGGAGTACTTGTGGCACCTTAGAGACTAACAAATTTATTAGAGCATAAGCTTTCGTGAGCTACAGCTCACTTCATCGGATGCATAACACTTCAATCTCTCTGGTCACTCGATCACAGACCTAAGAGTGGCCTATACTTCAACAAAAAGCTTCAAAACAGACTCCAATGATGAGACTGCTGAATTGGAATTAATTTGCAAACTGGATACAATTAACTTAGGCTTGAATAGGACTGGGAATGGATGAGTCATTACACAAAGTAAAACTATTTCCCCATGGTATTTCTCCCCTCCCACCCCACCCCCCACTGTTCCACTGTTAACTGCTGGAATTAGCCTACCTGCTTGTCACCATGAAAGGTTTTCCTCCTCCCCCCCCTGCTGTTGGTGATGGCTTATCTTAAGTGATCACTCTCCTTTACAGTGTGTATGATAAACCCCATTGTTTCATGTTCTCTGTGTGTGTGTATATAAATCTCTCGTCTGTTTTTTTTCCACCAAATGCATCCGATGAAGTGAGCTGTAGCTCACGAAAGCTTATGCTCTAATAATTTGTTAGTCTCTAAGGTGCCACAAGTACTCCTTTTCTTTTTGCGAATACAGACTAACACGGCTGCTACTCTGAAACTGTGATTAGGTTGTCTTTTGAAAGTGTTGTGTAGGTTTCCTGTGAGGATGAGGAATGAGAGGTCAGATATGGATGTGTGATCGCGTTGTGACAAGTGTTCACCCACAGGTGATAGGATGTTTTCGTGTTTTTATCATTTTTCTCTGAGAGTTCATTCAAGGACCATTGTGCTTATCTTGTTTCACCCACATATGGTTTGAGGCATTTGATGCACTGGATGTTGTGATAGCACATGTTGTGATAGCATGTGTAGGACCTTGGATCTTGAAAAAGTATGTTTTGGGGGGTAACTGATCATCATAGTAGTGGTGATAAGTCTGTAGGATTTTGCATCTGTTCTGGCAGGGTCTGGTGCTGCATTAAGTTACATAGGGAGTTGTTGTATGTGTGTATATTGTTTTTTTCAATAACCCTAATGGATGCTTTTAAATAACTGTAAATGTATTTAATTTATGTTATGGATGTTGTAAGGCATGAAATATACAACTCAAACTCCAAGATTGGTTTTATACTAATGATTTATCTGCTTTGTCATGCCTATAACTATTTTCCAACTACTTTTCTGTAGCTTGAACTCTTGTAAAACAAAGCCAAGTGTCAACAGAATGATGTGAATTCTAGGTTTTTAGCTGAAAAATAGGTGATTTCTCTATTAGAAAATTGTTGCCAATAAAAGTTTAATAGAAGAATACACCATTTATATTAACTCTTAATGTTTAACTCTCATAAAAATGTTAACTCTTTGTCTCAGTGCTATATAATGGAAGCACAGTTATTTAACATCACTTAGGATCATTTTGTTTAATGTGTCCAAACAAAAAATTAAAAAACACACTACTTGGTGTTCATAAAAATAAATGTTTTAAACTGACAATTTGTTAATGTCATGCAGTTTGCCTGTAACAAAGTTCCCCTATGTGTTGTGGTGAGAGATTTTTGCTTGGATATTCATAAGCCGATAATGCCTGTTGAGTGCCCTCTTATAAAGATTAATACTTTATTCTCCGTGCACGTTACTCTGACATTAATCATTGTGGGATAGACCAGTGCAGCAGGGGAAGAACAGATGATCAATTATTGTTTTCTGTAATCGTGTTTCATACTTGTGAGCTACCTTCAGAGCTGGCTTTTGAACAGGAGAGTTGTGATATACACTATAGATTTATTAGGTTGCTCATTAATCAGTGTTGGGCTAGGTACATGTGACAGGCACTTTGATAAAGATTAACCTTTTGCTATTCTGTACTTTTTGATAATTTAATATAGATGATAAAATATTGAGAATAATATTCAGGTTTGTAGGAAGTGATGCATTTAAAGCATCACCTGCTTTGTACCACCATATTATTGTAGTGCTGGTTGTAAAATAATTTGCCTGAAATTATTTTTGGATTGCTAAATCTGGGTCATACTGCCTGAAATTAGGGCTGGCGAGAAAACATCAATTTGGTTTTGTGGGAAAATTTAAGGTTTTGAAAATGTTTTCATTCTAATGCAGAATGAAGCAGAGACCTTTCAAAATGTTTAGTTCCATCCTGGAACTGAGAAACATTCCTGACAAATTGGCTTTTTTTTTTTTTTTTACAGGAAAAAACATTGTCAACATTTTTTCAACCTCCTCTAGCTGTGATGCATGCTATCAGCAGAGGGTGAATCTTGTAGTCCAAAGGTAAAGAATTTTGCCTCACAGCACAAATATTAGGTCTGCTCCTTGAATGCTGGAAGGGGAAGTGTTTGTTGATACAAAAATCACTCGCCCCTCTAACCACTACTACTGTCAAATGCTTTTTATGTTATATTTCCCAATGTATCATAATCACAGTTTCCATTTTCTTAGTTTCTGATATTTATTACTTTCAGACTGCTGGAAAATAAGCTTTAGAGTGTAGAGTTATTTCTGTACAGTGTTTCCTCCCATAATTAGGTGTAGGGTACCAGCAGGTCCCAGAAAGATCTCATGGTGATGACGGTGATTGTAATGTACTTTTATTTGCCTATGAAAGCTATCATGTCTGGATAGGAAATCTCCAAGTAGTATAACTAGTGTTACTGTCCCAAACAAGTACAAGTATGGGAGTGAATAACTTTTTTCAGTGAAGCCTTTGAAATAAAGCTAAGGCCAAATCCAATAGCACAGTTATCTTCTGTGAAAATTTTTGTGTGCGTGTGACTGATATTGATTGATGGTGCACCTTAGACATCTTTGACTCGTTGTTTTATCTTCATGTTGAATACCTGCAAGATTTACAAACTACACAGTTCATTTACTCACAGCTTGGGAAGGCAGAGATCCACTGAAATGATGACTGAGAAATTTTGTCAAGTCCTCTTCACTACTTGAAAGGAGCCAGCTCTCAGTATAGAGGTTTATAATTTCAAATGGAAGTAATATGACAAATCAATTAGGTGGTTTTCCTTGTCTCTCAAAATCAGCTTGCTTACCTTCTCTATTGATCAGTCTCAGCTCCAGGCAACCCACTCAAAGCTGATGTAACTGCAATTTTAGCTTTCCACATGCTTTGCAGATACTACATTGATCTGTGGCCATTCTCTAGTAGTAGGATTTAAAGGGACATGAAATGTGCAGTCTCTAATTAAGGGCTTTTGTAATGGTACTGATTGATGCACCCAGAGTCTTCACAAAGATACATTAGCAGAGGTGCTGCTACCTTATTGGGGACCCTAAACTGGAATATTCCCCTCCCCCAAACACATACTAATAATTAATAGGAGGGCCCCTTGAGCTGCTTGGGGCCCTAAAGCAATTGCTTAGTCTGCTTATACCTAGCAGGGTTCTGGAAATTAGTACAGTTACTTCTTCATAGTGCCTTGCCAACAGTGTGTCAGAATCCCCCTTTTACTCATTTCATTAAAAGCAGTATTCCACAACCAGTTATTTTTAAAAAAAAGATAGCTATGTTGAGTCTGAGGTAAATGAAGTCCCTCACAATTTAATCTTATTCAATTACTTATGAATACATTCACAGCAGGTAGTGTTTCAAGAAGCTATTTGTCTTGTTCCTTATTAGGAGTTAAACATATTAAAGCATAGTTAATCAGACCTATGACAGTATGTATAACCTCCTCCATAACAGATTTGAAAGGCTGCCCAACGTGATAGATTTTCTAAAAATCTGCAATGTATTACCTCAAAACAGTCTTCACAGGAAAATAAAAGTTTGATTAATATTTATAAGAGAGTTTCTTAGCAAACATTTCTAATACATCTTCTTATTTAGCTGATGGCCAAGATAATCTTCTGTGTCCCATATGCCTATTTTTTCATTGCCATAATCTTTAGTGAATATGTTTTAGGATCATGTATCTTAAAAACACACAGCAGGACTATTAGGTTAAATACTTTTAATTCCTTGCATAATGACAGATTTCAGAGTAGCAGCCGTGTTAGTCTGTATTTGCAAAAAGAAAAGACTACTTGTGACACCCTTAGAGACTAACAAATTTATTTGAGCATAAGTTTTTCGTGAGCTACAGCTTACTTCATCAGATGCATTTGGTGGAAAATACAGTGGGAGAAGATTTATATACACACACAGAGAACATGAAACAATGGGTTTTATCATACACATAAACTTGTGTAAGGAGAGTGATCACTTAAGATGAGCCATCATCACCAGCAGGCTGGGCCGGGGGGGAAAGGAGGAAAACCTTTCATGGTGACAAGCAAGGTAGGCTATTTCCAGCAGTTAACAAGAACATCTGAGGAACAGTGGGGGGTGGGGTGGGGGAGAGAAATAACATGGGGAAATAGTTTTACTTTGTGTAATGACTCATCCATTCCCAGTCTCTATTCAAGCCTAAGTTAATTATATCCAGTTTGCAAATTAATTCCAATTCAGCAATCTCTCATTGGAGTCTGTTTTTGAAGTTTTTTTGTGAAGGATAGCCACCCTCAGGTCTGTAATCGAGTAGTGCAGGAGAGATTGAAGTGTTCTCCGACTGGGTTTTTGAATGTTACAGTTCTTGACGTCTGATTTGTGTCCATTTATTCTTTTACGTAGAGACTGTCCAGTTTGACCAATGTACATGGCAGAGGGGCATTGCTGGCACATGATGGCAATATCACATTGGTAGATGCGCAGGTGACGAGCTCTGATAGTGTGGCTGATGGATTAGGCCCTAGGATGGTGTCCCCTGAATAGATATGTGGACAGAGTTGGCAACGGGCTTTGTTGCAAGGATAGGTTCCTGGGTTAGTGGTTCTGTTGTGTGGTGTGTGATTGCTGGTGAGTATGTGCTGCAGGGCGGGGGGCTGTCTGTAAGCAAGGACTGGCCTGTCTCCCAAGATCTGTGAGAGTGATGGGTTGTCCTTCAGGATAGGTTGTAGATCCCTGATGATGCATTGGAGAGGTTTTAGTTGGGGGCTGAAGGTGATAGCTAGTGGCGTTCTGTTATTTTCTTTGTTGGGCCTGTTCTGTAGTAGGTGACTTCTGGGTACTCTTCTGGCTCTGTCAATCTGTTTCTTCACTTCAGCAGGTGGGTATTGTAGTTGTAAGAATGCATGATAGAGATCTTGTAGGTGTTTGTCTCTGTCTGAGGGGTCGGAGCACAATGCGGTTATATCGTAGAGCCTGGCTGTAGACAAGGATCGAGTGGGTATGATCTGGATGAAAGCTAGAGGCATGTAGGTAGAATAGCGGTCAGTAGGTTTCCGATATAGGGTGGTGTTTATGTGACACATCGCTTATTAGCACGTAGTGTCCAGGAAGTGGATCTCTTGTGTGGACTGGTCCAGGCTGAGGTTGATGGTGAGATGGAAAATTGTTGAAATCCTGGTGGAATTCCTCAAGGGCTTCTTTTCCATGGGTCCAGATGATGAAGATGTCATCAATGTAGCGCAAGTAGAGTAGGGGCATTAGGGGACGAGAGCTGAGGAAATGTTGTTCTAAGTCAGCCATAAAAATGTTGGCATACTGTGGGGCCATGCGGGTACCCATCGCAGTGCCGCTGATTTGAAGGTATACATTGTCCCCAAATGTGAAATAGTTATGGGTGAGGACAAAGTCACAAAGTTCAGCCACCAGGTTAGCCGTGACATTATCGGGGATACTGTTCCTGACGGCTTGTAGTCCATCTTTGTGTGGAATGTTGGTGTAGAGGGCTTCTACATCCATAGTGGCTAGGATGGTGTTTTTAGGAAGATCACCAATGGATTGTAGTTTCCTCAGGAAGTCAGTGGTGTCTCGAAGATAGCTGGGAGTGCTGGTAACGTAGGGCCTGAGGAGGGAGTCTACATAGCCAGACAATCCTGCTGTCAGGGTGCCAATGCCTGAGATGATGGGGCGTCCAGGATTTCCAAGTTTATGGATCTTGGGTAGCAGATAGAAAACCCCAGGTCGAGGTTCTAGGGGTGTGTCTGTGCGGATTTGTTCTTGTGCTTTTTCAGGGAGTTTCTTGAGCAAATGCTGTAGTTTCTTTTGGTAACTCTCAGTGGGATCAGAGGGTAATGGCTTGTAGAAAGTGGTGTTGGAGAGCTGCCTAGTAGCCTCTTGTTCATATTCTGACCTATTCATGATGACGATAGCACCTCCTTTGTCAGCCTTTTTGATCATGATGTCAGAGTTGTTTCTGAGGCTGTGGATGGCATTGTGTTCTGTACGGCTGAGGTTATGGGGCAAGTGATGCTGCTTTTCCACAATTTCAGCCCGTGGACGTCGGCGGAAGCACTCTATGTAGAAGTCCAGGCTGCTGTTTCGACCTTCAGGAGTCCACCCAGGATCCTTCTTTTTGTAGTGTTGGTAGGAAGGTCTCTGTGGGTTAATATGTTGGTCAGAGGTGTATTGGAAATATTCCTTGAGTCGGAGACGTCGAAAATAGGATTCTAGGTCACCACAGAACTGTATCATGTTCTTGGGGGTGGAGGGGCAAAAGGAGAGGCCCCGAGATAGGACAGATTCTTCTGCTGGGTTAAGAGTATAGTTGGATAGATTAACAATATTTCTGGGTGGGTTACAGGAACTGTTGTGGCCCCTTGTGGCATCTAGTAGTTTAGATAGTTTAGTGTCCTTTTTCTTTTGTGGAGAAGCAAAGTGAGTGCTCTCCAGTGACTCGATTACAGACCTGAGGGTGGCTATCCTTCAACAAAAAAACTTCAAAAACAGACTCCAATGAGAGACTGCTGAATTGGAATTAATTTTCAAACTGGATACAATTAACTTAGGCTTGAATAGAGACTGGGAATGGATGAGTCATTACACAAAGTAAAACTATTTCCCCATGTTATTTCTCCCCCCCCATACCACCCCCCACTGTTCCTCAGATGTTCTTGTTAACTGCTGGAAATGGCATACCTTGCTTGTCACCATGAAAGGTTTTCCTCCTTTCCCCCCCACCCCGCTGCTGGTGATGGCTCATCTTAAGTGATCACTCTCCTTACAGTGTGTGTGATAAAACCCATTGTTTCATGTTCTCTGTGTGTGTATATAAATCTCCCCACTGTATTTTCTACCAAATGCATCCGATGAAGTGAGCTGTAGCTCACGAAAGCTTATGCTCAAATAAATTTGTTAATCTCTAAGGTGCCACAGGTACTCTTTTTCTTTTTACTTTTAATTCATTACCTGCCATGTAGGAGTATTTTCCAACTTCATATTACATAAACTGTTTTCAGATACAATAAAAGATTCTGTCAATGTGCTATTTTATTAATGTTTGTTATGCATGTATACATTTTCTTGTCTATTAGATAACACAAAATCTTATTAATTTATTATAGACCCCCTAAGGTTTTGTTTGTACTTTTAAAAACTGAAATGCAGTTTTGGCCACTGTTACAGTATGTTAACTTTTTAGGCTATGTCTACATTTAAAATGCTACCGTAGCACAGCTACAACTGTGCCACTGTAGAGCTTCAGTGTAGACATTCACTACAGCAACGGGAGGGGTTCTACCTTCACTGCTCTGAAAGGTGGTACCTAAGTGGACAGAAGAATTGTTTCATTGGCCTAGTGCTGTCAATACCAGGGATTAGGTTGGCATAGCTTTGTCTCCTAAAGTGTGTGTGGATTTTTCACACTCTTGAGAGATGTAGCTATGCTGATGAATGTTTAAGTGTAGACCATCCCCCTGAGCTTTCTAGTCTCTCAAAATGTGAATCTATAGGTAATACTTACCTGTAAGGTACATAGAACCCTATAATGACAATATTTATTTGAAGCTAATTGGAAGTACTTGCTAATAACGAATGCATTATTTGAGAGACTGTAAAATATTAGCCATACCATTAATTAAAACAGTATTAAAACATAACCATAATACTTTCCCTTTTTCATGTGAATGTGACATTTTCATTACTTGCCTTGGAAGGAAATTCAGAAAAAATGACAACAAATTAGTGTCATGTATCAGGGGGTAGCCGTGTTAGTCTGTATCCACAAAAACAACAAGGACTCCAGTGGCACCTTAAAGACTAACGGATTTATTTGGGCATAAGCTTTTGTGGGTAAAAAAACACTTCTTTAGATGCATGGAGTGAAAATTACAGATGCAGGCATTATTATACTGACACATGAAGAGAAGGGAATTACCTCACAAGTGGAGAACTAGTGTTGACAGGGTGAATTCGATCGGGGGGAGAGGGGGATGTAGTCCACTCCCAATAATAGGTGAGGAGGTGTCAATAGATGAGGAGGCAAAGCTGCTTTTGTAAGGAGCCAGCCATGAAAGCTTATGCCCACATAAACCAATTAGTGTGAAGCAGCATTCTCCTCAAGGAATGTAGTGTCCTCTTTATCTGTTTTTTTTTTCCCATCTCTGTCCCCAATTGAATACCTCGAGGGCAGCCCATGTTGCTCTTTCACCTCTGACAAGAAACATCTAGCTTTGCTCCTTTTTGAGGAGGAAAGAACTGTTTCTCTCCACCACCATCCCTTCTTCTCAGTTGGGGTGGGGACACCCACAAAAATCACTGCATTGCTCCAACTCACCATTAAGGGTTCTGTGTCAAGTCAGGATAGTTCCTTACTTCTTGACTACAACCTCCTTCCCCTTAAAACAAAAACATAATGAAAAAACTTTCCACTCTTTTTGCAGCCTAATTTGCAGAGCACATGTTCACTGGATTGTGTCAATGCTAACTTGATAGTGCTTTCTTTTGCCTGAGTGTTATAGGGAAGTTGAACAGTCCTATCCATTCAGAATGTAAAGGTGCTGTACAGTTACACATGCAAAACTGCATAACTTTTTCTTCAGTTATGCAGTGCCTTGTGCTCAGTTGTGGTTGTGTCATTTGCATGATCACAATGCTTAAATACATGTAGTTATCATAAGTAGGAGTAGTTGTGTGTTTAAAGTTATGCATATGCTTAAGTACCTTGCTGAATTGGAGTCTGGGGACAAAGCATGTACCAATCTTTATACTTCAGATTGTCTTCAGACACTGAAATACTTCAGACATACTTCAGACACTGCAATAAAAGACATATGGCAGCAAGTCTCAAAGCCGGAGCCAACTGACTCAGTTGACCTGAGCTCTGAGACTCACTGCTGCAGGGATTTTTTTGCTGTGCAGTTGTACTGTGATACAAAGAGGTCACTTTGCATTTGCTTATTGACTGTCTGGTTTTTTTGTTTTTTTAAACTTTTGCCCAAAATTTGGTCTGGCCTTCTGTCTGCCAGGAAGTTAACTTTTTTCCTGAAAGTTTTGTTTAAAATATTCGCTCTGTTTGCAATATGATGTGTGTATACTATGAAATTATGTAAGACATACTTGTAACGTATCTTTATGTGCAGACTGCAGGGAGATCTTGCTGCCAATGATGACAGATCAGTTGAAGTATCATTTGGAAAGGCAGGAAGACTTGGAGGCTTGCTGCCAACTGCTTAGTAACATCCTGGAAGTCCTTTACAGGAAAGATGTGGTTAGTAACTGATGTTTATACCAATTAGCCCTTAAGAATACTATGTCTTGTGAGTGATAGGGGTGATCATGAAGTAAAGCTGGCAATGACTTCATTTTTGTCATTTATTTTTGTTCTGAGTTTTTCCTTTCTTTTTCTTTCTTCTCCTCCTCTCTTGTGGTGGTCGGTGATGAGGTGGTGTTGACTGATGTTTACTCTTTCACCATGTTGATCTCTGGCTCTAAGGTTTCTCACTTATGACGGCCTTTATTCTGGCCAAGAGGAAATACGGCTCCCTCTGGAACTCATCCCATAACACCGCTCCAGATATTGGTCAAATACTCATAGGAGTTGAGTATCCTTCCTCCACAGCACTTGCATGTCCTGCCAGATGGGGAGTGTTGGATGAGTTTGGAATATGAATTCTTCAGCCTCTTCATTGCATTGATGCTTGTTTATTGGGCCAGCTTTTGGTCCTTTGGTGATTGTTCATCAACTAAAGAGGATAAAAACTGAGTGTGCTGTTTTGAAATTTGTAGCAGAAAATTTCACTAGAGGAAAAAATAGTCTCTTAAAAGTCTTTCACAGTGAAAGAGTAATCTTAAATGACTTTCTTAGCAACAAGATTTGTTCAAGTCATGGGAAAATCCAAAAAGCTGGTTTGATGGTGTGAATGAACAATTTGTCAGGAATTTAAAATGTACAGAAATATTCCCACGTGATCTATGACAGTTAAAAACAATCTGCTGGAAGTAGGCTGCTCTTCAGACAGCTCAGTAAAACAAAACAGTCCCCCTCTAGCCAATTCTCTCAAGATATAACTAATTAACTTGATAGTGCTTCCTTCTGCCTGAGTATTATGGGGAAGTTAAACAGTCCTATCCATTCAGAATGTAAAGATGCTGTACAATTACACATGCAAAACTGCACAACTTTTTTGTGTTAGGCAGTACCCTGTGCTCAGTTGTGGGTGTGTCATTTGCATGATCCCAATTTTTTATTGACTAGAGCAAGGGTTCTCAAACTGGGGGTTGGGACCCCTCAGGGAGTCAGGAGGTTATTACATGGGGCGTCGCGAGCTGTCAGCCTCCACTCCAAACCCTGCTTTGCCTCCAGCATTTATAATGGTGTTAAATATATAAAAAAGTGTTTTTAATTAATAAGTGGGGGGGTCACCCTCAGAGGTGTGTTATGTGAAAGGGGTCACCAGCACAAAAGTTTGAGAACCACTGGACTAGACAGTGACTGTACAAATCTCTCTCCTTTGATGGGGAGCTATAATCCATTCTGGCTAGTTGCCAGCGTTAAAGATTTTTGGACCAGAGGGTCCCGAGTCTGGATTCCTGTACATGAGCAGCATAGCTACCTACACTTTGGCCAGAGCAAGTTCTAGCTTTTTAAAAAACTGTCCTTGGTAACTGTATTCTTCCAGTGATCCCGATTCTTTGGCATCCGGAAGCAGATTACGTTAAAAAAATGAGCTTCTGTCCTGACAGCACAGCAGCCCCTCCCTATTTTTTGCTGTCTGCATTTCTCTCAGCAAGCTGAACTTATTGGCTTGCAGCTCCACCACCTGCTGAGCTGAACATAGTTGAGAAGGTCTGCATGAGGGGTGGATGCCGAGTTAGGAGCTGGTTTCTGTTACTGAGAGAGAGACAACCAAGAACTGGGCGAGAGAGGGCTGCTGAGCTGCCAGATGATTGAAGCCTGTATGCAGGTAGAAAAGGGAGATGGAGGAGCTGTGGGGAAAGGAATCAGTCCCTGGAGGTGAGAATAGGAAAGTCCCTGCTTGTCACCAGCAGGGAGCTTGGGTGCTCCAGAACAGTAGCTGAACATACAGGTACTGGAGATGAGGGATACTTTTTCACATATGCCAGCTGGAGCCTCTGGAAGTTAAATGCAACCTGGTGAATGAACCATGGGTTATTTTTCTCTCTCATTTAATAATAATAATAATTAATAATAATAATTAATAAAATGCATTTCACTAGTAGGTTTGCACAGCTGTCCAGCAACAGCCTACAGCATATCCTATTCAGAGAATTGTCTGGCAAAACATTTTAAATGTTGACAACCATAGAGTAGTCTCTAAGTCTTGCATTAGGGCAAGGCAGGCAAGTAACTTTTAAGGAGCACATTTACATTGTGGGAGGGGAAGCAAGTTCCCCATATTAGTATGATACTTCCCTACCCCCAATCTTTGTGGGACTTCCTCCCCTACAAGGTTGGGACATAAATCCCTAACGTGTTCACAAAGGGCATTCACGGTCAACACCACACTTTTAATGTTTTTAAAAAAACAATCCTAGCAGATCACCTCTAAACCAGAATATAAATAAAACAATTGAGAATTAGTTTGAAAGGCCTTAGCTAAATTGTTTAATTTATTGGATGCACTGTTATTAAGTGTGCCATGTTTACCTTCGTCAGAGACATTTGATTTTAAATGGTTAAAAAATGTCATTGGAAAACTAAATTGTGACCTAACCAAATGCCATAAACACTGCATTTTTTCCCCCCAAATATTTGCTTTTTTTTTTTTAAAGTACTCTAATCATGTAATTGACTTTCAGTAGCAGCAGTAATAAAAAGTCTATTTTCTTTGTGTAGTCTTTGCTTTTAACAAAGACTGTTTTTCATCTTGTTGAGCAGTAGTTGTGAGGAGTTATAACTGATTTGGTTTCAACAGGATAGATGGATTTAATAACAAGCATCAATATTTGAGTTGTATTGATTGTCTTTTGGTGATAGTTTCCATTAAATTATTCTTTCTCTCCAGGGACCAACACAGCGCCATGTCCAGATAATCATGGAAAAGCTACTGAGGACAGTCAATAGAACAGTCATTTCCATGGGACGCGATTCAGAGCTCATTGTAAGTGTCTCTTGACATAAACTTAAGTATTTTTATCACAACTTCTTGCACCTGACATAATAGAGGATTTAAATCGCAGGTGGTAAAAAGCAATCAAAACCTCCTGTAACCTTCTTGTGTGTTCAGTAAACTGTAAAGTTTTGGATTATAATTTTTGTGTGGCCTATAGTAGGAGGAGAAAGGTCCTATTTAAATTGTCAGTGATCAAATGATGAATTTAATTGGGTATGTTTAACCAAAACTAATTTTGTTTTTTGCAATTATAAGATTTTAACTAGCTAAAAATGTTGTGTAAATTAAAAAAAACTTTGGTTGTTGACATGTAAATTGGACTGGAGGCTTTATTTTGCCAACATTTACTCACATTGTGGTTGTTCAGTTGGGGTGATGACTCTCATAGGCATACTGATTTTAAATAAGTGAAGGATTGCAGAATATGGCCCTGGCAATTACAACTTTCATAATGAAACAAAGACTTTGATGTGTGCCCATGCAAGTCCTGAGAAATAATATGGTTATTCCAAGATTATCCATTTAAGAATACAATGACATAACTTAATATTAGAAGAGCTTAACTCTTGTTGAGTTTTGCTCAACTTTATATTTAACAAAGTTTGTTACCTTTTAAAATATTTTGTTTATTGGACCACTTAAATATTCTGCATCAGAAATTTGGCTTCAGTGGAGCAACACTGGTTTGTATCAGGTGAAGATATGGGCCTTTATTAACTTTTTAAAAAAAATCTGTAAATGTTTGTCACTATTTGCAGCATATATGCACACAATGTACTTAATTGGTGTAAAAGCTTGCATTTTAGGTGAACATTATTCATTTAAAGTTCTGTACCATTCTGAAAAAAATATTTTGGTGGAAACCTGGAAAGAGAGATCATGAAATGTTTCCTGCCAATCTATACACTTGAATGGCTTTGACTCTCTTCTTAAAACTACTTCCCTTACCTCTTCCTTCTCTGTACTGTATTACATCATTTATAAAAAATCAAAATTGAGAAAGTTCTGAATTAACTCTCTTCTCTCTTCCTCTAATTCCATATTATTCCTTTACCCCAGTCTCTCACTGTTATCTCTCTTCGTCCTTCTAGGCTCTCAGTCCGTCTCCTGGATACCATCCTCTCTCACCCTCTGTCCTCCACTCTTCTTCATCTGTAATGGTGTTTGTATCCCTGAGAATGATAAAAACCTTCTCTTACTTCTAATTCTCTCTCCAGCTATCATCTTGGCACTTGCTTTCCCACTTCCAACAACATGCTGTCTTTTAATGATTTTGTACCCCTCACACCCCAAAATGACAAGGATTAATCCTTGAGTAAGTAAAGTACCTATAATTCATATGGAAGAAAAACTTAATATTGAGAAAGCAGACAAAAGTCATTAGGTTTGAATTGTGTGTGTTTGTATATAATAAAATATATAGACAGTAGAATGCAGACAAAATATTGTTATTGTTTCTGTAGGTTAAATTGTTTGTAGAAATATAGCTGATGTATTTATCAAAATTCCTTAATTTTATTTCCCCTCTGCTAAACTGTGGTGATGTCTGTATATTTGAAATGATACAAAACCACAACAGGATATATTCTGAAGCATTACGTTAGTAGACCTATAGTTAGTTTTCCCCCTTTTTAACTTCAGCATAATGTATTTGAAAGTTTAAGTCTTGCACATATATATTTTTAACTAAGTGCAATTGTATTAAAAATGCACACTGTGAATATGAACATAGCCTGAATGCATTACATCTGAACACACTATAATTATTTAATGAATACTGACAGCATCAGGAATTTTTAAGAGGGCACTTACTATTTAAAATTCAGTGCATTTCTAAAAGCATCTCTCAGTAATCAACCAATAATGATTCACTTTTGTGGTGTCAATAAAGGAGTAAGATGGAAATGAAACCAATACTTAGTATGCATAACCTTACCCTTCTTGGATCAGCATCAGATTGAGATTTATGCATTACATTTTTTTGACTTGAAAGTTGCACCTAGAATTTAGATTAGAGAATAGATCATAGCAGAACAAACCAGAAGAAAAAACAGTTTCTAGACAAAGAACCATAAAGGAGGATAGTTTAGGTGATGGCTTTTTTTTAAAGTAATGCATCACAAATCATATATATTAATTTCTTACATAAAATTGCTATACAGATGTTTCAGTAGTTGAATCTAAATAATTTTTTCACCTTGAAAAAATGACTATATATTTCACCTCTTATTTAAAATGTATTGCACTGATAATAATATGGAATTTGCATATTATGTATTTGCAAAGATATTGGAAGTGTTTTGGTGATGCTTGTTCTTTAAAAGAAGGAAATATGTTCATTATGATACAAATTTACGTCTTGATTCTGTAAATATTCACTCCTGAGTGGTTCTGCTTGAGTAGCCCCAATGAATACAATGGAACTACATATCTGAACAAGGATTTGCAGGGTTGGGCCCAATACGACAGAAGTTAATCAGATAACATTGGTTTCGCATTACACATTCTTTTCATAATTTGGCTTTAAGGTCAGTGGGATTTTTATTTGGTGGTATTTATGCACTGTACTGGGTGCTTTTTATGTATAAATATCCAACACGGTGTTCTTTTGTTGGTGCTTTAATTTGCATAGATAATACTGTTTACACACATCTCCAACTTCTGAACTGTGCACAAGTATGCAGTATGCCTCAAAGTGTGTGTGTGTCTGTTCTTGAGAGCCTAGCATTTTGGATATCAACAGGGGATTTTAACAGAATTCAAATATTAAAGGTAGAATGGAGTTACCTTGAAACAGAGGGAGTAAAGGTATATTGATGGTTATTTTGTTAAATACAGAGTGTTTTCTGATCACAGGATAAAGATCATCAGTAGGACATGAAATTTGTAGATAAGCACTAAGATAACACGCAAAATATTCGCTGTTGCAAGAGGATATATAATTCAAGAGTCTAGTTATGAAACTATAAATAATACTTTGACAGTTTTTTTGGACTATTCAAAAAGATTGATTTTTCTCTGTTTTATAACTTATGGATGTGATTTAAAATCTTTATTACTGTTATGACAATTGTTAAATTGATTCAACAAAAGTATTGACAATAGATGGTTCTGTTGTATATAATGGGCCCAGATACCTATGTCTAACATGGGATACGCTGTCACGTACAATATGTCACAAACTTGCATTCCACATGTGAGCACAGTAACAAATTTTAGAGATCAGAACATTTTAATTTTGTGTGTGAAATTTAAAATTTGCAAAGATTCCTGGAAACCTCAGGACCCCCTTCAATTATTGTTTTTTTACCATTTTTATCCTAAATATGTTTTGCTATAAAAGCTAAATCTATTTTTGATCATTTAGTTTTCTCTCTAGGGTCCCCCCCTTCCCCCCCGCCTTCCCCAGGCTTTGAAAACCTTCAGACACCTAGTGAGAATGAAGCTCACTAGCCACAGGCTAGTATGAAAGGCAAGGTGGTTCCTTGCCAATGAAGTGAACAGTAATGATGTCATGAGGATGTCAGCCTTCCCTCACCACTCTTGGCTACTAGGAAGGAGATACAGAGTTTGGGCTCGTAGGAATTCTAAAGATTCTCCATAATCTTCAAGGCCATGTGTCACCACCATTGCAAACCTTCTGGCTAATGCTGTAAAGAATTCCCTTTAATTAGCTAGATGGTAACTTCATGAATGATATGAGGCACTCTTCCTCTCTTCCTTCCAGTATTTGAATAGGCTGAAAGGGCTACTTCCATCAAAGAATTTGCTTATATACTTAAAATCTCTTTAGTTTATTTTGAATACTCTGTTGTTTAAGATTAGGATATTCTCTAAATATTCTCTATTATGAGAATGATTAAGAGGTGATTAAGAAGAAGCAGAAAGCATACAGGGAGTGGAAGATGGGAGGGATCAGCAAGGAAAGCTACCTAATTGAGGTCAGAACATGTAGGGATCAAGTGAGACAGGCTAAAAGTCGAGTAGAGTTGGACCTTGCAAAGGGAATTAAAACCAATAGTAAAAGGTTCTATAGCCATATAATAAGAAGAAAACTAAGAAGGAAGAAGTGGGGCTGCTTAACACTGAGGATGGAGTGGAGGTTAAAGATAATCTAGGCATGGCCCAATATCTAAACAAATACTTTGCCTCAGTCTTTAATAAGGCTAAAGAGGATCTTGGGGATAATGGTAGCATGACAAATGGGAAGGAGGATATAGAGGTAGATATTACCATATCAGAGGTAGAAGCGAAACTGAAACAGCTTAATGGGACTAAATCAGGGGGCCCAGATAATCTTCATACAAGAATATTAAAGGAATTGGCACCTGAAATTGCAAGCCCATTAGCAAGAATTTTTAATGAATCTGTAAACTCAGGAGTAGTACCGAATGATTGGAGAATTGCTAATATAGTTCCTATTTTTAAGAAAGGAAAAAAAAGTGATCCGGGTAACTACAGGCCAGTTAGTTTGACATCTGTAGCATGCAAGGTCCTGGAAAAAATTTTGAAGGAGAAATTAGTTAAGGACATTGAAGTCAATGGTAAATGGGACAAAATACAACATAGTTTTACAAAAGGTAGATTGTGCCAAACCAACCTAATCTCCTTTTTTGAAAAGGTAACAGATTTTTTAGATAAAGGAAATGCAGTGGATCTAATTTACCTAGATTTCAGTAAGTCATTTGATACCGTGCCACATGGGGAATTATTAGTTAAATTGGAGAAGATGGGGATCAATATGAACATCAGAAGGTGGATAAGGAATTGGTTAAAGGGGAGACTGCAACGGGTCCTACTGAAAGGTGAACTGTCAGGTTGGAGGGAGGTTACCAGTGGAGTTCCTCAGGGATCGGTTTTGGGACCAGTCTTATTTAATCTTTTTATTACTGACCTTGGCACAAAAAGTGGGAGTGTGCTAATAAAGTTTGCAGATGATACAAAGCTGGGAGGTATTGCCAATTCGGAGAAGGATCGGGATATTATACAGGAGGATCTGGATGACCTTGTAAACTGGAGTAATAGTAATAGGATGAAATTTAATAGTGAGAAGTGTAAGGTTATGCATTTAGGGATTAATAACAAGAATTTTAGCTATAAGTTGGGGACGCATCAATTAGAAGTAACGGAAGAGGAGAAGGACCTTGGAGTATTGGTTGATCATAGGATGACTATGAGCTGCCAATGTGATATGGCTGTGAAAAAAGCTAATGCGGTTTTGGGATGCATCAGGGGAGGCATTTCCAGTAGGGATAAGGAGGTTTTATACAAGGCACTGGTGAGACCTCACCTAGAATACTGTGTGCAGTTCTGGTCTCCCATGTTTAAAAAGGATGAATTCAAACTGGAGCAGGTACAGAGAAGGGCTACTAGGATGATCCAAGGAATGGAAAACTTGTCTTATGAAAGGAGACTTAAGGAGCTTGGCTTGTTTAGCCTAACTAAAAGAAGGTTGAAGGGAGATATGATTGCTCTCTATAAATATATCAGAGGGATAAATATAGGAGATGGAGAGGAATTATTTCAGCTCAGCACCAATGTGGACACAAGAACAAATGGGTGTAAACTGGCCACCAGGAAGTTTAGACTTGAAATCAGACGAAGGTTTTTAACCATCAGAGGAGTGAAGTTTTGGAATAGCCTTCCAAGGGAAGCAGTGGGGGCAAAAGATCTATCTGGTTTTAAGATTCTACTCGATAAGTTTATGGAGGAGATGGTATGATGGGATAATGGGATTTTGGTAAGTAATTGATCTTTTAAATATTCAGGGTAAATAGGCCAAATCCCCTGAGATGGGATATTAGATGGATGGGATCTGAGTTACTATAGAAAATTCTTTCCTGGGTATCTGGCTGGTGAACCTTGCCCGTATGCTCAGGGTTTAGCTGATTGCCATATTTGGGGTTGGGAAGGAATTTTACTCCAGGGCAGATTGGAGAGGCCCTGGAGGTTTTTTGCCTTCCTCTGTAGCATGGGGCATGGTTGACTTGAGGGAGGCTTCTCTGCTCCTTGAAGTCTTTGAACCATGATTTAAGGACTTCAATAGCTCAGACGTGGGTGAGGTTTTTCATAGGAGTGGGTGGGTGAGATTCTGTGGCCTGCGCTGTGCAGGAGATCGGACTAGATGATCAGAATGGTCCCTTCTGACCTTAGTATCTATGAATCTATTAGATAGAAATACTTTAATTCCTCACAGACAAATATCTCTTCAAATAAGATTGGGGAAAATTTAGTTCTAAAAAAACAAAAGAAAAAAAAAAGAAAAACCCCACAAAAACAAACAAAACTTGGAAGCAATAGATGAAGGTCAGGTTTAGAATAGTTATTTCTGGCCAAGTCACTATTAATGCTAGCACTATATTTTATTCTACCCCAGATGATTTATAAAAACCTGACATGCTGTTTAACATGCAGAAGAATATGCTGGTATGGGCTGTATTAGCTTGGATTTAAACACAGTCTGTTCATTTAATCAGCTCTTTTCATTGAGAGTTGTGAAGTTATATACTTAATGATGAGACTAAATTCTGAGTCTACCATGTTAAATACGGTTTATAATTTACAGGAGGGGAATTACTTTCACCATTTTGATACTGGTGGTTTTTCAATATTTTCCCCATGAAATTAAATCTTTTTATACAATATTTTTTAAAAGGTGTTTGGTAAATATGCGTGTATTGATATGGGCATGTTATTTGCAGTGTTGGTAAAACTAATAACAATTTGTATCAGTTTATCTCATTGATACCCAGGTGAAGAGAGTCGTGAGTAGTTACTGGAATATGATATGGACCATGATTTTTGCAAGATAACCAGGGCCTTTTTTGTTGTTGTAAGTGACTCTGTACACTTACACCCAATCTCCAGTGTCTGTCTTCTTCAAGTCTGTGTTCTTCCAGTCTCCTCTCACTTTCCTTTTTTGTTTGTTCTCCTATCTGTAGTCACTCTGTCCACATTAGATTATTTGTTTATTTCCTTTATTATTGAAGACCCAATAAAGGCTTAATGTATATAGCTGCAGCAAGATTTCGCTTTGACAGAACCAGGACCTTTAAGCTTCTCTGGTGCTGAAAAATGGGCTGCTTTAAAAAAATGATAAATGGAAAGTGTCCTGTAAACACATTTTAGAAGTTCTGATGCACTCTTCTAGGCACTTTTGATAAGTGTTATAAGTCCACAAATCACAGAGATCCCCCAAGTTACTCAAAACCACCAACTCAATATGTTTCCCCCACAAACACAGAAATGAAAATAAATAAATGGACTTTTCAGTGTTTGCTAACGGTCAACCAATTTTGGCTATTTTGTATCTTTACTTATAAAATTTAAGGAAGTAATTTAAAATCATTGCTGGTAAAATTTGCCGATGACATAAAGATTGTTGGAGTGGCAAATAATGATGACAACACAGTCAGACAGACAATCTGAATGTCTTGATAATCTGGGCCCATTAAAACAAAATATATTTTAATACCATCAAATGCAAGGTCACATATCTAGCAACAACGAATGCAGGCCATATCTAAGAATGGGAGACACTATCCTGGAAATCAGGACTCTGAAAAAAGATTTATTGGTCACAGTGGACAATCAATTGAACATAGCTCCCAGCAAAATGTTGCGGCTAAAAGGGCTAATCTGATCCCTGAATGTAAAAAAAAGAGAATAAGAATAGGGAGGTGATTTTAATTTTGGAAATGGCAGTTGGATGGAATATTCCATCCAGTTCTGGCATCTAAATTTTTAAAGTGATGTGGAAAAATTGGAGTGGGTGCCATAAAATGATACGAGGGCTGGAAAAAATTCCCTGCAGTGAGAGACTTGAGGAGCTCAATCTCTTTACCAAAAAGATGATCAAGAGGTAATTTGATTATGGTGTAGAAGTATTTTAATGGGGAGAAAATATCGGACATTAAAGGGTTTTTTTAATCTAGAGGAGGAGGACATAACAGGAAGTAATGGCTGGAAGTTAAAGCCAGACAAATTCAAATTAAAAATAAGCACAGATTTTTAACAGTGAGGGCACTGAACCACTTGAACAAATGAACAAGGGAAATGGTGGATTATCTAAGTCTACAAATCAAGAATGAGGCCTTTCTGGAAGATGTGTTTTAATGAAACACAAGTTTTTGGGCTCAGAACAGGGATGACTGAATGAAATTCAGTGGGCAATGTTATACCAGGAGATCAGCGTAGATGATATAATAGTCCTTTCTGGTCTCAAACTCTATGAATCATGAGGTACCGTGAGTGCCAAAGTCTTGGGCAGAAGGTTTGCAATGCATTTTCTTCATTGGCTACTGCAAATTAAAAAATAGTATTTACTTGTGGCGCAATGTAAAATTTTTTTCTTCTACACACATTTCAAATTACTCATTACAAGCTATTATTGCAAAAATTAAGACCTTTTCCCCTCACTATTATCTAGCTTTTTGTGCATTGAAGTATGAATTGAATATTATCATGAATGGAGCTAATGGACATAGAATATACAAATAATATACCAAGTTTTACCTCGAGACTGCATTCAGTTAAATAAATTGGCAGCATATTTCCAGCAGCTACAGTTGTACTTTACTAATACAGAAATAATGCTAAGAAATGTTTCAGGCCTTCTGCTTCATCCTAGTATAGCAGAGCTGTAAACATACTGCCATTATATTATTGGTGACAATCGCAGCCACAAAATTAAGAGTAGTACGTACTGTGTGCCATTAGACTAATGAAATTTTAACAGCTTGATTTCAAAATGCTTATGAAAAAATAATCTATTAGGTTTTTTAAATGTAATGTACCATTATAACACTGAGTGAAAATAAAGAATGCATAGCCACTTATTGTTTGTTCATTGCATAGCATCTTGTCTGAAGCAAGAAAAACCAAACACTTTGTACTTACTGTGGGTTTTTTTCAGTTTTAATCATTATTTTTTTTATTTTACCCTGATTATAAAGTATTTTACAGTGATTAATTTTAAGAAAACAAGTGGTACTTACACAAATTGTTTCCTAATAATAATTTCAAAACATAGGAATATCACTGTTGCTTAATGGGAATTATGCAGACTTAGAAAACATTGTCCATGTAGTATGAAAACAGTAAGTAATGCAAAATTACTGCAGTATTTATTGATTAGAAAGTAATTAAAGCATGTTATGGGAGCAGTGCAAATAGTAAATTTAGTGTCTGAGAATGCATGATATTGCCAGTGAATTTAACAGCAAAATTACATAATATGCTACACTAATAGTGGTGATGTTTCCTTTGTCATAATTTTGTTCCTGCTTTTTATCACATGTATCACATTAGGGTGGAAACAGTTCTATGTTAGTCACATACCATGTGTAGCTAAAAGTTATAAGAATTAAATATTCTTTTCAAGATCTAAATCGAGCCTGTTTGATCCTAAATGTAACACAATATGATGCGTTTAACACACTTGCAAAAACATTTTATTACAAATTACATAGTATAGTATGGTATAACACAATATGTATTTTACTTGCATGTTAGCTTTTTCTTTTTTAAAAAAATGTAAAAAATTAAAAATCTGCAACTTGTTTAAGAAAATAGTCTGGACATGTAGAGAACGCTCAGTGATAACTTTCGTTTTTTAGCTCTTAAATATTTCACCAAGGAATCCTTCTTTTTCATTCTGAATGCCTGTATAATACTAGTTTTGGGTATGACTCGATAACCAAGCATAAAAACATTTAAGACTTTTGCATTAGAGTCCCTGCACACAAGAATATTTAGAATGGATTTTTAAGAAGTCTGTTTTATTAGTTGACATTAACCATCTGTAAAGAATCCCATTTGTGAAATGTTTGACTCTGTGTTTTAAAAAATATACTTGGCTTGTATGATACTTTCTTTGTATTTGTGACACTATACTTTGAAGTATAGCACTTTTTTAAAAGACTGAATGTGTGTGTTTTTTCTACTTAAGCCCGTATTTGAGACTTTGTCCTGTTTAGGAAAAATAAGTAAATAAATTATATATATATTTAATGCTTTGAAATAGTTGGGATTGTTAAAACAAGATGGGATATCTTGTAAACAGTTTTATAGCTTTAATTAAAATCAGTATAAAATACATGAAACATTTTTTTCCACATGAAACAATTGCACTTCCTTCATGGCACACCTTTTCTCATCCTTTATCTCTCACAAAAATATTTTAGAATACCGTTTACTTATGTACAAGGATTTGTAGCCCTCTTGACATTTACTACAAAGGTGAGTTTTTCATTAAAGCATCCAGTTGAAATAGTTTTGAAGTGGACATAAACAGTTTCACATATACTCTATGTACTCACATAAACTTTCTATTTACTTTGAAGACTAAGACCACATTGCTTGCTTCAGGATCCTTGTAGAATTAATAGTACTTAAGAATGGATTTGATGTTGAGGTAAGTGGCGGGGGGGAGAAAGAGTTGAGCATAAACATCTCCAGGTTTATTTAGTAGGTGCAGACTCTTCTGTTAGGGATTCATTTCTTCCACCTGTTTGCTGCATCTAAAGACTGAAAAATTCACATCTTAATGCTGCCTTGGGATATGAAATTGCAGAGCCAGTACCTTGTATCCCAGTTTTTGTCACATGAGTGTACACTATTCAAATTATTTAACTAAAAGAAAAAAGAAACAGGATTCCCAATCCCTATCATTACAAGAGTTTTCCAGTCACCTAGAGTAGGGTTTTTTAAATGACATTGCTTAATATGGAAAGGGAAAGGATTGCAGTGTATAACTGATAGTGGATTTAAAGTGTTTCTGTTTTTAAAAATCTAAGAAGAAATTTGATTCACAGCTTTTCCCCCTAATTGTGATTGATTAGTACAGTTAATATATTATTTTAATACAAATGATATTATGTTGGTCTGGAAATTGATCTTAGAAGCTCAGCTAAATAAATAACTATTAAAGTTGCCAGGCCCTTCTGAACTCTTGTAGTAAAGCATAATGCATACAATGACATTTCTAGCACCCTCTACAATAGTGTACAGTTTTTCTGAAGATTGAATTACAAAAAGGATTTAAATTATGGCAACTACCAACAATCTATCATTTTAATATTATCCATCTTATTTTTTTCATATTCTGTGACAGAATATAGCATTTTGGCCTTTGGGTACCAAAATATAAAAATGAGATCTAAGAAAGCTTAGTGTCCCAGAGTTTCAACCCCGTCAACTTTTAGTGATTAAAGGTGTGTCCTGACTTCTGGTGCTTTCTGGCTGCTTATCCTTTGAAATGAGCAGTAAACATGTCATAAGTCTGGTGATAATGATGACACTAAATTAGAGGTGTCAATATGATGCTGAGATGTAATAACTTGGTTTAACTCTACAGCACATGAAGGCAAATACACATATATAGTCACATCATAGAGATTATTCATGGTCTTGGACCATTTGAAAAGTTGTGCTTTCTCCAGGATATTATGTGCTAAAAATTGCACTTCTCATGACCCCCACTTATTTTCAAAATTAAATGTAAAATTGAAGATCTTTGCAAACATAAGGCTTGCTTTTTTTCCTCATTAATGTTTAAAACAAAACAGAACATAAAAAGGCTTAAAAATAGTGATTTTAGCTGTGTACAGGATGAAACGTGACACTTGCAGATCTAAGGGGGGCAGGGGATAGCGGGAAAACAGTTTTACTTCTCATCTTTGTCTATACAGATTTCAATTCTGATTTTACATCCCACATTGGTGAACTGCAAATAAAAGCTGGCAAGGTATGATTTAATTAGTTTATAGGTACAAAGGCCTTTTGGTACATATGGTAAGAACTGAATGCTGCCCATAATAACCAGAGTAACCGTGGCTGATAACACTGATTAATTTACCAAGATCCCTTTTTAGATGATTAATTGAATTCCAAATATGTTTCAAAGAAGGCCTTAAACTCCATAGCTAATGGACTTAATTAAAGAAACCAGAGTTTCCATCTTCCATGCTTTTTTGATTCAGTTTTGGATTTTTGTTTGGGAGTTGAGGAGTAACTCTCCTGAGAATAAGGCAAAGGTGCAACCTGAGTTTCCTCAATAGGGTGAAGTTTTCTCAGAACCGGCTGTAGTTTGTCTTCCTGCTGTTTAAAATCCAACTCCACACTTTAAAAAAAAAAAATAAAAATTTTTTTAAAATTGCAATTAAGTGCTGAATTATTATGATATAATGATTTAAATTAAGACAACATCCAACACTGATATCCAAGTGCAAAGATATTAACAGTATAAACAAAAGAAATGTTAAACTAGATCTCTGTAACTCCAACAAATGTGAATTGGAAAAAAAATTTCCTTGTACCACAAAGAAAAATATGAATTCTGGCCACATTCAGAGATGATTCCACAGTAACTTGCTATGTGGCAGATCATAGAACTAGAAGGAACCTTGAGAAGTCATCTAGTCCAGTTCCCTGCACTCATAGCAGGATTAAGTATTATCTAGACCATCCCTGACAGGTGTCTGTCTAACCTGCTCTTAAAAATCTCCAGTGATGGAGATTCTACAACCTCCTTAGGCAATTTCATCCTTGGAATCTGGAAACACGTCCCTATGGGTTTGCATCTATATTGAGGAAGTGGTATGCCCTGCTCCCCTAATTCCCAGTCATGTGGAGATTACCCTCACAGGGATCTCGGACTCAGCTATTTGTAGGGCTCAACCCCCTGGTGGCATAGTTCTGATGGGGCCAAAGCTGGTGGAGAGAAACAGATTTCCTCTGATATTTTGGGATCTGTGTAGATCTCTTGGGATTTTTAAGGTTTGGGAGCAGGTCCTTACATCTTTTTCCACAGGTGGGTAAAACACATTGGTCCACACAGGATGATATGAGGTACATGTACAAGGGGATCCTAGACCCTTCTTCTTGGTTTTACTGTGCGGGAGGGGGAGGGGAGGGAATGATCTTGTCCTTGGACTGCCAGGAGATTCATTTATACTACACCAAATTAGGCTCCCTTAAGTTCATGTGCATCTAGTGATGCATAGCACCCCTTTATACATCACTTCTGAATCTAGCCCAGGGGCTGGAAGAGAGGAACATAGCAGGAAAAACTACCAAGAGGAGGCTGTTAGGTCATGTCAGTCTTCCTTCATAAACTTATGCCATGTTCATGTTCTTTATCTGCACATTACAGTGACTTAAGGCTCCTTAATGCTCAAGCTCCCTAGCATACACTAATTGGCTCTGAACTTGACCATATTTCTGGCAGCATAATCTAAAGCACACTTAACTTACTGCAAATAATAACCCTTCCAAGTCCAAAACATGCTTGAGTCTTTATTTTGATTGCAAGACAAAACATCTGTTGGAGATTCACATTTTTAGCAAAAAAAAAAAGTTCTTTTTAGCTAAAGAAAGAAAAGTCTAGGGTGTATTTTCTGATAGCCCCATATTATAGTAACAAAATGCATAATAAAATGTATTACTCATTCAACAATCTAAAACTAACACATGAAAGTTAAACTTAAACTCATAAAATATGCATCCTAAATTGTAAGCAGTTTGAGGAGTGGAAAACCTTGCAGGCTGCCCTGTAGTTAAGAAAAAAGATCCAATGAATTTATAGCCCTAGGATCAACATACAGCACTAAGTACATTTCAAATTTAGTTTGTAAAAACAAAGAAATGCAATCTCAAGATGCAGCAAAAGGGTGAATAAAAATGGGAATTTGGCACAGTAATCCAAGCCAAATAAGAACCACAAAAGCACTGAGTGAAGCAGAAACGATCTTGTTCCAATGCATGTGGAATAGCTGCTGGATGTGGAGGAAGTTGACAGAGGGGCTTCTCATCACACTCTATGTGTTAGGGAGCACAGTAGGATTTTGGAAAGAGTATTAGGGGACAGGGCAGGTTCAGGCTCAGGGAGAAATTTGAGAGATAGCAAGGGGCTTACTGATGGCCTGGGACGAGTCATCTGGCCCCATTCAGCAGCTGCTCTGCTACCTGCTGCTTTAATAATATTTGATTAACGTGAAAAAAATTGTGTATCATAATGCAGGTGCTCAAGGGGCAGAGATAAGCCTGCCCATTCAAGCTTAACTTTTGGTATTTCCAGGCTTTTCAGCACTTAACTGTGCAACAGTAATATTGCACAAATGTATTTTTCCTCTTTGTTTTTTAGGTGTTTGTGGGGCTTTTTTGCATTTAATATAGTTTTGGTTTGAGTCCTTTTTGACCCACGTGTCAGCATTTTTAATTTTGTAGGCCCTCATATTCCCAGCGTAGTCAACTCCATGCATAGGGTTCATCTTAATGATTTTGATGTGGGTTAGGGGAGAGATTCTTTAAGCCATCACCAAATTAACTGGCTACATGTATACTAAAACGGGAGACCTTTGATTCCTCCTTTCCCACCTCAAGCTGCATGAGATGTGAAGCCTTGTTGCTTCATGTCTAACGTTACATTATAAAGAGTTTCAAGGAAAATGTTTTTTAGATATGCTGGATGTTTGGGAGCCATTATGCCTCCAGGAATTGGAAGGTTTTGGTGTATTTTAACACCTATGTAGCATTTTGCAGATACTGAGTACTTCTCACTACAATCCTGTGCGGTAGCTAAATGTTATCCTCATTTTACAGAAGGGAAAAGAAAACCAGAGATGTTAAGACTTAACTAAGAGGAACTGGTGTCAGAGCTCACAAGAATCTACCTGCAGGACATCCCTGTGAAGTCACTGGGGCTCTGCACTAGTGTGAGGATCCATTTATGTGGCTCATAAATGCAGGAGTAGGGCCTAGTTGGTTAAATTGTGGAGAATGGCTAAATGTGTTCTAGGCTTCCATATAAGTATGGACATTCCTGTCAGTTTGAAATCTTTACATATCCTTTCTGATTGCCAGTATAAGAGAAAAGTAAATACACTTTAAGAATGGAGACATTTCAAAGTGGATATTGAGTATTAATCTAACAGTATGAAAGATATGTTAAAAACTGTAACGTAAAAAAAATTATGTTGCTTCAGACTGACTGAAAATTTTAATTTTGTATGTTACGGTGCAGATTTGGTATTGTACCTGTGAATATTGAATTTCTATTACGCAGCTACATTGGGTATCTTGTTGTTAAGCAATTAATCTCACTACAGAACCATGTAATTACAGAATAATATAATCCAGCTCCTTGTTAACAAAACGGCAAGACTATGTGGATGACAAATTGTTGTTTGCAGTTTAGCTGCACTGCTAGCAAAAAAAAAAGGCTAGCAAGAAAGCTGCTGTTAAAAGGCTGGGATACCATTAGAGTGTGTGCGCATGCTGCGTGTATATTTCCAAAAATAAAACTGGAAAAATTAGCATGGCAATTAAAAATATCTTACATAGAAAAAGACAGATTTTGCTTTACAGATCTGTTCATTCTGATAATTGTTAAAATAAAATAATATATAACCTCTTAAGCAAATTTTTATAATCCGTTTTTATTACAAAATGTTTACTGACTGCAAGATAAAAGCTTATGCAGTTTTAATTCCTGTGAGGAAAAGCATATTTGGATTAGAAACTATTGTTATTCTGCACTGCATAAAACCATCTGTACTGCATCTTAGGCTGTTTTTATCACTTGGCATCAAAATAACAATGTGTTACTTTGAAGAGAGTGAGAGAATACTAACACTTACATTCTGTCATCTTTTATAACTGTATAGGTTTTAGAAGAGAATGGCTTGTTGGCTCAGAAGATAAATGCATTTAAACTGGAATTTTCTTATATTCCTGTAACCTTCGATGCAAATAACTTGTTTGGTGGCAAATTAATGACTTAATACATATTTGTTTTTGTTTCACAATGATAAAATATGCAAAGTCTTCCTTTTTATAATGCAGAAAAAAGGGAGCTGGTCACGTGTTTATCTATCTATCTATCTATCTATCTATCTATCTATCTAGATAACTATCTATCTAGATAACTATAGATATCTATATCTATGTTTATAGATAGCTACACACACACACTCAATGACCAGCTGTATTTTTATCTAATATGTATTTTGGTGATGGTGGAATTAGGATGTTGTTCTTAGAAGATTGAAAATGAGAATTTGAAAGCCACGAGTATTAATGAATTTATACAAGTATTTTAACTGAATATTTCTGAACTAGTCTAATAACTAGTTTTTAAGAAATGCAAGACTTCAAGTAATGGGAACTGGTCTAAATACTGAGGTTTACTTACAGTATATGCTGCTTTGTCATTACACTTTGCTTAGCTGTTACTAGCATTATGCTGCTGATACAGATGTTTCAGTGTACTTTTGAAAGAAGCCTCACTAAAACGTAAGCTCTGTTTACAGTTGAGCTCTAAATGTTTGGCTGTGTATACAAGTACTACTTTAAAAATAAATAAATAACAGTTTGGAAACCTTACAAACAGGAATGTCATATACATTGTTTTTGTTTGTCTTGTCCTGTTACCTTGACTTCCGTGCTGCTGGCTCTGTCCCTGACTCTTCAGTCTTACTTGGCCTCTCGCTCCACTGAGCCTGCACTTACATCCTCTTTCTGGCCAAGTCCAAGAACTTTTTCTTAATCTTCTTTTTCTGTGACCTGTCCATCATGTTCAACATATCTGATGTACCATTATTTGTAGTTTTCTCCTGTTTTACCTTTCAAAATTCTGGGCTTGGTTGGCTTTAGTACTTCTAGGCTATTGCTAAAAAAGTGTCATTTCCTCCTCTACAAATATATCCAAAATGTACCCCTCCTCCTTTATTCCTACTTCCAAACACTTATCTCATGCCTAGACTATTTCAACCTTCTTTCTGATCTACCTGATTCCCACATAGCACTCTTATAGAGTATCCAAAATACCATTGCCAAAGTTGTCATCTGCTGCTCTGACCAGGTCATCCCCACTCGAGTCCCTTCATTTTCCTCATCTACATCAATATCAAATTGAAACCCCTTGCCCTTGTCTTCAGGGAGCTGCAGATCTTTGGCCACTTAGATGTTATCTCTTACTACTCTTCTGCTTGAACTCTACACTCTGATAATCTTGCATACCTTCATGTCAGCCACACAGTCTCATTCACCTTCAGAATCTTCCCCACTTTTTCCTCGGTCTCTCCCACAATGACCCACACAAGCTTAATAAAAGTGATGGCTGCAATACCCTTACTTGTGTGTTTTATTGTTGGCATCAGTGCTCTGAGTGAGGTATTACTGAACATGTGAAAGGGAAGCAGAATAAGTAGCTTTAGCTTTTATTAGACTGGCCTAAAAATTAATAAATAACAAACCTCACCAGAAACAAGAGACAATGCTAAATATGATATACGGGGATGGTAGCACTATCTAAATATTAAGTTTGCCCGAGATAAGCTATAGTTGCTTCTGTCTTTGACAGTTTTTAACCAGTTTGGCTGAAATTTTCCATGCCAGGTGTCTGCCTCTGGCTGAATTTGTATTTGTGTGTAAATTTCAACCCAAGCAGTTCACCTGTTTCCAAGAAATTGCAATTTTGTGGGTAAGGGGAGTGACTTTTGTGTCAAGAATGTGCCTTTTGTCATCCCTATGAAAATCCACCCAAATGTGCCCAAATTATTAGTCTTTAAGAACTGCGCACTCTCAGTAGAGACTTGCTAGAGCTTCCTAGGGAAGCAGTGGGGGCAAAAACCTATCTGGCTTTAAGATTAAACTCGATAAGTTTATGGAGGAGATGGTTTGATGGGATAACATGATTTTGGTAATTAATTGATCTTTAACTATTCATGGTAAATAGGCCCAATGGCCTGTGATGGGATGTTAGATGGGGTGGGATCTGAGTTACTACAGAAAATTCTTTCCTGGGTTTCTGGCTGGTGAATCTTGCCCATATGCTCAGGGTTTAGCTGATCGCCATATTTGGGGGCAGGAAGGAATTTTCCTCCAGGGCAGATTGGAAGAGGCCCTGGAGGTTTTTCGCCTTCCTCTGTAGCATGGGGCATGGGTCACTTGCTGGAGGATTCTCTGTTCCTTGAAGTCTTTAAACCACTATTTGAGGACTTGAATAGCTCAGACATAGGTGAGCGGTTGTTCGCAGGAGTGGGTGGGTGAGATTCTGTGGCCCGCATTGTGCAGGAGGTCGGACTAGATGATCAGAATGGTTCCTTCTGATCTTTAGTATCTATGAACACAGAACATTTTCAAAAAACATGATTCAGCCTGCAGCTGAGCAGGACTTTGCTTTGAATTAAAGCTCTGTGCTGCTACTGGTTGTGCTGGGGCTAGGCACCGGAACTAAGGGAAAGGAACCTCTTCCGAGTTCTTAGTACTCCCCTCTACTGATGCCCAGGCAACATGGGAAAGGAAAGTGGATAATTCCAATGCAGAGGAGACAAGAGCCAGAGCAGGGGGCATAGACTGGGACAGGTGCCTGGATGGAAGTGCAATACTGGGACTGTAGGCTGGTGAAAGGGCAGGGGCGGGAAGGGGGAGGGCTAGAGAACCTGGGGATTGGGGTGGAAAGAGGCTGGGACTTCCTGGTTGAGAAGACCAGGAGTGGGAGACAGGCAATGTAGGTAGGGGGCAGGCAATTGGAGGTGGGGGAGTGGAGGGGGAAGAGAAAAATTAGATGAGGAGCTGGGAGGGGAGAAATTGGGCAAGGGAGTTGGGGGGTGGTGGTGACTGGAAATGGCTGGCCAAAGGACTGGCACTGGGTGATGGGGTGACAGGTCGTTGGGGAATGAGCAGAAGATTGAGTGTAGGGAGAGGGAAAGAAAAGCAGAACAGTCTGTGCCCACTAGAGCACACTCCTCTCTGGAGCCTGGAACGGAACTCGTGATTTTTGAATCTCATCATTCATCTATGAAACCCTGTGGCAGTGTATAGCATCCCCTTCTAGTGCTGGTCCACACTGGATGAAAACCTGCTACTGCTATCAGCTGCTCTTTTAGCTCAAATGGCAGAATGACCCATGTGGGGATCAATATGATGTGACATGATGGCATTTCTGATTTTTCAGCTTATTTTAAAAAAACCTACACCCTTATCCCTCTGTTAGAACATTATGAAAGGTGCATAGTCAAATAGGAAACCCCAAAATGAAGGTTCCCCCTCCCTTGTGCGTGTGCATTGAGACAGTCTTGAATTACATGAGCACATGCTCTTTTTTTTTCCCATAGGACACGTGCCTCATTAAGTACACAGGATGGACCTGCTCTGGGAGTTAATCAAGGCTATGTAGTGAAGAAGTCTGTTGTGTGTAGAACCTCTGCTACATTTATTGCAAAAGTTGGAAGGTGTGCAGTGATTGAGGCGGGGATTGAAGGGAAAGAAAGGATGGTTTCATGGCTAAGGCAGTTGAATGCTGCCCTGGAAAACGGGATTCTATCCCTGACTTTGTCACAGAGTTCCTGTGTAATGATGGGCAAGTAACACCAAACTTTTCACAGGCATCCACTAATTCTCATTTCATGGGTACTTGATTTGAGAGCTCGGGGTCTCATTTGCAGAAGTGCTGGGCACTCACAGTGCAACTAAGGTCAGTGGGAGCTGTGCTTTGTACAAAAGGAATTGTTCAGGAGAGCTCACAGTTTCTCAGACAATATTAAAGGCAAACCAGCAAACTATCCTGATGGAAAGGAAATATAAGAACAGTAAGAGGCCAATATGGCTCCATGAGAACGGTGTAATGACCTGAAAATTAAAAAGGAATCCTACAAAAAGTAGAAACATGGACAAATCACTAAAGATGAGTACAAAAGAACAGCACCAAGCATGTAGGGAAAAAGCAGAAGGGCTAAGGCACAAAATGAGGTATACCTAGCAAGAGACAAAAAAGGCAATAAGAAGAGGTTCTACAAATACATTTGGAGCAAGAGAAATACAAAGGAAAGCGTAGGTCCTTTCTTAGCAAGGAGGGAGAGATGATAATGGATGACACCAAGAAAATTGAGATGTTTAATGCCTATTTTGCTTTTTTACACTGAAAAGGAAAAATTGGGACCAGATGCTTAACATAGATAATTATAATGAATATTAACAACAAAAGGGAAGTATTACAAGCCTATTACAAAAATAGGGAAGGAACAGGTTAAAGGATATTTAGAAATGTTAAGTGTATTAAAGTTGCAGTTCATCCTAGGGTACTTGAGGAACTAACTGAAATGATTTCAGAACTGCTAGCTGATTAACTTTGAGAAATCATGGAGATGGGTAAGGTCTCAGAGGACTGGAGAGGAGCAAATATAGCATCTCTCTTTAAAAAGGGAAAAAAGAGGACCTGAGGAATTTATAGATCAGTCAGCCTAACGTTGATTCCTGGAAAAATACTGGGACAAATTTATTAAGAAATCAATTTGTAAGCACCCAGAAGATAATAGGATTATAACTAATAGCCAGCATGGATTTGTCAAGAACAAATGCCCATTTGCCAAGAACAAACTAATTTTCTTCTTTGCCAGGGTTACTGGCCTACTGGATAGAAGGAAGCAGTAGACATAATATATCTTGATTTTTAGTAAGGCTTTTGACACAGTCCCACATGACTTTCTCATATGCAAACTAGAGAAGTAAGGTCTAGATGTAATTACCATTTGGTGGATGCAAAACTGGTTGAAAGACCATGCTCAAAGAGGAGTTCTCAGTGGGTTGCTGTCAAATTTGGAGTATGTATCTGATGGGGTCTTGCAGGGATCAGTCCTGGGTCTATTTGTTACATTCAGTCTTATTAATTTATTGAAATAATTGATTTTATTGCATATTGAAAAATCAGACAGATGTAATACAAGCTTGCATTTATTTTTTTCAGAATTTTTCTATATGCAGTAAATGACTTTTGTTTCAGGTTCTGGTTCAATGCAATGTTGTTTTTGGTGCATTATAGAGAGGTCCACAAAGTTCCTATTTAATGGTTTTGACTCACTATGTTTAAACCACCATTAATTTATTGTATTGGGTCAAACTTCATTACAGTTTAGTCCACGCTTAGCAAATCTCTCTGTTTATTCAAAGTATAGATTAGCACTGGCCATACTTAGCCCATTGAAATAAATTTCGCTATATTGACTATTTCTGCCTGTTATGACTTTTCTACTTGGTAAACAGTGACAGATGGTCTCACTATATTTTAGCTCCATTGTCATCATTAATCAATTCTAGATATCATGTAGTAAATTTCAGTTCCTGAATCATTCATATCCTGAATCATTCAAACACAACATAAAAGCAGAAATAATATGGACATAAAGAAAATGACCTTCTGAATTTAGTCTCTGTCTTCATTTATGACTTGGATAAGGAAATTAAGAGTCCGCTTGTAAAATTTGTGGAAGACAACAAGCAGGGAAGGGTTGCAAGCACTTTGGAGGAGAGGATTAAAAGAATTCAAAATATCTCTGAAAAATCGGAGAATTGGCCTGAAATCAACAGGATGGAACTCAGTATAGACAAGTGCAAAGTACTACACTTAAGCAGAAGAAAAATCAAATGAACAATAACAAAATGAGGAATAACTGGCTAGGTAATCATATTGCAGAAAAGGAAGTGGGGGTTATGATGGATCACAAATTGACTGAGTCAACAATATGATATAGTTGCTAAAAAGGCTAATATCCTCTGAGCTGTATTAACAGGAGTCTTGTCTGGAGGACTTGGAAGGTAATTGTCCCACTCTACTCAGCTCTGATGAGACCCCAACTAGAGTACTGTGTCCAGTTCTGGGCACCACACTGTAAGAAAATCCAGTGAAGGTAGGAGAAGTAATCAGCTGCATCTGCAGCAAGGGAGATTTAGGCTATATATTAGGAAAATCTTTCTAACTTCAAGGGTAGTTGAGCTCTGGAACAGGCTCCCAATGGAGGCTGTGGAATCCCCCTTGCTGGAGATTTTTAAGAACAGGTTGAACAAACATCTGTCAGGGATGGTATACTTGGTCATGCCACACTGCTTGAGGTCCCTTCCACCTCTATAGTTCTGTGATTCTATATAAAGTGCTGTATAATGCTAGGCACTGTGAAAAATTGGGTCCTCAGCTTCTCAAATTGGGTATCCAAAATTAGTAGCTACTTTTGACTTTAATCTGACTGTGCTTCACTTTCCCATCTATAAAATGGGGATAATAATATCCACTCTTCTCACAGGTGTTTTGTGAAGATCAATTGTTGTGAAACACTCGGATTTTACAGTAATGAGTGCCAGAGAAAAGCCCATGAGGAAATTAATAATACTGTCTTCAGAGCAGGGTTTGAAGAATGTGCAGCAAAGAAGGGATTGGGCCCCACATTGAACCATGAGGATAAGATATGAATCCAGTGCCCTGAAAGAGGCAAAGGTCCTGTGGAAAAACACACTTATATGATCATGCAATTAAAGATCATAATGCATCTGCTCAGAGGGCCAAATGAAGGGTCTACAGGCATTAGCCTTATGAGATGTAGTTGCTTTAATAATTTGCATTATATCATGACAACTACATACAACCACCCCTCCCCCCCCAAAATATTAAAAGAACATTATTTAAGTTGAAAAGTCAAGCTCTCAAAAGTTAGGAAATGCTGGCATTTGCTAACTTTTGAGTGCTTTGCAAGCCCAACAATGTCCTTTAATTTTGTGTGCACGTGTACGTGCACGCTCATGCATTTGTAATTGGCATAATATAATGCATACTTTGTGAAAGCATACATCTGTCATAATGGTAGTTTGTGTAAATTAGCCTTCCTCCCTCTCGCTTGACATATTCCCCCCACTCACCCCCCTTTCATGTCATATCTAATTTAGATTATAAACTCTTTAGGCAAGGAGCTTGTCTTTGTCTCTGTAAAATGCTACCCATGCCAATAGAACTACATACAAATGTTAAATATAAAGAAATATAAGGCAGCAGTCCCTTTAACCAATGACATTTATCTTTAATAGTAGATGTATAGCTACATATTTATACCAAAATTGCAATGAACAATCAGCAGGGATAGCATCATGATTTGTGACTCCCCAGCAAGGTTACTCTAGGAATTG
This sequence comes from Dermochelys coriacea, assembly GCF_009764565.3. NCBI lineage: Eukaryota > Metazoa > Chordata > Testudines > Dermochelyidae > Dermochelys > Dermochelys coriacea. The sequence goes on along the minus strand of NC_050074.1, from coordinate 103,667,157 downwards.
CCTCCATTGTAGCCTTTCATTTATCACTTCCCGTCAAACTAGTTTCCCTCCTTCCTCATCCCCTTTTTTCTCCTTCCTCTTCACTCTTTTCAAGTAGGATTCTTGTCTTGTTTCTGATGAGGAGGAGTTCCAGCAACATAATAAGAGCCTTTAACTTTAAAACTGTGGATGAGTGTACAAACTCATTTTAACCCACATCTGCAGTAAATGAAACCAATATATTACCTAAAGCATAGCTGGATCTTTTTTCTTTAGTAATCATTTTTTTCCTCCTTTGGTTTCCTTTTGCTAATTTGTCTAAGCTTTTTAAGATAACATATGCTTGTAGCAGTCCTTTATTAAAACAACAAAAAAGCATTCAACAGTAATAACCACAAACACTGCAGGATCAAATATTGGAAACTGTAGTGTTTTGCATTATTACTGTAGAATATTTTTTTCATGACTGAATATATTTAAAAATGCTGGGAGCAGAACAAGCTTTAAAATTACTGTTGATAGTGTGTATGGTTTTGAGCATAGAGTCTGCTGAGTCGTAAACACTAGTTTCCCCCATATGGTATGTGAAAGGAGATCTAGCAGCAAACTTGGAAATTCTGTTGGATTTACTCCTTATCTAAGAATCTTACATAATTAATACACATTGCTGAAAGAAATAAAATAGTAACAAATTGAAACATGTTGGTTGTTTACAAGGTAACAATTGAGAAATCATGTCTAAAACCAAATAATATTACAACAGTTTTGCAAAGCCCTCACTGACATTCTGATTTATTAAAAATGCTATGCCAATAGATTCCTCTGGTCTCTGCGATACTGTCTGTGAGGTTGCATTCTGATGCAGTGTGCTGGAGGAAAGCATGACAGTATCATGGGTAAATTGTGAGAGATCCCGAGGATGGCTTTGGGTGATGGCTCTTTCAGATTGGGGTGCTGTATGGGTCTAGTTTCTCATCCCTCCTGTTCAATGTGTATTTAAGGCCAGTAAGAGGGTTAGTGGAGCGACATGAGTGGCATGTCCTTGTTCAGCAGTCAACTAATTCTATGACTAGGTTTCCTGGCATGGTTGATGCATTGGCAAGGGTTATCTGTGTATCCTCCTTATACTTGTAAAACTAATATTAGTGAGATTAGAACCAGGTCTGCTTTTAGGCTTGGAAAGATTTGGTTTTTTAACCGATAAGTAAAAATCGATAAATGTCGATATCATCCTATAGCCACAAACGGATGGAAAAATATTTCCACTGATGATGATAATTGAAATTTACAGATAGGTAAGGTAAGAAAATGCTGCTGTTCTCTGTGTATCCTCCTTATACTTGTAAAACTAATATTAGTGAGATTAGAACCAGGTCTGCTTTTAGGCTTGGAAAGATTTGGTTTTTTAACCGATAAGTAAAAATCGATAAATGTCGATATCATCCTATAGCCACAAACGGATGGAAAAATATTTCCACTGATGATGATGATTGAAATTTACAGATAGGTAAGGTAAGAAAATGCTGCTTGAGAACTTACTAGCATTTGATTTTACGGCTATTTACTTTGTATATTTTAAAATACAACATTAAAAATTTGTGTTAATGGTTATAAAGCTTAAACTTTTTGCATCTGTGTCTACTGTCATTAAATAGTTGTCTGACCCTCTCTATAATTTTTCACATCTGTGAAAATTTAAATAACCAAAAATAGAAAAACTGGTTAAAAATAAGTATTGGTAGTATCCATCGAAATAACAAAAAAATTGAATTCTGCCAAGCCTGCCTACTTTACAGCTTCATGTAGTCATCGTTCTGTAGTTTGCACTGGCTGTTAATTTCTGGATAGAGTTTAAGGGCCCTTTCTATTCTACAGATTGTCTCTGTTATTTGGTACAGTACCATAGGAATTACAATCAGCAGACATGCTTAATTGAGCAGCATTAAATAAGAATGGGGCTGAAGAGGAAGGTATTTTTCTGAGGGGCTCTGAATTCGGAATCTTGTCCCTTCCTTCGTGCCCCAGAATGCAGATTTGTTAACGTGTGGACATGATTACAATGCAGAGAAGTTAGATGCGTGGTTACTATTAAGGGCAACTGTTATGGCATTGTGAGTATATTGTTATATATTTTAGTATTACTCATTCTAATTATTGTAAGGTGTCTAGAGTAAGGTATGGGTGCTATCAAAAGTTGAAATAATTTATTTTGTTTGTTTCTCAATAGCCTGAATATGAAATGGGCTTACTTTACAACAAAAAGAGATTTTAAAAAATTGTTAACTATTAATCCTGCAAATTTAGGATCAGAAAACCAAGCAGATTTGTTTCCTTCTAGCATATCACTGTTGTTAAAGGTTCTGCGGCATTCCATTACATCTGGGGCATCCCACTGGTGTCAGTGGGGTTGCCCAGGTGTACGTGGTTCTGTAATTGGGATTATTCTGCTAATGCACTAGAAGAATTGGCATACCGCTCACCCATAGCTATGCTAGCTCTGCCGGACTAATGGGTAAGAGTAGCAAAAATGTACTTTTCTCATTCATGTGAATGAATATGACTCGGTGTGTAAAGGGAGCAGATCTGTTGAATAAGAAGGTGTCATTTTCAAATGTTTTTTTCTCAGATCAGAACTACACTTCAGAGGTGACCTGTGTAACTAAAGTTACTAAACTTCAGTGGCCTTAACAGTATATTGAATGCTCCAATAGCCAGACTGAGAAGCATTTGAAACCTGCTTTCCCATGTCACTTCCTAAGCAGTTTTTCTGCTGTTTTTTGGTTCTCTCTCTTTTTGGTTCATAGCTCAAGAGAACGTGGGGTTTTGCCACTGACTTTATCTCTGGAAGTAAATATGATGTATCCTGAATTTTTGGAAGTGATAAGCCTCTGTAGCCTACCTTTCAGCGGGAGATGAAGGTGCTCAACTCTTCTGTAAATCAGAATATAAATTTATATAATGATGTTCAATAGAATATTCCCAAAATACTTCCTAAAACACTTATATTTTGTGTGTGTGTGTTTATAAAAAACCCCTTAAAACTAAATATTGAAGACATTAATATAAATTGACCAAAAGAATTTAGCATTATTATTTGCTCTAGATCCAATTAAAAAAAGCACTTACACTTGCTTAAAACTAAGTGTGTGTTTAACCACTTTCCTGAATAGGGGAGTTTTCCTTTCCTACTTTACTTTACCATATAAGATAGCTATGTTTATGCACTGATCAGGAAACTGTAGAATACTTAGACACAACTGTCAACATTTATCTCAAGTATTTTTTTTTGTTGGCTTAAGTCCAGAGTTGAATTATTTTAGAATGGATACCTCTTAATTTCATCTATTTGACTAAATTAAAAAAATAAAAACCCAAGCATCCCCCTGATGTGGAGAACTATTGAGCTGGTGGATCATTCCGATGATTGGCACTGGATTTCAAAGATTTGTATTTGTATGCCTTGTTCTAACTATTTCCAAGTAAAGATGTCTGATGACAATTTGGAGGATGAGGCTAGGAGACGTTGTGTATATTAAGGAGTTTGGCGGTCTCTTACACATTTAATAAAATCACTACACAATTTGGCCTGTTGTACTGTAGTTGGTGTAAGAGTGGGGCATAACTAGGAGAGTCAGGACTTCAGTGCAATCATGATCAAGCTGCATTGACAACACTGTTTGGAGAACCTTTTTGTTCCTAACTCTATCTATTAGCCAGTACTATTTATCTTTTTAATCAGCCCTATGAATTTAAACATATATACTTGGCAAGGTAAAAATAAGGATGTGTGTGTACACACAGGAGAATGCAGTGGAACAGTAGGTGTATTTGCAATTACTGAAACATCTATTGAGAATACCTCATGTGGCTTGGTTACAGTCAGTTCCTAATATACTTAAGGCCTAAAGTAGTGCCTTTTGTATGTTCACTTGATTACCTAATATGTGACATGAGTACACATTAAGGCCTGGATCCTGCAAGTGCTTACATGCTTGCTTAACTGATGTGCACAAGTAGTCCGAGTGGAACGGGAAGAGAAGAATATCTGAAATACCATTACACTTTATCCACCCTCCCCATTTCTAACTTACAAAAATATATTTTTTAATTAATTGGATTCAGTGGGACTACTCATGTGTAAATTCTTTGAAGCTTTGGAGCCAAAATGACTAGTTGCTTTTGAAAATACAGGCCAACAGATTTATATCAAAATTTTAAAATTACACAGTTTTAAATTGAATATTACTACAAGTATGTTTGATACTTCACAAACAAGTGATGCACATGCAGTTGGTTATGCATATATATTGGCAGTTTTTCAGTCTATCTACTTACTTTTTTCTTCTTTTCTCTATCCCATATTGACTTTAATTTAATAGACCTTTTCATAGACTTCTGACATTGATAGGTAAGGGAAACTTAGTTCTGTGAGGATTTTCTGCTATCTAATTAGCTTTTTGTGATTTTTAACCTATGAACTTGTTTCATTTGCTGCTGTTGTATTGAGAGGATTAAATTTCATAGACTTGAATAATCTATTTTCAATTCAGTTGTCAGAACTCAACATCAGAAGAACTTTAATACCAAGGACAAAACTTGTTAAAAATAGCAAATGCAATTTAAAAATTTTGTAGGAGTAGAAAATGTCTGAATTATTGATTGATGTGGCTTTCAGTAATATTTCTCAATAACTACAGTTCTATAGTCTGGTTTAATCCGGTTTTTTTCCTCTGCAGAAATTGACTACTAATCTGGTTAATAAAAGAATCTTTCCAGAAGCTAAAATAACCTTGAATGGGCAATATAGAGTACTTCTGACCTTTCTGACCAATGTGAAATCTATTGTGAATTCTGTAGGATGTTCCCATTTTCATATTATTCATGATAAATGCCTAAGAGTAATGCACAAAATATTAAACAAAAGGCTAATTTGCCCCACATTGATTCATGTTGTTAAAGAATTTAAATTCACAAGTGATAATAATTTAAGCAGGAATGGAAAGGGCACTAAGAGATAATCACAGAATGACACAGGCTGCAAAGATTTTATTCCAAGCAAGCATTGGACATGATTGAATTGGCACAGTTTCTGCTTACCAATACAATTACCTCCCTTAACGATAAGACTTCATTAGACTTTAGTATTTGAGTTGTCTTGATAATGCACCATTTAATTTTTTTTTTGTTTTTATAATCTAATTCAGTGGTATACCTCCATTTGTAAAAGATAGCCAATTCTGAAAGGATGTATTTGTGATCTCATATTTTGTGATCTCTTAATACTAATGGAACAGATTTGCTATACTTGAACATTTGATAAAGCAAAATGAACACTTGAATTGTTAAGTTTATTTTACTACTTAAAATGGGGATTTTTGACTATTTTCATGATCCTATATGTGGTCTAGAACTTTGTCATTCCATAGTATGCTGAATATTTTTTTGTTAACTAAATGTTAGTCTATTGCTATATAATAAGGGCTTTATATCGATTCTTTAAGGGTTATGGTGATGGAGCTCTCTGTTAATAGAAGTTTGACTTTGAACTTAAAGTAGGCTAACCTCTGTAGGTTAGTAGTTTACATCATAAAACCTCTGTATGATTTACCACAATTGACTCATGAGAAGTGTAGTGACTGAATAGTGGTACTACACTGGGAGAACCCGTTGTTATATTTACACAACCATCTACCTACACTCTCCAGGTTTAACAAGATAATTTTTCATTTGCATTAAAGATAATGAAGAATTAATATGTGCTATAAATAGGGAGATGTAGTTAAGTTTGCTTATCTTGTAAAATGGGAGAAAGTAGACAGTAGTATGTCAGTGTTTTTAATCCCTGTCAAACTGTTTAGTTTACTTCTAATAGCAAAAATAATTGGGGCTTGGGGAAAAGAAGATCTTAAATGTGTATTATTGCCCTACCGATTTCTATAGAGACTTCAATTTTGGGCCCTCCCAATCTCTCTGTACTAACTAGTGGGAATGTATGTGCCTGTACGATACAGTATAGTCGGTGTATCCAGTGAACACCTGTTTCACTGTCTATTTTTGCATGGCATTTTTGAAGGAAAAAAGACCTCTGTTTCCCCTCTCATTGTTATATAGTTGACTTGCACTGGAATTTGGCATAGAGAATAATAGCAGGATATGGCCTGTTTCATCCAGCTGATGCTTATAATAAAAAGCTGTATGTACAAAAGACTACATATCTAAGTGTTGTCAGGTAAACTTTGCAATAAAAATTTAGTCTAAGTCCACATTATAATGTTAGAATTTCAAGAAAACTGCTATTACCTTTCCTCAAAAGGTAAAAAATCAAATATATTCTCTTTTAAAAAGTGTTTAACTTTTCAGTACACAGAGCTTTTCCTCGTATGATTTATCAGTTATCCATTTATTTAAAAGGGGGAAAAGTGACTTAAAAGCTTTTTCTCTTTTGCTTTTTCCTCTTCAAAAGTATTAGCGATTCACTCTTATCAGTGTGAAAAAAAAATCTAAAAACTTACAAAAGTGATAGCAATCTCTGTGGAAAATGTAAACTACATATTTGCAAATATCATATTAGTAACGCAAACTTAAAATGTTTGCTAAAATACTCGGAATATTTTGACAAAATCTACAAATTCAAGAAAAAGATAAAAACTTAAAGTACTGAATCATTTTGAATCTTCTTCCATGTCATGATGGTCTTTAATTAGACTTCAGCTATTAAGCTAGATCACATTAATATTTTTAAAATGTCATCTTCAGAAAAAAGTTAATTACATTAATCAGTTCTACATTCCAGTTTCTCAGTTCTGCTGCACTTGACATTACTGGATGCAGTTGGATAGTTAGCAAGGCAATTGATTCATTGCTGTAAAAGTGCTGTTCTGCTTCACTTAAACCAGTTTAAAAAATAAAGAGGGGATTGCTTATTTGAGAAAGTCACACATTTTCTACTATTAACCTGTTTAAACTTGAACATGCTCTTATATTGCACACAAAAACTATGTTAAGAGAACATAAAGGTTGCCAAGTCAAGTACTCTAAATTTAGGGACTGCCAGATTTAAGGTTCTTTGTACAATATTATTTGTCCCCCTGGTGTATATTCGTTATGAGGTTCTCTTTAATAACTTATTGCATGAGCAGCTTTTTAATATTTTGTTTTATTTCCCTTATTCTATACATAGCCCTATGCTTTACTTACTGCACACTATGCAAACCAGACATGCCAAACCTACGAAAAGATATGCAGAAATTGGGCTTGTTTTTGGCTTAATTGGCTTGTGAGTTGCTTGTTGGCTAATTTTTGGCTTGTTGCTTGTTTGGCTTGTAGCTTGTTGCTGCTTATTTTTGATCAGCTCCCAGTAAGCAGGGGAGAGAGTTAGGGTGCACAGTGGGGCCACCACAGTCCAGACTGCACGCCAGGGGGAATCTAGTCACATAGAGTGTTGGGGTTCTGAGGGATTGGCTTGTTTTGGCCTTATTTTGAAATGGGATTAGCTTGATTTTTGTCTTATTGTGAAAACTGGGGTGCTTATTTACTGCGTGAAAGTTGGCAACTGTGATGCAAACCCTTCTCTGAAGACCGAATTACTAATTTCTTCATGGTTTTTTTTATAGCACGTATCAGTGTAATATCTGAGTGCTTCACAAATATTAATTAATTTATTTTCACAACACCGTCTGAAATGAGGGACAATTATCCCCATTTCACAGTTGGAGGAACAGAAAAATTACGGTCGAAAGTGTACATGAATTTTGGGTGCCCAGTTTGAGACACTAAGGCCTGATTTTTCAGAATATTTAGCATTTTACATGTTCAAAGCACAGCTTTCATTAATGTCAGTTGAAGCTGTGTATGCTCATCACCTCTACAAATTGGATCCCAGGGGCTCAAGTCAGGACCAAGAAAATGAACACTCAATTAGTAACCACCCGTGAAATGTTTGGACATTTTGTTCCAGCAACACACAGTAACTCTGTGGCAGAGGCCGGAATTTCTTACTGCATTCCCGTTTCAGTCACTAAACTTCAAACTTCTACAACAAATGAGGTAGATGTCCCACAGACAACAGTTTCCTTCACTACATAACACATCCCCAGAACATCCTGTACACTGAATGAGGTAAGAGTCCTGTGGGGGAAAAACATTGTGTTTGTGTAATTAAAGACTCATAATGCAGACACTGAAGGGGCAAATTAACGTTACACACACATACTTAATTCTGGCATTTCCTGTCTTCTGAGTGCCTGGCTTTAGCTTGTGTGCAACCTTAATGTTCTTTGAACATACTTTTTTTGTGTATAATTTTCTAGATTTAAAAAAAAAACCTCATTATCTGCAATCATATTGCCCCCAGGAGGTTCATAAGCAGAGCTGGAAACTTTCGATCCACCACACAGACCCCTGCCACTTGAGCTAACCGAGTAAGTGATAGCAGTAGTAGGTTTTCATCCTTTCTGTGGACCAGCACTAGAGGGGGGATGAGATATTTTGCTAATGGATTTCATGTATTTTGCTGACAGAGGAATGGTGAGCCTCAGGAATACTGGTTTCTGTTCCAGATTCAGGAAGGTGAAGTGTTCTCTATTGGTCACAGACTCTCCTGCTCCTGTTTTTCTCAGCCCAGTCCTTACCCATTCTTTCCCATTCCCCTGTAGCCTGTCTATATCTCAGTCCTTTTCCCCCTATCAGCTCTTTGTCTAAGTACCTGTTTTTCCCTCCTCTCAACAGATCCAAATCTCAATCTCCTTGCCTAGCCACTCTGCTTCCCCTTTCTTTTCCCCCTGGGCTATTCATTTGATTTCAGTCTTCCCCTCCCAGTCTTCTTGCACAGCCAGCATATTTTTCCCTAATCTTGTTCTCTGAAACAGATGAAGCATTTTTGCTAAAACTTTTAATCTCAGACAACTGCCTGTCATTGAAAATTTCAGCCCAAATGATTGAAATCAGGCAAAGTTATAAGCAACTGAAAGCAGGGTCTTGTAATGGGAAGCATCAAGCCACTTTAGATGGAGTTACTAGAACCACCTGTAGTGAACCATTTTAAAGTAAATTTCTCTATTAATTTCCTATAAATTATAATAAATATAATGGGTGTAAAGTTAAAGGGAGGGGCTGTGTGATTTAGCTAACTTCAATGGTAGAATTATTACGGTATATTGTACAGCAGGCGTATAGGATACTTACAATAGATTGCAAGTTCATCCTTCTACATTGCACCATCTAGTCCTGATCCAGCTCCCACTGAAGTTAGCAGAATGACATCCATTTATTTTAATGGGAGCTAGACAGGCCCTTACATATGGAGTCTACTTAAAGGGTAATTAACCTGTCATTTTGTTCTTCAAATCCTTGTTCCATAAACATCTTAATGTCCCATATTTCTTGTATCAGAGATGCTTATCTACAACCTTTCTGCCTGAAGGGTTGGAGGCTTCATTGTTAATTCTAGTAGATGTACACTGACTAGACTATTGTGTGCAATACTATTACTGTTATACTACACTACAGTATTATGTATGTGATTATGGTTCTTAATTGCATGTGAAATGGAAAGACTGAGTGGTTGGAACTGTCTATTGGAAATAAACATAGTATCTGTTTTCTTAATTTTTCTTATTTTTATAACAGGTAAAACAAAATCAGAGCTCTTTATCATTTAAGGCTAGATTTTAATTTTGCAATCTGCTTTGAGAAAGGGGTGGTACACAGCTGCCCAGCCTCCAGAGCTGATCTGAGAGCAAATTGTGGCTGTGTTAGTTATACTTTTTCTTCTTCTCTCCGTTGTTTAGAGGAAGAATACCTAATTTGCTTTGCCCCACTTCATACAGCAGCATCCTCACCACCCTCTTGTCTCCACGTTCGTGATCATAGGTAGCTGCTGAGCAGAGAAGATGGAATTGGGGACTTCTGCTCTTTGTTCACTCTTCATTCTCTTGTTTGCAGGGAGGGAAAATTGGGTAAATAGCCCCAGTTCCTCCCCCCCATTGTGGGTCACAGTCAGAACAGGACTACGTAGAGAAATGAGGTGTGCAAGTCATTATTTCCCTGCATGACTGAGTAAGGGGTGTAAAAAGCTAGCTCATAATTAATAGGCTTGTTACACATTTTCTTGTGAACACAGTTCCCTGAATCCCTGAAATAATTTTCATAAGCATCTCCTGGACAGGAGACAGAAAAGGAGTTCTTGATAGTATGATAATTTAATTCTGAGACATACTGTTTTTCATGCTACTTGCAATACATGAAGACATCAAATGGTTTTGTGTAGCCTTCACTACAGTGGGATGACAATAACTGTGTTGTCAGTATAAAACACCTTATAAAAGTCATGACATAGCCCTGTCACACTCATTGATTGTTGGAGCACTTCATTACAGAGTAGACATGATTTAAGCTGTTCAGAAAAGCGATATGATAGTCTGCAGAAACTGAGCAATGTATGCAGTAAATCCAAACTGTCTTCCACAATTTTACATTTAGCATCATAAGACTTGTTTTTGAGGTAGTATGAAATGCATGTTTACAATCTGTGCACACTGTGCACATTCTCTCTAGTGATTAAAACATCCAGTGTTACAATAAATTTGAAAACTTTCTTGCTGTTGCAGAACTCTCATCTCATGTTAAAGGTTCTGGTAAAGAAATCTGTTAATATCATAGCCAAATTTGTTGCTGTCCATCAATTGCTCTGATGGTACAAAATACAGCTTACTTTATTCAAATTGGTTGTGATCTTGAAAACAACCGAATGCTTAACTTGAAGCATGTGAGCGGCAATATTATTAAACATGCACATGTGTATGCAGAAGGCACTGGTTCATCCTAATGAAGTTAGTGGTGCTATTCAAGTTAGGCAAGCAAGATATATCCTGTATGCTTTAATTTGGACTTCTCTGTATTTGACCTACAGTACAGAATGCGTGGTGATGAAGTGTCATTTTTCCACATCTAGTGCATGTCTATTTGATTATGATCTGTGCTATAAGGTCTGGCCAATACTACTTCCCCAATTCTAATGCAGGATTGCTATGAAAAGCTATTCTGAAATATTTTGCTGCAAATCACATAGTACAGAAAACGCTATATACACTCAGCAATATTAAAATGAAACCCACTAGTATTAATGCTTGGTACAGTTTGACATCGGAGGGGGGTACATTGTTAATCCAGTTTTACTTGTAAATCATAAACCTGAGAAATAAATGATGAATCTTATGATGGTTAAGAATGATCTTAACACTTACACAAAAGGTTCATAAATGATGCGTTAAATATAGAATTATTCATTTTAGAAGTCAATCTGAAGTGGCAACAACTAGAGAGGTGCAGGATTTTTTTCTGAAAAACTTTACATAAAACATGCATTGCAGTGCAAATGTAATGGATTTTGTGCAGAAACTTGTAGACTTTCATATATCTTTCTCTGCAGAAAGTTTGCTTGCTAATGGTCTCCATGGAACAATAACTGTTACTCTTTGGTGATGACAATCCTGATAAATAATATGATGTTTGCATTAATTCATTAAGGGCTTCAGTTTGGAAAAAAAAATTTCAAGCGATTGCTACTAGGTAAAGTTTTTGTTTGCTTTGTTTAATTTTAGGTGAAGCTTAGGTTGCGATCTGGGAGCAGTGGAAACTCCTCTCTTTTTGCACTGGTTTGACTTTAAGATCTGAAGTAATTTTGTAGGTAGAAGATAACCTTACAGCCTGTGTAAATGGAGTGGGTTAGGGATGCAGAGCTGCTCTACAGCCACTGCTACAGCCCCTCCCTACTTCAGAGGGATAATGGTCACTAGTATAGGTACATGCATATCCAATGGCCAGATCCCATTCTCTCTGCTGCCACAACTCCTTCTATGGCAGTTCCAGAGAAGCTTCCCATGAAGACTAGCTGTGTGGCAATAGGTGCCAGAAACCCCTCCTGCTCCCTCCTCAAGTGCAGTGCAATTGCACCTGTTCCACTACATTCAGGGTCTTCTCTAGGACTTTTGGTTATTTTTTCTGAATAAGAGTAGTGCTGTAAGATTGTATAAGTTTTCTTTACAATGGTGAAAAATGCAAAATTACGCTAAAACCCTCCAGGTCATAGCGTGTTGCTTAAAACAGCCAGTTAAACTTGCAAAGCAGAGGTGAAAAGAATCTGCTTCATTCATGGATTATATGCATGTTCTGCATTTTAGTTTTAATATTAAAAATATTTTATTAATTGAATTTTATAGTGAAATAAAGATTAATTTTCTGTTTTTTTATTTCGCCTTTCTTCTCATTGAAATAGCAGTTTATAATAGTGATTAACATTTGATCTTGCATTGGTGGATAAAATCATTACTTTCACTCAATAAAAAGTGGGAATATTAGAATTTTTAACCTACCTATAGATAATACATGCACTGTTCCTGCATGTGTCACAATTAGCTGTGTCTTGACCAGTCCGATATGAAAGCCTACAAAGATAAGAACATGACATCATTACAAGTGGTTGTTTTATCCTTTTTTTGTCCTCTATCATTGCTGTTCATTGTAACATAAGCTGTAGTTTTGTTTTTTCCATTTTAATGTTGATTATAAAACTCTAATTGTCTATAGGAAATAACACTGTCCAAAATTAGTGTTCTTCAACTTTGTTTGCAACATGAAGATGAGGAAATTTTGGAAGTTATGAAGAAGTTTTATTTAATCATTAAGGGAGGGAATGTAATGATTCAGTTCAGCTATACTTCTATGAACATTTCTATATAAAATGCTGAGCAAAGCAAATTATGTAAAAGCCAGCTTTTAACTTACTTTTTTTGTGCACCAAAATGCAGAGTTATCATTTTAAATTGCCTCATTACTGTGCAATTACAAGACATAGCAATGGTGTTTTAACTACTTTTCTGTATAGCCGCCTTAGAAATTTCAGTAAACCACAGAGATTTCACTAGCAAGCATTGCACATGTATAATCTTTTATAATAATTGTGTAAGCTATCAATTTGTACTATTTAGATGGTAGCATTTTGTGGGGGGAATTTTGCCTGTAAGGGGAGGAGGGTGCTGAAGGTTTGTTACAGTGATGATCTCAAAAATCAGCAAAAGGTAGCTTTCATAGTATCTCCCTTACCTACCTGCCCTGTGTGTAACTTCCATCTAATGTTGTGAAATGCACCAGAGACTTCTCTGAATGTCCCTTTCACACCAGGAAGCAAACATAGTATGGGAGGATCTGTTAAATTTATGGAAAAAGTAGAATATCTGTCCGTTAGTTTTTGTTTGTTTGTTATAATTGCCTTCTGCTTTATGGGAAATTTTCTTACATGCATAATGGATTTTTAAATGGAAAAAAAAGTTTTTATTCAGTGCCTATTTATGTTTCTTGTGCGACATAAACATTCTACATTTTATGTGTATATATATATAGAAAGTGAAATAAAATAATTCAAACTGTCAGTGGATAAATATTAATTGATGTGGAATTCATACTACAGTAAAAGCTGTGTTATCCGGCACTTTACCAGTCGGAAAGATCTATAAACAAGCATTTCTGATCTTCATTGAAAGTCCGGTTTATAGTCTGGTTGGCAGGGCTGGCAGGTTACCTACCTGGCTCCGCGTGACTCCCCAGAAGTGATGACATATCTCTGCTGCTTCTAGGTGGAGGAACAGCCACGAGGGGTTCGGAGTGTGGGAGCAGGTGTGAGACGTGGACTCTAGGAGGGAGTGTGGGAGGAGCCTCAGGGCAGAGTGTTGGGGCACAGCAGGGAGTGTGGGGTGCTGGATCCAGTCAGTGCTCACCTCGGGCCATTCCCCGTAAGCAGCGACATGTCCCTGTTGCTGCTAGGCGAAGGCTAGGCTAGGTGGCTCCCCAACCCACCCCACCCCGAGCACTGGTTCCGCAGCTCCCATTGGCCAGGAACTGTGTGGCCAATGGGAGTTGCGGGGGTGGCGCCTGCGGGCAGACGGAGTACACAGAGCTGCCTAGCCACGCCTCCGCCTAGGAGCAGCAGGGACATGTCGCCACTTGCAGGGAGCCACCTGAGGTCCAGCACCCCACACCCTCCTCCAGTGCCCCAGTCCCCTGGCCTGTGCCGTCTCCCGGACCCAAACTCCCTCCCTCTTAGTTAACCAGAATTTTTGATTCATCAGCACTCCCCATTCCCCCAACATACGAGATAACAAAGCTTTTACTTTATAACACTTTTACAAAGAGAAACCATTAATTATTGATAAGGTCAACTTAACTTGAGAAAATTACAATGTAACACACAGGTTTCAGAGTAGCAGCCGTGTTAGTCTGTATTCGCAAAAAAGAAAAGAAGTACTTGTGGCACTTTAGAGACTAACAAATGTATATGAGCATAAGCTGTTGTGAGCTACAGCTCACTTCATCGGATGCATTCAGTGGAAAACACACAGGCTGTTTACCCGCAAAATTCCTTTCTGGTTATATTAAATGGAAAAATATTTAGTCAGTAAATGGAAGTGTTTATTTCTTATAGGTAATCATTTGAAGTACTTACAATTTATTTAAAAGAATGCTGTCATTTTGGTGGTTGCATTATGTGCCCTCCATCCTCCAAAAATATTTTTAACGACCAATATTAATAGAACTCCATTAAATTATTTTAATGTCAATCTTTATTCTTTTATAAACTCTCTGCACTTTCCAGGGTTCTAATTATGCCCATTGTGGGTAGAGACCTCCTTTTCTCTACTTCCCTGACAGACAAATTAAAAACAACACTCCCCCACAAAAAACTTCCCCATAACTACAGAAATCACTTTTGGTTTTCTTAAATTAGAGCTTTAATGTCAAATAGATTATTAAAGAGAAAATCTGAAGGATATTAAATACTCACCTGTAGCCATATCACTCAAGCTACTCTACAGGTCTAATTCTAACATGAAGAATAAATGTTACTTAAGGAATTCACAACTTGAATTCATGGTGCTCCACAAGACACACACACAGCATGTAGTCTCAAAATGGACATTTGCTTTTTCCTCTCTAAGCCTGTTTAACTGTTCCATTCCTTTGGAAGTCATCCTCAAAATAGCTTATCCAATCCATCACTATTCCCCTTGTCAAGGTTCCTTCCCCACTCTGAACACTAGGGTACAGATGTGGGGACCTGCATGAAAGACTTCCTAAGCTTATTCTTACCAGCTTAGGTTAAAAGCTGACACCACCGAAGTCTTACACAAGGAACAGGAGAAGTGCCCACTTGGAAACATCTCCCCACCCCCAAAATACCCCCCAAGCACTACACCCCCTTTCCTGGGGAAGGCTTCATAAAAATCCTCACCAATTTGCATAGGTGAACACAGACCCAAACCCTTGGATCTTAAGAACAATGAAAAAAGCAATCAGGTTCTTAAAAGAAGAATTTTAATTAAAGAAAAGGTAAAAGAATCACCTCTGTAAAAATCAGGATGGTAGATACCTTACAGGGTAATCAGATTCAAAACATAGAGAATCCCTCTAGGCAAAACCTTAAGTTACAAAAAGACACAAAAACAGGAATATACATTCCATTCAGCACAACTTACTTTATCAGCCATTTAAACAAAACAGAATCTAACGCATTTCTAACTAGATTGCTTACTAACTCTTTACAGGAGTTCTGACCTGTATTCCCGCTCTGATCCCGGCAAAAGCATCACCCAGACAGAGAGGACCCTTTGTTTCTCCCCCTCCAGCTTTGAAAGTATCTTGTCTCCTTATTGGTCATCTTGGTCAGGTGCCAGCAAGGTTATCCCAGCTTCTTAATCCTTTACAGGTGAAAGGATTTTTCCTCTGGCCAGGAAGGATTTAAAGATGTTTACCCTTCCCTTTATATTTATGACACCCCTGCTTCTCTGTGGCCTCTGAGCTTGTCCACTGGATTGACTGAAGTACTTAAAAGATACTTTTTCCAGTCCAAAAGAAATTAACCGTGTTTTATTTAATTTTTGCTAATCAATCAGTGTGATCTAGAAAGTGGAGACTAGATCTGAGAGTCCAGAGACCTCTGTTCTCTGCCATTATTACTTAAAGTAGAACTATTTAGAATCTAATCTTTTGGGTGCAGGGATGGTCTTTCTGTTCTGTGTTCGTACAGAGCCTAGCACAATGGGGTCCTGGTCCATGAACAAGGCTCCTAGGCACTATGCTAATACAAATAATAACATGGCAAGTTGGAACCTCTTTGTGGCTTAGTTTCTTTATCAGTAAACTGGGACAATTGGTCTTAAGGCATCCATCTTCTCTTTTCATTCGCTATCTTAAGTGTTAACTAAATTGCATCAGTAATGCTTCCAGGAACCTATTCAAGTTAACTTTTAATCCACCAGGTTCAAAATTTAGTAACAAAATCACTCATTTCATAAAATTCTCTTTTCTGCATGTGATAGTTATATGTACTATGCCAGCATTACTTTCTAGGGAACCACTGTGTTTTATTAATTGCTTGTGTTGTCTGTCAGTGTAATGGCCTTGTATCTTTCTCTGATGACATGTAAATTTTCCTTTCAAAGAGAATTTTAGAAACCACTGACTTTCAAATTGTCCCATAACACTTAAAAGTCAGCGTGAAACAGGATTTTTCCAGCATTATTGAAGAATTCAGATTTAATCTTCCACTCTAGAGATTACATATTTAACATTCTTCTTATAGATTTGACATTTAAAAATATGTACTGATGAAACAATAAAGACCATAAAGGATACAGCACATAAGTACCAGCTGTTGTAATCTAGTTCAGAAGGCATGAGGCATTGCTGCCTGAATATGGATTTAAATGCGAGATAGAGCTTTTACAATAAAATGCTAACATTTTAACTGGACATGTGCATTAATCTGATGGTTATTCCACATTCTTAATACACAAGCTACTATCTTAATATATGACCTGAGTGTAAACACCAAGTGCTCCCATCTGTGTGCAACTTGAGAAAAGAAATCTAAACTAGGACAACCAAAGCATCTGTCTATCTTGAGTTTGTTATTTGCACTCGGTGTTGGATTACGGATTAACTACGAAAATCAAAGAATAATTTTCATAGACATAGCTTGCACTGTTTCTGGCCTAGTGATTAAGGATTTGCTATGGGGCAAAGGGCAGGGATGATGGGGAAGAGTGGCATGTAATAGAAATCTGCTTCAAGCTGCCAAATACCTGGCCAAAACTTAGTTCCATGTTTTGAACACATTTTTACTTAATATGGCTGAAGGACAATTAAATCAGTTGTGTGGCTTTTTAAGTTGTACTGTATTTCGGCTGAAGGGGAGCCCTTAATGAACTGCTATATATTTAGATCAGTTGCTTTCCAAAATTCAGCTGTTTCTAATACCATATTTGGCAGGCAATATTCTCTCTACCCTATATCCATGTCTCCCAAGCCCCACAGTAAGCTATAGTAGAGACACTAGAAATTCATCCTAAAATAAAGCTTTGTATTGAGTTAGCTTTATTTTCTCAACATTGTAGCATGTGCAGTTTTCTTAAGATTTCAGAAGTATGGAGAGAATGCTCATGAGATTTTTAGCGTGGATTTCTAGTGACTCTATCTATATATAGCTTGCTGTGCGGGTTGGGAATCAGAAAAAATGTGATTGAGAGTTAGAAATTATTTAAGAAAATTTTATTAAATGACCAAAAAGCCACAACTGAGGAAGAAGGCTGAATTGGTTAAAAAGCCAACCTGGTTTGGAGGGAAAGTGAAGGCAGCTATAAAAAAAACCCTAACAAATGGAAAAAAGGCACATTGAAAATAAATATAAATCAGAAGCTAAGGATTGTAGAAAACTGATTGGGGAAACAAAAAGACACAGGGAGAAATCTGTGGCCAGCAGAGTTAAGGACAATAAGAAGGAGTTTTTAAAAGTGTCTTAGGAACAAAAAGAATCCTAACACTGGTACTGGTCCATTACTAGATGGAAAAGGTAGAATTATCAAAAGGCAGAAGTGTTCAATAAATGTTTTTTGTATTTGGGGAAAACACAGATATCATCATATAATATAACACTCTTTCCACTGCACTATCATTAAGGTTAATATTTTGTTATGGTTCTTTTTAGTGAAAGTCATGGACAGGTCACGAGCAATAAACGAAAATTCAAGAAAGCCTGTAACCTGTCCCTCACTTTTACTAAAAATAACTGTGACAAAATGCGGGGGGAGGGAAGAGGGTCCAGCACCCACCGCTTCTGGAGCTCCGGGGTTCCCACCTGCTGCCCAACATAGCTGGGATCTGTTGCTGACAGCTCCAGCCCCAGTACCTGAGTGCTGAAGCAAAAAATGTCTCGGTCGTCTCTGGAAGTTATGGATTCTGTGACTTCCGTGACACAATCTTAACCTTAACTATATCTCAGGAGGACGTTAAACAGCAGGTCTGGATACCTTGCACCCAAGCTTTTAAAAAAGCTGTGTGAAGAGCTTGTTGGACCATTAATGTTGATTTTTTTCAATAAGTCTTGGAACAGCAAGGAAGTTCCAGAAGACAGGAAGAAAGCTAAAGGTAACCAATAGTTATAAAGGGTAAATGGGATGACCCGGATAATAGTAGGCTGGTCCATCTAATATTGATCCCAGGACGTACATCGGAGTGGCTGATACGGCACTCGATTAATAAAGAATTAAAGGAGGGTAATATAATGAATACTAATCAACATGGGTTTATGGAAAATAGATCCTGTCAAAGTAATGTCTCATCTTTTTTTATAAGATTATAAACTTAGTTTATAAAGGCAATAATGCTGAAGTAGTAAACTTCTGTAAGGTTTTTGGCTTGGAACCACATGACATTTTCATTTAAAAAAAATAGAATGATATAAAAATTAGCATGGCACACATTCAGTGGATTAAAAGCTGATAGATAGGTCTCAAAATGTAGCTGTAAACAGGGAATCATCATCAAATGTGTGTATGCCTAGTGGGGTCTTGCAGGGATCAGTTCTTGGCCTTACACTATTTAACATTTTTATTAGTGACCTGGAAAGAAACATATAATAAAGTTTGCTGATGACATAAAACTTGGGGAAGCGATAAACAGTGAAGAGTATAGGTAACAGATACAAAGCAATGTGGATTGCTGGGTAAGCTGGGCTCAAGCAAACAATACACATTTTAATATGGGTAAATGTATGCATCTAGGAACAAAGAACGTACGTACAGGATGGAGGACTGTATCCTGGAAAGCAGCGACTCTGAAAAAGATTTGGGGGTTGTGAATAATCAGCTGTACATGAGTTCCCAGTGTGACACTATGGCCAAAAGGGATATTGTAAGTTTTGGGTGTGTAAATGGGACTTTTGAGTTGGAGTAGAGAGGTTAGGTTACCCCTGTATTTGATGCTGGTGCCACTGCTTCTGGAATACTGTGTCCAGTTCTGGTATCCTCAATTCAAGAAAGAGGTTGATCAATTATAGGGTTCAGAGAAGAGCCAAGAGAAAGACTAAAGGATTAGAAAACATGCCTTATAGTGACAGACTCAAGGACCTCATTCTATTTAGTTTAACATAGAGAAAGTTAAGGGGTGACTTGATTACAGTCTATGTGTATGTCTATACAACAAAGAAAAACCTGTGGCTGGCCTATGCCAGCTGACTCGGGCTCATGGAGTCTGGGCTGTGGAGCTGTTTCATTGCTGTGTAGATCTCTGGGCTTGGGCTGGGACCTGAGCTCTGGGACTGTCCCACCTCACAAAGTCCTAGAGCCTGGGCTCCAGCCCGAGCCCAGAAGTCTACACAGCAGAGAAACAGCCTGAACCCTGTGAACCTGACTCAGCTGGCACAGGTGAGCCGCAGGATTTCTTTGCTGTGTAGACATACCAGTTAAGTCCTTACATGGGGAACACATATATAATATTAGGCTCTTCAGTCTCATAGAGAAAGGTATAGCATGATTCAATGGCTGGAAGTTGAATCTAGACCAAATCAAATAGGATATAAGGTGTAAAACTTTAACAGAGAGAATAATTAACCATTGGAATAACTTCCCGAGGTTGTGATGGACTCCTCCATCACAGACTATTTTAAAATCAAGATTGGATGTTCTATAAAAGATGCTCTAGGAATAATTTGCGGGAAAGTTCTATGGCCTGAATTATACAGGAAATCAGACTAGATAATCATAGTGGTCCGTTCTGGCCTTGGAATCTATTAATGTAATTACACTCTGTGCATTCAAATCTATAAGGAAAATAGTACATACACAGTTGATTATTTTCTTTGTAACTAACTTGATTTACCAACCAACTTTTTTTCTCACATAGCAAAGCAATGTTCTTTAATGAGGATCATATTTGTGAGATGTTTGAATTGTTAAATTAAAAATTGTTTATTCTTCATTAGCTACGGAAAATACAAACTTAGAATGGAAGTGCCATTTGATTTGTAACTACAGCAAGATGCTAAAATTCACATGCTTTTTCTTATATTGGAGTGACCTAGGTATTTCTAAGGTAGCTTGTTAGCTGGCTAAGACAGGATTCTGGAATGGTTGAACCAATGTAAGTTCAATTATTTCTTCTAAGTTAGATATCCTTGACAGAAAGAGTTTATCTTGTTCACCTTGAAGCACTGGGATCACACTTTCTCATTTCCATATAATCATCTACTTAACAGAAAATTGCATGGAATTCATCTTGTTGCTATTCTCCTTCAGGCTGGAAAAGATGATGTTGTGCTTAACTGACAATTTCCTTGTAAAATCATATGCAATGAGGTCCTTTTAAAATACAAATCTGTTAAGAAATAGAGCTGTTAAAGATGACCTTTTCTTCCTTCCCAAACATACATGGAAATAGAAGTTTATGAACATGTTCTGTGTGCAGTGAGCATGTATACAAATGACTGTACTTTCAGTGTGTGTGTGGGGGGGGGGGAATGTTAAATGTAGCTGTTTTAAAAATTTTAATGGAGGGAAACGTTGCTTGAGATACCAAGACCCAAATTCACAAGAGACCTGATTATAAACCTAGTAGCATCCATCCTTCACTAATTATTAGAGCTGGTTGGGAATTTTCTATTGCAATGATTTTCCAACAGAAAATGCAGTTCTGCAAAATTGAAGTTTCTACAGGAAAAAGTTTGATTTTTTTTCTTGTCAAATTGAAATTAAATATTTGATTTAGGATCTATTCGACCTGAATCAGAATATTTCGTTTTGTCCAAAAGACATGAAAGAAACGGTCTTAAACTACAACTCCCAGGAGGCAATGTACTCCAGTGGGAAAATGTGATTTAATGCCAAAATGATTCTAAGCATTTCAAATCATTTCAACAACCCAAAATTTGATTGAGAATGTTGACATGGGTGATGGGGGGAGTTTGAGCAAAACTCTGTAAATGAAATATTTCAACGTTTCCAAATTAAAATTTTTTGGCATTTTCATTCAACAATTTTTTTTTAAATGTCAACTTTCTGTCTGATTTTGAGATGAAAAGAAATGTTTTCCATGGGACAAAAATTCTGAATTTCACTCAGTTCTACTATTTATTCTTAAATGTTGGTTTCTGCTTGATGTCACTTGGCTTTTAGGAGTCCCATTGTCTCATCTTGCATAAGAACATGGGCAAGGCATCATATGTTTGCTGTAGTGGGGCATGGAATTCTCTTGCCTTTGGTACAACAAGTTGCCTTGCTCAACTACTTCAATGAACATAGTTCACATACTCAGTGGAGTCCAGTCTCTTTCCCTTCCAAGAGATAAAGTTTAGCTGAAGCCCTTCACCTTAGGCTTAGCTGCTCCTTAGTTTCTTTTTCAGAGTTGCTCAGCCCACATCATAGATCTTTTTTCCTCCTATCTCCATTATATTCCTGGATGGAGAGGCTGGAAGGAATGGTTGGGGGTGGGAGGTAAGGAGGGAACAGGCAGAGAGAAACATTTGCCATCACCTCCTCCCCTGCCTGTATTTCATTCTGATTCCTTCAAAAGTTGCAAAAAATCTCTTCTCTATTTACTTTCTTTCCTCCCAGTGACATTATTAAGAAAGATGTCCTGGTTTTTAGTTGGAAATAAAAATTGTTCACCATGTATACACTGAAGGAAAACGCTGTTTAAATTTTCTTCTGGGTAATTGGACAGAATCTCTGCTACTTGATGGCTTTCCTTAAGAAGCCATCAGAAAAGTAGTGATTTGAGTGTTAGTAAATATGATATATTACACACTGTGAGGTAAATATGAAAACATACAGTACTGACACAGAGACATGTTCTGCAAGAATGAACATGAAAGTGCTGATCAGCAAGTATTCTAGAAGACCGTTGTGTGTATATTGTCATTGTTGGCTATCACTTGATATGAGGATGATGTCTGCGGGACGGGGGCCTCGGGCCGGAGGGGGTGTCAGTGGTGAGACGTAAGATGGCTGTGGAATCCAATCTGTGTTCCACAGATTTTTTCACATATGTGATAGGTGATTGCTTGGAGAGAGTAGAACTGCTGGTTGGGATGCTGTACAATTTCCTTCTTCCTGTGCTGTTTCTCAGCCTCTTGAGCAAGGCAATCCTCTTCAAAATGGGATGAGGCTTGATGTATGATGCAACACCATTTCAGTCTATTGCCAGCCAGCTCTTCCAAATTCGTGGGGTCAATGCCTCCCTTCTTAAGATACACTTTCAGGTGTCCTTGTAGCGTTTCCTCTGTCCCCTGTGGGTCTTCTTACCATGACTAAGTTGAGAAAAGAGGACTTGCTTTGGAACACGAGAATCAGCCATCCGCACACAATGGCCAGCCCAGAGAAGCTGATGTTTCATAATCTTCACCTCAACAGTGTGGATGTTAGCTGCAGAGAGAACGCTGGCATTAGTGTGACAATCTTCCCATCTGATACGGAGAATCTTCCTAAGGCAGTGCTGGTGCTACCACTCCAGACCCTTAAGATGGTTTCAGTATGTCACTCATGTCTCGCAGCATAAAGAGGAATGGGGATGACTACTGCATTGTAGACCAGGATCTTAGTTTCCATCTGAAGATCTTTGTCCATAAAGACACGATGAAGCAACTTTCCAAAGGATGTGCTGGCACAAAGGATCCTATGTTCGATCTCCACATCAAGATTGGCTGTCTGAGAGAGGTGGCTACCAAAGTAAGGGAAATTTTCAGTTCTTTCCAGGAGTTCATTACCACTGACAATTAGATGGGAGAACAGGGACAACTTGTGCTGGGGCTGACTGGTGGAGCACCTTAGTTGTCCCAATATTGAGGGAAAGTCCTGGGCTATGATAGGCGCCTAAGAAAAGATCTAGGGTGGATTGTAATGACTTGTCAGCCTCTCTGTACATGAGGATAGCACAGTCATTAGCATCATGAAGGTCAGTAATAACAGCATGGTGACCTTAGTTTTAGAATGAAGACACCGCAGGTTGAAGAGCTGTCTGCCCGTGTGATAACGCAATCCCAATTCCAGAAGAAAGGCGGTCACAAATAAGAATCAAGATCCCAGCAAAATATATGGAAGAAATGGTAGGGGCACTAACACAGCCCTGCTTAACACCAGTACGGATGGTGAACAAGTCCCTCTCCAATCCGTTACAGAGGACAGTGGTGGTCATCCCATCATGAAACAACCTGAGAACATGAATGCACTTCAATGGACAACCCAACCTAGACAGCACCTTCCATAATGCTGCATGATTAATGGAATCAAAGGCCTTAGGTCAATAAATGCCATAAACAATAGCTTAGGTGTTGTTCTCTACACAGCTCTTGGATCTGTTGTGCAACAAAAATCATTGTCGGAGAGGAAGACAGTGCCTCAGTAATTCCTGCACATTGACTTGTCCCCTTGCCATTATTGTGACCATTTTTAGGAATTCTTTAGGTCGGATTAAATTTCTTGATTAACCCAAATTCCAACAAGAAATTGA
This sequence comes from Dermochelys coriacea, assembly GCF_009764565.3. Classification (NCBI taxonomy): domain Eukaryota; kingdom Metazoa; phylum Chordata; order Testudines; family Dermochelyidae; genus Dermochelys; species Dermochelys coriacea. The sequence goes on along the minus strand of NC_050074.1, from coordinate 103,643,346 downwards.
TGAAGTTTTTTCACAAGTGCTGTTACACCAGCTTTGAAGGTTTCCAAAGGAATGCCATCTGGGCCTGGTGCCTTGTTCTTTCTAGTCTGAGTGATGGCATGCCAAACTTCCTCAGAAAATGGGGGGCTAGCAAGAGATTCTATTACAGAATGCTGAGGAATGGACTCAATGGTGGAGACTTCAGATTCGTGGTTAAGTAGAGTCTTGAAGTGCTTCATCCAACATAGCTTGAGGGCTACATTGTTCTTTAGAAGGATTGAGCTGTCCTGAGATTGCAGAGGGATTGTGCTGCTTGAGCTTGGCCCATAAATGTCTTTTGTTGCTTTAAAAAAAAAAAAGCTTCTCATATCAAGTTGATTGGCAGAGCTCTGGATCTCCACAGCCTTTGTTTGTCCCCACTGGTTCTTAATGTCATGCAGCCTTCTTTGAACAACAGCTTTAAATCTCATTTTTGCTAGTTAGAGCAAAATGTGCCAAATGCAAAATGTGCTTCTCTTCTTATGAATAAGTGCTAGAATTTCCTTGTTGTTCTCATCAAATCAATCCTGATAGCGGTGAATGGAGTATCCAGTCGACTCTCACATGCCTTGTGAATAATGGTCTTGAATAACTCCTCCCAATGTGTTTGGACATTGGACATGGATGTCAGGTAGGTCAAATAGACTCTCAATGAGGTGTTGTGAGGGACTAGCGTGATTTTGATGTTAAATCTCTTCCTCATTCCTTTAGGTTGTTTACAGTGTTTTGGTGCAAGCCGCATGTTTATGACTGATCTGACCAAATGATGGTCTGTCCAGCAGTCATCCATACGTCTCATGACTTGTGTAATATGGACATGAGTACAATCACAGGCTCTGACTATGACATAATCAGGAAGATGCCAGTGTCTGGAACCTGGGTGTTTTTAAGTGGTTTTATATTTGTCCCTCTGTCTAAAGATGGTATTTGTGATAAGCAAATCATGCTCCCTACATTTGCTGATGAGGAGAATGCCATTAGAGTTAACTTTCCCTAACCCTTCTTTCCCAATGGTACCTCTCCAGAATTCAGGGTGTTGTCCAGCTCTTGCACTGAAGTCATCCATGAAGATGAGCTGGTCTTCCTTGGCTGTATCAGTGAAGATTGAATTAAGAGCACTGTAAAACTGCTCCTTGTTGTCTTCATCATTGTCAAGTGTGGGAGCATATGCACCGATGACCGTGGCATACTGGTTGTTACTAAGCTTAAAACAAAGTCATGAGACATTTGTGAATACCCATAGTGAGTTTTAAAAGCTGGCTAGCAATATTGTTCTTTATGGCAAAACCAACCCCATGCATATGCCTGTCTTTAGATGACTTTCCTTTCCAAAAGAAGGTATAGCCTGGACTGGGAATTGGGAGAGACCGAGTTGGCAACAGAATCCAAAAAGTGGGAGTGTGCTAATAAAGTCTGCGGATGATACAAAGCTGGGAGGTATTGCCAATTTAGAGAAGGACGGGCAAATCATACAGGAAGATTTGGATGACCTTGTAAAGTGGAGTAATAGTAATAGGATGTAATTTAATAGTGAGAAGTATAAGGTTATGCATTTAGGGATTAATAATATAATTTTAATTATAAGCTGGGGACGAATCAATTAGAAATAACTGAGGAGGAGAAGGACCTTGGAGTATTGGTTGATCATAGGATGACTATAAGCCGCCAATGTGATATGGCCGTGAAAAAAGCTAATGCGGTCTTGGGATGCATCAGGTGAGGTATTTCCGGTAGAGATAAGGAGGTTTTAGTACCGTTATACAAGGCACTGGTGAGACCTCACCTGGAATATTGTGCACAGTTCTGGTCTCCCACGTTTAAGAAGGATGAATTCAAACTGGAACAAGTACAGAAAAGAGCTACTAGGATGATCCGAGGAATGGAAAACCTGTCTTATGAAAGGAGACTCAAGGAGCTTGGCTTGTTTAGCCTAACTAAAAGAAGGTAGAGGGGAGATATGATTGCTCTCTATAAATATATCAGAGGGATAAATACCAGAGAGAGAGAGGAATTATTTAAGCTCAGTACCAATGTGGACACAAGAACAAATGGATATAAACTGGTCATTGGGAAGTTTAGACTTGAAATTAGATGAAGGTTTCTAACCATCAGAGGAGTGAAGTTTTGGAATAGCCTTCCAAGGGAAGCAGTGGGGGCAAAAGACCTATCTGGCTTTAAAATTAAACTTGATAAGTTTATGGAGGAGATGGTATGATGGGATAACATGATTTTGGTAATTAATTGATCTTTAAATATTCATGGTAAATAGACCCAATGGCGGGTGATGGGATGTTAGATGAGGTGGGATCTGAGTTACTACAGAAAATTCTTTCCTGGGTATGTGGCTGGTGAATCTTGCCCATATGCTCAGGGTTTAGCTGATCGTCATATTTGGAGTTGGGAAGGAATTTTCCTCCAGGGCAGATTGGAAGAGGCCCTGGAGGTTTTTCGCCTTCCTCTGTAGCATGGGGCACGGGTCACTTGAGGGAGGATTCTCTGCTCCTTGAAGTCTTTAAACCACGATTTGAGGACTTCAATAGCTCAGATATAGGTGAAAGGTTTTTTGCAGGAGTGGGTGGGTGAGATTCTGTGGCCTGTGTTGTGCAGGAGGTTGGATAAGATGATTGTAATGGTCCCTTCTGACCTTAGTATCTATGAATTGGTCTAATTTCCTGTTTGGCCTTGGGCAAGTCACTTGACCTCTCTTCCTCTTTCCGCTCCCATCCTCTGTCTAGTTTGTATGTTCTTTGGGAGCAGGAACTTTCTCAATATGCTTGTACAGCACCTAGCACAATGGGGTCTTGATCTTAGCGTGAGCATCTAAACATTAACATGATACAAATAATAACAACAATAATAATAAATAAATGGATTGACATAGACAGACATCTTTGTGACTTTTAGACTAGAGACAAAAAAGAGGCTATAATTTTTTTTTTTAAGGCGCCTAAGGAAGTTAAGCTCCAAAATCCCACTGAAATTAATTTGGAGCTGAGCTACCAACTGCCTTAGGCTTTTTTTGAAAAGCATCGTCTTAATGCATAATGGAATCTTCCTTGCATTTGAGTTGTCATTTGCTAGATTAATTTGATTGGGAGACTATGGAGCTAAGAAACTGAAGTGCAGATGCTCTCTCTCACATCTTCAATAGCTGTTTGGATGATATGTGCTGGAGTCTAATTCTGTGCATCCTTGTATATGTGTAAAAAGAGTTCAAATAGCCTTCCTGTTTTTTTAATATTCTTTTAGTGAAGAGATTACAAACTAGGGGATCCTTCATATTTATCCTTACTTGGTGGCATGATTTTCATAGACATGACTATACTTTACATTAATGCAGTGAGTGTTCTCTTTAGATAGTACTGATATAATACATCAAGAGTTATGAACTAAACACAACCCACCTGCAAGGGGGATAAATAGAGAATTTTTTTCTAAAGATTTAAATTTAAAATAAAAAACTAAAGGAGTACTTGTGGCACCTTAGAGACTAACAAATTTATTAGAGCATAAGCTTTCGTGAGCTACAGCTCACTTCATCGGATGCATTTGGTGGAAAAAACAGAGGAGAGATTTATATACACACACACAGAGAACATGAAACAATGGGTTTATCATACACACTGTAAGGAGAGTGATCACTTAAGATAAGGGGGGGGGAAAGGAGGAAAACCTTCCATGGTGACAAGCAGGTAGGCTAATTCCAGCAGTTAACAAGAATATCAGAGGAACAGTGGGGGGTGGGGTGGGGGGGAGAAATACCATGGGAAAATAGTTTTACTTTGTGTAATGACTCATCCATTCCCAGTCTCTATTCAAGCCTAAGTTAATTGTATCCAGTTTGCAAATTAATTCCAATTCAGCAGTCTCTCGTTGGAGTCTGTTTTTGAAGCTTTTTTGTTGAAGTATAGCCACTCTTAGGTCTGTGATCGAGTGACCAGAGAGATTGAAGTGTTCTCCAACTGGTTTTTGAATGTTATAATTCTTGACGTCTGATTTGTGTCCATTCATTCTTTTACGTAGAGACTGTCCAGTTTGGCCAATGTACATGGCAGAGGGGCATTGCTGGCACATGATGGCATATATCACATTGGTAGATGCGCAGGTGAACGAGCCTCTGATAGTGTGGCTGATGTGATTAGGCCCTATGATGGTATCCCCTGAATAGATATGTGGACAGAGTTGGCAACGGGCTTTGTTGCAAGGATAGGTTCCTGGGTTAGTGGTTCTGTTGTGTGGTGTGTGGTTGCTGGTGAGTATTTGCTTCAGATTGGGGGGCTGTCTGTAAGCAAGGACTGGTCTATCTCCCAAGATCTGAGAGAGCGATGGCTCGTCCTTCAGGATAGGTTGTAGATCCTTGATGATGCGTTGGAGAGGTTTTAGTTGGGGGCTGAAGGTGATGGCTAGTGGCGTTCTGTTGTTTTCTTTGTTGGGCCTGTCCTGTAGTAGGTGACTTCTGGGTACTCTTCTGGCTCTGTCAATCTGTTTCTTCACTTCAGCAGGTGGGTATTGTAGTTGTAGGAATGCATGATAGAGATCTTGTAGGTGTTTGTCTCTGTCTGAGGGGTTGGAGCAAATGCGGTTATATCGTAGCGCTTGGCTGTAGACAATGGATCGAGTGGTATGATCTGGATGAAAGCTAGAGGCATGTAGGTAGGAATAGCGGTCAGTAGGTTTCCGATATAGGGTGGTGTTTATGTGACCATCGCTTATTAGCACCGTAGTGTCCAGGAAGTGGATCTCTTATGTGGACTGGTCCAGGCTGAGGTTGATGGTGGGATGGATAAAATAAAAAACTAGTTACATTTGATTTTGAGGAGGGCAGTGGGATTTTGAAATCCTTTTGATGTGACAGTTTTGGCTGCTTCCGCTATTGAGGAAGTTTGTAGCACTTAAACTTACTGTACAAATGTATAGTAAAAATTTACGTCCTGATCCTGCAAAGACTTTAAATATGTGCTTGTAGTTCCACACTGTGACTAGTTCCACTCACAGTCGACTACTCACGATGTGTATAGTTAAGCATATGAATAAGTCTTTGCAGGCTTGGGGACTTAAAATGGAAATCCTGGTTGTAACTTGGTAACTTACCAAGTTCATGCATTTTCTTGCTACTGGAAAAGCATTAAACAGTTAACCTTGTATTTTAGTTCAGGATATGATTTAAGTTACTTCCTCCACTCTCCTTACTGGAGGAAAATTAAATATGTAAATTTGTCAGATTACTGGTTTAGCAAATCCTCCTAGCATAGACACAGCTCCTATTGGCAAAAAAATTGCTTTTTGGTGGGGTGTAGTTTCCTGAATGAAATAAACTACCAGCAAAAAAGTGTTTTTGTTGGTGTATAATTGCATCTTTGCTAGGGCTTTTGCTGATATAAAAGTGTCAAAAATCATACTCAAACATTATTGTACTGACAAAAGATTCTTGGGAGGACCTAGCCTTAATGGTGCTGAACTTGCATTATATTCCTAAGTACAAGCACAGACTTTTCATTTCCAGACACTACTGTGGATTGCTTTGCTAGTACAGTAATAACTGAGAACATATTGTTAACCATTTTTTCATGCTCTATAATTTTATTCTAAAAATTCTCTTGAGACTTTGGTGTTCAAGTCTTGAGACTTTGGTGTTTGGTTCACCTAAATGTAGGTTTGAAATTGTTTTTCTGCTTTATAAAATTTGTTTCTACCTCGCTTTTTTTTTCCTGGATGAAATTTTGTAGGTGATTTGTCTGCAGTAATGCTTGGTCTATCTGATACTCCCGGGGAAATTCTGTGCCACTGCACAATGCAGAATTTGTTCAGAATTGGTGCTGCAGAGCTGCTGGCCACCACTAGTGGCCGGTGGAACCAGCAGAGCCTGCCTCTCCAACTCGCACATACAGGACACTGGGGTGGAGGGGAGATCTGGAGGGTTCTGGGCAGCTGCTATTCCCAGCGTGTCCTGAAGTAAGGAGGCAGCATGCAGAAAACTCTGTACAAGCCTGGCACCCAGCATCAGGCTGTTTCTCTCTCTGGATCCCTGGGCTCTGGGGGTTAGAGGGAGAGGTATCTGGGCTGGGGGGTGGCCCACGGCTTGGCTCTGGAAGATAGAGGTGCAGGTATCTGAGCTGGGGGGTAAGGGGTGTGAGTTTGTGGGCCATGGATGCCCCGTGGCTGGGCTCTAGGGGAAGGGGTGTGAGTGTTGAAGATTTATCCCTCTCCTTCCCCAAGATGTGCCCAGCTGACACGTGACCCACCCAGACTGAGGTGCCAAACAAAAGCATAACAGAGAAACAGAAACTGGGCTGTCATAGTGGTTTCTTAACTCTCTACTCCTGGGGGGAATCTTTTTTGTTGTCTGTATTGTTACAGACATACATGCTGACAAGTATTTTGAAATAAAAGTACCCAAATGAAACTAGTATGATTATATTGTGTTATTTTGACAAATAAAATATGCAGATTTTTAAAATAGTGTACAGAATTTTTATTTTTTTGTCACGAATTTCTCCCAGGAGTAATCTGACCATTTGGTTAACCTCTAGCATGACCCTTAAATACCTAAAAGAAAAGGAGTACTTGTGGCACCTTAGAGACTAACAAATTTATTTGAGCATAAGCTTTCATGAGCTACAGCTCACTTCATCAGATGCATTCCTTAAATACCTGTGTCCAACACAACACTATCATATGTAAGTCAAGGTAAAATTTGGAGACGTAAGTCTAGGCTGTGGCCTAGGGTTGGCTCCAAGTAAGGCTAAAGTGTGTTGAGTGTCAGCTGTGTTCGTGCCAACAGGAATCAATCAATGGAAAACAAAACAATCAATGGAAGCTAATTATTTAATACTGTCCCATAATGCCTTGCAGAGACCGCAGAATGGCCTTAGATAGCTAGTGTCAATAGGTCAACCTAACCAGAACCCGCTTCCCAATATATGTTGCCAGTCACAGTCACATGCCTTCTAGTGCTTTCATGGTGACCAACATCTTCATCATACTGATTCCTGAAGTATTTGAAGAACATAGATCTATAATGGATGCTAAGAACATATCACAGAGGGCCTCCATCTGCCCAGAGGCCACCATCAGAACTTTGGGCTGATGCATCAACATTTCACAAATTTGGCTGGCACAATTAATACCAACATATGTACAACATAATGCATTCCCAGAAATAATTTCAACCAACATAATTCAAGTGTAGAGCTATTGTGGATATTGGATATAACAGCAGATACATTGAATGCATGTGAAAGGTCTGTGTGCAGATACCATGACTCCCATTAGTTTGCATGAAGCTAATCATTCTAGTTAAGCACCTTTGATGTAATCTAATGTAGAGAAAGCCATAGTATCTCTGACCTTAGCTGGTTTGAAGATGACCTAACATTATCCCTTTCCTTTTATGATAGTGACTGACATCCTTAAAGGACAATGTGTGCTGGGGGATGGTTTTTCCCTGATTCTAGTCATCAAGTGGGAGAGAGCCCACACTTGGATTAATTGAATCCTGAGTAAGGCATCTCCCTTTTTCAGAGGAAAAGTGATGGCTGGAAGGTGCAATGACGGTGGGAGGCAGTCCGCAGCCTGACCAAGTTTGTTGCTGCACTGTTGGCAGAGGATCAGAGGCTGCCCATTAACTGGCACTATGGCCGTTTTTATTTGCAGGCACTAAAGGGGAAGGGGAAAGTCCTGGAATAGTCACCATGTACTGTACACAACTGGTTTGATCAATACTAGCAGCAACAGGATAGTAAAAAGTAACACGTTAAAAGGAATAATGTTTTTTTTAACAGAATGTATTTGATGTTTTAAATGAAAAATGCAAAAATACCACACACTTCCAAAACAATTTGGGAATGATGAGAATGCAGATTTTGTACTCCTACTTACTGGGGCCTTCATATCAAACTTTATACTACATTGATTTTAACCTTGAAATTACTTATTTGGCTCATGATGAAGAGTGAGTCCAAAAATATTGAATTATATGATGGCTCAATGATGAGCTTTTTCAAACTGTTCCCAGATCAGTAGTCTGTGGTGCTGTTTAAACTTAATTTTGACAATTGCAACTGGATGACTAATCTCCTTTTTGAGGTTTGTGTTTGTATGGAATAAATCCAGGACAACAATTTCAAATGTATTTTTTCCCATTGTAACTATATTTTGTAGTTTACTCTAGATTAGTCAGGAATTTAAATTTAATTTCCACATGGCGTTTTTTAAAAAGGCAGCATATCTAGTGGTTAGAGACCAGAAGTGAGAATCAGGGGTCTTTAGTTGTATCCCTGACTGAAGAGTCATAGAATCCATATGTCAAGAACCATATGATGTTTAGCAAATCACTTTGTGCCTTGATTTCCCCATAAGTAAAATCAAAGAAGGTAATAAAAATGCCAGGTTATTTTAATAAATATTTAAATTGTAGCTGAAGCATACTTTTTTACTGGAACATGATGTAATAACTGTATCCTGCACTAATAAATTCTGGGGCAAAGCACTTATAACCACGTTATTGGAGCATATACTCAAAGCTGTTACACTAAAATGAACTCTGTCTTTTCAACATCTGCCGTCTGTCATAAATCTCTCTCCTCCGATTTGCCACTGAACCTCATCACTACATATGCTCCCAACCAACATCTGTAACCCATCCCCCTTACAAAGCCATTCTTTAATATCTCTGTATCTCCACACTGCTGCTGCTTGCCGTTTAGGAATATCTGTATTCCTTCTTCCTGTTTCCGCTTACTCCCCTGCCCCCAGCAAAACCCCACCTAAATTTTAAATTAATTTCTTTTGTGTGTAATATCTTGGATTACCTGAGATCACGTTTGATACAAGCATTATGCAAATCTGCCCTTGTGGACTATTGCCTTCATAACTCCCTATCACTTATGACCCCCAGTTGAATTGTTTCTCAACTGTACAGTGATTTTTCAGCTTTTTGCATTGTGGCTAATAGCCCTTAGTCAGAGTACTGGGATTTATAACCATACAGTTGTTATGCAAAATAAAATCTCTCAACCAATCAGACTGTAGTGAATTTCATAACAGAGGACTAACCGCATATTTATGGGTCAGTAACTGTATAGAAAACCTTGGACTCTGGATGTCTGAGATGGTTCCACTTTCAATACATTATCAATAAGTATAACTTTTTTAAATGCTTATTTTCTGACAACTGTCAAGGAAACAGATAAAACACTAAAACAAAAGTTAAATTGCCAACCATCTTTATACTATATAATAATTTCAGATGTACTTTATACTGAAACGTCATTCAAATACTCCTTTTCTGTGTGTGTGATTCAAACATAATCACATGTTGACTTACAATAATAAAATATTGTCTGGTCCAATAGACACTATGCAAAAAAAAAAAAACCACCCTGGTTTCAAATCCTAAACATTAAAAGTAGAATGAAATAAAGGAGATATAATAGGAAAAGTAACCTGCAATGTTACTAAATGTATAGTATCTGTAATTAGGGCCAAAAAATCTATGGAAGAAAAAAACAATTAAAAAAAATAACATGCCATCGCAAAGGGTAGAACTTTTTATTAGTGTGTCCAATGAGTTGAACTTGAATACCTCTTCTCAGGTTTTAGTAATTTTGTTTTCCCATTTGTGTGAACTCAATTTATGGTTGAATTTGTGAGACTTTGTGCACGTCTGGTTCTCTGGTGACTTGTGACAGATAAAGTGGAAGGAAGAAAACTTTGAGCATCTTGGTAGAAAGCAGAAGCAGATACAGATAGGTTCTGGCACAAAGAATTATGGTGAGACTGTGATCTGGAGGTGATGGTGAACGATGGCATCTCTTCCACCAAAGCAGCTGCTGAATCATGCCATGCTGAACTATTATGGAACATGAATTGCCTTGTTATATGTCTGTTCATTTCTAGAACCTGGCATTTTTTATGAAGGATTATCCTACTTTTTGCGGAAAATCACTTGCATCCAAGATATCTTTTCAGAATGCGAGGAACCAATGAACATACATCTATCCAACAAAGTGCTATCAACCTAATTCATTCATGAAACAAGAGGCAGTGCAGAAAACCCACCTGTAACTCTGATCCTTGACTGCCTTGATTCTTTTTCACAAGCCAAGAGTATGAGACCTATTAGATGAGACTTTTGGCAACTCTCTTGAGGAGGAAAATCTGCCATCCTAAAGTAACCCATCATCCAACCAGCAATTAAACCACTGCTCGAACAACTGTTCTCCTTAACTAGCACCCAGTATGCAGCCTCTTAAGTAGTTTGCTTAGAAATAGGAAGCTTACCAAGGGTTGCCTCCATCTTGCTTGAATATTCTAATACCCTGGACCTCTCCCAATCAGTTTTCAGGCTAGGGACATGGAACAGAGAGGGTGCTGGTGGCAATGAGAGATGATCTAGTTTTGGTTATGGACAAAGTCTGCATAGCTATATTTGTGGTGTTGGACTGCTTTTCCAGTTTTGATACAGTTGACCATAGGCATCAGCTCCTCTGCCTCTAAGGTTCTTATCTGTGGAGTCCTGCAAAGATCCATTGGGAAGCTACTAGGGGAGACTGTGCAACAATGTTGATTATGCCAGCAATTTACAAATGAAGCCCAGCTCTTATATCATATCAAACACACATAGCACCATCTCCTGCCTGTCCAAGTGCCTGACTGAGATTAGCAACTAGTTGAAATGCAGCTAGCTCTAAAACTGAATCTTGGAAAGACAGTGTGATGCTGTGATGGTTGTGGAGGAAGAGGAGGGAGAGACAGACACATCCAGTACACTATTGATTCCATACAGAGCCATCAGATTGCTAAAACTGTGCACAGGTTTTGTGCCCAACTCAACTCCTTGTTGCTCCTGGATACTCAGATAGCCACAGCTGTCTAAGACACACTATTCCATCTGTATCATATAAGTAGACTGCATAGTATTTCACACATTTTTGATGATTCTCTGGACCTAGATATTAAACTGCTGAAGTCAACAGTTGATTCAGAACACAGCAGCCTGTCTGCTCAGCAACGCAAACCACTGACAACACATCTCAACCATGCTTTCTGCTTCTTATTAGGATCTCCATTGAATATCAGGTCAAAGTAAAGGTTTTGGTCTTCATCTTCAAAGCTCTCCATAGAACTGGACTGAGTTTACATAAGAACCACTTCACCCAATGACCTCCCACAATAGTTATGGCCCACTCCAATGGTCAGCCTCAAAAGTAAGACTCACGTGGAGAACTCTGTTGCTGGCTGACTCGCAAATCTGGAACTTTGCTCCAGAATCAGTGCGATCATGAAACAAGCAATTTCAAAACAAAACTGACCTATTCAGTCTAGCCATTGCACAATAACCGCCCACACTCTTGAAGTCTCTTTTTTTCTGATAATGGTGAAAAAGTTGAATGTATCTCTATGTACTTGATAGTTTTGGGAGGTGCTCAGACACAACTGTCATGGTTATCCTAAAGGAAAGATAGATTCATCTCTCTCAGAACAATACCAGTTCAAATGTGGATACCTTTAAAGCTTTGTGTCTCATTTTAGCTTGTTTGGATAGATATCTGACTCACTCCCCTATCTCTCTGGCTTTCACCACTGACAGTCAAAATGAATTTATTATAGGATTACTTTACTCATTTAAAGTAAAAATTGGTAATATTTACTGCCTAAATAGCATCCTTTGTAAATGACTGATTAGTAGAAAAGCTGTCCTTGCAGGTACATAATTTGGAGGACAGTGTGAGGAAGGGAGGGTCAACTTGACACATCTGGAAAAGCATCTATGGCAACTAATATGAATGGATTTATCAGGAAGGCTAGTTAACATTTTACAGCACTACAAAGGAATGTGGGAACTTTTGAGACCTAACACCCTGGAAATGTAGTTAGTCATGAATAGCAGAGAATTCAGATCACAATTACTTCCATACCACTATGGTCCTCCTAGCTTCAAAGTTTCTTCATGCTGAAGGACCCTAGTCTCAGACATATTTCAGAGTTCCTGCTGAAGGGAAGGTAAAATATGATGAGACTTCAAGTTGTCTTTAAAATCAGTCACATTAAATAGCCACTAGAAGTACATCAGAATCTTCTTTGAATGCCTCAAATCTTGGCTCATGTGAAAGGCCAGATAGAAAGTTTGATTCCAGTTAAATGGCCATTTTTGACAGAATATATTCTAATTGTGCTTCTATGGTATGTGCAGCCAAGCTATTAGTGAATTAGTAAAATGAGATGTGTTTTCTGGGATCCTAACATCATTTTTTGAGGAAAAAGGCTAAGTATTAAGATTCTGAAACTCACTCAGTTACTGAAATTTTTCCTACTCTTGTTTTTTTCTGCAAGTTGGCCATTGCTGAAGTTTCCTTTATCAGCAGCTTTGTATGGCTGAACCACTTTAATGACCTCCTCATTCTGCATTCATTCCTTTTTTTTTCCAGCTTGCCTTTAGATTTTTCTGATTAGACACATGGCAGGCCAGTTATTGTATTTCTAGAACCTTAATTGTCATAATATCTGGGTTCTCTGAAAAGGTATTTTAAGGAATACTCTATGAATAGAGAAAGGGTGTCCTCTTTTCTCCACTCTCTAGACATTTAATCCAAGAGGAATAGAATGATCACATCCAATTGCTATGAAAACACCTGCCCAAAAAATACAAAATGCACATCATGTTCTCAAAGTCACAAGACGGGGGTTCAGTTCACATCTAGTGGAAATCTGTTTCACAGCTACAGGTCCTTCAGAGATAAAGCTCTGCCCTCTGGCTCCCCCTACATGGATAATACCTTACTTGCACTTGAAGTTAGATGAAAAAATAGGCTGCTCATCAGAACACAGGATAACCATCTGGAGCTAGCTGTGCCCTCACAGGTCTAGTTGAGACATCTAGCCCAGTTCTGGAGATTCAGGCCAGAAGTGGGGATGAATCTGTGATTAAAACTTGAATGGTATTGGATCTGTTGATGACCAACCTTGAGTTTAACAGCAAGATCTTCGGTTTGGGGCCCACTGATCCCTCTTGTTCAGAATTCTCAGGCAGTATTGAGGGAAGATGCCTGACCCTGGGTTTTAACCTGGAAGCAGGGGACGTTTGAACAGGTGTGTCTATGCCAACACAACCAGTATGGGGGAGGTCATGAGGTCTGTATCCCAAGCACGTAGTGTATCCTAAGTCTTCCCAATAACCAGTGTGAAGAACTTGTGCTCTATGTCCACTAGGTTTTTATTATGGAAGAGGTGTAAGGGGTAACGAGTAGTAGCTATGCTGTGACCTAGCACCTACCAAGAGGCACCTATATGAACATTTAATGTTCTCATAGGGCCTAGAGGTGATAGCTTGAGGGCCACTGAAGACACTGTGAAGCTAGAATGAGGAAAACGGGATCACACAGAGAAGAGAAAGAAGTGGACCTTCTCTCTCCCTTCCTATTCCCACAAAAAGTATTAGCTACAGAAGTGCTACAGAGGAGTAAAGTTATGGAAATGTCACATGTAAGAATATGACCCCATGCAAGAAGGCATGCAGTGTTTGTCCCAATATTACTACCGCTTCAAGGAATGGGAGAACCCATCTGACAATTCAGAAACTTACAATTTTCAAAATCAGAGTTCAATGAACTTCAGATGTTGGATGTTCCCAAGAGAGGGGTGTTTGTGTGGAGGGTAAGAAGAATGAAGTCGGAGATACTGGTTTTTTTGAGAGAATCTAGAAAATTAAAACACAACTGCCGCTGCTACTAGTATAGCTGTGTCAAGAAGACATGAGAAATGTCTGATGGGCAGATGTGGTGGTGACAGTGAAAAGGAGCAGTGTAAGTGAAAAAAAAACATTCAAGGAAGTGGCAGGCCACTCTGAGCAAGCCTCAACAATGCACTAACTTGTGTGGAATTATTTGCTTTGACCAGGAAGACATATCCAAGGACATTTGCTGTCTTTGCTTCAGAAGGGTGAGCCACCACAGTTTCCAAGCCATCTTAATACGTCTGCATTCAGGAATAATCTATAAACAATGCATCCACTGCAATATGGCAGTACTAGTTTGAAAATTTAGGAGACAATCTCAGTAAGTCACTAATTCCATCAGCAAACAAACAAAAATGTAGAGACTACAGAGCAGAAAGCAAAGCACAGTCACTGTCTTCTTGTCTTCCAAAGGATTGTTGCTACGGAAGTTAAGATTTAAATACATTCAGTGTATAATGTAATTATGTGATCTCTCTGTTTCTAGTTATCATAAAAATCTGTTGGTATTGCAGAAAACTGCAAACGTGCAGTTGCCTTCTATTCTTGAGCTTCTCCATCTGCCATATTGCCTTCCTCCCTGGCCAAAGTCTCACCCACAGTAATTTTATTGAACTTCCCATTCCTGTTTCTGTGCTATGACTTCCCTTAAAAGAGAAGAGCAGGCGTCAGGCAGAAGCAGCTCCTTCCAGAATGAGAACAGGCCACTGTGAGCACCCGATTCCCACTAGAACTCCTTTCATAGAGTGTATTTATATGGGTTCTTTGATCTTTGCTTTTCCATTTGTGCATAAGGAGGAAACACTTTGTTTCTAAGTTGTTTAGCTTTTGTGGTTCTTAGGAACTTCCCAAGCGTGGAGACTGTGGCTCTCTTGGAGGAATTGCGGGAGTAGGGGCAACCAGCATCAATAGTAGCAGCAGTATTTGTGAGGACAGGAAGAGGCTGCTACTACAAATAGCTTAGAACTGTATGGGACATGCCTCTTGTCCCCCATCTGTCTCCAACACACATGCTCTCTCTATGCTACCTTCCAGTCAAACACAAAAATAATATTCCAAACAATAGCAGTAACGAATATGAGCACCCATATTCATTTGAATTAAGTGTGAATCCTGAATTTTAAACTTTAAGACTGTCAGCTCTATGAGCTCCAAACAGCTGAAGTTAGCCTAGGAGCTGCTTCACATCTTTTCAGTGCAAATAACAGTTATATATTCTCACTATTGTGCATTTTAAGTTTATCGAAAAATACTCTGAAAAGGGCAACACATTTTCAAATGTTAAGTGACTTAAGAACATAAGATTGGCCCTACTGAGTCAGAACCAATGGTCCACCAAGCCCAGTATCCTGGCTTCGACAGTGGCTGATGCCAGATGTTTCAGAGGGAATGAACACAACAGGTCAATTTGAGTGATTCATCCTCTGTCATCCAGTCCCAGCCTGTAAGTCAATGGGACTTAAGGTCTTAAGTCACTTAGAATCTTCTGAAAATTTTACCTTGATGGATTTTTAATTGACATTGCCATATAATCCCATACAACTCTGCCACATAAATCAGATCCTTTCTACAGAATTTCAGGCTACTTTGCTATATAGTACAAAGGGCTTAGCTTATAGCCATTAGTCATACTTCGAAGTTTCAAAGGACTGGCCACGGATGTTTTACAATTTAACAAATCACTTAAGTATGTTGCAATCCTCCTAATGCTCAAGCAGTGCATATTCAACATAAATTCAATGTACAGTACTGTAGTTAACCAATTTTTAAGACAGTGGTTCAAATTCTGCTTTCAGTGGCTCCTGTGTAACATCACTGGCATAACTAAGGTTGCACAAACGAAACAGAGAATTTGGCTCAAAAAATGTGTATCCATTGCATTTAAATGAGAAATACCTGACTACATGATTATGACAGCTCACTGGAAGGTATTCCAAATATCTGCCCTCAATTGCCAGCAGGGAGTTTGTGGTTTGTTTGTTGGTTTTTGAATCTGCATCTTGTATATTTAGTTTTGATAAAGATTACACAATATCTAATACATAGTCAGCTTTAACTTACCCTGTAAGTCTAAACCTTAGTTTTAGCTCACTGTATCCGCATCACCATTTCCCATAATATAAATAAATAATAATGTAAGTAGCTTTTTCCACAATCATACCAGTTTTTTCCACATCACTTTTGTAGCAGTTTGCTATACTACAAAAAAAGTTACTTTTCTCTGTTGAAATGAATAGCTAACAAAATAGTAAATAGTGATTATATAATAGATACTTTACATATGTCACTTGCGCAATTTAAGCTTTTATTTTCTATAGACTGCCTAAAATGTCCACACACAAAGAGCCCTACAAAGCTGTGTTTGTTTGTTTTTTAAACAATTCCCTCTTTGAATTTTGATCACAGGTTAGATGTACAAAATTTTGGCTTCCCCTAGAAAATCCTACAAAACATTCAGACATTTAGTATGTCAAAACTTTCTTTAATGTTTTTTTTTTTAAATAAAACCTCAGACTTTCAGTATGGCTAGTAGTGTTTCTTTATGGCCTAATTTTAATGTTCTGTGAAAAGCATACAGGGATCTGAACCCAGTCCAGAGGCAAAAGAGACATCATATTTTATTTCTCTAAATGTCAGGACTGGGGGAGGAACTGTGACCAATGTACGATTTCTGAATGTAAACCAGAAAGAGCCAAACAGAGCCCTCTACTTGCTGTCAAGTATTATAGCTTTTCTCTTTGCAGCACTTGTTCAGAATGCATTTTCAGTGTAGTCAAATACTACTGCATGTTATTACTGTATGAACAAATATGAGTGGAGAGAATGTAGAAATGACAGTCTTAAAAAGTGAACAGGGATGCATGTCACCCAGAGTGTGATGCCACTAGCACTGGAGATGTTGATATAGCTGTTGCTAGCACAGATATATTTAGTGATGAGTGGTACATAATAGCAGTTCAAGACCTATAAAATATTAGTGAAAATTACTCCACTGAGCACTAATTCCATGGCACTACCACAAATATTAAGCTGTTTGTGCTTATCTTCTAATGATAAATTATTTTTGTAAGCTATATTTACTTCACAAGTGTATGTACATTATTCAATAAGTGAAAAAATATGAAGTTGTAGAAATGCTGAGCATTGTTGATATTTTGGCAGAAGAGATGGTTGAGCCTGCTATGATAGGCATAGAACTAGAGGAATATTTTTTGTTTTCATAAAACCAAGTGACCAAGGACAGGATCAGTTCAGAACAAGATATTGAATAAAAGTGAGTATTCTAGCATTGTAAAAAAGATCTGATGGACAGTCTGAATAACTTTGTACATTTCTGGTCACTGTAGAAAAAAAGTTGCAGAAATGAAGAAGTTATGGAAGAAAATTCCTAGAACAATGCAAGGTTTATTTATTAATGAGTTGTATATTTTGGGGAAAAGAGTGATTAAGATACAGTTGGTCTTCATGAGGTAGACATTTTCTGAGGGATCAGAATGCTCTTCTAGCTAGTCTTATGGAATCTAATTAATGGAGCATGGGTTTACCCTATGCATAGGGTCAGATTATTTTTTGTGTTTTGATCTCTTTGGGTTGCTCAGTTGATGCAAACAGTCTGGCAAGCAGATAGATCTGGCATTCTGAGAATTCCCTTGGCAATGGGGGAAACTAGGCTGGCATAGAGGTGGTGTATCCAGCTCCTGCACAGCACCCCCCATTTCTAAGTAGATAGAGATTATGACTCTAAGAACCACTTAGTGCTAATTAGCAGAGGGTTCACTGTTCTATAACAGTAGTCCCAACTGGCCTTATAAACTCATGTCACCCAACACATTGCTGACATAGTATTTATCTATAAGGAATGTCATGTGGGATTTTAAATGAATCCAGGACCATACTGATCTTCATAATCGTTGTGTGATGTATGTACAGATGTTATTTAAGAAGTTGTGTATATGTACTAAATAGATGTCTAAATCAAGGCAGGGTTGACAAATAGACTTTGAGTCAGACAAAGGAAGTTGGCTCAGTACTGGCTATGTAAATTAAGCATTGTAAGCCAACACAATGAAAGCTAAATCTGCATACGGAGTATATGGGGTTGGGAGGACATTGGAAACTAAGGGTTTGTCTCCAATTACCGGTGGATCACGCTGCAGCAATCGAGCCACTGGGGGTCGATTTTAGCGGTCTAGTGAAGACCCACTAAATCGACCGCAGATCGCTCTCCTGTCAATTCCGTTATTCCATTGGAATGAGAAGAGTAAGGGGAGTTGATGGGAGAGCATCTCCCATCAACATAGCGTAGTGTGGAGCTCACGGTAAGTAAATCTAAGCTATGTCGACTTGAGTTACGCTACTAATGTAACTCAAATTGCGTAGCTTAGATCGACTTTCCCCCATAGCGTAGACCTGCCCTACATCACAGGGGGGTTATTCTGACTCTGGAAGCAAAACAATGAACTTTGGGAATATAAGAGGGAGCAGCAAAATGGACAGCACTTTTTACACTCATGAAAGGTGGATGCTGGGAGACTGCTTTAGATGAGAGTCTGTTAAAATTAAGTTTAGACCCTTAGGAAGCGTGTTCTGCTTGTTTTATATCTGACCATTGATGTTTCCATTATCCTTACTCAGTTTCTCTTAAATACTTATCTCCAGTACTAAACTTATAATTCTTTTCACGATAACTATATCTCAGGACTGTGATGTTATAAAGGAGCTGATCCTGAGATGTTTCAGTCAGGCTGCATGTATGTTGTTCCTTTGGGGACAGTGAACCTGGTAACTTCTGAGAGTGTCCAGTGATAGCAGCTGAATACTACAAGGGATACTCTCAGAGAGGTTCTGGGGTTAGTGTATACTTATGGTTACCTGCGAGGCAGCATAAGCTCTGGTGGAGCCCTGACAAGATTGGTTGGGTGGTGACGAATGGTGTCAGGGAGCTGACTAGGGTGACCAGATGTATTGATTTTATAGGGACAGTTCCAATATTTGGGGATTTGTCTTACATAGGTGCCTGTTACCCCCCCCAACCCTGTCCCGATTTTTCACACTTGCTATCTAGTCACCCTAGAGTTGACATCCAGGTAAGCACAAGCAAGTCTCTCTCTTGCTGAGGCAGTGGGGTAACAAGGTGACTCACAGTCCTGGGCACCCTGAGAAACCGTCACAGGGATATGTCAAGAGTGTGCCTAGTGCATAAGGACTATTGCCAGTTGTTGTAAGTTAGAACAGCCCTACACTCCATCTTGCCATCCTAATAAAGATTACACTACATGTTACAGTAAAGATTTTACGTTCTCTGATCTGTATCCAATTATTTTTCATATCGTAAGGGATCTGTCTTATGATTCCTTAATATATCATTATATTAGCATGTCTGTAGTAAGCAATATAAACACAATAGGTCTTTTTCAAAATTAAAAACAATGACAAACATCATTAGAGAACAGTCCACATGTTGGATTAAGTACCCTGATCTTTAAAAATTGAGGCCATTTTGTAAATTCAGATTGATACTAAAATATTAACTATTTATCAACAAAAAAGAGTGCATTCAGACTGACAAGCTGTATGCTATTTTATATCCATATGTAATGGCCAGCATACAAGCATATACCAAGAGGGTTTAGAATGTAAATGCTAATGGAACTTCAACAATAGTCAGTGTTGAATAGTTGACTTGTCCAGAAGTATTACATTTTTCCTTGTTGCAGTTCACCTATTTTAAACAATCTGAGCACAGATGAGGGGTGTTGAAAGTGGTGGGGTAGAGCAGGAAATAATCCCAGTAGAAAATGGAGTTCTAATACCT